>NW_027611669.1:1081187-1802408 GCF_964261635.1 Lissotriton helveticus | reverse complement strand
TTTACAAAATCCCACAACGGGGCAATGCCGGGTGGGCACCGGCGCTCAAAATAAAAAGTAAAGCGAGGTGGCACTCGCTAATGCCAAAAATCGGCAAAAGCGCTCCAAAGCGCTATAATCAAAATAAAGCGCACCCAGCGCTTAGGGGGGAAATAAAGCGCTCTTTAGCGCTAGGAGGAAAAGGACCAACGCTCCACAGCGCTAGTGGGCAAATAAGCGCTCCCAAGCGCTAAGGGTAAAGCAAAGGCTCCAGCAGGGTCTGGAGGCAGGCAGAGGGGCAGGGCAGGGCCAGAGCCAGCACACTGGGTCTCCAGGCAGGGAGACAGGCCAAGTGGCGGTCCTCCTGGCCCCAGCAGCAGCAACAGCCCCCTCTGGCAAGGATCCACAAGTAGAACAACTTCTGTGGGGACACAGCCCCATTTTTATACAGAGAAATCCTTTGTTAGGAGGTGCAGGGTGGGGGGAAACCAGTTGCAGCTGGCTTGGGAGTACCCTTGATGGCCCAACCACCCCTTTCATTCACTGGGGAGGCTTGGGTCATTAGACACACCACAGGGGGGCGGAGCCAGCATTGTGTGGGGAAAAACCCAGCCCATCCAGGACACAGATCTACTCCTCCCACACATCACTCATGCTGATCTCACACTCACCACCGGGCAGACCCATCCAGACTTCCTGGAGCCTGGCATGCCAGCCAGCTCCAGCCAATCACGCTCCAGTATCCTCACTGCACACATACATCAATGTCCAGAAGTAGCACTTCCCTTCTAGACACATACATGCCGCAGACACCATCTTGCAGCATTCGCTCTCACGAGTTCATACATACTAAACTCGAGCCTGCACTCCCCACACATCAGGAATTACCAGGGCACACACATTCCCCATGCATTCCTATGGGAGGGCAGGCCAGCCATACTACACGCACGCACTTTCACTCTGGGACACAGGGAAAAAGTGCGCCAAGACCCAAAAATCACTACACAGGGTCACAAATAAAGGCAAAAAGATTAGGGGTGAACCTGCCCTAAGGCCCAAGTCTAACACTGCCCCAGACCCAGCCATGGTGAGAACACCTCTCACGGTAACTAACAACAGGAAAAGGGTAAAATGGCCACACTTTGCGAATTCTCCCACTAACCTCGCAAAAATATACCAGATTGCAATTCCCTATATAAGCGAGATGGGTGAGCCGGCTTCTTGCCGGCAACCCGTACAAATACATACGCAACTAGCTATGACACTAGGGGAGGTACTCTACCCAGTTAGTAGAAACAAACGAAGCATTCCTAGGTCGTGCCCTTGGTTCGACTGTACCTGCAAGAAAGTAAAAAGGGTCCTCCTTGCAGCAATAAAATCCAAAGATATGCCATTAATTAGGGCAACTAGACAGCGGTACAAATATAGCCCCCTCAGTATGGGAGTGACACTTCGCAGCTCTTTACACAAGTCCGGAGACTGGTGTTGATGCGTATCACAGATAGGCCCAGTTGTAAGGGGCAGATAGGACCCTTCGGACTTCCCCGGCCCCAGAACCCCCACACGAGTATCGACTGTTGGGGGCCTCTGGCCTGGGTCATCGGAGGGGCCCGTTGGACGAACGGGTGATGACTCCCTTTCCAAACCTAGAGAGTATTTCCCTAAAGGAAGTGGAGTCCGCTATCGAAAGATTGCTCGCAAACAAAGCTCCAGGCCTTAACAAATTACCCGGCGACCTATTTCGCTCCCAGCCCAAAATCTGGACTCCGTATCTCGTAGTCCTGTTTAATGCGATCCTTTGGGGTTCCGAGTTACCGGATACCTGGTTGGGAGCTGAGATCGTCCCCATTTACAAGAAGGGCTGCCCGTTATCCCCGTCCAACTACAGGCCCATAAGTCTTCTAGACACTACCCAAAAACTAATGGGCTGGATTCTACTGGATAGGATACTGGGTTGGATAGAGGAGCACAAAATACTGACCACCTTCCAAGCCGGATTTAGATCAGGCATCTCGACCCTGGATCAGATTTTTAGGCTGCAGGTCCTTTTCTGGAAAACTGCAAGAGTAGAGGGTGGCAGCCTCTACCTTGTTTTTGTGGACCTGCGGGCCGCCTTCGATCTTGTGCCCAGAGAGAAATTATGGAGAGTAATTGAAGAACTAGGCCTCCCGTCCTATTTACTAAATGTCTTGGTCCGACTCCATGCCGGGAACTATGCCCAGGTCAGGTGTGGAAGGAATGGCGAACTCTCGGCCCCCTTCCCAGTAACCAGGGGTGTACGCCAGGGTTGCGCCCTTGCCCCTACACTCTTCAGCCTTTACGTCAATGGCTTGATAGAGGAATTGGATGGAGTTAGGGATAACGATGCCCCGAGATTGGCTACTGGAAGGGTGCCTGCTCTGATGTTCGCAGATGACACTCTGTTGTTACCTCGAACATCAACAGGCATCCAGCAGGTTCTGGATGGGTTTTCAACTTTTTGTATAATTGGAGAAAACCGCTGCACTCCTGAGGTATGAAAATTGAAGTGATCGAATAATCCCAAATGACAGTCTTTTAGGTACTCAGGGAAACACCTTCTGGTTCCAAAAAGGTGTGCCAGACAATAGAAAAAAGGAAAGTCTTATAGCGAGTAAGAACTGCCCTGAGCACTCTGAAGGCACTGAAAAGTGCGTAAATGTAGGTAAACTTGAAATAGGAAACGTAGTGTTCAAAGCTTCATGAATTTTTTATTCATCAAAGTAGTTCAAGTGAATCCAAAAAATGATATTCATTAGCACATATTTCTTCATATGTTGATTAAGCTTCTAGTGAAGGATAAATCCATATCAATACCAATACATGGCACATATTCAACTTAAGGTGAAATGGAAATCCCAATGCATTTCGTGCTAGAGCAGCACTTCTTCAGGGGGATATATTTCCATCACCAAGAACGGGCGTGTGTACAGGGAGAATCCCAACGGTTGGTCCGAGCCGCAACCCGGAAGACGCAATTCATGAAGCTTTGAACACTACGTTTCCTATTTCAAGTTTACCTACATTTACGCACTTTTCAGTGCCTTCAGAGTGCTCAGGGCAGTTCTTACTCGCTGTAAGACTTTCCTTTTTTCAACTTTTTGTGCCACAAGGGGATTGGAGGTTAACTTGGATAAAACCAAGTTTATGGTTTTCAATCCCCCAAGGCACACCCGCCCGAACCCTGTCTTGAACGGCACCTCGCTCGAGCGGGTGAAAACCTTTGTTTACCTGGGTGTCACGTTAACTGAAGATTTTGACTGGGGTCACAAGGTGTCTAGATCTGGCCTGAGACTTTCACAGATTACAGGAGGCATTGGGAAATTTCATAAAACTACACAATTTAAACAGTTTCCCCCGTTCTTGAAACTTATAGAGCCCAGACCAGGTCAGCAGCTACGTATGGGGCAGAATTATGGGGGCACAAGAACGCACTGAGTCTGCTCAGGGTGGAACAGGCTTTCATGAGAAATTTGGTAGGCTTACCCCAAAGCACCCCTCTCATACCGGTGCGGCTAGATATGGGCCTTGAGTCCATAAAAGATCTTATAGCCGCACAACCCTTGCTCTACTGGAGAAGGCTCTGGACTGTACCGGAACTAGCTGACTACAGAGCGGAATTTTTAGCAGTCTGGGAGCAACTCAAGAACAAAATTATACCCTGGCTATCCCACATTAAGGTTATGCTTTACCAAATTGGCTTGCCTCAATTGTGGGAGTCCCCGGGGGAGATCTGTCCTAGGTTCCAGAGATCAGAACTGTTGGCTATCTTGAGAAATCACAGCCTCAACTCGCTACACAACTCGTCAACTCTGGGCAGGCTAACAACTGAATTCCTGCAGGTGAAAACTGAGCCCAAGAAGGAGGAATTCTTAGACCTAGTGCAGCCTCCTCTTGCGAGAAAACTATATATCCAACTGAGGCATGGCTGCTTGCCCATCAGGGCGCTGACCTCTAAATGGACTATCTCAAATGAGGGAACCTGCCCAGCCTGCAATAACAGCACAGAAGATATCCTCCATGTCCTGTTCTTCTGCCCGGCGTATAGCAAAATACGGAAATGCTGGTTGGCTCCACTGTGCAGAAATTTGGGACTTAGACAATATGCACAGGCTTGCAGAATCTTAACATATGATACCTCCCCTCCCACTGTGTTTGCTGTTTCCCGCTTCTTACATAGCATGTGGCGTAGAAGGACCACCTTTCTGACAAGAACCTAATTGGAGCAACCCCCCTCTATTATTCCTTTTTCCTCTTATTCCCCCTTCTTTGATAACTTTTGACCAACTCGTTGTTTAATAACTTTTTAACTGCTTGTATTTATTAATTTTATCACCGTGCCTGTATGCATTTTATCTGCACTTTTATGGTCAATGACCGAAATAAAGTTATCAAATGAATGAATGAAATAAAGGGTTATGATCTGGGAATGTTTTTTATAGATATTTTGCATCTAATACCCACTCTACCCACTCACAGTAGAAATATGGTAGAATGTATCAAATTGTGTACACAGTTTGCTTACTGCTGAGCAGGAACCGTCAGCCATGTCAGGTTGTTTTGCCTGCATTACATGGCTTATTTCCTACTGACCGTCCTTCCTGCATTTCTTGTACATTCAATTAACTAGAAGCTGTGGATAACGGGGGAAAGGACCTTCCACAAGCCCACCCTCTTTACAGGTGAAATCACCTCCCATTATCACCAGGTTATCCACTAATCTTTTCAGACTCTCATAACATCCTTCTGTATCATTTAATATCTGCACCATCTAGGGTGGAGCCCCTGGTTTTACCCAGATCAGATCCTACTGTGCATGGGTGAAAAGAGTCTAGCAGAACCCACCCCTTAACATCTGTTGTGTAGTTTATTGCTTCCATCTTGGAGAGCTGAGTTTCTTGTAGAAACACCACTTTTGAATTCATATTACGAGTCATAACTTGAAATGGGTTTGAGCTGCCATTTTGCATCTATGGTTCAGTCCCTGCTTGTGAGCTGTCAATTCTAGCTTTCACTAGTCTGAGGTAGTTTCATATCCATATTGAAGTGAATGGAATTAACATTACGCATCTGTAATGGTGAAAAGCTCCTTCTACAGAGCAGAGGTTACAAAGCCCTCAGCCCTCAAACTATCCAACCTAACATTAGTCAGATCGACCTTCATGAGTCTGGCATCACGGAGTGGTTCCAACGCCACATCGAGAGGGCAGGGACTCATCATAGCAGTCCTCGAAGATAGTTTGGGGGTCGCCATCTGCAGTGCACATGCTGTAAAAACTATTGTGTGGAAGTGGAGGAATGTCCAAGGATTGCTGTCCCCATTTCTGAACTTCAAGGTTCCTAGCAACACTTCAATACTTTTAAGCAGCCCCAGCCCCAGCATGCCCACAGACCAAACTGTTCTCATCTCCCGAAATATCCTACTGATGCCTGTGTGAGTTCAGCATTCAGGTTGTCCCGTTCAATAATGGTGCTGCGGGCGCACTGTACCCCTAAAATCCTACACCTGAAAAGCACGCCCAAGAGTTGGGTGGATCAGGGGCAGTATCAACCTCAATTTCATGAGACAACATGTCCCAGAGACAAGGTACAAAACTGCAAATCAAAATACAGTTAAGAAAAGATTGACAAAAAATGTGAGTTCTTGAGTGGTAAGGTTTGTTACAAACCTTTTAAAGGTACAATACACAGTAAAGGAATGCAGAAATTGATGATCTGATGTTGGTTCTCCGGGTGAATCGTTTTTGGGCATATACTTCCGCCCACGTGTACGCTTCGTTCAGCTTGTAATCTATCGTATCACTTTTACATTTTCTCAACTTCATCTCTTGTATCTCTTTCCCATATTTCTCAAGTTTGATGTTTAAATCTTCCAATAATTGATTCCACGCTCCTTCTTCCACCCTTGCTGACATTTCTCTTTTGATATTGTACATTTCTTCCTCCAAAAGTTGTTCTCTGTGCAGATGGATACTTAGAGCTGATGAGGATGTAGCGCTGACATAAGCTATGTTTGTTATACAGAATTTTCATGTCCACAAGAGGTTCACTTCGTATTGTGGAAGGAAAGCGACACACTCATTGGTAAGAATTATGGGAGAGGGGCACGACGGTGTTTGTTTACATTCACGAATAGCCCATACTGACACAAGCTTTCATTTCATCACCATGCAGTTCATGGCGGGCCACAAGCTAATTACTGGGAGCCCGTTTGTGGTCAGCTATTTGTTTGCATTACTTTTTCAAATCAATCTGGTCACATTGACACTGGGCTTTTCGGCATGAACAGTTTTACATTGTATTCAAGATGGAAATTGACATAGGTTTTCATGAACTGAGTGATGAAGTGTTGTAAATACAATGATGGTTCAAATATTGTGCACCGCAATTGATTTCATTATTATTTTTGCAGATTTGCCCCTGACGAAGGGATAGGCAGTCCCAAAATGCATTGGGCAGCATTTTTATTGTGATATCTTATTTTGTAATTTAGAACATTAGAGTTGTTGTGTTATAAAGATGTGTCACACTGTGAATATTTAATCTTGTGATATTCAATGAATTAATTAATCAAACAATGAGTATTAAATTGTATGTTGGATACAACTGAATAACAATTATTGATTAATTGTGTAATTTGTTGGAAAAATTGTCACCTTGTTAGTATTTAAACCCCTCGCTGTGCACATGTGAGTCTGAGTCGCCCCACCTGGGACCCAGCCACTTGTTGACTACATTTTCACATGACAGGCAGACATTGGTCACATGTCACGCGCAATATACTTTAAAGGCTAACCGGTTCTGTCACTAGCTTGCGGGCAAAGCGAAATAACCGCTCCACAACCCGACTAGTATGTTGCACCCTAGCTGTAATAAGGTGGTCCCAATTCAAAGTATCATTGAAAATATTCCCTAAGTATGTAACATTTTTCAACTTGTCAATGATCTTACCCTTAACCTCAAACGTCCTAGTTTTCGTATCTTTAGGGCCACACACCATGACATAAGAGTTAATAAAAGGTACTTTTAGGTCCAACGCCGCCATAAAATCGGTAAAAGCATTCAATGACTTTTGGAGAATGTTGGCTGTCAAAGCCATTAAAACAGTATCATCCGCATAAGATGACATTGGAATTGCGTTGCCTCCGCTTTTTGGGAAATCAAGGGGTATATTATCAACAACTAGCGATAATTTTTGTCTCTAACTTGTTTAGAGACAAAAATTATCGCCGCACATCGGCGATTTTTATCGCAGATAAACCTTGCTATTAGCAAGGTTTATCGCAAATGCGATAAAAAACGCCCGCAATGCATGAATATCGCTGAAAAGTCAGCGATATTCATGCATTATCGAGCAAATGCTCTTAGCCATGTTATCCACCTCCCATTGGATAACATGGCTAAGAACTGCTCAGGGCAGGTGTTAGCTTTTGGAGATATTCGCCCTTAGCGCAAATATCTCCAAAAGTTGGTAATAGGAGATAGCGATGTTAGCGACTGTTTCCAGTCGCTAACATCTTGGCACGCCCACTTTGCATATCATTAGTGATAAATATCACTGACATGCAAAGTGGGGCCCATGATGGTCGCTATCTCCTATTAGCTGTCGCTAACTGGTGTTAGCGACAGCTTGGTAATAGGGAGATAATTTTATCTCCGCTTTCTTGGCTTTTAAAGCCAAAAAAGCGGAGATAAAACCCCTTGATAATATACCCCCAAATTCCTTCTCCATTAAAAAAGCCTCTAAACCATTTGTATACATTAAAAAAGAGGAATGGGGCTAGAAGCAGCCCTGCCGAACACCCTCTGTGGAGACAATAGGCCCCGTCTTCTGCCCCCTAGAACCGTATCATATGACAACCATTGTAGAGGTATGACGTCTACGCAGGGGGATACAAGAGCCTCTTCAAAACCCATTTGCTCCATTTTTCCCCACAACTTGTCCCGATTAACTGTGTCGAAAGCTCTAGACTAGACCATGAACGCCAGGTGGATAGAACCCCTCCTGGCCTTCATGTACTTGCCCATAATAAGGGACACAATGAGGCACTGTTCTGTGGTGCCCACCCCCCTTGTTACACCATATTGCAATCTGGACACAATCACTGCACTATTCGCCCAGGTCTCAAGACGCGTAATGATAACCCTCCCTAATACCTTTACAATGGCGTCGATTAATGAGATTGGCCTATAACTGGCAGGGTCACTCCTGTTACCTTTCATATATACTGGAACCACAATAGCCTCTCTCTAGGTTGATGGAATGGGGCTAATCACTACAGCTTTAAAAACATTAGTGAGCAAGAGTGCCCATAACTAGGGTTTCTTTTAACCAGATCCAAAGGACCCCATCAGGGGCTTTCATGCTAATTCCTCTCTCAAGGGCTCCTCAATCTCTGCCACTGTGAGTGATGAACTTAATTGTGAGGCCAATGATAGGTCAAAAACTGGTTCCCCACTTCCTTCATCTATTTTTTGGGTTAAATATTGCTGAAAGTGGGATTCCCAGGTTGCCCCTAGGATCTGTGAATCCAAGGCCATCTTTAAAAAGGGGGCGATTAATTATGTCCCAAAAATTCTTACACTCTTTCAGGGCACTGGCTCTTTCCAAGTCCTCAAAGCCAAACTCCTAAGTTCCTCTTGTCTTGGTTTAATGGTGCCCTTGTAGGTCTGCCTTGAATTTTGAATTAGTGTTCGATCACGGGGGTTGGCATGGAGGGCTATTTTAAGATTCTTATGCGCTCTGGAACTCTCAGCATTAAACCATCGCACCTCCTGAAATTCCCCTTTTATAAATGATCTGGTCAGATCTGTTGCCACATCTGCACAGATCAGTTCAAAATCAAGAACCACCTCATCAGGCAGGGAGTCCGCATGGAGACAACTCATGTTGAGATTTAAATTTGTCGTGGCGGTTTTTGCTTCAAATTGGATGGGATCAACGTTACCCCAGCTTAGTCTCAACCCTTTATTTTGATTAAAATCAATAGGGCTCCCATCAACTTGCCCAACCCTAGATTTTATATGAAAGAGAACGGTTAAAGGGATATAGTAACTTGCAGTATTTGGTGCTACCTCGAAGTCACCAACTAGCAGGGAGTACTTTCTAGTAATAAACATAAAAGCAATAGTGCTTTCTCTACCTCCTTCAATGTAGGTGGGACACTGGGGTATAGAGCTGCAGACCAAATTATTAGTGTTAACCCCTTGGCTGCTGCCGTCGGCCAACGGTCGTCGCGTGCACTACCTTGGTAATGCTGGGAACGTCCGTTGGCCGACGGTGCCCCACCCATTTCTCGAACGTTCAGCACTGGAACTAAACGTTCGATGCAGCCAAAGTGTTAATAAGGACCAGGTCATGTCAATTATAATAAAGTTCAAGGCCTCACCCTGTAGGGTATGTATGAAATGTGGCTGTGGCTGACCCTCCTTGTCTAACAGCCCACAGACTCCACTGACTCGGAAAGAGAAAATTGTGCAATTAAAATTCCTCACCCAAAGGATACACAAGGGCCACCTCTTCCCAGCGATGTTAGTAATCAGCACCTGTAGGTCCTCAATCATGTGGCTGCTATTCTGGTCAAAGATATTGTAATTCCAGTTTACTAGCAATAACTTAGCCCGGCATACATTGGAAATCGGGATTAGCTGATACCAAGGTGAGGTTTTTACAACGTGGGTTTATATGTGCCCGTATTTGACTACGAATAAAGTCACAAGTCCTCCTTTCACCCTCCCAGCCGGTGAGGGTATTGCATGGACGGAAAGGTAACCATACCCGTCCACCACAATATCAGCCTGGTGCCATGTTTCTTGGAGGCAAATAATGTTAAAGCTCCTAATATAATCCACACAATCCTCATTAGTTCATTCTGCACATATTTCTGCAAATGTTCCAGGAAATGGTCTTACACCGGGGCAACAAATACCTGACTCTTGACAGAGCGAGGGTAGAAACAAAGTTTTGTAAGCCCCTCTCGGAATCATAACCCTATAACGATAATGTCAACTAATTGTTTGGAGTGTGGAATTAATCAACCTACGATAAATTTGCACCTACATAATACACGTGGGAAAACTAACTATGCTTATGTTGCAATCATAATTAATTAATTCAGTATTATTGTCACGTCTCCAAATTAATGAGCAGCTATTAATCTAACTGAATGCAGCTTAAATGTGCTTTTGTCTATGTCTTTGTGGCAAGTTTGTGAATCTAAGTAAGTATAAAACGCATAAACGTGCTTAAATTGCTAGGTAATTACTAATGGGAATACTTTAATAAAGGGGGAGGTAAACAGAACAGGCTTAAATTCAATAATTAACAGTTATTTGTGTTTGTTTCTATGATAGTTCCCGAGTGGGCCTCTGAGGCCTGTTGAAAGATGGCCGTAGTCTGAAGTAAAAGACGCATGCGCAAAATCCTGCGAGAGGCAGCAGCTGAAATGAGTGGCCTGTGCCTGTACTTCCCAGTTCATGGACATGTGGAAAAGTAAATTTTGCCATGTTCTGTGTCCCTACGTGTCCCCCATCTTATGTTATGTGTGCATGATTAATATGCATATGTATTCCCCATGTTTGATTAAAGACTCAATTACAGTTGTGTCCATCTCTAGTATGCCAGTTTCCAGTTCTCGTGAAAGCTACAAGTATTAGGCCTATGTAAGGTTACGTTGCCACGTTTCTCAGTGTGCACGTTATTTCATTGAAAAGTCCCTGTTTCTAGGCCTCAAAAGGGCCCAGACACCAGATTCAGCTCCTGTCTCCTGAGCCCTCGCTGAGGAGCGATACAGCCCCCACCTGTATCCTCGACCCTTCACTTACTTCCTGCCTCACAGTGCCCGGCTCGGCCTGGCTCTGCCCACGAGTCTGCCAAAAGTATGTTATGATTCTAGTTATCAGTCCAGCCCTCCTTCTCTGCATTCCTAAGCTACTGAATCGCATCAATAGTTTCCGTCATTGTCTAGCCTTTACGTCTCCATGTAAGAGAAATACTGTATTGATGGTCATTTCATATTCTTCAACACGCACTACATGTAGAATAATGCATGCACCAGTCTTAGAGTCTGTTAGCCTTTACCCCGATAACTTCTGGATTCTATCAACATGTTCTCTAAACATCAGATACTAGATAAGTGTTTAGGTACATGTCGCCCTGACTCTCCAGACTTCAGTCTATGCTCCTAGCGCAGAAGTCATAGCCCCCAGCTTCTCCTAGTAACACGTCATTGTCAGTTTGCGCGCACCATTAGGTTAGAGGTCCCGGCTCCTTAGGTAGCCCCCTCCATGTTTCCGCCCCATTTATGACATATTCTGTTACGTTTACATCACATGTCTATGTATACGCCTCTTGTTACACCCACTTTCACCCTTATCTTTCGCGACTGCTATTGACCACACCCACTGCTCCGCCTACTGTATTCACTGTAATGCAATTGTTTTAGTATATATATGTTGTACATTGTTATTAAAGTTAGCGCGCTCATTCCCTGTCCCCCCTGCAGGGCCCTGCCATCCTGTTCCCGTGCAGGTTGTCCTGTTCCTGTCCTTTATGCTGTATTAAACCTGCAAACTCCTACTACCTCGAATCTTGACTCTTATTTATTGAGCTATCTGTTATTGCTATGTCCAGTCAAACCTAGATCCGGTATTATTTATTTATATACCACATAATGGCGCCCGAACAGGGACTTGCCCTTTCCCCACGCGCCGGTGAAGCCACGTATGCCCCCTGATCCTCTGCAGCCGTGACGGAACCATACCGTGCACGTGCAGATATTTCTGCTTCAAGTATCCCTCAGGCCCACGGAGGAGACGGAGGTTGCGGTCCAGCATCCAGACGAGGCGGTGGAGGAACGCGGCGAGTCCCGACCAGAGCCCAAGCCGAGAGTCCAAGGTCCGAGGTATCCGGAGGCCCACCCGTAACTGAAGTCCGAAGTTCGTCCGTCCGGCGTCGTAGCAGTCCAGTCCAGTCCGAGGCCTTCCGTTCTTGCTGCCCGGTGAGTACCGTTGCTGGGGTAGTATCTAGACAGGGTCAATCTAATTGACTCTGGTCCGTGGGTTTGGTGGTACACAGACCCAAAACGAAGTGTCCACTTCGGTGGATGCGGGTCCTGACGTGTCTCTTTATGAGACCGGTAAGTTTCGTACTGTTTCAGCAGTGCATCTAATTTCTGTTCTAGTCCGTACTGTTCTCGAGAAAATTCATGTATTCTGTTTTCAGTATTCCAGGTAGTATTCTGTTCGAACTGTTATTTTAAATGTTCTTCATGTGTTTTAATGTCGTGGTATGAAAGTGGTGTAATTATCGTGTTCATTGTGTATTGTATTGTGTCTAGACTACAGTCCAGTCATGCCGTTGTTTTCCAGACTACGTCAGTTAAGAACTAGGAAAGGTCTGTTAGAAGCAGCAGGTCCTGTCCCGCCTAGGGACAGTCCAGGTCATTTTATGTATCAGAAGCATGGCATAAGTGCCATATTATATCTAGATTTATGGGTGGAGTACACCAAGGAATTAGAAGAAAAGTATAGATGGCCTGTATCAGGCACATGGGATGCCGAGTGCATCATGCGAGTAGAAGAAGCATTATGGAAAAAGAAAGCCAGACAGTCACAGAAAGATGCCATCGAGTTATGGCGCAAAGAATCTCATAAAAGAACCGAAAAAGAAATCAGAAAGTCAGAACTAAGTAGAGAATCCTTAGAACGAGCCCAAGAAAGGGAACTAATCGAGATAGGTGAACGAGTTAAAACCGAACAGTCAGACAGACAGAGGAATGCCCTCATTAAGGGTATGTATCCTCTTCTTGCCGAGGGCTTGCCAAAAGCAACCCCGGAGGCATCCAGTAATTTCCCGCCACCATTAGTTCCGACCAAGCTACGTCACAAACCGACCGCAGCTGATATTTTTATCTCGTCCTATTTGGACGACACAGTCCCCGAATATGCAAACCCTGTTCCGCCAGCTCCTGTAAATAATGTAAATCCTGCTCCTCCAGTCACCGGGGCACCTTTTGCAGTACCTGCTACGGTACCCCCGGTCCAGCCCATAGTACAACTTCCCGCCACATCAGCCACTCTGCCAGCACGAAGAGTATCAGTCGACGATTCTAGTCTAGGGGCCGCAGGAGGAGGTCCTCCTGGTACCCCGCCGCCACACCAACGTGTAACGTTAGTCGAGTTACATGAACGTGCGTTACAGCGTACGCCCAAATATAAGTCCGTTGCAGAAATCCGACGAGCCCTTACTGAATGCCGCTACGATCCAGTCGCAGGCGATGATAGTACGGTTATATATTCCATACGTGTAAGACGGGTGACCGGGTATTTGGACACCCTACCGGATATGAAAGAAGATCTAGACAGAATATATCGTTTCATCCGTACAGGGGATGATCCAGAAAGTATTGGCGAAGCCATGTCTCAAAGGAAAGCTGAGATCCAGCTCATGTTATTAAAGTTTCTGATTAATTGTTTAATAAGGGAACAAGATTATCCGACCAAAGATCCGGCCGAAATGAGAACACTAACAAGGTGGAGTGATAATATAGCCGAGGGTAAGCACAGAACCATCAGTAGTATAGAGAGTATGTACAAGAAAATTCGTAAAGAGATAATAAGGTTACATGAACAACGTAAAGCAGCACAAGTAAGCGAGAAAGAAAATGACTCTTCTACTGAAGAGGTAGCCGACGAGAATCCCACTAGAATAGCGTACGTAGGTAGAACTAGACTTTCCGACCGACATTCACGTCTAGATTACAAGAAAACTGTTCCTCATCCAGCACCAGAACAAGGTTCTCTAGAACAAGTATTTCAAGCTACCGATCACATTCTGAAATCACGAATCGGTTACAGTGAGTTAAGTACTATGCATGAACAAGAACTAGCCCGATCAGCAGTCCGATGGATTACTGATTCTACCACTTTTCCAGATGAAATAGTGGCTCAAATGTTTCTGAAACTGCCCCCAGCAGAACAGCGACTGGTGGGTATGTATATGATTCAGCACCTCATCACATTGTATGAGGGTCAACATTCTGATCCAGGTCCGTTACACGATGTCCTGAACGAGTTACTCCAGTATAGATGGAAAGGTTTAGGTACCGATTTAATTAGTGTCATTCTAGAACAGCGCCACAAATATAGTATGTTTTTGAACCCGCATTTTGTTCATGTCGCACCTCCAGAAAGTAAACCGTTTTACATAGATAGACAGAATCCGTTACGAGAAGTACACCCAGTCAGGACAGCAGATGGTGAAATGCAACGAGTATTTGTTTACACCCCGATTACAAAGATGGAACTCTTAGAGATGAAGAAATTAATTCCTTGTCATGATAAAGATCCAGCAGGGTTCCACCGAGAATTGAAGGACATGCTCCGTATGGGAGAATATACGTATCCAGATATTATTAAAATGTTAAAAGTCCTGTTGCCTGCGGGCATATATGAGAAACTCAAGGAAAAAGAATGGGAGGTGGGAGAGAAAAAGATCGATTGGGCAGTTCTAGAAGCTGAAGATAAGATACGAGTACCAGGTACCGGTCTTGGAGAGAAATGTAAAGAATTACCAGAACTGTTAATACAAGTTTTGCCCAGATTGTTAGCCACTAAAAAGGAAGACTGGGATGCAATCTCAGCCTGTAAACAGAAACAAGATGAAGATACTAGTGATTTTTATTCTAGATTTGAAAAATGTTTCATTATAAACAGTGGATTGAAGACGAGTAGCGAGTCATACCCTCATCTTTTTGTTACTAAACTAGTCGAGAATTCAAGTCCACAAGTTAAGAATCGAGTTTTGAAAGTCGAAAGTACATGGCAAGCTAGTACCCCGTCCCAGATGTTACAGATGCTCCAGTACCACCAGAATAGAATCAGAGAAGAGCAAGAACACGAGAGAAAACGTATGAAAGACACGAAAATGAAAGTACTAGTTGCACAATCTATTCCTCAAGACAGTCAGAAGAGGGGTCCGAATCAAGCCAGTCATCCTGCAGCTCCCGTTAAAGGGACATGCAATTATTGTAAACAGCCAGGTCATTTTATAAACGAGTGTGCAGTTCTGAAACATAATATAGCTACCGGTAAAACTAAAGAAAGACCACGTCCGCCTAGACAAGAACAAGTTTCACAGACTTCTCAGCCACAGAATGCACAACAGACAGTTCCAGCACCGCAGCCTATTGCTGCAACACAGCATGTTACACAGCAGATGTATCAGTATGCTCAGACAGAGTATCCAGAGTATCAACAGTATTCATGAAACAGCCTAGAGAGGGAGGTAGGCTTGCCTCTCATCGAGATTCCTGTAGATCAAGAGGGTCCCTATGTTCATAGTCAAGTACTAGGGAAAGACAGAAAGTTTCTGATTGATACAGGGGCAAGTAGGACCACTATAAGTCATGCCGAAGTTCCAGGGGCTCCGCTCTCAGGCTCTAGAAATGTTTCCCTTGGATTTTCAGGAAAGCCTATTGTAAACGAGATATCTAAGCCAGTTACTTTAGAAGTAGGTCCATTGTCCCGCACTACTGATCTATTACTTACGAAGTCATGTCCAGAAAATCTGTTAGGTATTAAGACACTGAAAGAATTAGGTGCAGTCATATGTTGTTCCCCCGAGGGAATACGTTTGTTCTTACGTGACTTCAAGGGTCACTATGTATTACGAGATTTTGATCCGAGATTGTCTAATGTTCCGCAGCATCTATGGGCGCAAGGTCCAACTGATGTTGGTTTCATGCAGATCACACCTCATCGTGTGACTCTCAAGCAAGGTATAGTCCTGCCACGAATCAGACAGTACAGATTGCCACCTGAGGCTGTAGCAGCCTTATCCAAAATTATTGACGAGCTCATGGCTCAAGGAGTAGTTGTAGAAACTGACTCCAATGTATGTAATTCTCCGATCATTCCAGTCATGAAACGTACTGATCCAAATGCACCCCCAGTATATCGATTAGTGATTGACCTTCGAGAACTCAATAAATGTATTATTCCCCAGTACCCCGTTGTCCCAGATATCTCTTCCCTATTGACAGCCATTGATTCTGAGGCAATATTTTTTACAGTCATAGACCTCAAGAACGCATTTTTCAGTGTCCCCATTCATCCAGACAGCCAGTTTCTTTTCGGATTTTGTTTAAATGGAAGGAGCTATAAATTCACACGAGCTCCTCAAGGTTTCACAGAAAGCCCTAGTATTTACAGTCAAGCACTTAAGAGATAACTAGACAACATTCACATGCCAACAGACACTGCCCTGCTCCAGTATGTCGATGATCTACTGATCACAGCCCGTTCTGAACGTGCTTGCGAGCGAGCATCACTTACAGTCTTGTATTTCCTAGCCGAGATGGGGCACAAGGTGTCCCCTTCAAAGCTTCAATTCTGTGTCCAGCAAGTGATCTATTTAGGCCACTTACTGTCCAAGAGGGGTAGGCAGTTGACACCTGACCGTATCCAGCTAATAGCGAGTCTTCCTCAGCCCAAGACCCAGAAGGAGGTGCGTGCTTTTATCGGCCTCACTTCTTACTGCAGACAATGGATTCCTCAGTATGCATTTCTAGCCAAGCCACTGATACAGTTAACGACACAGGAGGCAGCCGTATCGACTGTCCTCCCTTGGACATCTGAACATACACTTAGTTTTAATGAGTTAAAGAATGCCTTATGCCAAGCTCCAGTTCTAGCTACACCGAACTACAGTAAGCCTTTTACACTTTTTGTCACAGAACGTGATGGTATAGCATTATCTGTTCTCACACAAGATCAAGCAGGACAATACAAGCCCTGTGCTTATTTTTCTAGCACATTAGATCCAGTAGCCCAGGCTCTGCCTGCGTGCCTCAAGTCAGTTGCAGCCACAGCACTAGCTATCAGACAAAGTGATTCCATAGTGTTAGGACACTCCCTGACAGTACAAGTTCCACACTCCGTGGAAGTTCTTTTAAACCGAACACAGACTCAGCACTTGACAATTGCACGTTTGACAGGTTATGAACTGACACTATTCCAGCCACACATAGAAATCAGACGCTGCAACGTTCTAAATCCTGCTACACTGTTACCGTCAGTTAATTCGAATCCTGCCACACATGACTGTGTGGAAGTTGTTAATACTATGACTAAGCCAAGACAAGATCTGACAGATATTCCATTACCAGATCCCGACCTGACACTTTATGTGGATGGTTCATGTATGAGAACAAGTACAGGAGAACTAGTAGCCGCGTATGCAGTGACTACTGACACTGAAGTTATTGAAACACACCGTATTGACACCCTGTCTGCTCAAGCAGCAGAGCTAGTCGCTCTGACACAAGCCTGCATACATGCCAAGAACCTGAAAGTTAATATTTACACAGATTCACGCTACGCATTTGGAGTCGTACACGACTTCGGAGTGCTCTGGCAGGAGAGAGGTTTCATGACTTCTCATGGAACCAAGATTCAGCATGGTCCCCTTATTCAAGCTCTGTTAGATGCCATACATTTACCGACATCTATTGCTATCATGAAATGCAAAGCACATACGAAAGTTACTGACACTATTTCCCAAGGTAATGATCTAGCAGATCGCACAGCCAAGCTTACAGCACAGACTCCAGACATTTCAGTTAATCCGACACAGACACACACTCCAGAACAGACTACTTGTATGACAGTTAAGGACCCTACTCAAGATGTCATAGATATCCAGTTACATGCTACTCCTGAAGAAATTAAGACATGGTCCGAACAAGGAGGGGTCCAGACAGATCAGGGATGGGTGACGGAGGGAAAAGCCACATGGTTTCTCCCCGAATCTTTGGTTCAAGTCATTATCAATACCGCACATAGTCCTGCACATTTAGGAGAAAAAGCTATGTTAGACAGTATCCAGAACATTTGGTTTAACAAGCATTTACGAGCTGCAGCCAAGCAGAAAGTCCGTACCTGTATGATATGTTGCCAGTTTAATCCAGGTAAAAGTGTCCCGGTGGAACAAGGTGGATTCCAGCCTCCTGACCACCCTTTTGAAGTCCTCCAGATGGATTATATTCAGATGGAGCGATGTCGAGGTTTCAAGTATGTCCTTGTAGTTGTATACGCTTTGTCCAGGTGGACAGAAGCATATCCAGTCCCAGATTACACAGCCGCGACCACTGCCAAGCATTTGGTTCGTGAATTCTTCCCCCGTTATGGACTCCCTAGGGTCGTATATTCTGACAACGGCCAGCCATTCTCATCTGAACTGATGAAACACATCTCCCTTCTGTTAGGGTACCAGTGGAAGTTTCATTGTGTACGCCATCCTGAAGCAGCCGGTCTCGTAGAGAGACATAATCAGACCCTGAAAATCCGTATTGCTAAAGTCTGTCAAGAAAAGGGTGTAGACTGGTTAGTTGCTCTGCCAGTCGCTTTGTTTTATATGCGCATGGTCGCACATTCTAGATCAGGTCTGTCCCCGTATGAGGTCGTATTCGGCCGCCCCCCTAATATGTGGGGTACACCTAGACCCCGAAGTATTACAGATGTTTCAAGTAATATGCTGACAGATTACCTAGCTTCCTTGATGTCTGCCCTACACTCTTGTCGTTCACAGGTTGCCGCCGCATTTCCAGACAATACCGAGGTGGCACCGCATGAAATCGTTCCCGGAAGTCTGGTTCTCGTAAGGAACTTTGATCGTTCAAGTCCGCTGGAGCCCCGCTGGAAGGAGCCCAAGCAAGTCCTCTTGGCCACCCGTACTGCCGTCAAGCTGGAAGGCAGGAAGGGCTGGGTCCACCTGTCTCATGTGAAAAAGTTTTACGGACTAAAGACTGTTTCCAAGAACATTTCCGAGGATTCCGAGGATTTTAAAGACTGCCAAAGTACTATTCTCAAGGACTGTCCCGCAAATGACATTGATACGAAACCCTCCCTGTTAGAGAAAACTCCGCAGCAGGAGTACAAGCTAAAATTAAGGTCTAGTAAAATAAGTCAGCCAGTTTGATTGTCTAAGTCCTCCCCTAGGTGAAACGGTTAGACCGGTTTCTGACATGTATAAAATAGACCCCCATAGAGAGAGAGTTAGTGAGAACTCTAAAAGTTGCATTATTATTTTATGTTTTCTGCTATATCTCAGCCTTATGATTACCTGCATAAGTTATGCATTATATTTATATTTTCCAGTTTCTAATGTAAATGAGTCTGCTAATGCTACAGTAGAGCATACGTTTAGTGATCTGCCTCCTCATGAACTCTCTTATCGTCTTGCTATGCGAAATAATTCCTTTATCCGCATGTTACATTATTCACACCAGACCAGCAATGCCACTAATTGTTGGGTGTGTGGTCGACTCCCCCCTTTCCAGACACCGAAGGGAGTTCTGCCACTGTTTCCTTATCCATTTTCACATAATGGTTCGTGTGGAGCATGGTCCACGTTAACGTCATCCTCAAATGATATGTTCTTTCTTAACAGTACATGTTTTCCAGACAAGCAAGGTCTTCCCCACAGAACAGGGTTAGATCTAGAAAATGAAGTTTATAATTTGGGTAATTATTCTTCGAATTTCATGGTCCTGAATGTTCAGTCTGATTCTACTCCAGACTTACCCTCTATGTCAGTATTACCAGTCAAAGGTGAATTATGTGTCCGAAAGAATGGTTCCGTACATGTAGGACATAGTGACTGTACTACTATTGTCAAGTATAGTGACAGTGGGAAATCTATTTTCAAAGCTTCACGTCATTCTTATTTTGTTTGTGGTCAGACCGCATATGTTCGTCTGCCCCTCGATTGGGAAGGAACCTGTTACATTGCCTTCCTACTGCCACCAGTTTTTCTAGCCCCACCTGACTATCATAGGAACTCCCACCTAGTACATACTAGACACAAGAGAGACCTCCCGATTGTTGATTATACTGAAACTGCTCTAGAACAATACATAGACATCAATAAAGGTGTCTTTCCCTACTTAGGTACTGTCGTGAATAGTAAACTGATACGTAGATTAACCAGAACACTTGAAGCAGTAGTGATTGAGACTACCTCTGCTCTAGGTAACTTAACCGAAGAGCAATCTTTTATGAGAATTGTTGTGCTCCAGAATCGTCTCGTCCTTGACGTCATACTGGCCGATAGGGGCGGGGCATGTAGAGTCATCGGATCTAGTTGCTGCATTTTCATTCCTAATAACGCGCCGTCTGTTTATTCAGCTATAACCAGACTCCATAAAATTGCCCATCTGTTACACCAAAATCCAGGCACCTGGACATGGTCCGGTTGGTTCTGGAATATAATTTCCGCCTGGGGATGGAAAGTATTGTCCTTTCTAGGTATTGCAGTAGCGATCATATTTAGTTGCTGCCTCTGTATACAATGTGGCCCTGCGATTTGCGGCATTTGTGCTACCTCTTGTATTCCTAGCCCCAAGTCCCGTTCTAAATCCAGTTCCAAGAAAATTCGAGACGAGCAAATGATACTGTATGAAATAATAGATGGTATCATGAATATTGATGTTTCCTGATGGAAACGTAGTGACAAGGAGGGAATGTGGAAAAGTAAATTTTGCCATGTTCTGTGTCCCTACGTGTCCCCCATCTTATGTTATGTGTGCATGATTAATATGCATATGTATTCCCCATGTTTGATTAAAGACTCAATTACAGTTGTGTCCATCTCTAGTATGCCAGTTTCCAGTTCTCGTGAAAGCTACGAGTATTAGGCCTATGTAAGGTTACGTTGCCACGTTTCTCAGTGTGCACGTTATTTCATTGAAAAGTCCCTGTTTCTAGGCCTCAAAAGGGCCCGGACACCAGATTCAGCTCCTGTCTCCTGAGCCCTCGCTGAGGAGCGATACAGCCCCCACCTGTATCCTCGACCCTTCACTTACTTCCTGCCTCACAGTGCCCGGCTCGGCCTGGCTCTGCCCACGAGTCTGCCAAAAGTATGTTATGATTCTTGTTATCAGTCCAGCCCTCCTTCTCTGCATTCCTAAGCTACTGAATCGCATCAATAGTTTCCGTCATTGTCTAGCCTTTACGTCTCCATGTAAGAGAAATACTGTATTGATGGTCATTTCATATTCTTCAACACGCACTACATGTAGAATAATGCATGCACCAGTCTTAGAGTCTGTTAGCCTTTACCCCGATAACTTCTGGATTCTATCAACATGTTCTCTAAACATCAGATACTAGATAAGTGTTTAGGTACATGTCGCCCTGACTCTCCAGACTTCAGTCTATGCTCCTAGCGCAGAAGTCATAGCCCCCAGCTTCTCCTAGTAACACGTCATTGTCAGTTTGCGCGCACCATTAGGTTAGAGGTCCCGGCTCCTTAGGTAGCCCCCTCCATGTTTCCGCCCCATTTATGACATATTCTGTTACGTTTACATCACATGTCTATGTATACGCCTCTTGTTACACCCACTTTCACCCTTATCTTTCGCGACTGCTATTGACCACAACCACTGCTCCGCCTACTGTATTCACTGTAATGCAATTGTTTTAGTATATATATGTTGTACATTGTTATTAAAGTTAGCGCGCTCATTCCCTGTCCCCCCTGCAGGGCCCTGCCATCCTGTTCCCGTGCAGGTTGTCCTGTTCCTGTCCTTTATGCTGTATTAAACCTGCAAACTCCTACTACCTCGAATCTTGACTCTTATTTATTGAGCTATCTGTTATTGCTATGTCCAGTCAAACCTAGATCCGGTATTATTTATTTATATACCACAGACAAGAGCATCACAAGATGCTGAATGACTGCCAAATAAAAGAGAGTCCTGTTGAAAACGTGGGAAAGAACGTTAATACATCAAGTTAAAGGACATGGATGAGCTAAACGTTCAAAAAACTTTCCTGTCCCTGCTCTGCCTCAGCACATGGTGGCACAGCCCCCTTATTTATATGCCCCTCACCCCACCTACCAGACAGTGCCAGAAGCTTCTGGAATCCTCTGGGAAACTGGCTCAAACTGGTTCAGGGGGAGGAGCGGAGCACCCTGGGTGCCAGGCTTTTCCTCCAAATGCTGGGGTGGCTGAGTACCAAACAACTAGACCGCTAACCCACTGCAGTCAGATGGCACACCACATAGCCTTGGCATTCATTTTAAATGCAATATTTCAGTAAGGTGCATTTTCTTGATGGGGGATTAACAAGTGCTCACACCATTGCATTACATGGTCATAGTAAACCGGGCATCTCATACCACACATGGCCTATACAACTTTATTACCATGGGGGAGACATCCTAACATAGGGGGGTGAAAAGTGAACAATTTTGGGGGAAAATGGGCCAAGTCCAACAACCAGAACCCACCCACTGACCACACCAACCCAGACGCCGCAGCCCGCAACCTCAGACAGTGGATCGACGACTGCGCCAACACCCTCGCCCCACTCAAGAAACCCTCCAACAGCCACGGCAGCAAGAGAGCCACCTGGTTCACCGACGAGCTCCAGATCTCCAAACTTGCATGCCGGAAACTGGAGAAGATATGGCTCCACAAACGCACACCAGACAACCACGCAGCCCACAAGGACACCACCCGCAGACATCACCACCTCATCAGATTAGCCAAGAGAGCCTCCTTCAAAGACCGCCTGGATAACAACGCAAACAACAGCAAAGAGCTCTTCAGCATCGTAAAGGAACTCTCCAACTCCAGCGCCAACGCCAATGACATCCCGCCCTCACAAGAACTGTGCGACTCACTAGCCATCTTCTTGTACCACAAGATCGCTGACATCCATGACAGCTTGAACACCACGACTGCCCTGACTATGCCAGACACCGCCTCCCCTGTGAACACCACCAGCACCAACCGCCTGACCTCCTGGTCCAACGTTAACGACGACGAGACACGCTATGTCATGAACTCCATCCACTCAGGATCTCAGTCAGACCCGTGCCCACACCACGTATGCAACAAAGCAGACACAGCCATTGCACCCCAACTACGGAAGGTCATCAACATCTCCTTCGAAACAGCGACATTCCCGGAAAGCTGGAAGCACGCCAAAATCAATGCCCTCCGAAAGAAGCCCAAGGCGGACCCCAAGGACCTCAAGAACTTCCGGCCCATCTCCCTGCTCCCGTTCCCGGCGAAGGTCATCGAGAAAATAGTCAACATGCAACTGGCCCGCCACCAGGAAAACAACAACGTCTTGGACCCGTCCCAGTCCGCGTTCAGACAAAACCACAGCACTGAGACAGCCCTCATCGCCGCCACAGGCGATATCAGGTGCAACTAGACAACGGCGAAACATCAGCCCTCATCCTCCTGGTCCTGTCAGCCGCCTTCGACGCGGTCTGCCATCACACTCTAAAGACATGCCTCCCAGAAGCCGGAATCCAAGAGAAGGCCCTTGACTGCACCACATCCTTCCTTCCAGCAGAACCCAGAGCGTCCGCCTCCCGCCCTTCTGATCCGAAGCCACCGACATCATCTGCAGCGTCCCCCAGGGCTCATCCCTCAGCACGACGCTGTTCAACGTCTACCTGGCCCCCCTCGCACAAGTGGCCCGCCATCACGACCTTAACATCATCTACTATGCCGATGACACCCAGCTCATCCTCTCCCTTACCAAGGACCCACACACCGCCAAAACCAACCTCCACGAGGGAATGAAGGCCGTCGCCAAAAGGATGAGGAACAGCCGGCTGAAACTGAACTCGGACAAGACAGAGTTCCTCATCCTCTGACCCACCACCTCGGCCTGGGACGACTCCTGGTGGCCGACCACACTGAGAACAGCACCGACACCCACCGACCATGCAAGCAACCTAGGATTCATCCTCGACTCCTCCCACTCCATGTCTAAACAGGTCGACGCGTCTCCTCCACCTGCTACAACGCCCTCTGCATGCTCCGCAGGATCTACAAGTGGATCCCGACCAAAACAAGAAGAACGATGACACAGGCCCTCGTCAGCAGCAGACTGCACTATGGCAATGCACTCTATGCAGGAATCCCAGTCAAACACCTATGACGACTACAAAGCATCCAAAACGCCTTCGCCCGACTGATCGTCAATGTCCCCCGCCGCAGCCACACCACCCCCCACCTGAGAGACCTACACTGGCTCCCCGTCAACAAGAGGATCACCTTCAAGGTCCTCACACATGCACACAAAGCACTCCACAACGCAGGACCAGCCTACCTGAACAGCAGCCTCAGCTTCTACACCCCCACCCGCCAGCTCCGCTCCGCCAGCCAAGCACTCTCCGCTGTCCCCCGCATCCAACAAACGACCTCCGGCGGCAGATCCTTCTCCTACCTTTCCGCCAAGACCTGGAACACCCTCCCTACCCTCCTATGGCAGACCCAAGACCTACTCGCCTTCAGAAAACTCCTCAAGACCTGGCTCTTCGAGCCGTAGCAGCACCCCTCCTCCCCTCACGCAAGGGTGAAGGCAGTGGAATCAGTTCAACTGCTGCCTCTTCTAGTGGGGTCCAGCTCGGCGGCAACGTCACAATTTAATTCACGATCCGTCATGCTCAGAAAATGTACTGATAAATCATCAAAGACTTTGGGGCAGATTTACAAGCCCCTTGCGCCACTTTTGCGTCACTTTTCTCATGTTCAAAGTGATGCAAAAGTGGCGCAAGGGGCTTGTAAATCTGCCCCTTAGTGTATCAAAAACATTGAACCTCAATCCATTGAAAGCAGCTGAAATAGCAGTTCCAGTTCCTTTGTAATACCGAATTCCCATAAATTGAACAATGTTACACAATTTGCATGAATACTCACAATTCAGGCTAAAACTAGCGGTGTCTTTGCAGGTTGTAGTGCCATATTGTACAAACTGTGGGGCATATTACCAAGGGGGGCGATAATTCTATTGCTCTATTAGCAAGCTGTCGCTAACTGATGTTAGCGACAGCTTTTAGGCGATAGCGAGCGGTTTGGTGCCCGCTTTACATGTTAGCGGACATGCAAAGTGGGCATACCCAACCTGTTAGCGACTGAAAGCAGTCGCTAACGCTGCTATAGCCTATAAGCAAGGCAGGCGTAGCGATGGAAATATTCCCGCTATCGCCAAAAACTAACGCCTGCTCAGACCAGTTCTTAGCCATGTTATCCAATGGGAGGTGGATAACATGGCTAAGAGCATTTTGTCGCTAATGCGTGAATATCGCTGTATTCTCAGCGATATTCACGTATTTCGCCGCTATCGCTGGATATTTTAGCACAATTGAGAAAAACATTGCTAATAGCATGTTTTCTCCGCTAACATATCCAGCGATAGGCAGCGATAAAAAAGTTGTTGTTAAGCCTATTTAGCGATAAATATCGCTACTTGTTGGTAATATGCCCCACGGTGCAGTACCAATACCCCCACCCACAATCAAGTTGCCGCATGAAAGAAGTAGGTGTCAAAGAGACTGAGGCTGATGACAGACCCTACCGGCTTCATTTTTATCCCAGAATGAAGGCTATGAAGGTTGTCTTTTCCATCAAGAACCTAAACCTAAACCTACTTCCTGAAGGTGTTCTTGTTGAGACATATTCACAAAGAACTCCATACTTCCAATTCCCACGGCTGGGACGAGCAGTGATGCGTGGCATATGGCAGGATTAGATGCATTTCCGCGTAAGAAAAACTGCACTCTAACTCCTCATGCGTGGCACTAGGCAGTGGAAGATGCAGTTCCTTATCGAAGAAGCTGCAGTGTCAGTCTGGACTTACTGTCTCACTCAGGTCTGTTGATAGGTTTCCACACGAGTACATTGTGGAAGTCCCCTAACCCCACGGAGCCTGTCAGCTCTTTATCATATTCAATGCCGCAAAGAGCCCTGCTTTTAGTATGAAAGTAAAGCAGCATTATGAGGCGTGCACAGGATTGTGGGTATGCAGAGTGCTGCTGACGCGCTGACTCTTCCTCTCGAGCATCCTGACCTCTAGCGACAGGAAGGAGCATTGCAGCTCCCGCTCCTTCAGCACGGCGCCTCGTTCTGCGTCACGTGACGTTGTAACGCCTTCCTGAGGAAAGCAGGCGGGGCTCCTCTCCTCAGCGAGGTCAAACCGCCACCGGATATTCTCATTTCAACCAATCACGGAGCTTCTTGTACAGAAACCCTTCAAAAATTTAAAAAACTCCCGCTTCTCACGGCCCCTCAGAGTGCACGTGATCCACGAAGAGCTCTATTCGAAACACGGTAAAGAGTGAAAAATTGTCTAGCATTCGCGACAAAGAATTTTCAATTCTATTAAGGACACGGAGGCGAGGGTTATGCTTCTCTTATCTTTACTGACCAAAAACAGCAGCCAATAATAAAACTTTAAACTTGCATGACCCCGGAAGGACAACCCCCTCCAACAGTCTGCACCAATCACTATTCAGTCCATACAATAATAGTCCATGTTAAACCGGAACCTTCCTCTTTCTTTGCGAAGTCCTCCGCAGTCCAACCAAGACTGTAGCCCAACGTGGCAACTATCGCAATCTCTTGTCCGAAGGGGAAAACTGCTCCACAGCTGAGACCCAGCTCAGTTCGCAGGAATCGTACTCAGGTCTGCTTGTGCTGATCACCTGAAACAAAAAAATATGTCGTAACGGCTATTCCAACAACAAGGAATACAATCAGCCATAACATAATCCGGGTGGGAAAATAAATCACTTCTGTAACATTTACATATCAAGTACATCACTGACAACTCGGGTAGGATAATCCTCGCCTCCGTGTCCTTAATAGAATTGAAAATTCTTTGTCGCGAATGCTAGACAATTTTTCATTCTATGTCAGTCCACGGAGGCTCTGATTATGCTAGTTTAAAGTTTCTCCACCACCACCGAGGCCACATCCACAATAGGTTTATGATAAAACTTTTTAAAAGTAGATTCAGAGGACCAATCAGCCGCAGTCATGATGTCCTGAAGCCTAGAGCCGGCACCAAAGGATTTTGAGGCCATGGCCCCTCTTACAGAATGAGCTCAGAATTTGGAGGAATCAATACCAGCCATACTCAATAACCAGGAAACCTACCTGGCCAGAGTAGCATTGGCGACTGGGCGGAAAGGTCTCTGTAGAGAAATCAATAACTGACCAAAATCGGTCCTAAATTCTCTAGTACAATCCTCATAAACTTTCAGACATTTAACCACACACAATTTGCTGTGATGAGGAGAAGCAGGATAAGAAATACATTTTGAATGTGTTTTTGTACGTTTTGAAATGGTAAAGGAAACTCCCGTGGGAGTAAATACTCTACCTGCCAAATCCAGTGCTCGAATGTCCGAGACTCTTCTACAGGAAATCAAACATAGCAACATCGTAAGCTTCGCCGAGAGTTGTTTCCTAGACAGACCCTCATTCGCCGGCCATGCCGTCAAAAAACGCAAGATAACCGAAACATCCCAAAGCTCTGTGTACCTAGGTTGAGGAGGGTTCACCAGTCGGATCCCCCTGACAACCTTACACACCAATGGATGTTCCCCGACCGGTCTACCATCCACGTGAGGGTGTCCCGCTGAAATAGCTGACCGGAAAGTATTCACCGATCTGTACGCCAACCCTGACCGAGCCAAATCTGACAAGAAATTCGCAATCACAGAGACATGAGATTCCACCGGATCTCCTTGTCGCTCGTTACACCAACCAACCCAGCGTCTCCAAGCAGACTCATAGCGTTTGTGGGTGGAAGGAGCCCATGCCTGTGACAAGAAAAAGAGAGTGTCTTGAGAAACTCCTGGCATTTGCCAGCGTCTCCTGAAAGTCTCCACGCCATGAGAGACAACTGCTCCAGAAGGTCCAGCGGATGTCGAAGGCCCACCGGGTCCGTCAGAAGGTCTGGGAACAATGAGATTCGCACCGGAGGTGCACAAGCCAGACTCATCGCGACCGGAAACCACGCTTGGGTTTTCCAACATGGTGATATCAAAATCACCTCTGTTCTCTGCCTCCGGATCTGAGCTAGAACCCTCGGGATCATGATGAACGGGGGGAAAGCATAAAGAATGCCCATCGTCCATGACTGAAGAAAGGCGTCCGAGCTGATCGCCAACGGATCCGGGCGCCAACTGAAAAACTGGGGTAACTGTCTGTTGAGCCGTGAAGCAAACAGATCTATGACACACGGACCCCACAAGCGGTCCAAAGCCTTGAAAATCCTGGGATGCAGCATCCAATCGCTGGCATCCCTCAAATATCGTGAGTTCCAATCCGCTGTCACGTTGACAGAACCCGGAATGTACTCCGCCGTCACCGATATCTGATGGTCCAGGCAATAGTGCCAAAAGTCCTTGGCTATCTTCGCTAGGAGACGAGACCTGGTACCCCCGAGGCGATTTATGTACCGTACCGCGGACACATTGTCCATGCGTAGGAGAATACAGCACGAAATCTTCTGAGGGGACAAAGTCTGCACTGCAAATGAACCCGCCAGGAGTTCCAGACAATTGATGTGGAGATTCAGTTCCTCGCGGGACCAACGGCCCCCGGTCTCCACCGAGCCGCAACGGGCTCCCCAACCCCATCGGCTCGCATCCGACTCTATCACAACCTACGGGGTGGCCGCAAAGATGGCCCTGCCAATCCAGGCTTCCAAATGTTCCAACCACCAGTTCATTTCGGTGCGCGCCTCCGTCGATAACGAAACCTGCTGGGCGTAAGTCACACCCCTACGAAGATGCAAGGCTTTCAAACGCTGCATCGCTCTGTAGTGCAAGGGACCCGGAAAGATCGCTTGGATGGATGAAGCTAAAAGTCCCACCAGGCGAGCTAAGGTCCTCAAGGAAATTGTCGGAGAGACAAGTGCTTTCCTCAACTCCTTCTTGATTGCCATCCTCTTCTTGAGCGGGAGGAGCAATTGGACCTTCACCGAGTCGACCTGGAATCCCAGGAATTCCATAACTTGTGAAGGTGTCAGAATGGACTTCTGCAAATTCAACAGGAAGCCCAGGTCCTGAAGGAGACAAATCGTCCACGATAAATGAAGTGAGACAATCTCCGGAGAGCCTCCCAGGATCAGGATGTCGTCTAGATAGATGATCATCCGTACGCCTCTCTCCCTCAAGTATTGAACTATTGGTTTCATCAGTTTGGTGAAACACCAGGGAGCGGACGAGAGGCCAAAGGGCATGGCGGCAAACTCGAACCACTTGTTGCGCCATTGAAATTGAAGAAACTGTCGATGGGGTGGAAAAATGGGCACCGCCAGGTAAGCGTCTTTCAAATCCAGACGTACCATCCAATCTTGTTCTAACAGAATGTCTCGCAGGAGGTGTATGCCCTCCATTTTGAAGTGTTGATACACCACCCATGCGTTGAAATCTCTGAGATTTAAAACTAATCGAAAGCCCTGGTCCTTCTTTGGGACCACGAAGACCGTGCTCACAAAGCCGTGAGCGTCTGCCAAAGTCTCCACAATTGCTCCCTTCCGGAGCAAAGCCATCACCTCTGTGTCTATGAAACTCTGTTCTTGTAGGGAAAAATGTAGAGGCGCGGGCGCTTGACGCTGCGCGGGGGAGGCCTAAAATTCTATCTGATACCCTTGGACAGATTGCAACACCCAGGGATCTGTTGTGAGCTCCCGCCATCTGTGAAGAAACAAGGCCAACCTGCCCCCCACCATGTGTTCTGACGCACAAAGAATTCGTACCTGAATAGGAGTTGTCTCCGGAATTATTTTGCTGTCCTCTGTAATTTCCTTTCTGACCTCTGCCACGGCCTCCTCCCCGATTACGGGAGGGGTAGAAATTGGGACGTTGGTATCCTCTGCCTCTCTGTTCACCTCCACGTGAGGTCTGATTGAAGCCTCGGCCGGACCCTCGACCTCGCTGACGTCCGGCCCTATCAAAAACACCGGTGTGAAGCACCCTCTTGATAGTGGTTTGCGCCTTGTCAAGCGCGGAAAAAGTGGTGACGTACTTGCCCATTTCTTTAACAAATTTGTGTCCGAAGAGCATGCCGTTAGCCATTGAACCAGGTTCGTTGGTGGCCATCTCCGCTAACTGGGAGTCAATGCGCATCAGGAAAGAGCGTCTCCGCTCCGTGGACAACGCCACATTCGCGTTCCCCAGAAAGCACATAGCACGCTGGGCCCATTCCATAACATCAGATGTGTCCATAGGCACGCCTTGTTCTTTGGCCTTGACTGCAGCTTCCAGAATTTTAGTAAGGGGGCCAGAGACATCCAGTAACTTGTCCTGGCACCCCCGCCACGCCCTATCCAGTCCTTTTTTAGGGTCTTTAGCGAATTTTCTCATAAACGCCGTCATGGTGGGGTCAAGGTCCGGAGTATCCGCCACCTTCCCTAGCACCGAAGGCCTGGGGCATTCCGATCTCAGAGTGGCTCGAACCCCACTCTCAAAACCTTGTCGCAAATTATTGGTGACATAATGTGCAACTTCGGCACAGGGCACCCACTCCGTGGATCTAGGGTGAACAATATTATTGGGGTCAAAGAGAAGGTTTCTAGGGACTTGACTATTGTCCGGCTTATAAGCCGTGTGCTTAGTTTTCTTGAACTTCTTTCTAGGAGCAATAGAATCCACCTCCGAGTCCGAAGTACCAGGTGGTGTCGAGGAGGAGTCCCCCGAGGTCTGAATAGCCATAGAGCCTTGGTCCCTCATCACTGATTTAGCCATTTCCGCCATTCTATGGGACTGGGGATGGTCTGAAGTCTCACCCTTGCGTGAAGACTTAGCCTTCCTTTTGCCCGATGAGTGATGGGACTTTGTAAAAGGCTTTAACGCCTTAATCAGGGCTTTACTGACAGAGCTCTGGTCGTGGGAAGCCAGAGCCTCACCTAAATTCTCCTCCAGCTGTTCTTCCTCAGGCTCATACTGTTCATATTCATTAAATTCGACCCACTGGTCGCCCTCCTCGGCGTAATACGCCATAGTAAAATGCAAAGGAGGTTAGGAGGAGATTAACAGGGGGGGAGTAGCCCAGGGGTTAGCCTTTACACACACACAATGCAACCTCAGTTGCCACCACACACCACAGAGTCAGGCTAATATATATACAGGTGGAAGGAGACCCCTGAAAACACTGAAAACTCCCCTTGAGCAATGCTCTAATCCGGACACGCTCCGGTCAGCGTTAGAAATGAGACCAGGGATTGATGCAGTCCGAACGCGCTAAAACGCGAGGAGCCGGTAACTGAAAAACGAAACTCGGCTCCTTGCGCATGCGCATAGCACAGGGGACACACACTCGACTGCTCCCTGTGCGCGGCAGAGCCACGTCTGCCTACTCCTGCTCCACCGCCGGGCAGCGGAACGCAAAAACGCACATATACCGATCTCAAAAACACCATAAACACACCATAAACCCCTATAACCACAGAAATAAGGGAATGGCACATGGAATTGTCAAGTCCGCGCAGTCACAATAAAAATATCACTTCCTACTGGTAGGGTGACTTTACACCGGTGACGTGTCAGTCACTCTCATGAATGCCTGTGAGTGCACAGCTACAGGCGCTCCTTCCCCTATTAAACAAATACCTGTGTCGCCTGTAGTGATGAATCGGGTGTTTGCCGCAGAGGCTTCTGGGTATGCAAATGACTAACTGGCCACGCCCCCTCAGTGACAGCAAGGCTCCTGCAGCAGCCCCATGGTGACTTGTGCTCTGCATCCCAAATGTATCATTTACGTCTGGAGTCGTTTCCAGCAAATGTGTGTGTGTGTGGGGGGGGGGGGTGGAAACACTATCTTTGTTTCTTTCCTTGTCTGGGCGTCATTTCAGACTCCGACCCATCAGTTGCACTGATTATTCAAGGTCCCTCTATTGGGCACTATTGGCTTTGCCAATGCTTCGTTTGTAATGACATGTAGTACAATGAACTAATAACCCGGAATTTCCCTTAGCTTCGTGCCTTCCATCTTGCGGGCTGATACTCGGCCCCTTCGTTCTTAAATGTCCGCCCTTTATCTTTATCGTTTTTAGCGCCTCAAAGAGCCCGGCATTTCTATACGTCATCCAGTGTCACGTGGCGTCTTCCTGAGGGAGGCAGCGCGCGCTCCTCTCCTCAGCGAGGCCCGTCCACCCCCTGGAGACTCTCATTTCAACCAATCACGGAGCTTCTTACACAGAGACCCTTCAAAAATTTCAAACAACTTCCGCTTCTCACGGCCCCTCCAGGTGCGCGTGACCCGCGGAGTGCCTTTTGACTTATTAAGATGCCCTGTCCGCGCAGTCACGATAAAAATGGAACTTCCTACTAGTAGGGTGACTTTACACCGGTGACGTGTCAGTCACTCTCATGAATGCCTCTGTCTGCACACCTACAAGCGCTCCTTATAATATGAAACAAAGGCCTGTGTCGCCTGTACTGATGAATCAGGTGTTTGCCGCAGAGGATTCTGGGTATGCAAACGAGTGTGATCGGCCACGCCCCCTCCAGTGACAGCCAGGCTCCTGCAGCAGCCCCATGGGGACTTGTGCTCTGGGTCCCAAATATATAATTCTCGTCTCGTGTCGGTTTCCAGCAATGGGGGAGAGTGAGGGGGGGGGGGGTAACACTATCTTTGTTTCCTTCCTTGTCTGGGCGTCACCTCTGACTCCGACCCATCTGTAACACTTCTCATTCAAGGTCCCTCTATTGGGCACTATTGGCTTTGCCAATGCTTCGTTTGTAATGGCATGTAGTACAATGAACTAATAACCCGGAATGTCCCTTAGCTTCGTGCCTTCCATCTTGCGGGCTGATACTCGGCCCCTTCGTTCTTAAATGTCCGCCCTTTATCTTTATCGTTTTTAGCGCCTCAAAGAGCCCGGCATTTCTATACGTCATCCAATGTCACGTGGCGTCTTCCTGAGGGAGGCAGCGCGCGCTCCTCTCCTCAGCGAGGCCCGTCCACCCCCTGGAGGCTCTCATTTCAACCAATCACGGAGCTTCTTACACAGAGACCCTTCAAAAATTTCAAACAACTTCCGCTTCTCACGGCCCCTCGAGGTGCGCGTGACCCGCGGAGTGCCTTTTGACTTATTAAGATGCCCTGTCCGCGCAGTCACGATAAAAATGGAACTTCCTACTAGTAGGGTGACTTTACACCGGTGACGTGCCAGTCACCTTCATGTATGCTTCTGTGTGCACAGCTACAGGCGCTCCTTCACCTGTTAAACAGAGGCCTGTGTCACCTGTAGTGATGAATCGGGTGTTTGCCGCAGAGGCTTCTGGGTATGCAAATACCTGTTGCTGGCCACGCCTCCTCCAGTGACAGCGAGGATCCTGCAGCAGCCCCATGGGGACTTGTATAATTTTCGTCTCGAGCCGGTTTCCAGCAATGGGGGGGGGGGGGGATACACTTCATTTGTTTCCTTCCTTCTCTGGGCGTCATTTCTGACTCCGATCCATCAGTTCCACTTATTATTCAAGGTCCCACTATTGAGCACTCTAAGCTTTGCCAATGCTTCGTATTTAACAACATATAGAACAATACACTAATCACCCGGGATTTCCCTTAGTAAAGTAGTGTGCCCAGTTTCGTGTCTTCCTTCTAGTGGGCTGATACTCTGCCCCTTCGTTCTTAAACGTCCGCTCTTTATCATATTCAATGCCACAAAGAGCCCGGCATTTATATGAAAGTAAAGCAGCATTATGAGGCGCGCACAGGATTGTGGGTATGGAGATTAGGAACGCCTCCTTCTGGCGCAGGGCTTTACAACGTGGTGCATCTCCCAGATGCCTCATGTTGTAAATACCCTGCACCATGGCGCATCTTTTGCGTCGCCGCTGCATCATGAAAGTGACGCAACAGTGGCGTAAAAGAGGCGCAAGGGGCTTGTAAATCTGCCCCTAAGGATTTTGAACCAGATGTACGACCATTTCATTTAGCGCCTCGCAATTGGCGACATATTGCAAGTGGCAAATTGTGAGTCACTAAATGAAATGTACAACAGTGTGTTTAACACTGTTTCGGATTCACAATGGGGTCGCAAATTGCAAGGTTCATTAATATTAATGAGCCTCTCACAATTTGCAAGCCTATTGGGAATGGCAGCTCTCCTAGGTATGCAGCCTGCTGGGCTCTGCAGGCCACCATGTCTGGAACTGCTTTTAAATAAAGCAGTTAAAAAAAAATGCAGCCCATTTACCATGCATTTAAAAAAAAAGAAAATGAAACGTCCCTGGGACCACTGCCTGCCCTTAAAAAATAATTTTGCATGCATTTGCAAAGGGGACCCAAATGGGAAGGGGTCTTGCAAATGCATTACCATCTACTTGAAGTAAGTGGTAATTGAATGTGTTTTGCGACCGCAAAACATTTGTACATGGTTTTAAGACTCTCTATTTGGAAGGGAATGCCCCTTCCAAATAGCAAGTTGCAAAACCTATTTAGCGAGTCGCAAACAAATTGCGACTCGCGAAATAGGCAATGTACATGGCCCAATAAGTTTTTGCATGTGAAAGCGGGTTCACGAACCTGTTCACACATATAAAAACGGATCGTACATCAAGGGCCCGATGTAGGTCGCCAAATACCAGTCGGTAACGGCCGATTTCGGCCGTTACCGACCGGTATTTGAAGATGGAGATGTAGGGCCATGTTAAAATACAGTTTTACCGATTCTGTAAAATACCGAATCAGTAAAATTACCGATTCTGTATTTTGACATGTAGATAGCACTTAAAGCAGTGCTACAGGGGTTTAAGAAGTCATTATTTATCACCAACTAGAAGTTGGTGGTAAATAATGAAAACCCTTTCAAAAGCATTTTTTTTGCTTTTAAAACGGTGCCATGTTGCAGACATACATGCCCTAAGGGCATGTATGTCTGCAACATATGCACCCATGCACAATTGAGGGGTGCGACACGGTGTTAAAGTGACACCCTGCCACCCTTTTATGTTTCCCCCAATTACCGAATTGGTATTTACCGATTCGGTAATTGACATGCATTCCTATGGGCCTACAGGCCCATAGGAATGAATGGAGGATGCTGAAGGGCGGGCACGCAGCAACAACCTTCGCTTCGTGGGGTTTCGGGAAGGCTGCGAGAAGGGGAACATGGAACTGTTCTTGTCCCAATGGTTGGAGTCTTGGCTTCCCCCAGACGTTCTGTCTCGATGCTTTGTGATTGAACGCGCACATAGAGCCCTGACGCAGAAGCCGCCAACGGGGGAGCGGCCCAGGCCGGTGATTGCTAGGATTCTGAATTTCCACGACAGGGACACTATCCTACGGGAGGCGAGGACCAAAGACTCTCTTCTATTTGAAAACCAGAAGATAATGATCTTTCCGGATTACACCAGGATCGTGCAACAACAACATCACTCGTTCATTGCCGCCAAGGCAAAACTACGTGGTCTGAAGATCCAATACTCCCTCCTTTATCCGGCCCGCCTGCGGGTAATCTTTCAGTCGCGAACCCATTTCTTTGATACTCCGGAGGACGTCTTTAAATGGACTGATGAGACAGTGAGGGTCCGGCCGCATGTCCAGCCGGGACTGAACCCGGGTCACTCGAGGGGCCCATCGCCGGCATGGGAGGATCCAAATGCCAGGAGCAGGAGACATAGGAGGTCAAGGTCGCGGAAACGCTCCCCTTCACGTGGTGGGAAACGAGATGGCGCACCCACCGGCTCTGACCACTCTGGCAAAGACGGAGGTGCCTCAGGGGACTGAACCTACTTGCAATAATTACAGGCTCCCGCTGGGAGATGGTTTTCTTGTGTCTGTTTGGACTGCGGCTTGCTACTTGACTGTATAATCGCTGCTTGCTTTCCTTTATAATTATTGGGACTGTGTGAGGCGGTGGGGGGGGGGGTTCAGGAAGCTCTTCTACAGGGGCTTTGCCTCCTACTCAAGTGGGAGATGTTAAGGGGGGAGTCTGTTGGTTGGGTGGGTAGTTGAGACTGTTGAGGGAGGGGTTCTTGGGGATCCATTGGTGTGGGTGGCCGCTGACCTCTCGTTGGGGGTTAGGGCGCTCCTGCACCACGACAGGTACTTCAATGTTGTTGAGGTATAGGGGAGGGGGGAGGCCGGTTTGCTGGGAGTTGGGTTGGGGTTGGGTCTGGGGGCTGGGGGAGGGGGGATGCGCAGTGTTTGGGTCCACAGTGGTAACTTGTTCACACACGATGGCCCACCAGGTTCGATTTATGTCCTATGGGCAATTGCACTCTCCTACGCCCGAGCAATTGCGGCCCTTTTCATTTGATGGCTGCTAGGGGTCCTGCCTCGGAGCTCCCCAGAGCTACACTGAGAATTGTGAGTTGGAACGTGAGGGGTATGCTCGATAAAATCAAAAGAGCGGCTGTGCTGCGACAGGGGAAAAGGGAAAAGGCTGATGTCCTACTGTTACAAGAGACACATCTCCTAGGTACGAAGACTCTGAGTCTACAACGATATGGTTATCATCAGGTGCACCATGCTGGGTTTGCCCGGGGATCTCGGGGGGTGGCGGTCTTGGTTCACCGAAGGGTATCCTATACCCATTCCTCACAGTGGATTGATGCCCAGGGCAGGTATGTCTTTATCAAAGGAATGATTGGCGAGGAACAAGTGGTTTTTGGTAGTGTGTATGCCCCCCCCCCTTGCCATGGTCTCTGGCGGAGAAGCTGTTTGCGGTCTGGGCTGAGGTACCGGACGTCTTGTCAGTGATAGGTGGCGACTGGAATGATGTAATGGATGGATCTGCTGATCGCTACAGGCCGGATGGCGGACAACTGGCGGTTGCCCCTACGAAACTGAGTGATATGGTGAGAGGTATGGGATGGATGGATGCCTGGCGCTGCCAACACCCACACAGTAGGGAATTTACTTATGTGTCTGCGGTCCATCGTTCCTTCTCACGGTTGGACTACTTGTTCGTCCCGTGCGCCGCAGTCGGAAGGGTGGCGTCGACCGCTATTCTGCCTCGGGGGCTTTCTGATCATTCCCCCGTTACGATTGATATCCTCCTTGACAGACGGCGACAGCCGTTTCGATGGCGCCTCTCTACTTGGCATCTGCAACGAGATGACTACCAGTCCCACATGCGTGAGGCCATTGCTCACTACTGGGAGGAGAATGAGGGGCCGGACTCGGATGTGGTGACCCTCTGGGAGGCCATGAAGCCTACACTCTGAGGAGTGGATATAGCCTGGTGTGCGAGGGCCCGTAGGACTCGAAGGGAGGAACAGGAGAAGGCGGAAGATCGCGTCCGCACTCTGGAGGCACGGTCTACGAAGACGGGGGCAGAGGAGGACACGCGGCGGCTCCTGCAGGCACAGAATGATGCTGCTTCCCTATTGCTTGAGGAGTCGCGCCATATATGGCTTGCAACGCAGAGTAGAATATACCAATGGGGGGACAAATCCAGCTCTATGCTGTACAGGTTGTGCCAGGGCGCGTTCCAGGCTCAGACGCTGCCGGCGCTGAGAGATAAGGCCGGGACCCCTATATCTGATCCAGGGGCTACTGCCGACAGTTTTGCGCGCTACTATGAGGCGCAATATGCCCCCAGAGACTCTCTTCCCGCGGAGGCAGTAGACACATTTCTGGCGGATCACCCGCCACGGGGAATCTCCGACGAGGAGCGTGATGGTCTTGAGCTTCCTTTGTCCGCGGAGGAACTGGGCAAGGCGTTGGGCGAGCTGAATGCCGGGAAGGCCCCTGGGCCGAACGGCTTCCCGTGCGAGTTTCTATGGAAATATCACCTCCAGTTAGGGCCCCTTTTCAAGAAGGCATTGGATGCTGCTAGGGAACGGGGTCAGCTGCCGTCGGATTGGAGACATGCCGAGATAGTGGTGTTCTGCAAGCCAGGGAGACCGCCAGATCGGCACGAATCATACCGCCCTATCTCTCTCCTAAACATCGAGGCGAAGATACTGGCGAAGGCGCTTGCCAATCGCCTCCTGCCTCTGATTACCGCTCTGGTCCACCCGGACCAGGCTGGTTTTATGCCACACAGGGCCACTAGACACAACATCAGGCGTGCCCAGGTGGCTCTGGAGATGATGAAAGCCACCGGCTCCCAGGCGGCGCTCCTGTTGGCTGACACCGATAGGGCCTTCGACTTGCTGAGCTGGACATACTTACAGGCACTCCTACCCCGTTTGAATCTAGGCCCTCAATTCCTCTCGTATGTGCGGCTGCTGTATACCGACCTGACGGCGTCCGTGCGGGTGGCAGGTGCGATTTCAGATGCCTTTCCCATCGGGCGAGGCACCCGACAGGGATGCCCGCTCTCGCCATACTTATTCGCTCTCGCAATGGAACCCCTTGCGGCGTGGGTGCGAATAGATGCACAAATGAAGGGGTTCGAATGGGAGGCTGGGCCGTCAGACCGCATCGCGCTCTACGCGGACGACGTACTGTTCTTTCTTACAGATCTTGACAGGTCAGGCCGCAGGGTTCTTGAGATTATGAGAGTGTTTGGCGAAGTATCAGGGCTGATTCTCAATGTGAGGAAGTCTGTTTTGTGGACCCTAGGCAGCGGGGTGGCTCTTGGTGCCTGGGCGTCAGCCCTACAAAAGGCGACGGGAGGTCTTAAATACCTGGGGGTGTTTTTGACTGACATCCCTGGAGTCTTGTGGGAGCGTAATATTATTCCGGTCTGGGACAGAATCAGATCGGACATGAAGACGTGGTCCCGCATGCCCTTGAACCTATATGGTCTTTAAGATGGTCGCTCTCCCTCGCTTGCTCTACCAACTGCAGAATCATCCCTATCCTATCTTGCCACAATGGTTCCGCCAAGTCGATTCGGCACTGGGCCGTTTCCTCTGGGCTGGGGGGGCGGTGCGTGTGGCCCTTCGCACCTGCTTCCTCTCTAAATACTGCGGTGGTCTGGCGTCTTCAGACATCCTCTCCTACTATCAGGCGTCCCATCTCTTGATACTTAATGAATGGTGGTATGGGGATCGGGGCGATCCAGCATATGCTCTGGAGAGATATCTAATGGAACCCGATACCTTGCACACGCTACTATACTCAGCGGGGAAAAGGAAGAGGCTCCCGGTGGTTACACAGACTGTCTTCCACGTCTGGCGTCGGACACTTGGTCGTATGGGATGGTGGAATAGGCTGACTGGGGAGACCCCGTTGTGGCAGAATGGCCGCCTGCCGGCCTTGTCGACCCTGCCGGGGTTTCGCGGCTGGGACTCGATAGGGATCTCGGCGTTAGGGCACGTTATGAGGGGCACGACCCTTAAATCCTTCCAGGAGTTGAGGGATGAGTACGATATGCCAAATGCCCAGTTCTTCAAATACCTGCAGTTTCGCCATGCTATCTCCCCTGCCCTGGAGGGGTTGGACTCCCTGCCAGAATTCAGTCCAATAGAGGCTAAACTGTTCATGGGAGAATTGACGGAGAAGAAGATATCCTGCATATACCAATCCCTTGTTACTCACTGTGCATCCTCCCTAGACGGCCTACGGTCCAAATGGGAGAGAGACGTTGGTGAAATTGATGAAGAAGGATGGAGGTAGGCTCTTGCGGCTCCGAGGGAGGCGGCTGTCGCCGTACGGCTGCGTTTTATCTAATTTAAATACCTACATAGGGCTTACTACACGAGAGAGAGGCTGTGGTGGGCTGGATTGATTGCTTCCCCCGACTGTCTGAGGTGTGGTAGGGAAATGGGCACGTTCCTGCATACTGTGTGGACCTGTGGGGCAATGGCACGATACTGGAAGCGTATTTGGGCTGCTTGGATGAGGTTCTGGGCTGGCAACTCCCGCGTACGTCGCAGCTGGGACTTCTGCATGTCTTGGAGCAAGTGGGTGGTAACGTCTATAAGAGACATCTCCTGCTCCTGGGCCTTACAGTTGCCAAAAGGGATGTGGCCCGTGCCTGGAAGGACCCTGGGGCTCCCCCGATTGAGGTCTGAAAACGGTGCATGGATTATTGCATGGGACTAGAACGCCCTGTGTTTGAGGCCCGTGGCTGCCCCAGAAAACACTATAAAATCTGGAAGAGGTGGGCAGAATACAGGGGGCTGTGGCTGGAGCCGCCGCCGCAGCAGGAAATAATAGCGGATCAGCTGTCATAAGTGCCGGCACAAGAGTGAGAGTGCATTAACATCTCTGTACAGACTACTTTGTTTAGATCCTGGTGACCATCGTGAACAGGGCGGGGTGGGATCCGGGTGGGGGGGTGTTACGGGGTTGGGGGGGATCCGGGTAGTTAATATCACTGTCTTATCCTGATTATTATGCTGATTGCTGCAACTGTGATTCATGATTATTTGCTTACAGCCTCTCCAATGTCTGGAGTGCTGTAGATGTTTCTGCAATCACATTCTGAAATGTCAATAAAATCTGGTTCTGAAAAAAAAAGAATCAGGGTGGTGACCAAAAGAAAGAGACTACCAAGCCTCAAGAGAAAGGTGGGGATAAATCCACAGAGAAGGATTCCCCAGGGCCCCAAAACTCCAAAAATGGGGTTGGGTCCCAAGACACTTCCTCTACCCAGAAGAAACCTTATTGCCATGCCTGCAAACAGGTAGGTCATTGGAAAACTGACAGCAGTTGCCCAAATAAACACAATAAGGAGAACATACCCCCAAGTAATACTCCCAAGCCTCCTGTTACTACTAGTAGTAATGCCCCAGGTGGTGGGAGTGCCCCCAAGAATTTGGGTGGTTTTACTTTGGGAGTTCCTGGGGACTCTGGCCTAACCAGGTCCCCTAACTTAGATACTCTTGTCTGTGAAAATGGCATGGGGTTTGCCAACTTCACTGATTGTCCCAACACTTTGGGCAAATACAGACAGGAGCCCCTCATCAATGGTCTGAAAGTTGAGGCCTATAGAGACACAGGGGCTAGCATCACCATGGTGACTGAGAGTCTAGTCCCCTCAAGGCAACTTATACCTGGTGCCACATACCAGGTGACAAACATTGATGGAGTGCAGAAAAATCATCCCATGGCAGTGGTAAATCTCAGCTGGGGAGGTGTCACTGGCCCCAAGAGAGTGGCAGTGTCATCAAACTTGCCTGTAGATTGCCTACTGGGGAATGATTTAGAGATCTCAGCCTGGGATGAGGTAGAACAAGAAACCCATTCAAAAATGGTAAACCTTCCTGAACAGGTTAGGAGGGCTGTGATGGTAACAGCCCATACCCAAACTGAGTCCCTTCCTGAAAAGGTTGGTGGGGCTGTAATGGCCACAGCCCAAACTCAAACTGATTCCTGTGTTGTGAAGCCTGAAACTATGGATCACTCCACACAAACCGAGAGCATTGAGGAGGAAGAGAAATCTCCCTCCCACCAGACATTAGGAAAGGATCAGCCTCCTCAGGGAACTGATCTTACCCCTTGTGAAGAAACTGCCCCAGAGGTAGTCAGGCCTAGCCTGGCAGAGCCCCTGATGTCAGTGGACCCTTCCAAGGTGGGACCCAGTCTGGAGCAGGTAACCTGCCCCTCTCTACCCTGCCTCAGTCAGCCCTGGGCTACAGAGGTCAAGGAGGCCAGTGAGCCCCAAAGGGCCCCCTGTCCAATAAAACAACCCCATCAGCAGATTAGGGACACCAAAGCTAGCAGCCCTAGCAAGGTGAAAAAGTTAGAAACTCCTGAGGGATCCCCCTTAAACTTAGTTAGGGAACTCCCCCAGATAGACTCTGCTAGGCACAGCCAAACTTGGGACCTAAGGGTCCCAGACCTGACCTGTCCCTCCAGTAAGCCAAACAGAGGGACCCAGCCTCCAGCTTTAGGTAGCCAGAGGTTGACCCTGAGAGCTCAACACAACTCAGTCGTGGAAAGAAAGGCCTATATGGTGGATGATGATTGGAGGAAGCTGAGCCCAACATTAGTGGAGCCTCACTTCAGTACTCCATCTCAGCACCAGCCTTTTACTTTGCCAAAACACACCACAGGTAGAAATTCCCTATGGTGGAGACCCTCAGATACCCTTAGGGTGAGGGATTGGTTAGTGGACCATGAGATAGGGGGTAGCCATGCCAGTGCATGCACCTCCTCATATGGCCACTCAGGCAATATAGGCTTACCTGGTCAAGGATAGCCTTATCTCCTTTCGTTTGGGGGGGGGGGGGGTTATGTAGGAAGGTGGATATCTGACTATGGTTGCCCCCAACTTTTTGCCTAGTGTTTTGCTGGTTTTTGACTTAGTTGGCCTGGTATCCTGCTATTCAGGACCCCAGGCATCCTGCTCTCTCTGTTAAAATGGACTCCATGTACCCTAGGTACATATCTAATTGGATACTGAGTCACCTTATCCGTCCCTGTACAGTGTACCTTAGGTACCCAGGGCATAGGTGTACCCAGGGCCTACCAGGGGCTGCAGCATGTATTATGCCACCCAAAACTGACACAACTGGCTGCACGACAGCTGGGGCAAGGTGGTGTAAACACCCTTTGCTGTAGATATAGTATACCTATATCTAAACCTAAAATGGACACATATATTCCTATCAGTCACTCCTATGGCAGGCCTTATCAATCCTGAAGGCAGAGTGCTTGGAATTATGTGAGATGGTGCTCTGGCATGAGCTGAGCCCGTCTGCAGCTTGCGGAACCAAGTCCTAATAGCTGTTCCATGATAACCCTATACCATATACTCTTAAGTGCATTATAATCCTCGTGGTTAAATGCTAACTCTGGTATAACATTATAAAACATGTTGAGTAAGGTTTCATACGAATTGGAATACTACCCCCTCGCCAGTTCTGGCGACGGGGGTAGTATTCCACCCGTCTAGAGGGACACAACATGTATGTAACTGAGAACCCCGGTTAAAGTTAACTCGAGCCTTGGCATCACAAAATGGATTTATTTATTTATTTATTTATTTATTTATTTAATGCCATTTATAAAGCGCGTGCAATTACCCTTAGGCGTCTCGGCGCTGAAATTGCATTAAAGTCTCACCCTAGACAGAAAAAAGCAGGAAGTGAATTATTGATTAAAAAGCCATGTCTTCAGTTTTTTTCTAAACTGAAGAAGAGTAGAGCTGGTCCTAATATCAATGGGTAGGGTATTCCAGAGTCTGGGGGCCGAGATTAAAAAACGGCGATCACCCCAGGAAACTGTGCGGCTACGTTGGACCACTAGCTGGTTAGAAGATGTGGATCGAAGCTTTCTCACAGGATTGTACGGAGTCAGTTGTTTTTTAAAGAATCGAGGTCCTAAATCCTGAAGTGATTTAAAAACCGTGCACAGAGATTTGAATTTGACCCTATTGTGAATGGATGGCACCACCACAGACACAAGTCTGACCTCCTGCTGCTGGGAGTCCTTCCAGCGAGGGTGGCTTGGACAAAGGGTTTCCTGCCTTGGGAGGTGCTAGCACCACCCCAGATGGGATTTTGTGTATTGGGTAGGACAGGCCTGAAAGGAATGAGACATGCCTGGGGCACACAATGTGTCCTGTGCATACTCCGGCTCAAACCAGTTGCTGAGGCATCCCTGCCCCTGCTCTGGCGTGAAACCGGACAAAGGATAGGGGTTGTAACCACCCCCCTTCCTGGTCCCACCCAGGGGAGGGACCTAGTCAGTAGTGCAGCCCCGTTTAGGAGAATAAAGGTAGGACCTGGTCCCATTCCAAATTAGAGTATCCTGAACATATTCTACAAGAAGAAATCTGGACTTCGACGTTCTGCTCCACAGAAGACTGAAGAATCTCCCTTGTGGGCAAGGAGTGTCCACCCTGCACAAGCAGGCACCATCAAGCCTCCAGCGGCTTCACTTTGTCGTCTTCCCTCGAGGATCCAGACTTCAGAGCCCGACGAGACCCGGATTCCCAGACCTCTCCGACCTCAACCTACATCTGCAGCTCAGCTGAGATCCGTGGGTGCGACGAGACACGTGGGACCAGCCAATCCGAAAGAACCTGCACTTCGCTTTCAGCAGTACTCCTGAGGTAAACTCGACCAAGTGCTTTGGGGACTGAGAAGCCCCAACCCCGAGCAGCTCCTGCACCCAAGACCAGCCCTCCAGCATCCACGAGATCTGCGTGGGGCCCTTCTTCTTGTTTGCTGCTTGACGCGTTGCCTGGTCACTTGCCGGCTGGCTAGTGGCCTCCTAGACGACGAACTTTGAAACCTCCACTGCTGGTCTGGTTGCTCCAGACTGGCCCTTGCTCCCTTCCAAAAGAGGAGCACCCCGGACCCTCCTGGTCCACTCCAGACGCCGTTTCCACTCACCGGGTGGGTTGCCTTTGCCAAGGCCTGTTGACGCCGATTCCGGACCGAACACCGCCGACAGCGAGACCCTGCGTGGGACAGCTCGTGCCTCCATCCTGGTCGTCGAAGACACCTCCTGGTCCACGTGGCTGCAGAGACACGCGTCCACTCTTCACCTGATTGCGGCGACGATGTCTGGTTCCTTCCTGGTTCCACTCCAGTCACTGGCTAGTGACTTTGAACATTGTCCCCTCTGCTTTCAGGTCTTCTTCTTCACCGATCCACCCTTGGATCGCACCGGACATCTTCCTCCTGGTCGTCTGCAGCATCTTTTCTTTCAGGCTCCATTGACTTCAACGCGAGAACCCGACACACTTTGGCACCTATGCACCCGCTGCCCGTGGGTGAGGTAACGAGAGCATTTCGGTGCTCAAGGGTAGTTTAACTGTCCTAGTGTCCAGTTCCACAGTCGTTTTAGTCCTACCTAGTCAGGATTGTCCGTACTCACCTTTAACTTGAACTGTACTGTCCATAGACGTTGTTACGCATCTCGCGTGTGAATTCACACTCTGCACACGCGTTCCGTGGGCCTCCTATTACTTACCTAGAGTTAGTGTAGCGTGGTCCCAACGATCCTACAGCCTCTGGACAGCTCCATTCTTCCTATCGACTTTCACATTCCACTTACTTAGTATATGGTTTGTCGTGCCCCTAGGGCACCATTGTTATTTTGTGCAACTTATCGTATTTTTCCTAAGAGATTGTCATGTGCTTAGCCCTCTGACCTCATAAAGAGTTCAGAGGTGTTTGTTATTAAGAAATATACTGTTTATTTTCATAACAACCTGTGTGGTGTCCTTTCATCTGGTATTCAAGGGGTTATATTGTGGTAAAACAGCTGGCTTCACATGCCAAAAGAGTTTAGCCTAAGACTGCTTATGTCCATGCTACCATTAGGATAGCTGGTCTATAAGGTTGACTTACAACCAATCACCATAAGGGTTGTTTGGACTGATACAAGGTGATCACTAGAACTAGTGAGCATCATATATCAGGCCAACTTCTCACAACCCCCACCCCACTTTTTCCCTAATTTTTGATGCAACTTTGACTGAGGTGTACTGGGTCCCCACTAACCAGGTTCCTAGTAACAGTGTTCTTTCACTAAAAACTGTAGCACAATAGGCACCACTTAAGCAACCAGTTTAAGTCCCACGTAAATGGTACCCCTGGTCCCTAGGGCAGGGAGACTAAAGAGAGTCCTCTAGGGCTGCAGCACCAGCTGTGCCAACACAGAGACCCCTCACTAAGACCATGTGAACTGCCACTGCCTGTGTGCCCTGCCCACAGACCGGAGCTCGTCACGGAGGACGCTATAGGATTCATTTCCCTGAGCAGTGGAATACGCGGGAAGGAATGCGTATTTCCAGAGGCCCTTAAGAGAGTATCTTCCCAGACCTTTTTGGCACCATCCTGCAATTGAATCAGTCGTTACAATTCAAGTGCCAAGTAAGATTACGAGGAGGAAGGTTTCACCACCCAGTTTTAACCCAGTTTTCCTCGTGCATACCAATTGGGTATTATTTTCTCTGCCGCAACTGTTTTGATGAGGCCTAATCGACGAAATGCGTCGACCCCAAGATACAGAGGAGTCCACCAAATGTGGATTAACATAAAATAATTGTGTACATGTTCTTGATAAGGAAGTGAGGGTGAAGTGAGGGTGAACAAATTCCTCGAATGTGTACAGGACTACCTCGTTTTGGATTTATTCTAGTGACGGACGGAATAATGCTGTTAATACATCCACACGTGAAAATAATTGCCAGGAAAGATAGTTTGCATTTGTTTGTATATATATTTGAATATGTGATTTATTTGTGTTTGTTGTTTGTGATAAATGTGATGCATATAAATAATTTTACAACCACTCCCGGAGTAAGCATTGGTTGTATATAAATAAGAAAAGAGTAGAGATTTGGTACCCTAGGATAGGGATCTATTTAGTTCTTACTAGCATAAATTAACTGACATATTGGTTCCTCTGGATCACAGTCTTGTTTTGAGAATGCCCACATATACAGCATGAGCTATAGGTAAGTCACCCTTACTGCAGGCCTTAGAGCTCTAAGGCAGGGAGCACTATATCCCATGTGTGGACATATCTGCGTGAGCAGATGTGACCCTGCAATACGTGAGCCATTCTTGGATATTGTAACTGCACAGGGAAGCCATAGAGAGTACCTGGCTGGGTACTTGTCATTACGAGTTTCCTAGCCCCATGATGGCTTTACTGTACCCTAAGAAGTTTGGTACCAAACATCTCATCTTAATAAATCGTCATTAATGCCGGTGTTGGATCTATTAATAAATACACACAGGATATACTTTAGAGGGTCCCTGGAAAAGCTACCAAGAACTCGTGTGATCTCTGACTAGGCCTAGCCAGCCTGCCACCACCAGACACGTTTCTGACCTCATGGGGTGAGAGCCAGCGCTCTCCGAGGCCAGGAAACAAGCCTGCTCTGAGCGGAGGTGATTCACACCTCCTCCAGGCCGGAATGGCTTGCCAGAGTGGGAAGCTTCAAAGGCAATACCGCTTTTCAAATGTGACCCAGGCATCTCTAGATAGCGGAGGATGCCAACCCCCGTTTCTGCTTCACATTTGGCAGGAGAAAAGATGGGAAAGTTACTTAAACCAGGACGTGTGTCCACATTCAGGCAGCACCACCACTAAGGTGGGGCAGAAGATGTGGACAAAACTTTTCCAATTTCTCCATCTTGGCATGGTAGGACATTAGCCTATCAGGGTAGGGCAGTGCTCCTTCCCACAGGAAGTGGTCACCTAGAGGATATAGACACTCTAAAGGTTAGCGTATTGGCTGCTACCCGTCACTGCCTTTAATGCCCCTAACATTAGTATTTAGGGGGCATTCCTAGACCCTGAACTTTAGATTCGATGGACACAAAGACGATCCGGACACAGAAGAGCTGCTGACCTGAGAACTGAAACCCTGCTGCAGAATACTGTCGCCATAACCTGCCTGCTGCCTGAAGGACGTGACAATCATGGTGTGCTGTCTCGTCCTGCAACTGTGAAGAGTCCAAGACCCCAGACCCAATCTATTCTTCTACAAATCACCAAAGCACTCCCTTGGAGTACAGGGGCTACTCCCCTGCAGGCCCTGAAACCGTAGAATCCGGTTTCTCGACTTTATGCTCCTTGGTGACTCTGATGCAGTACACAAATCAAAAGGTGCACACCGGCTCTGGATGATCAAATCTTTCTACCCATCAAATGAGAAGACACCAGGATCTACCGGAGCCGTGCCGCAACAATGCCCGGGGTACCGGACTCTCCGCAGCATACACCGAGACGAAGAGTACAGTCCGGACTCCAACTGTTGTGGAAGCAACCACCCATTGAGGGACTGTGAGACCCCGGAGATCCACTTTGTGAGTGGCCCAACTGTCCCAGAATCGCCTCTACAACTTGTCTGCTACGGACCGTGAGGAAATCTTGACGCACGCCGCCGGCTGACCTATCTGCTCTGCACCCGGCCTTGGTAACAACGATCCAGCAGTGTTTCCAGGGTCCTGAGGCCCTTGCAACCAGCTCCCTCGGGTGGGATCCCTCAGGCTTACCTTTAAGTCCCTTTGTGCAGTGTGTTTTCAAGTGGCTGAATCCAGGACGCTCCTGAGAATTCACTGGTGGAACACGGGACCTGGCCTTGCTACTTAACCAACTCCCAACGATGAACCTTGACATCCACCTGAATAATTTTTTATGCATTTTCTTATTTCTTCAGATTGACTTCAATAGTGCGTAATTGCGCACAAAAGTAATTGATTTTGCCAACTTTGAAAATTCATATCTTGAACAAAGTTCTTGGTCTTAAAAATTAAAAAATTGATGTTATTTTTGTAAATTGGTCTCGATTTATACTTGAGTGTGTGTCTCATTTGCAACAAAATGCTTATCGCACTACCCTCTGATAAGCCTAACTGCTCGACCATACTACTACAAATCGAACTTTAGTATCATCTACTTTTTTTTAAAATTCTTTTTTATTAGTTTCAATCGCAGTTATGCTTACATTTGTAATCAGTATTTCAGCAAGCACTTGACACAGCAGTACATTAGCATGGGGAAGAAAAATCACTTTTACACATTATCTGTTGCTCAATCTCTATTTGGCCTCAGTTCAAGTTCCAACATTGGGGGGATACAGATAGTCCCTCGATAGATGGCTCAGTGAGGTGATAGTTTATTTATTTATTTATTTTTGACATTTATAAAGCGCGAACAAATGCCCTTGGGCTCTCGGCGCTAGTTCAGGATCTTAAAGAGTATGTTCAGCTCTGGAGTCAGACTGCTGCAAGGTTACGTTTCATTTCCTGCCCGCGGCCCCGCCCCAGTGACTCTCACTCTCAGGGGGCGGGGTCTCATCCGTGGGTGCTGCTGGCAGCTGTGGCACCGTTGGGGGCCCCGGGATGGGATGTGATGTGCCTCGTCACCTCCAGAGGAAGTGAAATACAGTGGTAGCAGGGCACGAGAAGCGGCGGCGACCCCGGAAAGGAGGGGTCCTGTGAGAAGCACCGAGAGGTCTGTCCAGAGGAGGAGAGGCCTGTCCAGGGGAGGGACAGAGGTGGAGAGGCCTGTCCAGAGAAGGGTCAGAGGAGGAGAGGCCTGTCCAGAGAAGGGTCAGAGGAGGAGAGGCCTGTCCAGGGGGCAGAGGAGGAGAGGCCTGTCCATGGGGCAGAGGAGGAGAGGCCTGTCCATGGGGCAGAGGAGGAGAGGCCTGTCCATGGGGCAGGGGAGGAGAGGCCTGTCCAGGGGTGCAGAGGAGGTGAGGTCTGTCCAGGGGTGCAGAGGAGGAGAGGCCTGTCCAGGGGTGCAGAGGAGGAGAGGCCTGTCCAGGGGTGCAGAGGAGGTGAGGCCTGTCCAGGGGTGCAGAGGAGGTGAGGTCTGTCCAGGGGTGCAGAGGAGGAGAGGCCTGTCCATGGGGCAGAGGAGAAGAGGCCTGTCCATGGGTGCAGAGGAGGAGAGGCTTGTACATGGGGCAGAGGAGAAGAGGCCTGTCCAGGGGTGCAGAGGAGGAGAGGCCTGTCCAGAGGAGGGGCAGGGGAGGAGAGGCCTGTCCAGGGGTGCAGAGGAGGTGAGGCCTGTCCAGGGGTGCAGAGGAGGAGGGGCCTGTCCAGGGGGCAAAGGAGGAGAGGCCTGTCCATGGGGCAGAGGAGGAGAGGCCTGTCCAGGGGTGCAGAGGAGGAGAGGCCTGTCCAGGGGTGCAGAGGAGGAGAGGCCTGTCCAGGGGTGCAGAGGAGGTGAGGCCTGTCCAGGGGTGCAGAGGAGATGAGGCCTGTCCATGGGGCAGAGGAGAAGAGGCCTGTCCATGGGTGCAGAGGAGGAGAGGCCTGTCCATGGGGCAGAGGAGAAGAGGCCTGTCCAGAGGAGGGGCAGGGGGGGAGAGGCCTGTCCAGGGGTGCAGAGGAGGAGAGGCCTGTCCAGAGGAGGGGCAGAGGAGGAGAGGCCTGTCCAGGGTCGCAGAGGAGGAGAGGCCTGTCCAGGGGTGCAGAGGAGGAGAGGCCTGTCCAGGGGTGCAGAGAAAGTGAGGCCTGTCCAGGGGTGCAGAGGAGGTGAGGCCTGTCCAGGGGTCAGAGGAGGAGAGGGCTAACCAGGGGTGCAGAGGAGGTGAGGCCTGTCCTGGGGTGCAGAGGAGGTGAGGCCTGTCCAGGGGTGCAGGGAGGGTGAGGCCTGTCCAAGGGTGCAAAGGAGGTGAGGCCTGTCCTGGGGTGCAGTGGAGGTGGGCCCTGTCCAGGGGTGCAGAGAAGGTGAGGCCTGTTCAGGGGTGCAGGGGTGGTGAGGCCAGGACAGACCTGTCCAGGTGTGCAGAGGAGGTGAGGTCTGTCCTGGGTTGCAGAGGAGCTGAGGTCTGTCCAGGGATGTAGAGGAGGAGAGGCCTGTCCAGGGATGCAGAGGAGGAGAGGCCTGTCCAGGGGTTCAGAGGAGGTGAGGCCTGTCCAGGGGTGCAGAGGAGGTGAGGCCTGTCCAGGGGTGCAGAGGAGATGAGGCCTGTCCATGGGGCAGAGGAGGTGAGGCCTGTCCATGGGGCAGAGGAGAAGAGGCCTGTCCAGGGGTGCAGAGGAGGAGAGGCCTGTCCAGAGGAGGGGCAGGGGAGGAGAGGCCTGTCCAGGGGTGCAGAGGAGGAGAGGCCTGTCCAGGGGTGCACAGAAGGTGAGGCCTGTTCAGGGGTGCAGAGGAGGAGAGGCCTGTCCAGAGGAGGGGCAGAGGAGAAGAGGCCTGTCCAGGGGTACAGAGGAGGAGAGGCCTGTCCAGGGGGCAGAGGAGGAGAGGCCTGTCCAGGGGTGCAGGGGAGGTGAGGCCTGTCCATGGGGCAGAGGAGGTGAGGCCTGTCCATGGGACAGAGGAGGAGAGGCCTGTCCAGGGGTGCAGAGGAGGAGAGGCCTGTTCAGAGGAGGGCAGAGGAGGAGAGGCCTGTCCAGGGGTGCAGAGGAGAAGAGGCCTGTCCAGGGGTGCAGAGGAGTTGAGGCCTGTCCAGGCGTGCAGAGGAGGAGAGGCCTGCCCAGAGGAGGGGCAGAGGAGGAGAGGCCTGTCCAGGGGCGCAGGGGAGGAAAGGCCTGTCCAGGGGGCAGAGGAGGAGAGGCCTGTCCAGGGGTGCAGAGGAGGTGAGGCCTGTCCATGGGGCAGAGGAAGTGAGGCCTGTCCATGCGGCAGAGGAGAGGCCTGTCCAGGGGTGCAGAGGAGGAGAGGCCTGTCCAGAGGAGGAGTAGAGGAGGAGAGGCCTGTCCAGGGGTACAGAGGAGGAGAGGCCTTTCCATGGGTGCAGAGGAGGTGAGGCCTGTCCAGGGGTACAGAGGAGGAGAGGCCTGTCCAGAGGAGGGGCAGAGGAGGGGAGGCCTGTCAAGGGGTGCAGAGGAGGAGAGGCCTGTCCAGGGGGCAGAGGAGGAGAGGCCTGTCCAGGGGTGAAGAGGAGGTGAGGCCTGTCCAGAGGTGCAGAGAAGGTGAGGCCTGTACATGGGGCAGAGGAGGAGAGGCCTGTCCATGGGTGCAGAGGAGGAGAGGCCTGTCCAGAGGAGGGGCAGAGGAGGAGAGGCCTGTCCAGGGGTGCAGAGGAGGAGAGGCCTGTCCAGGGGTGCAGAGAAGGTGAGGCCTGTCCAGGAGTGCAGAGGAGGAGAGGCCTGTCCAGAAGAGGTGAGGCCTGTCCAGGGCTGCAAAGGAGGTGAGGCCTGTCCAGAGGAGGAGCAGAGGAGGAGAGGCCTGTCCAGAGGGGGGGCAGAGGAGGAGAGGCCTGTCCAGGGGTGCAGAGGAGGAGAGGCCTGTCCAGGGGGCAGAGGAGGTGAGGCCTGTCCAGGAGAGCAGAGGATGAGAGGCCTGTCCAGAGGTGCAGAGGAGGAGAGGCCTGTCCAGGGGCGCAGAGGAGGAGAGGCCTGTCCAGAGGAGGAAAAGCCTGTCCAGAGGTGCATAGGAGGTGAGGCCTGTCCAGAGGAGGTGAGGCCTGTCCAGGGGAGGGAAAGAGGAGGTGAGGCCTGTCCAGAGGAGGAGAGGCCTGTCCAGGGGAGTGGCAGAGGAGGTGAGGCCTGTCCAGAGGAGGAGAGACCTGTCCCGAGGTGCAGAGGAGGTGAGGCATGTTCAGGGGTGCAGAGGAGGAGAGGACTGTCCAGGGGTGCAGAGGAGGAGAGGCCTGTCCAGAGGAGGAGAGGCCTGTCCAGGGGAGGGGCATAGGAGGTGAGGCCTGTCTAGAGGAGAAGAGGCCTGTCCAGGGGTGCAGAGGAGGAGAGGCCTGTCCAGGGGTGCACAGGAGGAGAGGCGTGTTCAGGGGCGCAGATGAGGAGAGGCCTGTCCAGGGGTGCAGAGGAGGTGAGGCTTGTCCAGGGGTGCAGAGGAGAAGAGTCCAGTCCAGGGTCAGAGGAGGAGAGGCCTGTCCTGGGGTCCAGAGGTGGAGAGGCCTGTCCAGGGGTGCAGAGGAGGTGAGGCCTGTCCAGGGGTGCAGAGGAGGAGAGGCCTGTCCAGGGGTGCATAGGAGGTGAGGCCTGTCCAGGGGTCCAGAGGAGGAGAGGCCTGTCCAGGGGTGAATAGGAAGAGAGGCATGTCCAGAGGTGCAGAGGAGGTGAGGCCTGTCCAGGGGTGCAGAGGAGGAGAGGCCTGTCCAGGGGTGTAGAGGAGGTGAGGCCTGTCCAGGGGGATGCAGAAGAGGCAAGGCCTGTCCAGGGGTTCAGAGGAGGAGAGGCCTGTCCAGGGGTCAGGGGAGGTCAGACCTTCCAGGGGGGTAGAGGAGGAGAGGCCTGTCCAGGGGTGCAGAGGAGGAGAGGCATGTTCAGGGGTTCAGAGGAGGAGAGGCCTGTCCAGGGATGCAGAGGAGGAGAGGTAAGTCCAGGGTCAGAGGAGGAGAGGCCTGTCTAGGGGTGCAGAGGAGGAGAGGCTTGTCCAGGGGTGCAGAGGTGGTGAGGACTGTTCAGGGGTGCAGAGGTGGAGAGGCCTGTCCAGGGTCAGAGAAGGAGAGGCCTGTCCAGGGGTACATAGGAGGTGAGGCATGTCCAGGCGTCAGAGGTGGAGATACCTGTCCAGAAGTGCAGAGGAGGAGAGGCCTGTCCAGGGGTGCAGAGGAGGAGAGGCCTGTCCAGGGGCGAATAGGAAGAGAGGCATGTCCATGGGTGCAGAGGAGGAGGTGAGGACTGTCCAGGGGTGCAGAGGAGGAGAGGCATGTCCAAGGGTGCAGAGGAGGGGAGGCCTGTCCTGGGGTGCAGAGGAGGTCAGGCCTGTCCAGGGGGGCAGAGGAGGAGAGGCCTGTCCAGGGGTGCAGAGGAGGAGAGGGCTGTCCAGGGGTGCATAGGAGGAGAGGCATGTCCATGGGTAGAGAGGAGGTGAGGCCTGTCCAGGGGTGCAGAGGAGGAGAGGCATGTCCAGGGTTGTAGAGGAGGTGAGGCCTGTCCAGGGGTGCAGAGGAGATGAGGCCTGTCCAGGGGTTTGCAGAGGAGGCGAGGCCTGTCCAGGGGTGCAGAGGAGCTGAGGCCTGTCCAGGGGTGCAGAGGAGGGAAGGTCTGCCCAGGGTCGCAGAGGAGGAGAGGCCTGTCCAGGGGTGCAGAGAAAGTGAGGCCTGTCCAGGGGTGCAGAGGAGGTGAGGCCTGTCCAGGGGTCAGAGGAGGAGAGGGCTAACCAGGGGTGCAGAGGAGGTGAGGCCTGTCCTGGGGTGCAGAGGAGGTGAGGCCTGTCCAGGGGTGCAGAGGAGGTGAGGCCTGTCCAAGGGTGCAAAGGAGGTGAGGCCTGTCCTGGGGTGCAGTGGAGGTGGGCCCTGTCCAGGGGTGCAGAGAAGGTGAGGCCTGTTCAGGGGTGCAGAGGAGGTGAGGCCAGGACAGACCTGTCCAGGTGTGCAGAGGAGGTGAGGTCTGTCCTGGGTTGCAGAGGAGCTGAGATCTGTCCAGGGATGTAGAGGAGGAGAGGCCTGTCCAGGGATGCAGAGGAGGAGAGGCCTGTCCAGGGTTTCAGAGGAGGTGAGGACTGTCCAGGGGTGCAGAGGAGTTGAGGCCTGTCCAGGGGTACAGAGGAGGAGAGACCTGTCCAGGGGTGCAGAAGAGGTGAGGCCTGCCCAGGGGTGCAGAATAGGTGAGGCCTGTCCAGGGGGGCAGAGGAGGTAAGGCCTGTCCAGGGGGGGTGCAGTGGAGGTGAGGCCTGTCCAGGGGGTGCAGTGGAGGTGAGGCCTGTTCAGGGGTGTAGAGGAGGTGAGGCTTGTCCAGGGGGGTGCAGTCTAGGTGAGGCCTGTCCAGGGGTGCAGAGGAGGTGTTGCTTGTCCTTAACTGTGTGGTGCACTTTATATGGGGCCTGTTCAGAGTGGGTGCAGAGGCGAGGAGGCCGTTTCCAGAGGGGGGAGGGGCAGAGGAGATATGGCACGTCCGGCAAGGGGTTAGGAGGTGCAGCAGATGTGACGGCTGTCCAGGGTGTTGCAGAGGTGCAAAGGCCTGTCCAGGGGGTGCAGAGATGGTGAGACCTGCCAAGGGAGGTGTAGGCGAGGCTTGTCCAAGGGAATGCATGGAAAGTGAGGCCTATCCTGTCCTGTGGGGGCAGAGGAGTGGTGTAGATAGGTGAGGCCTGTCCACGGGGTGTATCCTGTTCTGCTGGGGGCTGGGAATTAGAGGCTTGTCCTGTGCACATGGTGCAGAGGAGGTAGAACCTGTCCTGGGGGTGCAGAGGAGATGGGGCCTTACCAGGGAATGCAAAGCAGGTGAGGCATGTCCACGGGGGTGCAGGAGATGCAGAACCTGTCCAGGGGGTACAGAGAAGGCATATCCAGAGGGAAGAGAAGATGAGGCTTCTCCGGGGGTTGCAGAGGAGGTGAGACCTGTCCAGAGAATGCAGAGGAGGTGAGGCCTGTTCAGGGGATGCAGGAGAGGCAGAACCTGTCCAGGGGGTGTAGAGAAGGTAAGACCTGTCCAGGGGCTGCAGATGAGGTGAGGCCTGTCCAGCGATGCTGAGGAGGAGGTAAGGCCTGTTTTGTCCTAGGGGTGCAGCCGAGGAGGGAACTGTGGGGGTGGTACAGAGAAGGTGAGACCTGTGGAGAGGAGGGAGAGGCAGAGGAAGTGAGACCTGCCCCTTGCAGAGGAGGTGAGTCCTGTCCTGTTGGGGGAAAGAGGTTAGAGGAGGTGAAGCTTGTCCAGGGGGAGGCACAAAGAAGGTGAGGCCTTTCCAGTGGGAGCAGAGGCAGTGAGGCCTGTCAAGCGGGGGTGGGGGCTGCAGAGGAGGTGAAGCCTTGAGGGATAAAAATCGATTAGTGTGTAATCTCCATATGTTTTAGTTGTTAGCTCAATGTATCTATATATATATATATATATATATATATATATATATATATATACTAGCAGCCCGTCCCGACGTTGTCCGGGGATGAAATCGAATGTCTGCAATGCTTTCAATTTGCAAGGCAATTTATTTTTAAAACTTACTCTGAATCATCCCATCACCGGGCTCAGGCCCCGCGTTTTTTTTAAAACGTACTCTGAATCGCCCCATCACCGGGCTCAGGCCCCGCGACTCAGAATCGCCTCTTCACCCGCCTCAGCCCCCGCAGAAGAAGCCGTGTTCTCAATGCAATATGGGAACGTTTGTGTCCGCTGCAGACGCGAGCGTGTTTGTGCGCTCCACCTGGTGCTTTGCTCCAGCCGACGGCAATTAGACGCCCCACATCGCATCAACATGCAACGCCCACAACAATGGTAAATGCAACGCCCACTTGTATTGGGACGACGCCCACTCATATCTGGACGGCTCGGCTCCATCCGACCGAAATTACACGCCCCACTTCGTGTCAACGGCCAACTCCTACAACAATGGTAAATACAACGCCCCCTCATGGTTTTGGGAGGCAGCGCCTATCGCTCTATGCACATGCCCATGCACACGCCCAAATGGTAAATGCAACTCCCCCTCGTTTCGGGACGGCAGTCCCAGCATGCCGCACCCATCGCTCTATGCACATGTCCACGGCTTTCCAGCAGAACGCCCACGCCCACAACAGACTACTTTTCCCCTAACGTTCTTTCTTTGGCCCACTGTTGAGGTAAATGCCACCCCCCTCTCACTTAGCGCGGGGACACACCGAGATGGCGTAACCATGCGCTTTATAAAAAATGTATATGGTGGCCAGCTGTATAGCCTATGTCTATCTGCTGCAACTGTCCTTTCCAATGCTGTATTGGGTGTTGTGATTGGTGCTTGGTTCCTGAGATTACCCGCCTCAAAGGTTTGGGCTCTCTCTTTATTATATTAGTATAGATTCCCGTATATCATGTCTTATAGTACGTTAGTAGTTGGACTAGCCCCTACTCGTGTTATATGGTATCCTTCGTTACAAATTGAGAACTGCACCAACGCCATCTTGCATTTTACATGAATTAGGCCCGGGCAGTGGTCACGTGTTGTTTGTCAAGTAGCCGAGCAGGCTCCAATTAGTTGAGTTACACAAGACAGCTGAATTGTGTTCTCTCCTCGCTCTGAGGCCCAAGGTCGCATCTGGCCTTCAAGGAGATGAGCACATTCTCGGAGGCACCGGGATGGTCCTCCCATGTACCGAGACAAAAGAGAGTCACCGCTCCTGACCTTCCCCAGTAATAGCAAAAGCAGACTACTGAACAAGCTTTGTGTGCCATACATGGTCCTTCCTCGAATTACTGTGCCAACTGGTAGTTTTCCTTGTACGGTGACCTCATGTACTGTAACGAAGGTATATATGATGTGTATTAAGTGTGATGAGGCAGTCTTCTTGGCACACCTGCTGAGTGTGGATGGAGACGCTCCTCTATAGAGCATTTTAGGTAGTGTCAGAGGCAAAAGTTTAAAGACCACCGGGATATATAGCCTCACATTAACTATACACACAACAACAATAACCCAAAGTCTAGACACAAATGGAATATATATTTTAACTAGCCAAAGCTAACCCAATATTATCCTGAAAAAATATTCAATACATTTTTGGATTCCCATCACTCACCGTTCCAGGTGACATGCTTCATCATATGGGTCTCCTTTGATAATCAACCTGGTGACTATAAGGGCTACAACTCCACCCTATTGATGGAGGAGCCCAATGATGTTTATACATCTATACTAGATAGTTTGATCACACAGATGTGAGCAGGTGTATTATAGAGTGTATGGGAAAAAGTGCAGTGCAATCGTGAAAGTGAGGTTAAAATTGAAGCATGGCGAGACCACAACTTTATTCTTGTCTGCCACGGTCCAATATTAAAAACGGTGCAAAAGAACAGTTTCAAAAGATAGCTGTCTCTAACTATTCAAATGGTCAACATGTTTCAGCACATCTAGGCAATCCTGTAGCTTGTGCTTTCATCAGGACCTATCCAATTATTTATGCTACTGCAAAAGTGAAGAAATAATTAAATGATTAAATTGTGCCTATGAATAAGCTCCACATTGGAAACAATACAACCATGTCACCTGTTATTCACAGTTCACAATTCTCGTATCTCTTGAAGAATCTAAAAGGAAATACAGAAAGGAGTACATGTCAAGGCAATGTAAGCCTAGGGTGTAAATCACACGTGTTCCATACTAATGACCATTGTGGCATCTAATTTTACCAGCCGGTTATCCCATGTTTAGGGCACTCAACGTTCTATTCTTACCTCAAGTATGCGGAGGAAATACCTCGCCCCACCAAGGCAACAGCTCAGGGTAAAGGAGGCACCGCTCTAAAAAGCAAAACACAGAGCAACCCAACGTTTGAATTGCCCTGGTTAGCCTTACATCTTTTACCTATTGTTCAAATTGCAGCACACCAATATAGACTCCTATACATTATCATAGACCAACCCTTCCTGTTATCATGGGCCGGTCCCATATTACTGATTTTAATAGCGCTCGATGTTATTTACACCTAACTTAGGCCCCCATTAGGATGGCGGGCAGACTTTGCCCGCCCGCCACCCTTGCAGAAAACGGGACCGCCGCCCTTAAGACTTTAGCATTAGGATGCTCCACCACAGTGGCGTGCGCATCCATCATTTCTAACATTGTGGCGGGCGGTGCTCACTGCACCGCCCGCCACAATGTCAGAACTCCATGCATGCATTTGCATACACGAAGTGGCAGGCACCGCGTGGTGCCTGCTGCTTGGTGTATGCAAATGTTGGGGGGTACCACAGGTACCCCCGTGTGCACACCTCACCCCTCCTTCACTCTGGGGGCCCGCAGGGGGCCCCCAGAGGGAAGACCGCATCCCTTTCCGTGGCAGCATTGCTGCCACGGAAAGGCATCTGATTTGGCCCATCGTAATAAGGCTGGCGATGTCTATTAGACACCGCCACCATATTAATCCTTTTCCGCCCCGGACGCAAGGAGACCGGGGCGGAAAAGCGGCAGACGGTCTTTCCGTCCGCCGAGGTCCCCCCCACCATACTAATATGGCGTGGGGAATTCAATTGCGGATGTCGGGCGGATTGCCCCCGCCACGCTGGCGGTGGCTACCGCTAGCCTGGCGGGGGCAATCTACCCGACATCCGAATGGGCCCCTTAGACTCAAACATAATGCAGACTGAATGGTATTATGGTGTGGGTGGTATCTCTCTCACAATAAACCATCGCTCCATGTCTGCTCAGTGTCTCTCCATTAGCAGAGTGCAAATCTACAAAACCCACTGGGTACATTCATAATTGACGTTGCTATCCAAATCTTATTGTGTAGTCCGATTGTACAGATAAACGCAATAGTCATAGCCCAAATAGAGTTTAGGAAAAAGACGTACTTGAAGATCATTATCTATTCAATCCTCCTAAGTCATGCAGTGTGACTAGCATAAGGGGCGGCAATATCTATTTTCCGGCGCTCGAGAGACCCCTCAACTAACGCTCAGTCTATGACAATCACTCATCACGCTTGTTCTTCCCTGTCCGTCTGTACCTCTGACGTTGTCTAAGCCATCGGGGAGGTGCCGACTACAGGAACTGGCCATGATTATATTTGCAGGCTCCTTACTTTCTGCTCCGTGCTGCTGGCGCGCGGTCACGCGAGAGCGTGATTACGTCACTGCACGTCGCCTCAAGTCTCATGGGAACTGTAGTTCCCTCGAGTGAGAGTGTGACGTTGCCAGTCATTGAGTCTTCACTGATTACATAAGATTCATCGATATGCCCTCACCAGCATGGATACTGACGACATGTTACCTTAAGACTACGAGCGCGGAGAAATATTAAAGCGCTCCAAAATTATAATCATTAAGAAAAGTAAATGATATATGTAAATAACATATGTAAATCATAGTATGTTGTTTCATACGCTAGACTCTACCTTACAAATGGTAATACATAAGTTATCAGGTGTAATCTTATTTTTGGCCAAAGCATAACACAAGCAAAGACTGCAAAAACAGCTTATATGTAGTTAATGGTAATGCTCGCTCTCTATTAAATCAATCTCTAAAGGTAAGAGATCTAGACCTATCTAGCGCACCATTATGATCTGTAATGAAGAAATAAGTCTAGATACCAAGAAGTGAGTTGTGAGTTGTGTGCCTACAGTCGCAGTGGCGGTGGCCATTCGGCAGTCAGAAGGACTTGTGTTAAATTCTGACCTCACAGTGATGGTACCCCACGCTGTGGACACGCTTTTGAATATAACTAAGACACAGCACCTTACTAGTACACTTCTTACTGGATATGAATTGACTTTATTTGCTCCCCATATCACTATCAAAAGGTGTGCCACTCTGAATCCAGCCACGTTACTACCCCTCCCTTCAGATTAACCAAATAATGACATACATGATTGTATATTTCGGACTGAAGAAGAAACAAAGGGACGGGTGGACCTCACAGACACGCCCCTATCTGACCCCCAAGGGGAGTTGTATGTGGATGGCTCTTGTTTTAAGTTACCAGATGGCACGACGACAGCTGCGTACGCAATTACTACCCTGCGCACTGTAGTTGAAACATCTCGAGTTCCCTATCATTCTGCGCAGGCAGCCGAGTTAATAGCCCTGTTGCGAGCATGTGAGTTAAGTGAAGGACTGGAAGTAAATATCTATACAGATAGCCAGTACGCCTTTGGCGTGGCTCATAGTTTTGACAAATTGTGGGCAGAAAGGGGGTTCCTCACTTCGCATGGCCAGCGAACACAACATGGCCCTTTGATCTTAAGGTTGGTAATGACTTTGACTCTGCCTCGAAAGGTAGCAATTATGAAATGTAGCGTGCACAAGGCCATAGTGGATACTGTGGGAGAAGGGAATGCTTTCGCGGGCCAAACAGCAAAAGTCACTGCTAGATCTAAAATGTCTCCAATGTATGTAAATTCCGCTAGATGGGTGGAGGAGTCTAAAATGTTCGATAACACTATGGAAAGTGTTCGAGAGATACAGAAGGAAGCTACCCCTGCTGAACTGACCCGCTGGGAGAACGAAACAGGGAGGTTGGATGATAATGGAAGGGAGAAGGGTTTCCTCTTCTGGGTCCGCCGGGGAAGAGACAGCACGAGCAGCGGATGCTGACATCACTTCCGGTCTCCCCTTGAGTGTTCAGCCTGCTGCAGAGGAGGAAGGACCCCTGTCAGGTGGTTCATCTTCAGACTCTCACAGACCCCAGATCTACCCCCCTCAGACCCCAGATCTGCCCCCCAACCCCCCCAGCCCCAGGAGGAGGAGAGAGCCTGGACATGTCTGCAGAGGTCTCTGCTCAGGTAGGAGATTGTCAGCACCTTCTGCTGTGTTTTTAGAAATAGACTGAATAATCCTGGAGGGAATGTCTATAGCTGGGCTCTTCTACCCTGGGGGGCCCCTGGGACTGAGCTGGGCTCTTCTATCTGGGGCCCCTAGGGCTGAGCTGGGCTCTTATATCCGGGGGCCCCTGGGCCCCTGGGGCTGAGCAAGGCTCTTCTATCCGGGAAGCCTGCAGCTGAGCTGAGCTCTTCTATCCAGTGCCCCTGGGGATGAGCTGGGCTCTTCTATCCGGGGGCCCTGGGGGGCTTTCCTACTTGCCCTAGGGGTGTTTGTGGACATCATTGTTGTTAAAGAGGGTGTGGGAGAGTAGGGTCTGCTTCCTATGGTCACCCCCCACTTTTTGCTGGGATTTACTGGTTTATCGACTTTAGTGTGGCTGTGGGCCTGCTAATCAGACCCACAGCCAAGCTGTTCTCTCTCTAAATTGATACCATGTACTTTAGGTACATACCAGATTGGGTATTGGGTCACCTCTATGAGCCCCTGTATAGTGTACCATAGGTACCCAGGGCATAGGTACATCCAAGGCTTATCAGGGGCTGCAGCATGTATTATGCCACCCCTGGCTGGCCATCCAAACTGACACCACAGGCTGATCACTCAGCTTGGGTAAGGTGGTGTAATCACCCCTTACTTTGATATAGTATTCCTATATCTAACCTTATATATAGACACATATGCATCTATAAGTCACTCCTATGGTAGGCCTCGACAATCCTGGAGACAGAGTGCTTGGTTTTATGTGAGAGGGTGCTCTGGCATGAGCTGAGCCTCTCTGCAGCTTTCGGAACCATGACCTTATAGTTGTTATATGATATGATATAACCATATACTCTTAAGTGCATTATAATCCTCGCGGTTAAATGCTAACTTTAGTTTGGCTTTATCAAAACATATCGTGTAAGGTGTCAAACGCTTTGGAATACTACCCCCCGCCAATTCTGGCAGCGGGGGTAGCATTCCACCCTTCTACAGGGAAAAGACATGTATGTTACTGCTTTACCCGGTTAAAGTTAAACAGAGCCCCAGCATCACAAAATGGATGCTTCTGCCACAGACACGAGTCTGACCTCCTGCAGCCTGGACAAAACTCTAGCATGGGAGGCCTGGACAATAGATTTCCTGTCGAGGGAGGTGCTGGTACCTCCCCAGATAGCCTGTAGTGTATTATGGCAGGGTGGGTTGAATGGAAAGATGCTTTTCCAGACACTGCCTGGGGCACACAAGGTGCTCCATGCATAGCCCAGTTCAAACCAGTTGCTGGGGCACTCCAGCCCCAGCTCTGGTGCGAAACTGGACAAAGAGAAAGGGGTGTAACCACCCCCTTCTCAGGTCCACCCATAGGAGGGACCTAGCAGGTAATCCAGCCCTTTAGTTTAGTATAAAGAAAGGAGATGTGTCTAGAGACATTAGATTATCCTGGAACGAAACTCTTGGACTTCGACATGCTATAACGACTAGAAAACTGAAAATATCTCCCTTGTGGTCAAGGAGTGACCACCCTGTTCAAACAGGCACCAACAGTAACTTGCTGGTTTGCTTTGTCGACGCTCCTGCCGGAACCCGATGACTCAGCGACTCAGAAACTGGACTTCCAGACTTCTCCGACTTTGATTTAAGCTTAGTTCAGTTCAGTTCTTAGATGCGACACTCTGCGTCAATGTACCTTAAGTTGCGTCGCGCTTCCACGGCAAGCAATGTCGCAGCGATGGGAAATGCAGCAAAGTTCAGGTACAAAGAAATAAAGACGTGAAGATCTTCCAGATGCAGCACGCTTCTTGGGGATGCCAGAAGCTCTCGGTTCGAGGCATGGACTGCAGCGACGACAACAGCTCCAGCGGCCACGCTCTTCTCCCATGATGCTTGAAGCTTCCGCTCGATGCGACAACTACAGCGGCGTAATCCAAGATGCGACAGCAGGAGCTGCGACGGCGGCGCGCTTCTCGGGGATGTGAGGTGCTCTTGGTTAATGCGGTGCAAGGCGACAGTTCCAGCGCCGGCACCCTCCTTCGGAGTTGTGACGGTAGGCACAGCAACACGCTCCGACCTCGTTGCAAGATTGTTCTCCTGATGCGGTGCAGTGCGACAACTACAGCAGCGACACTCTCCTTCGGAGTTGCGTAACCAGCAGCAGCAACGACGACACGCTGCCTCTTCGTTGCGGCATGCTTCTCTCCGATGCGGTGCAGTGCGACAGTTCCAGCGGCAACACCCTCCTTCGGAGTTGCAACGGCAGGCCCAGCGACGGCAACACGCTTCTTCTCGTTGAGTCGCGCTTCCAGCTCCTTGCGACACGAAGTCCCTCGGAAGGTCCAAAACAGCTGCAGGCACTTCCAAAGAAATCTGGGGAGCTTGGGGTGAAGTCTGTTGTCCCTGAGACTTTATCAGGAGGCAAGCTCTTTTCCAAGCCCTTGGAGATCCTTCACAATTTGAAAGCAAAGTACACAAAGTTCCTTTCTCCTTCCTTTGGCAGTAAGGCAACCACTGCAGGCCAATCCCCCAAGCAGCCCTTCAGCTTGGGAATAGTCTCCCCTCAGTTTCTTCAGGTTCCTCTCCTCAGTAAAGGTTTCTTCTTGTAGTCCAAAGTGATCTCATTTCATGGGATCAGGGTCCCAATATTTATACACCAAATCCTTTTGTTCTCTGAGAGGGGCCTTTGCCCAGTCCAAACCAGTTCTGAAACACTCTGTTTACCAGACTTCTCCTTTCCTTTCACAGTGCAGGGCATGCACATCAGACGCTCCACAGGAGGTGGAGCCAGCATTGTGGAGGGCAAGTACAGTCCTGGAGCACTTTGTTTACAGGACTCCTTCTCTTCTTTCAATGTGCAGGGCAGAGACATCAGCCGCTCCCCAGGAGGTGGAGCCAGCATTGTGGAGGGTAGGCACAGCCCTATTCAAGGTTCAGGTCCAACTCCTCCCTCCCATCTAGATGCAGATCTCGCTATTCACCACCGGGTGACTCAGCCTGTCTCATGGAATTCCCCAGCTCTGTCACTTACAGAACCAGACATAGGAATACACAACCTAGCAGAGGCAGGTTTGAATTGGGAGCTCATTATGATTACCGGGCCACTTTTCCACCGGCTGTGTCTTGTCTGTAGGGGCTAAGGAGAGGGCTTGCTCACACCATCGTGAGGGGAGAAGACTATATCCCCCAGGTGCCCTAGAGGCGTGAATGTCGCCAACGGAGATCGAATGTGCCAGGAGGCGTATAAGAGGGTGTGAGAGCCCCCGCACCGCGGGAGCTCATTGTGATTACCGGGCCCATTTTTCACCCGCTGCATCCTGTCTGTGGGGGCTAAGGAGAGCGCTTGCTCACACCATCGCAAGGGCAGAAGACTACATCCCCCAGGTGCCCTAGCGGCGTGACTGCCACCGACAGAGATTGAGCGCGCCAGGAGGCACATAAGAGGACGTGAGAGCACCCGCACCGCGGGAGCTCATTGTGATTACCGGGTCACTTTTCCACCCGCTGTGTCCTAACTGTGGGGGCTAAGGAGAGCACTTGCTCACACCATCGCGAGGGGAGAAGACTACATCCCCCAGGTGCCCTAGTGGCGTGACTGCCACCGACGGAGATCAAACGCGCCAGGAGGTGCATAAGAGGGCGTGAGAGCCGCCGCCCCGGGGGACGCACGCAGACGAAGCCCGGGCCAAGGGTGGGCCCATCCTTGCCCGTCAGTGACTGTCAGAGGCTGGGCTGGACCACATCTCTAACGTCCCGGTTGGACCCTGTGAGTTAAACTCCGTATATACGTGCGACTGTTCCTGGAACTATCTTGTGTAGTTAAGGAGAGATAGCATTGGTATCATTAGTATTGTATAAAGTCTCAGGCTGGAACTTAAGTGTTATTAAGGAAATATTGAATTTTAACTATTTCAGCTGGGTTAAGTCAGGGTGAGACACTGTTAGAATTGGGGGTCTTTGGTTGGCGCAAGTAGGTACTTGTGACAAGCAGGGACCCTCTCCTCTAAGTCAGGGCAAAGGATGACCCTTCAGAATTACCCTTGCTCACCCTCTAGGTGCGTGGCGTGAGCAGCCAAGGCGATTCTCCAGGCGTTAGTCAGTTAAGCATTTGTAGACACACACACAGTAAAATATACCAATCCCCCCACAAATGGACACCAGGCTGTGAATATATAAAAATACGCTTCTTTATGTAAAATATATATATCTCTTAGGTCAGACTTATCACAAGATCAAATAACGTTTCTGGGGTGCCCACAGGTTGTAAATAGGCAAGCTTTCTTTGTTGTAGTTCAAAAATGTACTTTCAGTCTTTAAGATGGATGTTTTCCTGCAGTGGACCTTTCAGGATGGCTCTCTTAGTTCCTGGGGGGTATTGAGGGTCACGCTGCTCCTTCCCAACTTGTTGCAGCCAGCCCAGGGGCTCCGGGATGCTTTCTGCCCGTTCCGGGCCGAGATCGGGGCCCGACCGCCCAAAGCTCACGCTTCCCGCGTGGGACGCGTTCGGCCCTGCCGGGGCTGTCAATGCGGGCGGCCCCCACAGGTCTGGGGGGCTCAGGCAGGGGTGAGTGCTGGCCTCAGAGCGGCCCACGGAAGGCAAAGGCCAAAGGACCTGGGGCCGCTCCTGTCACTGTGGCCGGGGCGCTGGATGCAGCCTGTGATTTCCCTCGCCCGCCTGGATCGGATTCCAGCGGGAGGGGCTGAGGCGCTCGCACAGAGCGGAGCGGCGCCGCGAGCAGGGACAGAGAGCGGTGCGAGTCAGCTGCGAAAGGCGGCTCGCACCACAGCTGATCTGGAGGCCGGGGGCACTCGTAGGCAGGGCGGCTGGCACAACAAAAAGGGGGAAAACAAACGTTGCGGGCCCCGAGCCCGTTGACGGTCTCGGTGGCGGCTTTCCTCCGGGGACAAAGGCGAGGTGCCCAGCAGCTCAGGCAGAGCGAGGCTGGCACCCGAGGCGTCCGTCCAAGTCGGAGGTCTGTCCCCTGGGTCTGTTTTGCGTCCGGTAGGGATTTCTGGCGGGAGGGTGAGGCACAGCAGCGGGCCCTCTTTAGGCGGTCGACACAGCGATCCCCTCAGCGGGGGAAGAGCGGCTCAACGGAGCGGAGCTCTTCCTCGGCGGGGACGAGGAGACACAGTCGGTCACGGCCTCAGGGAGGGGCTGGGGGGCACCACAGCAGCGAGCCTTCCAGGCGGTCAACACAGCGATCTCCTCAGCGGGGGAAGAGCGGCTCAACGGAGCGGAGCTCTTCCTCGGCGGGGACGAGGAGACACAGTCGGTCACGGCCTCAGAGAGGGGCTGGGGGGCACCAAGGTCACAGCTCCGGCAGTAGTAGATATCCCGGTTAATTACCGGCAGACGAGCAGAGGCAGGTTGAGCCAGATGGTCCTGTGGCTCAGGTCAGGGGGCAAGCTCAGTCAAGCCCTTGGAGAATGTTTAAGCACAAAGCAGCAAAGTCTTTTCTCATCAAGTCTTTTCCTCTCCTTTCTCAGCAAGGCAAGCAGCAGGCCAGTTCTCCCAGCGTCTCTTCTCCTTCTAGTCGGGCAGAGGTCCTTCGTGGTGAAACAGGATTCTAATCTACAAGGAGCAGGGCTCCTACTTTTATACACAGTTTCTTTTGTTCTCACTGGCCAGGGGGGCCTCTGCATAACTGCTTCAGTCTCTGAGTACTTGTTGTGGGTACTTATGACTTCTGTATTCAGTGTGAGGGCAGGCACATCAGCCGCTCCCCAGGGGGGCGGAGCCGGCATTGAGAGGGCAGGAGTGGCCTGAGTACTTTGTTGACAAGCTTCGGTCCTTCCTGGGCCAGGTGCAGGCTGAGTCATCAGTCGCTCCCCAGGAGGGCGGAGCCAGCATTGTGGTGGCAGAGCACAGCCTGATGCATCATTCAGGGGAAACTCCCACCACCCATTAAGGGGTCCTCCTGCTAATCACTACCTGTCAACTCCCAGCCCTGTCACTCACACACACCAGACAGTCAGATCCACATCCAAGCAGAGGCGGGCTGAAATGGTTAGGCAAGCAAATGCTAACTTTCTAAAAGTAGCATTTGCAAACACAGGATATTAAAATAAACTTTACTAAAAGAAGTATTTTAGTATTCTGAGTTCAGGCATACTAAACATGAATTTCTACCATGTTCCCTGAGCCTGCTGGGATTATAGAGTGTAATAATTCCAGCAGCCCATCTGGCCTAGAAGGGAACTGGTAGCCTTACAATAGTGAAAAACGAATTTGGCAGTAATTCACTATTAGAACATGCCACACACATCAGGGCATGTTCTACCTTACACTTACAATGCACCCTGCCCTCAGGCCTACCATAGGGGTGACTAATATGAAGTTAAGGGAAGGTTTAGGGGCTGGCAAGTGTGTGCACTTGCCCAGCCAGGGTGACAGTACCAGACTGCACGCAGGTTCTGCAATGGCAGACCCTAGACACATTTTAAGGCTGCTTCTATGGGTGGCGCAACCAGCGCTGCAGGCCCACTAGCAGTATTGGCATTCACAAGCCCTGGCACTCCTGGTGCACTTTACTGGGGACTGACAGTAAATCCAATGAACCAATCAGGTATATCAATCACATGTACACTTTACAGTAGGGAGCACTTGCACTGCGGCACGGGTTGGCCGTGGCGCAGTGCCCTGAGTCGCGGACACCAGCAAAAACATCTGAGGCACAACAGCAAAAAGTGGAAGGGAAACTCACGCCAAGGTGCCAGGTCTAACACGTGTCCCCTCCAGCTGAAATGTGGGGGGAACTACCCTTCCCCAGGGAGTTCCACATCACTAAGGCGGAAAAACCTGGACAGACCGTCAGCGTTGGCGTGATCTGTGCCAGGGCGGTGTTCCACCGTAAAGTCCATACCCTGTAGGGAGATGGACCACCTCAACAGTTTTGGGTTCTCACCCCTCATTTGCATCAACCATCTGAGGGGCCTGTGGTCTGTCTGAACCCGGAAGTGAGACCCAAACAAGTAGGGTCTTAGCTTCTTCAGTGCCCAGACCACAGCAAATGCTTCACGCTCTATTGCACTCCACCTACTTTCCCGGGGAAGTAACCTCCTACTGATGAAGGCTACAGGGTGGTCCCAGCCCTCCTCAGTCATCTGTGAGAGAACAGCCCCTACACCATGCTCTGAAGCGTCTGTTTGCACTATGAATTCCTTGGAGAAATCAGGAGCCAGGAGCACGGGTGCCGTGCACATGGCAGTCTTCAGGGTGTCAAAAGCCTTCTGACAGGTGTCAGTCCAAATCACATTCCTGGGCTGCTTCTTAGAAGTCAGCTCTGTCAAGGGGGTCACAATAGTGCCATAGCCCTTGACAAACCTCCTGTAATACCCAGTGAGCCCCAGGAAGGCTCTCACTGCAGTCTGGGTCTTGGGGGGTTCCCAAGCCAGGATGGTCTCAATTTTGGGTTGCAAGGGTGCCACCTTGCCACTCCCCACTTGGTGTCCCAAGTACACCACGGAACCCTGCCCAATCTGGCACTTGCTCGCCTTGATTGTGAGGCCTGCCTTGCGCAGGGCCATCAACACTTCCCAGAGGTGCCGCAGGTGTTCTGGCCAGGTGCCACTGAACACCGCGATGTCATCCAGGTAGGCGGCACTGAACTCATCCAGTCCAACCAACACCTGGTTGACCAACCTCTGAAAGGTGGCAGGGGCATTCTTCATCCCAAATGGCATAACCCGGAACTGGAAATGCCCATCTGGTGTGGAGAATGCTGACCTCTCCTTTGCCCCATCGGTCAAGGCGATCTGCCAGTACCCAGACGTTAAATCAAACGTGCTGAGGAACCGGGCAGCCCCTAGCCGATCAATGAGCTCATCAGCTCTGGGGATAGGGTGCGCGTCAGTCTTGGTGACTGAATTGAGTCCTCTGTAGTCCACACAGAACCGGAGTTCAGGTGTGGCTCCCGGCGCAGCAGCCTTTGGGACCAAGACCACGGGGCTGGACCAAGGACTGCTGGAAGACTCAACCACCCTAAGAGCAAGCATCTTGGAGACCTCCTCCTTGATGCAGGCCCGGACCCTGTCAGTTACCCTGTAAGCCTTATGCTTCACAGGTAAGCTGTCTCCTGTGTCCACATCATGGACGCACCAATCTGTGACACTAGGAACCAGGGAGAACAGGTCTGGAAACTGCCCCAGCAACTGGCGGCAGTCTTCCTGTTGCTCAGGGGTCAGGGTGGGTGAGAGGTTAACTCCATCCACTGACCCATCTTTCTCACAGGCCACTAAGAGGTCAGGAAGAGGCTCAGACTCCTCTTCCATTCCATCATCAGTGGCCAACAGCATGCCCACTTCGGACCTTCTCAAGTGGGGCTTGAGGCGGTTGACATGTAAGACCCTTAAAGGATTCCTGGGCGTCTTCATGTCCACCAAGTATGTCACTGAGCTCTTGCGCTCCACAACCTCAAATGGGCCTGTCCACTTATCCTGAAGTGCACAGGGTTCCACTGGGGCCAAGACATACACCTCTTGTCCAGGCTGAAGCTCTACCAGAGTGGCATTCTGGTCGTACCACCGCTTCATCTCCTCCTGGCTAGCTTCCAGATTTGCCTCAGCAAGTTGTCTGAAGCGCCTGGTTTGGTTTCTGAAGGCCAGCATGTAGCTATATACATTCTGGGGAGGTTTCCTGGGAGATTGCTCCCAGCCTTCCTTTACCAAACTCAGTGGTCCTCTCACGGGGTGACCATACAGCAGCTCAAAGGGGCTGAACCCTAGAGACTTCTGTGGCACCTCGCGGTATGCAAAGAGCAGGCATGGTAAGAGGACGTCCCACTTACGCCTCATTGGACCTTCCAGGCCCATGATCATGCCCTTTAGGGTTCGGTTGAATCTTTCAACCAACCCATTTCCTTGGGGATGGTAAGGTGTGGTGAACTTGTAGGTTACACCACACTCTTGCCACAGGGACTTCATATACTTGGATATGAAGTTGGTCCCTCTGTCGCTCACCACCTCTAGAGGGAACCCCTCTCTGGAGAAAATTCCCATTAGTGCACGCCCCACCACGGGGGCCGTCACTGTCCTCAGAGGGATGGCTTCAGGGTACCGGGTGGCATGATCCACCAAGACCAGGATGAACCTGTTGCCCATGGCTGTCTTGGGGTCCAGAGGCCCAACAATGTCAATACCCACTCGTTGGAATGGAGTACTGACCACAGGGAATGGTTGGAGTGGAGCCTTGTTCTTCCCTCCACTCTTCCCACTTGCCTGGCAAGTTGGACAGGTCCTACAATGAGCATCTGAGCTCTTGTGCATTTGGGGCCAGTAAAAGTGGGTGACAAGCCTGTCATAGGTCTTGTCCATCCCCAAATGTCCTGCTAGCGGCACATCATGAGCCAGCCCCAGTAGGAAGGCTCTGAACTTCTGGGGTACCACCAGCACACGGGCTGACCCAGGTTCAGCAGTCTTAGGCTCGGAATACAGGAGGTCATTCTCCCAGTACACATAATGTGTTTTGGCCTGAACACCATTGGCCTGGTCTGCAGCCTGCTGCCGCATACCCACGAGAGAAGGGCATTCTTTCTGCTCCCTGCAGAATTCCTCCCTGGAGGGGCCTCCTTCTTGCTGCCAATGGGTCAGCTCAGGCAGGTCCCCCAGTTCAGCAATCTGTTCCCCTGTAGGCTCCAGGGCATCCCCCTCAAGGTCTGCTTCCTCCTGGACCGTGGGAACAGCAGGGGCCGGTTTCCCGCGCCCCCTGCGCCTTCTCCCTAAGGCCGGTTCCTGGGCCTCTCCTTCAGGTCCCAGGACTTCTTGATCACCCCTACTGGCTGCCATTGACCGGGTGGTCACGCACGCCCAGTCAGGTAGACCCACCATCCTCAGGTGAGTCGTTTTCTCCACCTTTTCCCAAGGGGAGTCCTCCAAGTCATTCCCTAGCAAACAGTCAACAGGCATGGTTTTCCTCACACAGACCTGCAGAGTACCAGAGACCCCCCCCCACTCGAAGGGAACTTGAGCCATCGGACACTGACTCTCTGAATTGTCAGCGTTGACAACCCTACAGTAGGCATGGGGTACAACCTGCTCTTGAGACACCAGGTGCTGCCTCACTGCAGTCACACTGGCTCCTGTATCTCTAAGAGCCTCAGCTTTCTTACCATTGATGGTAACCACCTGCCCATATTTTTTAGTGTTAGAGGGCAGGTAGTTTGTAGGGACCATCTCACTGTCTCCTAGTGAGACTAGGGTCATCTGAACAGGATCTCCACCCCCCGGGACCATCACTTCTTCTCCTAAGTGAACACTGGTCACTTGTCGGGGCGGAGCACCAGTGGGTGCTGGTTTTCCAAACAGGCGACACTTGGGGTCACTGGCTATGTGCCCCGGGTCACCACATTTGTAACAATTGAAGGGCCCCTTCGGAACAGGTCTACCTGCCGGGGCCCCATTCTGCTTTGGGGGTGGGGGAGGCTGAGAACCCTTCTGCTGGTTCCCTTGGGGATTACTTTGGGGGCCTTTAGGGAACCCTTTCTGTTTACCCCTGTCCCCCCCACTCTTCTGCTGGGGACCCTGCCCACCCTTGGCGGAGTCTCCCACTGGACCCTTGTGGACCCTGGTGCTGAGCCAGCGGTCCGCCTCCTCAGCAAGCTTCCTCGGGTTGGACAGCTTGCTATCAATCAGGTGCTGGCGTAACTCAGGAAAACAGTTATCAGACAAGTGCTCCCATGCAATTAAATCAAAGAGACTTTGAAAATCATTCACCTTGTTACCCTTCACCCAACCATCCAGGGCTCTGCAAAAAAAATTCACATACTCCACATACGTAGTCCCAGGACGCTTTGCACACCCCCTGAACCTCTGTCTATATAATTCAGGGGTAAGCCCATACCTGGTCATTAAGGCCTCTTTCATGTGGGGATAAGAAATCTGTTCTGCAGTGGGCAAATCTAGCAGGGTGTCCCGCCCTTCGCTAAGGAACCTTCCCCACAACCCCGCTCCCCAATCTTTCTCAGGGACCCGGTGGGAGGACATGGCTACCTCATATGCCCTAAACCACTGTCCTATGTCATCCCCCCTAAAGAATTCTTTAACTATATCTTTGGGGATGTACACCTTGGACTCTACCTGCACCGGCGTTGTGCTGCCACCAGAAGGAGCTGTTCCCAAACCTCTTTGATCCAACTCCTTCATTCTCAGGTCATGGTCCAGCTGGCGTTGCTGTGCCTCCATGGCCAATCTTTGCTTGTCCATTTCCAGTTTTTGTTTTTCCATTTCCATTTGCCCAGCTAATCTTGCCATCTCCATTGCATGTGCCCTGTCTGCGGCTCTGTCTGCCAGCTCCTCTGGTGACAGTCCTCTGGGGGGCTCTACAGCGCCATCTGGTGGAATGATATCCACCGGGGTCTGTGGATCTCTTGACTCCCTCCAGGCTCTCAGCGCCGTCACGAGTTGGGTCTTGTTGCTCAATCCACTTTTGGCAATCCTGCATTTTGCGCAGAGATCTTTCAGCTGGTCATTGGTTAAGCTCCTCAAGGCTCCCTCTCTCCAATCTATGTCATCTGCTCCAGAGAAGGTAGAGAGCGCTCTTCCGGCAGGAAGTGAGCCAGGCATGGCTTCAGTAATGGCAGAGGTCTCAACAAAATTAGCAAAAAGGAACTGGAAACCTGTGGCTGCGTTATAGATCTGCTCTCCCTATGTGGTGATCAGTAATTCACTGTATGTAAACTACAAATGCAAATTCGCAAATCCTCACCGCTGCGACCAATGTTAGAATTGGGGGTCTTTGGTTGGCGCAAGTAGGTACTTGTGACAAGCAGGGACCCTCTCCTCTAAGTCAGGGCAAAGGATGACCCTTCAGAATTACCCTTGCTCACCCTCTAGGTGCGTGGCGTGAGCAGCCAAGGCGATTCTCCAGGCGTTAGTCAGTTAAGCATTTGTAGACACACACACAGTAAAATATACCAATCCCCCCACAAATGGACACCAGGCTGTGAATATATAAAAATACGCTTCTTTATGTAAAATATATATATCTCTTAGGTCAGACTTATCACAAGATCAAATAACGTTTCTGGGGTGCCCACAGGTTGTAAATAGGCAAGCTTTCTTTGTTGTAGTTCAAAAATGTACTTTCAGTCTTTAAGATGGATGTTTTCCTGCAGTGGACCTTTCAGGATGGCTCTCTTAGTTCCTGGGGGGTATTGAGGGTCACGCTGCTCCTTCCCAACTTGTTGCAGCCAGCCCAGGGGCTCCGGGATGCTTTCTGCCCGTTCCGGGCCGAGATCGGGGCCCGACCGCCCAAAGCTCACGCTTCCCGCGTGGGACGCGTTCGGCCCTGCCGGGGCTGTCAATGCGGGCGGCCCCCACAGGTCTGGGGGGCTCAGGCAGGGGTGAGTGCTGGCCTCAGAGCGGCCCACGGAAGGCAAAGGCCAAAGGACCTGGGGCCGCTCCTGTCACTGTGGCCGGGGCGCTGGATGCAGCCTGTGATTTCCCTCGCCCGCCTGGATCGGATTCCAGCGGGAGGGGCTGAGGCGCTCGCACAGAGCGGAGCGGCGCCGCGAGCAGGGACAGAGAGCGGTGCGAGTCAGCTGCGAAAGGCGGCTCGCACCACAGCTGATCTGGAGGCCGGGGGCACTCGTAGGCAGGGCGGCTGGCACAACAAAAAGGGGGAAAACAAACGTTGCGGGCCCCGAGCCCGTTGACGGTCTCGGTGGCGGCTTTCCTCCGGGGACAAAGGCGAGGTGCCCAGCAGCTCAGGCAGAGCGAGGCTGGCACCCGAGGCGTCCGTCCAAGTCGGAGGTCTGTCCCCTGGGTCTGTTTTGCGTCCGGTAGGGATTTCTGGCGGGAGGGTGAGGCACAGCAGCGGGCCCTCTTTAGGCGGTCGACACAGCGATCCCCTCAGCGGGGGAAGAGCGGCTCAACGGAGCGGAGCTCTTCCTCGGCGGGGACGAGGAGACACAGTCGGTCACGGCCTCAGGGAGGGGCTGGGGGGCACCACAGCAGCGAGCCTTCCAGGCGGTCAACACAGCGATCTCCTCAGCGGGGGAAGAGCGGCTCAACGGAGCGGAGCTCTTCCTCGGCGGGGACGAGGAGACACAGTCGGTCACGGCCTCAGAGAGGGGCTGTGGGGCACCAAGGTCACAGCTCCGGCAGTAGTAGATATCCCGGTTAATTACCGGCAGACGAGCAGAGGCAGGTTGAGCCAGATGGTCCTGTGGCTCAGGTCAGGGGGCAAGCTCAGTCAAGCCCTTGGAGAATGTTTAAGCACAAAGCAGCAAAGTCTTTTCTCATCAAGTCTTTTCCTCTCCTTTCTCAGCAAGGCAAGCAGCAGGCCAGTTCTCCCAGCGTCTCTTCTCCTTCTAGTCGGGCAGAGGTCCTTCGTGGTGAAACAGGATTCTAATCTACAAGGAGCAGGGCTCCTACTTTTATACACAGTTTCTTTTGTTCTCACTGGCCAGGGGGGCCTCTGCATAACTGCTTCAGTCTCTGAGTACTTGTTGTGGGTACTTATGACTTCTGTATTCAGTGTGAGGGCAGGCACATCAGCCGCTCCCCAGGGGGGCGGAGCCGGCATTGAGAGGGCAGGAGTGGCCTGAGTACTTTGTTGACAAGCTTCGGTCCTTCCTGGGCCAGGTGCAGGCTGAGTCATCAGTCGCTCCCCAGGAGGGCGGAGCCAGCATTGTGGTGGCAGAGCACAGCCTGATGCATCATTCAGGGGAAACTCCCACCACCCATTAAGGGGTCCTCCTGCTAATCACTACCTGTCAACTCCCAGCCCTGTCACTCACACACACCAGACAGTCAGATCCACATCCAAGCAGAGGCGGGCTGAAATGGTTAGGCAAGCAAATGCTAACTTTCTAAAAGTAGCATTTGCAAACACAGGATATTAAAATAAACTTTACTAAAAGAAGTATTTTAGTATTCTGAGTTCAGGCATACTAAACATGAATTTCTACCATGTTCCCTGAGCCTGCTGGGATTATAGAGTGTAATAATTCCAGCAGCCCATCTGGCCTAGAAGGGAACTGGTAGCCTTACAATAGTGAAAAACGAATTTGGCAGTAATTCACTATTAGAACATGCCACACACATCAGGGCATGTTCTACCTTACACTTACAATGCACCCTGCCCTCAGGCCTACCATAGGGGTGACTAATATGAAGTTAAGGGAAGGTTTAGGGGCTGGCAAGTGTGTGCACTTGCCCAGCCAGGGTGACAGTACCAGACTGCACGCAGGTTCTGCAATGGCAGACCCCAGACACATTTTAAGGCTGCTTCTATGGGTGGCGCAACCAGCGCTGCAGGCCCACTAGCAGTATTGGCATTCACAAGCCCTGGCACTCCTGGTGCACTTTACTGGGGACTGACAGTAAATCCAATGAACCAATCAGGTATATCAATCACATGTACACTTTACAGTAGGGAGCACTTGCACTGCGGCACGGGTTGGCCGTGGCGCAGTGCCCTGAGTCGCGGACACCAGCAAAAACATCTGAGGCACAACAGCAAAAAGTGGAAGGGAAACTCACGCCAAGGTGCCAGGTCTAACAGACACCAAGTAAATATGGCCAGAAGGAAAACAAGTAAGGCGCAAATGGAAAATTCTGCACTGAGATAGATTCCTTTCTTGTTAAAGCAGTTCGTGCCCTAACTGAGGAGATAGACCTTACAGAAAGACGGTTATCTTTAGGGTCTAGCCATATAGAGAGAGAACTGAACAACGAGTCCTGAATGAGTTGTAATGGAGCCAGATTGAGGGATTTAACCTCTGAGCATTATATAACGGTGGAGGGACCAATTGAGGCCCCTAGCAATACGACTAATGTTATTAGTTCTGATATAGAAAACTCCCATATTTCCATGACCCCGACAATGTCTATTCCAGACACACCCCCCTCACCTAAAGGGAAGAGAGGTTGTAGGAAGAAATTAACAGTTCAGGGTAACACTAAGGTAAAGGCAAAGAAATGGAAAGTAGAGGCGACTAAGAGGGCCGCAGATATGAGCAATAATAGGAAGGCACTGGCAGATCTCCCCAAACCCATTTTAACTTAAGAGGCTATCTCATTAAGGATGATAGATTGGACAATCTAGCTAAAGAGGTCCATAAAATGAGAGGTTCTCTTGATGCAATTGATAATAGATTACATCATGCCCAACTAAAGGCTGTCCAGCTAATTGATGGCCCCAAATTAGCTTCCCCTTCTAAAGGCAATGGCAATACCTCCATAGCTACCAAGACGTGTAGCTAAACATAGGGATTCATGGCACGATAAGTATGTGAACCCCCAACTCATTCAGAAAGGGTAATCGCTATTGACCCAACCCAGTCAGAAAGGGTAATCCCTATTGACCCAAATCACGGCAGTGTACGATGGGACAGGTTACCTAGTATGGAGGCTATGAACAAGGTTATCCAAGGTATAAACCCACATCATGAGGTAAGGGCTCCAAGACTTTTAAACTTACCCCCGGAAAGCGATGCGTATGTCGCTGTTCTGGTAAATGTATCTACATTACGACCAGGACAGGTGGAAAACCACAATATGCTTAAAAATAAGATAATGTACTGGAATATGAAAAATTGTGGCTTACCCATGCCCGGGGCAAATCAGATTTTGCTAACTGAGAGAGTAGAATGGATTGGTCCCTTAATAAAACCATTTGAGGGGGACTGTATAATTATAAACTTCCGTTCACCAAAATGGGCACGTAATTCGCTAAATAACGCCCCATTACCATCTAGGAGAGATAATAATAATACTCTTTTGCCTTTGGGCTATTTCTATAGATACCCAATGATGCCCCACAATGATGCATCCCCTAGTCCCATTAATAGACTACCTCAATTCCCTGTGCTACCTATACCCCCCTACTTCAATATTCCAGTTTTTAATAGATTCCAGACCCTGAGGCATATGGATGCAATAGATTGACGTAGGGGTGCAGATAGACAGGGACAGGAGAGTCAGGAAACGGGGGTTAGCAGAGGGATGGTGGATATGTCGGAGGCGGTTTCATCCCCACTTCAGCCACCGGATGGGACCTCCATTTTGTTAGATTCGTGTCTGGATAGTCAATCTGCAGGGCTATCTACCACCAGCCCAGGGGGGGTTTCTAACAGCCCAACAATGGAGTCATCTGTTGACCATAAGGGTATAGAAGCAAGTAACATAAGAAAGGGGTATACTATTACTACATGCAATATAGCTGGTTTAAAAAGAAACAGGGTACCCCAGCTTGGATGGATTTCATTGCTTCCAAGCATTATATTATATGTTTACAAGAGACGTGGTGTATAGAACCTATCTATGTGGAGGGGTTTACATCCTATTGGCCCCCTGCTGTAGCATCAACAACTGGTAGAGCTAAGGGAGGCCTGCTAACTCTTGTTTCCATTAAATTGACTGAATTTAACATGAATAAGTGCATTACAGTTGGTGCCCATGGTCAGATTATGTGGCTTCGTTTTAAAGAAGGCAGCGATAGGATTTTGGTCAATTTTTATAACAATGTATTTGTCAACAATCGGGATTCTGTTATCCATGCATTGGAAAAAGAACTTGATAATGTGTTGGAACATTTTAGGAAACCAGTTATTATTGTCTGGGTTGGCGATTTTAATATACAGCTATGCCCTCTAGCTAAGACAAATGTATGTGGGTTTAGGAAGGGAAATAATAATGTACATGATGATGAAGATTTTTTACACTCCCCCCACTGTGATTATGGCATGGCATTGAATATGTTAATATCCAAATTTGATCTGGACCTTCTCCCATGTCTTACAGATAGGGAAAACGTTAATCGCCCCACTTTTAAAGGCAGAAATGCGGCTCCTAATATTGATTTCTTGTAATATTGAGAAATTGCATTCAACCCCCTGGATAACGGAACAGGCTGTCAGTGACCATAATAGTATATCCTTGTCCCTATTTTATTGGGATTGGGAATTTATAGTAGAGGAGAGATACCCCACTGACATTGTTCCAATTAGACCTAATGGAATACGTATAAGGTGGGCTGGCATTGAACCAGTGAAGTTCCAAAGAGAAGTTATTATCTTGGGAGCGGCTGAAATTAACTATTGCCTTAGAGAAGACATTAGCCCAAAGTTGTTAATGTCTAACTATTTAAAGATAAATAGTATAGTAGAGGGTCTGTTAACCAAACCTTTTCAAGGGGATAATTATCGAAATGTGGGCTAGTTTGATCAAACTTGTTCTAATGCTTAAAGTAGCCTGAAAAAAATCCCTGGATATGAACCCCAGAGATTCAGCCGATATTATGAGTCTTCGTTTAGACTATAAATTAGCTTTAAAAGCTAGGAAAACTGAGCTCCAAACTGACGCATGGGAAAAGTTATGCTCTGCATCTGAATTGAAGAACAGTAAATTGTTCTGGGAGACAATTAATTCCCGCTTTTTGAAGGAGGATCATATCCCGGAATTGATTTCCCATGTTAACAGTAACGCCTGGGTTGAACATTTTTCTACTATTTTTAACCCACCAGACAGGGAAGTTTTATGTACTTCATTTTTATTGGATACTGTGTGGCAGGCATTGCCTTTGTCAATAAGTATTGAGGAGGTCCATGATGCTTTAGCTAGCAGTAAGGGAAACAATGCATCGGGCCCAGACGCTGTTCCGGTAGACCTGTATAAATGTGAAATGGATCTGTGGTCCCCGATATTGGCCAGAGTTTTTAACGTTGCTGCTGAGAATGATTTCTCAAATTCCTGGAGCGAATCCCTTATAATTCCAATCTTTAAGAAAGGTCTAAAAACGGAAGCTCGTAACTATCCCCCAATATCCTTGCTGGATTCTTCAGTCAAGGTTATGAGTAGGGTGTTATTAAAGAGATTGGAAACTGGGGTGAATGACAATAAGATCTTGTCCCCGGTCCATTATGGGTTTAGAAAGGGCCTAGGAACCCTTGAACAATGTGTCAATCTTGATTTATTGTTAGGAAAATATACCCTGGCTAAAGGAGGAAATCGGTATCTTTGCTTTGCTGACCTCAGCAGTACTTTCGACCTAATCGACCACTCTATACTGTGGCCAATACTGCTAGAACTTGGAGCTCCCAAGGAAATTATTCACTTTTTAGCAAGACTATATGCAACGCTCTCTAGCAAAGTACGTTATGGGTATAAGGGAGAATGTACACCATCCATTAGGGTCAGAAGGGGAATCCGGCAGGGTTGTGTCCTGGCGCCTTTAATATTTTCTTTATTTATTAATCATGTGGATGCAGCCTTGAGATTGATACCTGTGAACGCCCCAATGGTCAAGGGAAGTGCTATACCCATTTTATCATATGCAGACGATGCTGTATTAATGTCGCGTACACCCATTGGATTGAAGCGTCTGATTAATGAGTTTGTTTAATTTATCGAAAACAGGAAACTTTTAATTAATAAGACAAAGACATTTGTTATGGCTTGTGGCATGAAGCCCAAAGCCAATAGCTCCTTTTATATAAAAAAAAATCAAAAATTCAAGTAGCAAAGTCTTTCTGTTACCTAGGCATTACTTTTGCAGGCATGGGGAGATGGGTGTGCGAACAGGAAAATATACGCTCTAAGATGACTAGGAACACCAACGGGATTTTTAGATTTGCGACAAAACTGGGTAACCGCCGCATCGCGGACATGGTAACTATCTATAATGCAAGATGTGTTACCTCTGCCCTTTATGGTGCAGGGGTATGGGGCCATAGCCAATTTGATCTATTACAGCAGGATGAAAATACTTTTCTTAAACGTCTTTTATGTGTTCCACAATCAGCTTCAACGGAAATCATACACCGCGAAGTGGGTATTAATTACATTACAGATCTCGCTGCCCTGCGACCGCTTCTCCTATGGAGATCTATTTGGGCTAAGAATGAGACTGCTTTGACCCAATCTATAATTAAAGACTGTATGAGATCAGATAATTGCCTTAAAATCCCTTGGCTAAATTACATCCACCTCCTTTTTAATTATGATGCCCAGACTGAACTAGATTATGCACCTTTAATTGCCAAATCGGTGATTAAAACCTCTTTCCTTAAATATAAAATAAAGACTCGTTTTAGAGCTATTGGTGACCAGTCAACTTTTATGTTCTATCAGCAATTGGGTCTTAATGATGGTTTTCAGGATTACTTAAATATTGTTTCTAAATCATCTCATCGCTTTGTTTTGACCCGTCTTCGGTTGGGTATTGCCCATCATCTTGTGGCATTCCCAGTCATGAAAAAACGTTCATCGGCCGCCTGCCCTTGTGACAATATATCACGACAAAGCTGCTGCCATTTTTTTATTATTTTGCAAATGTTATCTTTTTATAAGGACATTTTACTTAAAACCTATCTTTTTAAAGTATAATGTAAGATCGACAACTACTGCAAGGAATTTGTTGATCTCTTTGGACAACCCAGGATTATGTTTTCATGTAGCATCTTATTTATTACATTCTATTGCTATCAGGAAATCTATTGTAGTCTGACAACTGAGAGGGTATAGCTAACTCCTCCTAAATCACTGATCGTTAATGTGGACAATGTTATGGCACCACTAATGTAAATGGCACAATGCACTTTATTTTTTAATATTTAGTATGTATAGTACTGTCTAAACAATGGAAAACTGAAAATCTGAATTGCACAATGCACTTTGCCGCATTGTTTTTAACAAAATTATGAATATATGATCTTGTTTGTTGATTTATGTTTTTACATTGTCTCTTAACTGTTGGTATATGCTGTCTGTTTTGTATTTTATTATGTTGTATTGCTTTTTTGAAGATTATATGCACTGCTTATATGGTTGTATATTACACCCGAATAAAAGCGTGTGAACTGAACTGAACTGAATGGTTAGGCAAGCAAATACCTACTTTCTAAAAGTGGTATTTGCAAACACAGAATATTAAAACCAACTTCACTAAAAGATGTATTTTCTTATTCTGAGTTCAGGCATACTAAACTCGAATTTCTACCATGTTCTCTGAGATAGTTAGGATTATAAAATGTAATAACTCTAACAGCCCATTCTGGCCTATGGAGAACAGGTAGCTTTGCAATAGTGAAAAATGAAAATGGCTTTAATTCACTATTAGGACATGCCACACACATCAGGGCTTGTCACACTTTATACCTACAATGCACCCTGCCCATGGGCCTACCATAGGGGTGACTGATATGAAGAAAAGGGAAGGTTTAGGGACTGGCTAGTGGGTGCACTTGCCCAGTCAGAATGACAGTACCAGACTGCACACAGGCTCTGCAATGGCAGACATTAGACACATCTTACAAGGCTGCTTCTGTGGGTGGCACAACCAGTGGTGCAGGCCCACCAGCTGTATTTGGATTTCATGCCGTGGGCACACTCAGTGCACTAGACTAGGGTCTGACAAGTAAACCAAATAGCCAAACATGGAACCACTGATTAATACATCAATTTACAATAGGGAGCACTTGCACTGTGGCACTGGATAGCAGTGGCACAGTGCCCAAAGCATCTAACACCAGCAAAAATACATGAGGCAACAGCAAAAATGGAAGGGAGACCCACGCCAATGGTGCCAGGTCTAACACCTGTTGATGGTGGTCAGTGGGACTTTGGCCGTGTATGGTAGGAGGAAGCTCGGTCAGTAGTTGTAGAGTTTGGTTAGGTCCATGGAGGGTTTATTCAGCAGGGCTGTACCAGCTGCCTGTTTCAAGGCTCCTGGGAAGAGGGCTGCATTGATGGAATTGTTCAGGATGGGAGGGAGGACTTCACTGATAGTGTTTAGGCCTATTTAAGTCTCGCGCGTAGCATTGCAGTGGGCAACATTTCTCGCGCAGCGAGAGACCTCTTATATAGGGTTCTGAAAGCTGACCACACGCTCCTGCATGTGGTTTTGCTTTCGCTGGCTGCCATTGGCTTTAGCGTGTTGTTTTAACCACTTGGATGCTAAGGCATGTCCATCTATTACATGTAATTTCCATTGAAATGAATGGGAACTCCATGACGAGTTACCCTTGTCATTAGCATCCAAGTGGTTAAAAAAAATAAGGCACGCAATTGGGCAAAGGCGGGCGCATGTCCCGCCTTTCCTCCACCCAAGTCCCACCGGTGTCTGTTACGCGCTTCAGCACGGCACAGACAACAGGCTCCCTCGCCCCCACACCACTGGTTTTCTTTGTTCCGTGCCCACTACGAACTAAGCCTTCTCTAGGAACAGCCTCCCCTCTCCATCCTTTCCTAATCCTGTCTAAAGCCACCGACGCGCCAGTGTGGAAGCTGCCACTGCGGATGTGTGACGTTACAACGCATGCATTCACAACACATGCCATCACAACGCAACTATTACACAGTAGGTGCCATTACAACGCATGCCATTACAACGCATGCAATTACAACGTAGGTGCTATTACAACACATGCCATTACAACGTAAGTATAGGTAAGTATTTAATTGTTTTAATATTAATTTAATTTGAAATAAATTACAAAAATTGTTTATTAAATAATTGTAATTAATTTCTATTTTTTTAATATATTTAAATTAATAATTGTAACTCCTTGGGTGTGTAATAGTAGGGTAAATGTTGGATAGTGTAAGGGTTACATTTACTATTCTGACTCCTGGGGGCTGTAATAGTAGGGTAAGTGTTGGATAGTGTAGGGGTAAAAATTAAAAAAATACTATTCTAACTCCAGGGGGGTGTAATAGTAGGGTAAGTATTGGATAGTGTAGGGGTAAAAATTGCTATTCTAACTCCAGAGGGAAGTAATAGTAGGGTAAGTGTTGGATAGTGTAGGGGTAAACATTACTATTCAAACTCTAAGGGGGTGTAATAGTAGGGTAAGTGTTGGATAGTGTAGGGGTAAAAAATACTATTCTAACTCCAGGGGGGTGTAATAGTAGGGTAAGTGTTGGATAGTGTAGGGGTAAAAATTACTATTCTAACTCCAGGGGGGTATAATAGTAGGGTAAGTGTTGGATAGTGTAGGGGTTAAATTTACTATTCTAACTCCAGGGGGTGTAATAGTAGGGTAAGTGTTGGATAGTGTAGGGGTAAAAAATACTATTCTAACTCAGAGGGGTGTAATAGTAGGGTAAGTGTTGGATAGTGTAGGGGTAAAAATTACTATTCTAACTGCAGGGGAGTGTAATAGTAGGGCAAGTGTTTGATAGTGTAGGGGTAAATATTACTATTCTAACTCCAGGGGGGTGTAATAGTAGGGTAAGTTTTGGATAGTGTAGGGGTAAAAATTACTATTCTAACTCCTTGGGTGTATAATAGTAGGGTAAGTGTTGGATAGTGTAGGGGTAAAAATGACTATTCTAACTCCAGGGGGGTGTCATAGTAGGGTAAGTGTTGGGTAGTGTAGGGGTACAAATTACTATTCTAACTCCAGGGGGGTGTAATAGTAGGGTAAGTGTTGGATAGTGTAGGGCTAAAAATTACTATTCTAACTCCAGGGCGGTGTCATAGTAGGGTAAGTGTTGGATAGTGTAAGGGTAAAAATGACTGTTCTAAAATAAATGTAATTAAAAAATTAAAAAAATATTAAATAAATGAAATTATAATTTAAAAAAATATTAAATGTATTTAAATTGTTATAATTATTTTAAGTAAATTAATTTATAAATCAAAAAAAGTTACATTAAAATTAAACATATTTTAATTAATTACATTTATTTTATAAAATTAAAAGAAATTAAAATTAAATTAATATTAATAAAATAAAATACTTATCTATACTTACGTTGTAATGGCATGTGTTGTAATAGCACCTGCGTTGTAAAGGCATGCGTTGTAATGGCATTCGTTGTAATGGCACCTACGTTGTAATGGTTGCGTTGTGATGGTGCTGCGTCATAATAGTTGCGTTGTTATGGTTGTTCCCCGCCACTGCCAACAGTACTTTCATCGGGTCTTATCCTCCCTAAATTGAGCCTCTCAGTGCTACCACTTCCCGGGCCCCCTTCTAGGTTGACTGAGTGGCCTCGCGTGGGCTAGCGCGGCGTCCTGATGAGTGCAGCCCAGCATTTTGGGGTGGGAAAAGAGAGAGGGCAAGCGGGAACTCTGCCAGTTTGGCTCCGTGCTTTGAAAATGTAGCCTGTTATTTACCCAGCAGCGGATGCATAGCTTTGAATTCATCTCTGCGCCTGACAATGGGACGGCCCGACAATGGGGCTGTCAAACTCGCTTAATTTCAGTCCGTCGTGCCACTTTCCCGTCGCATGCCACCCCCCACCTTTCCGTCTCGAACCCCATTTTGCCATCTTTTATCTCCCCCGATCTGGTTGTGCGGTGCCGGCTCGGTGTCAGGCCGGGTTCCCAGCCCGTCACACAGGTGTTTCTGCCGGGCTGACCACCGTTTGCCTCACCTCCAGCTCATCCCACGGTGTCTGCGCAGAGAAAGTCGAGAATTGATCACCCGCTTTGCCGTTGAGCCGAGAGAACAACTTATCGATTAGAAATGCCTGTAACGTGTATATCAAGCTGACGAATGCCTCGTGTCCAGAGCGCGCCTGGTGTGTTTTATGACTGTGACTGCATTTGCTTTTTTGGCTTTTGAAGTTCTTGATGTCTTCCGTTAGGTTGCGCCTGTGCTTGAAGGGGTCCAGGGTGTCGGTGGAGGTGGTGATCCAGTCATTGAAGTTCTTGATGTCTTCCGTCAGGTTGCTGCTGGGATGCTTGAAGGGGTTCAGGGTGTCGGTGCAGGTGGTGATCCATTCATTGAAGTTCTTGATGTCTTCTGTTAGGTTGCTGCGGGGATGCTTGAGGGCTCCAGGGTGTCGGTGCAGGTGGTGATCCATTCATTGCAGTTCTTGATGTCTTCAGTTAGGTGTCTTTTATTCCCCATCAATGGACCGTGACTGCTTTTGGAGGAATCTCCTGGTTGTTCTGGCCATAGAAAGAGCCTCGTCCCACCCCTTCAGAAGTGCCCTGAAGTCTGCAGGAGTCGCGCATGATGCGTAAATGGCGGGCGGTACAGAGGTGTGCAAAGTTTCAAAGGTGTTGTGTAGCTGAAACATATGTTTGTTATTGGTCTATTTCCACTTACAGCTTTGCACATGCGAGTGGGTTCCTCATGTGCCGGTAAATACCAGACTTTAGGTGCCCGTGCAGGGTGGCCACTTAAAGGCCTTCCCACCAGAGGGCATTGCCTGCAGCCACCTTGTACATTGTCCTGGTTATGCACCTTTACTTCCCACCAGAGGTCATTGCCTGCAGGCCTCCTTGTGCATTGTCCTGCGTTATGCACCTTTACTTCCCACCAGAGGGCATTGCCTGCAGCCTCCTTGTGCATTGTCCTGGTTATGCACCTTTACTTCCCAACAGAGGGCATTGCCTGCAGCCACCTTGTGCATTGTCCTGGTTATGCACCTTTACTTCCCACCAGAGGTCATTGCCTGCAGGCCTCCTTGTGCATTGTCCTGCGTTATGCACCTTTACTTCCCACCGGAGGACATTGCCTGCAGCCTCCTTGTGCATTGTCCTGGTTATGCACCTTTACTTCCCAGCAGAGGGCATTGCCTGCAGCCTCCTTGTGCATTGTCCTGGTTATGCACCTTTACTTCCCACCAGAGGGCATTGCCTGCAGCCTCCTTGTGCATTGTCCTGCGTTATGCACCTTTACTTCCCACCAGAGGGCATTGCCTGCAGGCTCCTTGTGCATTGTCCTGGTTATGCACCTTTACATCCCACCAGAGGGCATTGCCTGCAGCCTCCTTGTGCATTGTCCTGGTTATGCACCTTTACTTCCCACCAGAGGGCATTGCCTGCAGCCTCCTTGTGCATTGTCCTGCGTTATGCACCTTTACTTCCCAGCAGAGGGCATTGCCTGCAGCCTCCTTGTGCATTGTCCTGGTTATGCACCTTTACTTCCCACCAGAGGGCATTGCCTGCAGCCTCCTTGTGCATTGTCCTGGTTATGCACGTTTACTTCCCACCAGAGGGCATTGCAAGCAGCCTCCTTGTGCTTTGTTCTGGTTATGCACCTTTACTTCCCACCAGAGGGCATTGCCTGCAGCCTCCTTGTGCATTGTCCTGGTTATGCACGTCTACTTCCCAGCAGAGGGCATTGCCTGCAGCCTCCTTGTGCATTGTCCTGCGTTATGCACCTTTACTTCCCACCAGAAGGCATTGCCTGCAGCCTCCTTGTGCATTGGCCTGCGTTATGCACCTTTACTTCCCAACAGAGGGCATTGCCTACAGCCTCCTTGTGCATTGTCCTGGTTATGCACCTTTACTTCCCACCAGAGGGCATTGCCTGAAGCCACCTTGTGCATTGTCCTGGTTATGCACCTTTACTTCCCAACAGAGGGCATTGCCTACAGCCTCCTTGTCCATTGGCCTGGTTATGTACTTTTACTTCCCAACAGAGGGCATTGCCTGCAGCCTCCTTGTGCATTGTCCTGGTTATGCACCTTTACTTCCCATCAGAGGGCATTGCCTGCAGGCCTGCTTTTGCATTGTCCTGGTTATGCACCTTTACTTCCCAACAGAGGGCATTGCCTGCAGGCCTCCTTGTGCATTGTCCTGGTTATGCACCTTTACTTCCCACCAGAGGGCATTGCCTGTTGCCTCCTTGTGCATTGTCCTGGTTATGCACCTTTACTTCCCAACAGAGGGCATTGCCTGCAGGCCTCCTTTTGCATTGTCCTGGTTATGCACCTTTACTTCCCAGCAGAGGGCATTGCCTGTTGCCTCCTTGTGCATTGTCCTGGTTATGCACCTTTACTTCCCAACAGAGGGCATTGCCTATAGCCTCCTCGTGCATTGTCCTGGTTATGCACCTTTACGTCCCACCAGAGGGCATTGCCTGCAGCCACCTTGTGCATTGTCCCGCGTTATGTACGTTTACTTCCCAACAGAGGGCATTGCCTGCAGCCTCCTTGTGCATTGTCCTGCACTATGCACCTTTACTTCACAACAGAGGGCATTGCCTACAGCCTCCTTGTGGATTGTCCTGGTTATGCACTTTTACTTCCCACCAGAGGGCATCGCCTGCAGCCTACTTGTGCATTGTCTTGCGTTATGCACCTTTACTTCCCACCAGAGGGCATTGCCTGCAGCCTCCTTGTGCATTGTCCTGCGCTATGCACCTTTACTTCACACCAGAGGGCATTGCATGCAGCCTCCTTGTGCATTGTCCTGCGCTATGCACCTTTACTTCACACCAGAGGGCATTGCATGCAGCCTCCTTGTGCATTGTCCTGCGCTATGCACCTTTACTTCACACCAGAGGGCATTGCATGCAGCCTCCTTGTGCATTGTCCTGGTTATGCACCTTTACTTCCCACCAGAGGGCATTGCCTGCAGGCACCTTGTGCATTGTCCTGGTTATGCACCTTTACTTCCCAACAGAGGGCATTGCCTACAGCCTCCTTGTGCATTGTCCTGGTTATGCACCTTTACTTACCACCAGAGGGCATTGCCTGCAGGCACCTTGTGCATTGTCCTGGTTATGCACCTTTACTTCCCAATAGAGGGCATTGCCTACAGCCTCCTTGTGCATTGTCCTGGTTATGCACCTTTACTTCCCACCAGAGGGCAGTGCCTGCAGGCACCTTGTGCATTGTCCTGGTTATGCACCTTTACTTCCCAACAGAGGGCATTGCCTACAGCCTCCTTGTGCATTGTCCTGGTTATGCACCTTTACTTCCCACCAGAGGGCATTGCCTGCAGGCACCTTGTGCATTGTCCTGGTTATGCACCTTTACTTCCCAACAGAGGGCATTGCCTACAGCCTCCTTGTGCATTGTCCTGGTTATGCAACTTTACTTCCCACCAGAGGGCATTGCCTGCAGCCTCCTTGTGCATTGTCCTGGTTATGCACCTTTGCTTCCCACCAGAGGGCATTGCCTGCAGCCTCCTTGTGCAATGTCCTGGTTATGCACCTTTACTTCCCACCAGAGTGCATTGCCTGCAGGCTCCTTGTGCATTGTCCTGCGTTATGCACGTTTACTTCCCAGCAGAGGGCATTGCCTGCAGCCTCCTTGTGCATTGTCCTGGTTATGCACCTTTACTTCCCACCAGAGGGCATTGCCTGCAGGCTCCTTGTGCATTGTCCTGCGTTATGCACGTTTACTTCCCAGCAGAGGGCATTGCCTGCAGCCCCCTTGTGCATTGTCCTGGTTATGCACCTTTACTTCCCACCAGAGGGCATTGCCTGCAGCCTCCTTGTGCCTTGTCCTGGTTATGCACCTTTACTTCCCAGCAGAGGGCATTGCCTGCTGCCTCCTTGTGCATTGTCCTGCGTTATGCACCTCTGCTTCCCACCAGAGGGCATTGCCTGCAGCCTCCTTGTGCATTGTCCTGGTTATGCACCTTTACTTCCCAGCAGAGGGCATTGCCTGCAGCCACCTTGTGCATTGTCCTGGTTATGCACCTTTACCTCCCATCTCCTGTTGCTGTGTACTAAATGTTATTTGATATGCTGGGACATATTCTCATACGTTATTTTATTTTATTTGAGTTTTTGGGCGCTACAAACGTTGCATCAGAAAACTAGAGAGGGGATTGCCCAAAAAACCAGAACCTCCACTCGAGGCTCTCTCCAGATAAGTCTCTCCATGCTGCTTCTGGAGAAACCTATATTGTCATATTACAGTGTGTTATTAGATATTTCTGTGCTCAGTTGTATATTATATTCCATAATCCCTATTTTCTACAGCCTATGCTATATTTTGCTTTACATAAAGTTATACATTGTGTCAGAGGATAAACTGCTCGGAATGTTCCATAAGAAAGATTCTTCATCACATTAGGTTCAGGGCTGGTTCCATCACACCTTGTTCTTCGTGTGGGTCCAATGGCCCCCCTCGTGGGGCTGCACGTGCTCTGTTGCTGGAGCCGCCCCCCCCCTGGGGCTGCACGTGCTCTGCAGCTGGAGCCGGCCCCCCTCTGGGGCTGCACTGCTTTGAAGCTGGAGCCGGCCCCCCCACATGGGGCTGCCCACGCTCTGCAGCTGGAGCCGGCCCCCCCTCGTGGGGCTGCATGTGCTCTGCAGCTGGAGCCGGACCCCCACATGGAGCTGCCCGCGCTCTGCAGCTGGAGCCGGCCCCCCCTCTGGGGCTGCACGTGCTCTTCAGCTGGAGCCGGCCCCCCCTCTGGGGCTGCACGTGCTCTGCAGCTGGAGCCGGCCCCCCACTGGGGCTGCACGTGCTCTGCAGCTGGAGCCGCCCCCCCCTGGGGCTGCACATGCTCTGCAGCTGGAGCTGCCCCCCCCTCTGGGACTGCACGTGCTCTGCAGCTGGAGCTGGCCCCCCTCTGGGTCTGCATGTGCTCTGCAGCTGGAGCCGGCCCCCCTCTGGGGCTGCACGTGCTCTGCAGCTGGAGCTGGCCCCCCCTGGGGCTGCACATGTTCTGCAGCTGGAGCCGGCCCCACTCTGGGACTGCACGTGCTCTGCAGCTGGAGCCGGCCCCCCTCTGGGGCTGCACGTGCTCTGCAGCTGGAGGTCGGGGAGGAGGGGGTACAGTGTGGCTCAGGGGTTAGAGGCAGCAGACCCGGAAGCTGAGATCGGTCCTGGACCAGGGTTCAATTCCCCGCCTCGGCGGGGTCTTGGGCTAAAAATTCCACAGACTCGATAATTCTCGCCCCGGTGCCTCCTCGACTCACGGGTTCACACTCTGCGACTCTGGGCAATAGCTTGCTTAATCTCCACAACGGCCCCTCGTGGCGGGATGCCTGACTTTCACCTTGTGGATACCTTGCTATCTCACAGGGGAATACCAGGAAGGGTTCCCTAAGCAAGCGCTGGGAAACCCACTGCGGGTAGCTGTGCGCTATATAAGCTCAACTACACACAATGGCCCCCTCTGGGGGCTGCACGTGCTCTGCAGCTGGAGGTCTGGGGGAGGAGAGGTACAATGGGCCCCTCTGGGGGCTTCACGTGCTCTGCAGCTGGAGGTCTGGGGGAGGAGGGGGTACAATGGCCCCCTCTGTGGCTGCACGTGCTCTGCAGCTGGAGGTATGGGGAGGAGGGGGTACAATGGCCCCCTCTGGGGCTGCACGTGCTCTGCCACTGAGGGTCTGGGGGAGGAGGGGTTGTGAAAGCTTTTCTAGCTGCAGAAAGGGAAGTGAAGCCATGTGATGCTGCGAGGAAGGAGGAAGTAGCGCAGCCTCGAGCGCAGTGTGACGCCTGCTCTGAGCTCACCACACACTGGGCCACGCCACACTGCTCTGGGAACAAGGAACACTTGAATGTTGAGAGAGCTTTGTACAACGCCTGAAGCCACCTTTGATGACTGGCAGAAGAGGCAGGTAAGCAGGGCTGACCTGACAGGTCAAGGTATGGCAGAAGAGGCAGGTAAGCAGGGCTGACCTGACAGCTCAATGTATGGCAGAAGAGGCAGGTAAGCAGGGCTGACCTGACAGGTCAAGGTATGGCAGAAGAGGCAGGTAAGCAGGGCTGACCTGACAGCTCAATGTATGGCAGAAGAGGCAGGTAAGCAGGGCTGACCTGACAGGTCAATGTATGGCAGAAGAGGCAGGTAAGCAGGGCTGACCTGACAGGTGAATGTATGGCAGAAGGGGCAGGTAAGCAGGGCTGACCTGACAGGTCAATGTATGGCAGAAGAGGCAGTGAGCAGGGCTGACCTGACAGGTGAATGTATGGCAGAACAGGCAGGTAAGCAGGGCTGCACTGGCCTGACAGGTCAATGTATGACAGAAGAGGCAGGTAAGCAGCGCTGACCTGACAGGTCAATGTATGGCAGAAGAGGCAGGTAAGCAGGGCTGCACTGGTCTGACAGGTCAATGTATGGCAGAAGAGGCAGGTAAGCAGGGCTGACCTGACAGGTCAATGTATGACAGAAGAGGCAGGTAAGCAGGGCTGCACTGGTCTGACAGGTCAATGTATGGCAGAAGAGGCAGGTAAGCAGGGCTGCACTGGCCTGACAGGTCAATGTATGGCAGAAGAGGCTATTAAGCAGGGCTGACCTGGCCTATACTGCCGCCTGGCAGTGCCAGAAGAGCGGACCTGACAGATCAATGTATGGCAGAAGAGGCAGGTAAGCAGGGCTGCACTGGCCTGACAGGTCAATGTATGGCAGAAGAGGCAGGTAAGCAGGGCTGCACTGGCCTGGCAGGTCAATGTATGGCAGAAGAAGCAGGTAAGCAGGGCTGCACTGGCCTGACAGGTAAATGTATGGCAGAAGAGGCTGGTAAGCAGGGCTGACCTGACAGGTCAATGTATGACAGAAGAGGCAGGTAAGCAGGGCTGACCTGACAGGTCAATTTATGGCAGAAGAGGCGGGTAAGCAGGGCTGCACTGGCCTGACAGGTCAATGTATGGCAGAAGAGGCAGGTAAGCAGGGCTGCACTGGTCTGACAGGTCAATCTATGGCAGAAGAGGCAGGCAAGCAGGGCTACACTGGCCTGACAGGTCAATGTATGGCAGAAAAGGCAGGTAAGCAGGGCTGACCTGGCCTGTACTGACGCCTGGCAGTGCCAGAACAGCTGACCTGACAGCTCAATGTATGACAGAAGAGGCAGGTAAGTAGGGCTGCACTGGCCTGACAGGTCGATGTATGGCAGAAGAGGCAGGTAAGCAGGGCTGCACTGGCCTGTACTGCCGCCTGGCAGTGGCAGAAGAGCTGACCTGACAGGTCAATGTATGGCAGATTTGTGTGGCTAATTTTTGGGTCTTTTTATGGGCTGGTGAGTCGGGGTTATTGCTGATTTCCCTAACATCACCACAAAGATTGCCTGTAGCAAGCACAAATACATAGTCTCCCAAAGCTCGCAAAACACTTATATACAGCATATCTTTACACACTCAAAACTGCATTTGCAATTCAATAGGTCTCGCATTACTGAATGTTGGAGCTATTGGTGTTGCATTATTATTAGCAATGCCAATAGCTCAAACTTTAATAATGCAAGACCGATTGCATTGCAAATGCTTGTTTAAAGTGTTGCAGGGTGGGTTTAATGGGGCACTGGAGTGGATGGCCTTCATAGTTGCGGCAGTCTCGTTTGTGGTGATGACTCTCCACATGGCCAAGGTCCTTTCTTTAGCTGAGATTGGAAGGCTGGCTGTTGATGGGGTCAGGATGAGGGTTGAAGTTGTATATGGATGTGTTCTTGTTCCAAAAGAATTTAAGAGATTGATGCAGGGATCTTGTAAGGGGTGGATGTTGCTGATGGTGGCTGCAGGCACCACAATTTCTCTGATGATGGTGAAGATTTCTTTGCTGCTGCTGTTGTTGGTTTGAATGCAGTTGGCATGGGCTGTTCATTTGGCATTTCAGACTTGCTGTTGGAAGCATCTCAGTGCAGATTTGAAGACTTCCTTATTTGTTGTGTCTTGACTCGTTCACCACTTGCTTTCCAGTTGCTTTCAGTGCTGCATCGTCATCTTGAGTTCTTCTGTGTGCCAGTTGACTTGTATTTGTGATCTTGAAAAGTTTTGCCATTGTTGAGGGGTCCATGGTTTTGGTGCAGGTGGTGATCCATTCATTGCAGTTCTCAATGTCTTCCGTTACATTGCTGCTGTGCTTGAGGGGTTCCAGGGTGTCGGTGCAGGTGGTGATCCATTCATTGTAGTTCTTGATGTCTACCTTTAGGCTGCTGTGCGTGAGGGGGTCCAGGGTGTTGATGCAGGTGGTGATCCATTTATTGCAGTTCTTGATGTCTTCGGTTAGGTTGCTGCTGTGCTTGAGGTTGTCCAGGATGTCGATGCAGGTGGTGATCCATTCATTGCAGTTCTTGATGTTCTCCGTTAGGTTGCTGCTGTGCTTGAGGGGGTCCAGGGTGTTGGTGCAGGTGGTGATCCATTCATTGAACTTCTTCATGTCTTCCGTTAGGTTGCAGCTATGCTTGAGGGGGTCCAGGGTGTCCATGCAGGTAGTGATCCATTCATTGTAGTTCTTGATGTCTTCCGTTAGGTTACTGATGTGTGTGAGGGGGTCCAGAGTGCTGGTGCAAGTGATGATCCATTCATTGCAGTTCTTCATGTCTTCCTTTAGGTTGCTGCTGTGCTTGAGGGGCCTAGGGTGTCGGTGGTCAGGGCCAGCGCGGCCCACTCTTTACATTCATTGCAGTTCTTGATGTCTTCCGTTAGGTTGCTGGTGTGTTTGAGGGGGTCCAGGATGTCGGTGCAGTTGGGTATCCCTTCATTGCAGTTCTTGATGTCTTACGTTAGGTTGCTGCTGCGCTTGGAGGGTCCAGGGTGTTGGTGCAGGTGGTGATCCATGCATTGCAATTTCTGATGTCTTCTGTTAGGTTGCTGCTATGCTTGAGGGGGTCCAGCGTAATGGTGCATGTGGTTTTCCATTCATTGCAGTTCTTGATGTCTTAGGTTAGGTTGCTGCTGTGCTTGAGGGAGTCCACGATGTTGATGCTGGTGGTGATCCATTCATTGAAGTTCTTGATGTCTTCCGTTAGGTTGCTGCTGTGCTTGGAGGGCCCAGGGTGTTGGTGCAGGTGCTGATCCATTCATTGAAGTTCTTGAGGTCTTCCGTTAGGTTGCTGCTGTGCTTGAGGGGGTCCAGGGTGTTGGTGCAGGTGGTGATCCATTCATTGAAGTTCTTGAGGTCTTCCGTTAGGTTGCTGCTGTGCTTGGAGGGTCCAGGGTGTCGGTGCAGGTGGTGATCCATTCATTGCTGTTCTTGATATCTTCTGTTAGGTTACTGATGTGCGTGAGGGGGTCCAGGGTGCCGGTGCAGGTGGTGATCCATTCATTGCAGTTATTAACGTCTTCCCTTAGGTTGCTGCTGTTCTTGAGGGGGTCCAGGTTGTCGGTGCAGGTGGTGATCATTCATTGCAGTTCTTGATGTCTTCTGTTAGGTTGCTGCTGTGCTTGGAGGGGCCAGGGTGTTGGTGCAGGTAGTGATCCATTCATTGCAGTTCTTGATGTCTTCCGTTAGGTTGCTGCTACGGAGGTGTCCAGGGAGTAGGTACAGGTAGTAATCCATGCATTGCAGTTCCTGATGTCTTCTGTTAGGTTGCTGCTGTTCTTGAGGGGGTACAGGTTGTCGGGGCAGGTAGTGATCCATTCATTGCAGTTCTTGATGTCTTCCGTTAGGTTGCTGCTGTGGAGGTATCCAGGGAGTAGGTACAGGTGGTGATCCATGCATTGTAGTTCCTGATGTCTTCTGTTAGGTTGTTGCTATGCTTGAGGGGGTCCAGGGTGTCTGTGCACGTAGTGATCCATTCATTGCATTTCTTGATGTCTTGCGTTAGGTTGCTGTTGTGCGTAAGGGGTATTACATAGTAGACCTGTAGATTTGGATGAATAAGTATTTATTTAAGTTACATGGAGCAGCCCCTAGGCATGTCTGCATCTGCATTAACTGCCTTCATCCTGTGAGCAGCTCCTCAGAACATTCTAAGATGACATGGTAACCATCACTAGGTAACATCCACAATAAAGATGCTGGGATTCAACACATCTCCCCTTCTTAAATTTAATAAACAATTTATATAGAAAATTACACTTGTTTTTCAAAGATAACATTTAACTAATGAATACATGAAAAATGGATAGTAAACAATGTAACATATTGTACACCTATCTATGAATAAATGTGCACTGAATAAGCTACTAACATTCGTAATCATCTTGCCACTTTGGACGTTTCTTAATGCGTGGCGCTCTGTTTATTGCAGGCACTTTTTCATTTTTCCCACTTGATGTTGTGCCTTCTGGTTTTCCTATCAAAATAGGTCTCTCCGCAGAATTGCACAATGTGACACTACGAACATTCCATTTCTTGTCATCCGACAACCATACATTACTTCCCTTCATCCTGACAATGCTTTTAGGTTTTGACCACTTTGACATTAGAGACCCATGGGTGGTGAATACCTTAGTTCTTACCCAATCACCAACAGCGAACTCTCTTCTTTCCCTTTTTAATTTGTCATTATGTATCTTAGTGTATTTGTCTTGATGTTCACGAACCCTGTCCATCAAACCCTTCTTGTCTAGGCAATATGTACTTCCTTTAAGCATCCACGCTGGAGACACTCTGGTACCTACCTGCCTTCCCTTTAAAAGCATGAAAGGAGTTTCCTTGGTGACCAAATGGGGTCTAGATCTATAGCTCCATAACATCTCCTTCACGGCTTCCCTGCAATCACCCCCACTGCTCACACACAACTGAACACAATCCTTCAACACTCGGTTAAACCTCTCGACTAAACCATTCTCCCTAGGATTGTAGACTGCTGTGGTGTGGTGTACGATACCCATCTTGGATGAATACCTTTCAAATACTTCCGCCGTGAATTGTGGTCCATTATCAGTGACAAGTGTGTTTGGACACCCTTCTCAGTGGAAAATTTGATCGCAAAATTCAATGACATTAGACGCCTTAATCTCCTCAGAAAAAGCCACCTCAGGCCATTTAGAGTGATTATCTATCATCACAAGTGCAAACTTATTCATTATACCTTTTGAACTAAATGGCCCACAAATATCCATCGCTACTCTTTCCCACAGTTTATCATGAAATTTGGTAGGAACAATAGGAGACTCCTCAACCCGATGGGACTTGTCGCTACACAAGCACTCCAGGCAATCCAGTACACATTCCTCTACATCTTTGTCCAAACTCGGGCACCAAAATGTCATCCTTGCTCTTCTCTTCATCCCCAACATTCCATTATGCCCTTCATGCAACAACTCAAGTAATCTGGCACGTAAACCGCTTGGTACTACCAATCTACCATCTCTGCGGATAATTTTGTCTTCAACAGATAACTCTGACCAAACCGTCCAATATTCGACAATTTTGTTTCTCAAATCCACACAGGAATTAGTAGGCACAGTAAGATGTTGCATGAGTTCCACTAGAATGGCATCCTCCTCCACTGCAGCCTTCCACTTACTTTCCGTGATGACTCCATTGCATGACTCAGAGACACTGGCCACCACATACTCGTCACCAGGATCATCATCATCACCTACACACTGTAACGGTAGCCTTGACAGACAATCGGCATTAATGTTGCGTATACCTGACACATTAATTCAAAGTAAAATCATATCCTTGTAGACTATACAACCACTTGGCTATCCTGGGTGTGGCCTTCCCTGCGCCCTTGGTTGTAAAAATATCAATGAGCGGTCTGTGGTCCGATCTGACCTCGAAATGCGTCCTCCAAACGTAATTCTTGAAGTGATCAACGTCCCATCAAGACGCAAGGGCTTCCTTTTTGATGACTGAATATGCTGACTCTGCACCCTTCAATGTACGTGACGCAAATGCCACTACCCGCTCTTGACCCAGGTGTTTCTGCATAAATACTGCCCCCAAACCATACGCGCTTGCATCCACTACTACAATGCTAGGATCTAATGGATTAAAGGGTCTTAAAGCCACAGCCTTCAAAATCTGTTCATTTATCGTTTCAAATGCTTTCTGACACTTGTCCGCCCATGCAAATGTATTCCCTTTTTTCATTAACACTCTTAGGACATGTACTTTATCAGCAAAATGCTGAACAAATTTCGAATAGAATTCCGCCAACCCAAGAAACAAGCGTATTTGTTCCTTGTCTTGGGGAGACGGTGCATTACCAATGGCATTCAATAATTTTTTCTTTGGTTGAACTCTTGTTTTTGATAACGTGTGCCCTCAATATTCAATTTCTTCGACTCCAAACTTGCACTTCTCCAATACTACTGTTAATCCTGCATTCTGCAATTTGTTAAGCGTTTGTTCTAAAATCATGTCATGTTCCTCCTTGTTCTCACCCCACACAACACATCATCTTGAAATACTAGGACTTTGTGTGATTTCTCCAATATTTTGCACATTACTCTCTGGAATACAGCAGAGGCAGACGCCAGTCCGAATGGCATCGGCACAAATCTGAACGCCCCCTCTGGTGTTATGAACTATGTAAGGTGCTTCGATGCAGGGTGTAGACGCACTTGGTGATATGCACTCGAGAGGTCTATTAAAGAAAAATATGCTGCATTGGTAACTGAGGACACCATCTCATTAATATGTGGCAGAGGATAGCGATCGACTAAGATGTTACGATTGAGGTCTCTTAAGTCGATGCACATGCGCAAATTTCCATCCGATTTGCATGCTAAAACTATGGGACTAAGCCACTCTGATGATTCGATTGGTTCAATCAATTGTGCCTTCTTTAATTTTTCTCTCAGTGCAAACAGGACATTCCTTGCCTTGTGCACACATGGAATGTAATTTAGTTTAAGGGCAATGCGTTGCTCAAATTTGGTTAAGCACCCTAGTTCACTTCTAAATAACCTAGGATATTTTAAACTTCACTTGTCCTTCTCTGAATTCTCTGTTACTAGCACTTGATCAGGATGATTCGGATCCAATTTCATCCCTAACATTTTTTGTTTGCGCCACCCTAGCAAGGTTCTTCCCTTTTCTACTACATAGACTTTGCTAGTTGCTTCCATATTCTTGTGAGATAGTTTGCAATTAAAAAAAACCTATCAAAGGTAACTTGACCCCACAACAACCCACAGGTTCAATGTCTGGGGAATTCAGCTTGCATTTACCAATTTTTATCCATGCATCCTTGTCTATGATCGTGTATGAAGAGCACAAATCCACCCACACTAGCATTTTAGTACCATTGATGTCCAGCATACACTTAGGAGGGTTGTATCCTTCACGAATTTCATTAATTTCATCATCATAGATCACACACACTTCTACCATCTCTCTTTCATCAGAGAACTCCTCTTCACTGTCCTCTTGTATGGCATATACAGTACGCCTCCCTTTGTTGGATATTCTGGTTTTGCACATGCGAGCAAAATGCCCAATTCGTTTACACTTGTAACACTTCTCTTTGAGTGCTATACACTTATCAGAATCAGCTGTATGCCTGGTGCTACCACATCTATAACAAGTGTGATTATATCTAGGTTGGGTGTTCTTATTAATTTGAGGCGCACTTTTAACAAATTTGTCACTTGCCTGCTTGCTATTTTTTTTCTTTTCAATAGCACCCACTTTGGTCTGATCCCCCTTATCTTTAACTTGATTTGAATTGAGTTCCTTAACATACTTAGAAGTGTTCTCCAGGCTTTTTGCTGCCTCTATGGATTTTTTTTAAAGAGGGATCTGTTAAGTCTAAGAGTTTTCCCTGTATTTTGGTATTATTCGTTCTATTAATAAATCGAGCTCTTATTATATCTTCTGTTAGATCTTTAAATTTGCATATTGATGCAAGTCTTCTAAGTACCGATATATACTGCTCAACTGATTCTCCATATTGTTGTGCTCTAGAGAAAAACTTGTGTCTTTTAACTACAATGTTGATTTTTTTACCAAAATTCTCTTCTAGAGCTCTCACTATCTCTACATATTCATCAAAATTGCTAGTTCCTGTTCCCTCACTTTCATTAGATTCTTCATCTGCTTGGTTGGTGGAATCTGCTCTAACTCGGACAGGTAATGTTTTTAACACCTTTCTACCCTCAACCCCTAAATTGTGCTTTAACAGTGCTGCTTTGCGGGATGATACAAAATCTTCGTCACCTATTGCCTCTAGATCGGTCTCAAAAGACTCAATCCAAACCTCCCAGGGCATTATGGGTTCCCCAGAGTTTTGTAAAAATGTTGGTGGAGCTGTCACAGATGATGAATCCATGCTGGCAGGCACACCAAAATTTAAGAGTTAAGGGCTCTAATTATTTTATAATACTTGCTTGAACTGTATTAATATATATGTATATTCACTGAAAAAACCATAGGTTTCACACCAGTTATAGTTAGCTGGAAATTTTACTGGCATAAAACCATTGAAATTCCCACGTTATAGTTAGTTGGACTCACTATAACTTGCGCGTGCAATGCACTGCTGATGACATCACATATTACATCACTCATGACATGGTCAGTGACATCACTCATGACATCACTGATGACACCATCCAGTGAATGTGTGTCTTTCTGTCTGAAAAATAAATGTTAGTGATTAATGTTTAAATATTTAAATATATGTATCAGTGTTTCACTTTCTGTATAAGTGGCTGCATGGGTTAGTGAGTAGCTACATGTGTATGTATATGGGTTATTAGATGTTTTTTTTTGTATCAGTATGAGTGTCTGTATGGTTTGGTGGAGGTATTACTTAGCACATAGATGCATGAATGACTGACTCTCTGTATGAGTTTTGAAGACAACATATGTGCAGGACTGTATGGGTGGATGAGTGTGTATATGTGTGTGTTAGTGAGCGAATGACTGTCTCACTAGTGTCTTTATCAGTAACTACATATGTTTTAATCTAGTATATGTGAATATTGATATATATATAAGTGAGTATATGTGAGAGTAAGAGATTGTAAGGTTTCCTGTTTAAATAAGTATGTGTTTCTATAAGTGATTGTTTAAGAGAGTAAGTATGTGTACGTTACCTTAGAAGTAAGGTGGTAGTGTGTGTATAGCTGTATATGTAAATAAATGGATGTTCAATAGTTTATTTGCATGTGTGAGTATGTGTGTGAGTAACTTTTGGATGCCTGTCGGTGTGTAACAGGATGTATAGGTATATCACTACATATGATGAGTGAGTATATGTATGAGTGACTATATAGAACTGTTGGTGAATGAGTGAATGTGTATATAGATGGTGGAATTACTGAATTGGTTGTTGTAACTGGTATGGGTATCTCCATTTTTTTGAACATTTTAGTTTCTATTTTTGAATATGTGTTTCAAGGGTTACATTACAGTGAAAGGAGGTCTGTCACTCTGTCACAAGAATGGTGTCATCAGTGATGTCATGAGTGATGTCACTGACCATGTCATGAGTGATGTAATATGTGATGTCATCAGCAGTGCATTGCACGCGCAAGTTATAGTGAGTCCAACTAACTATAACGCTGGAATTTCAATGGTTTTATGCCAGTAAAATTTCCAGCTAACTATAACTGGTGTAAAACCTATGGTTTTTTCAGTGAATTTAATAGGTTTTTTAAATGCTAATTCCTAACTATAACTGGTGTGAAACCTATGGTTTTGTCAGTGAATTTCAAAGGTTTTTTAATAGCAAATCTCTATAGGTATGAAAAGTAATATTTTTTATATTGTATAATTATGTAATAGTATTTTTATTATGTTTATTTATTTATTTATTTTTGCCCCGGAGCGCTCCCGGGGCGCGTACCGATGCACTCCGGTGAGCGTCCCGTTAGCGCTATTGCGGCGAACGAAAACAACATCGTGACGTATCGCGTAGCCGCGTGATGCGTCATATGACGCACTGCGTAAGCGCACCCGGAAGCACCTGAGCGCATACGATCGCGCAACGTAAGCGCCGCCGGGTGCGCCCCGGGGCGCGACGCCGGGTGCGCCCTGGGGCGTGTAGCGTAAGCGCGTCGGGTCATGTGACCTGAAAATAACACTTTTCATTGGTTCAGAACAGTTTTGGTTTCTAAATGATGAAAGCCCCCACTTTTTTCCTTCTTCTCACTTTGTCCTTTGACTGAGGAAGACCTGTTTGGAGAGCTATTGCCTATTTGTACTTTAAAATGGCTTCAGTTGTAGCAGCAGCAGGAGCATCTCAGCCACCACCACCACCACCAAGAGGACCTCCACAACACCACAGTGGTGGAGATGAAGAAGAGGAGGAGGAGGAGGAGGAGGAGGGGAGGAGGAGGAGGAGGAGGGGAGGAGGAGCTTCCTGCCAGAAGATAATACCCCATATAGGCCAAAGCAGCACATTGTTTGGGAGTTTTTTTCTATCCCAAAGGACCAGAAAAAAGTAAATGCGCCAAGGGTTACTTGCCTAATCTGTGGCACTGAACTTTCAAGGGGGAACCCTAACAAAAAATATTCGTTTGGCAATAACACCATGATTCGGCACATGCAACGCCGGCACCCTAACAACTATGCTAGGGCAGAGGTCCGAGAAATGGCCAGGAACCCTCCTCAATCTTCACCGAGCACCTCCCAAAGAAACCAACCCACTCCATCGGGTCCAGAGGCAAGAGAGATGATGCCAACCATTCAACCCAAGTTTGCCGATTTTAAAATCGTTTGCAAATTTTGTGGAAAGACAATTTGCTATGGTGAGCAAAGTATAAAACTTATCATCTATGCTGGTGATAAACACAAGTGCCCGAAAAAACCCTAATTTTTTCCTGATTTTTTTTTTGCTCCAGTTGAGCCGTTTACAATTCCCTGTTTTTGTTTCTCCCCATAAAAAATACAAAAAAAATATAAAACTGTTCAGAAAAGCCAAAAAAAGTAAAAAATGTTCAAAAAAACTATAAAAAAATATAAAACAACAAAAAGAATAAAAAAACAGTTCTTTTTAGAACTACCTCCAATTTATAAAAAAATGCTACATTTTTTAAAAACTCTGTCATTCTTTTTTTCTCCAGGGTACGCTCCCCGGTGCGCGTACCGGGCGCTCCCCCCGCGGAAATCGAAAAAAAAATACTTTTTTTTTTTGCCCCACGGGGCCCTTTTATGGCCCCCACATCAAACCTAGGGGGTATGGGGGGGTCTACCCTGCCCCCTTTTGGTCATTTCCCCCTTTGTTTTTGCCACCTCTTGTGTCTCGATCCTACCGAGACACAAGATGGCGGCCGCTCCGGACTGTTTGGAATGTTGACAGACACCCGAGAGCAAATCAGCTTTCCGCTCGCGTATCCGCGAAGCTCGCTGGTACGCTCCCCGATGCGCGTACCGGGCCCGCTTATAGATATATATATTTTTTTTAACCTAAATTACTCAAAATCCACTTGAGCACATATCTTGAGACATAGCAAAGGCACATCGGGCTACCAGTCCCTACAATTTTGCCAAATTTGGTGGAAATCCATTCACCCGTTCGGGCTAAAAGTGAGTCCAACCGCCCTATGAAAATTAACATGGGGAAAACACGTTTTGGGACCCCCCTTTTATCTCGGCCCCCGCTTGACGAATCCCCCCCAAACTTTCAGGGAAGGAGCAGAGCGGAGCGGCCATCTTCTTTGAGAAATTCGCGAAGATTCCTCCATCGGCACCAAAGTTATTCCCAATAGAATGTTGCGGATTTCCTATGGAAAGTAGATCCTAACTATAACTACCTACTGGCGACCGCCAGTAGGTAATATATCGCTGTCGGTATATATACATAAATATATACAAGGTTGTTAAAGTAAACATAAGAAATTAAAATAATTAAAGTAGTCACCGTTGCCTTATTGAATAACAGTTCCTTCAAGTAGTTGTTATATATTGTTGGTTTCAGTTATGTGGTGTATTATTCTTTTAAATTATTAAACCAATAATCACAGTTTCATGTTGGCTCCTGGTGTACTGTCCCTTTAAACTGTACCAATAATCACAAAACCTGGCTCCAAGATCTCACAGACGCTATTTACAAACGAGATGTCATTGCTGCCAATACTCTCCCAGTCTAGCATTCACTGTGCAGGGCTCTCATGTGCAGATCGGTAAATATTCCCTTGTACCAAATGTATTGTGATTGTGTGTTTACACTCAATTAAGAGCTTAAATCTCTTCACGCTCGGCTGCACGAGTTAGACACACATGGTGTTTACTTTCAATTAACAGCTCTCTTCCCTTCAGGCTCCGCTGCAAGAGTTAAGACACACACGGGTTTACTTTCAATTAACAGCTGTCTTCCCTTCAGGCTCCGCTGCACGAGTTAAGACACACACGGTGTTTACTTACAATTAACAGCTCTCTTCCCTTCAGGCTCCGCTGCACGAGTTAAGAAACACACAGTGTTTACTTTCAATTAATAGCTCTCTTCCCTTCAGGCTCCGCTGCACGAGTTAAGACACACACGGTGTTTACTTTCAATTAACAGCTCTCTTCCCTTCAGGCTCCGCTGCACGAGTTAAGACACACACGGTGTTTACTTTCAATTAACAGCTCTCTTCCCTTCAGGCTCCGCTGCACGAGTTAAGACACACACTGTGTTTACTTTCAATTAACAGCTCTCTTCCCTTCAGGCTCCGCTACACGAGTTAAGACACACACGGTGTTTACTTTCAATTAACAGCTCTCTTCCCTTCAGGCTCCACTGCACGAGTTAAGACACACACAGTGTTTACTTTCAATTAACAGCTCTCTTCCCTTCAGGCTCCGCTGCACGAGTTAAGACACACACAGTGTTTACTTTCAATTAACAGCTCTCTTCCCTTCAGGCTCCGCTGCACGAGTTAAGACACACACGGTGTTTACTTTCAATTAACAGCTCTCTTCCCTTCAGGCTCCACTGCACGAGTTAAGACACACACAGTGTTTACTTTCAACTAACAGCTCTCTTCCCTTCAGGCTCCACTGCACGAGCTGAAATACAAGAGTTGCCTAATTCGATTCCTTCACTTGACTTGGCTGCATGTTTACTTTTCAATTACCGGCTTCGAAACACAAGCGCTGCTAAACTCGCACTGAAGACAAAGTTTATTTTCAATTCAACGCTTACTCAGCTTCTATTTACAATTAATTCATGCTGAGCCACACATGTCGTAGGCTTTGCGTATCTTTAAATAAAGCTTTTTTGCCTTCACGCTTGTAAGATGATTGTCTCTTCACACTTGACTGCACACTTTGCTTTTAAAGTATAGTTTCTCTTTGGCGCTAATTATCCCTTCACGGTTGGCTGCACACACAGAGCTGGCATTTAATCTTCCACTCGTTTTTAGGTCTCGGCCTTCGCAACGCGCATGCGCTGCAAAGCATAAAGACCTTTTCCGAGCACTAAGGCTTTTCAGACAAGCACGTGCACGCGTTCCATTGCCTTCAATGGCAACGCGTGCACGTCAGGATATTCATTTGCGGTCGCAATTATCGCTCCCGCGAGTGAATCCCTCCCCCCTGCTGCCGTGAGAGCACTTTTTTTCTTTTTTTATATTTTGGAGTCCTTGAGACCTCCCTCTCTCACGTAGAACTTCTGGTAAGTTGCAGGATATTGGTACCTACATGATGTTTTTTAATGTAAACTGGACACCCTTACTATAAGCTCGGCAGACATTGAGCTCTACTCACCTGTATGCATATATTGCACGTGCCATTGTAAGCTCTGCAGCATAGAACACACTCATTTGTGTCTGTGTAATGTGCGTTAGCAGAATCTGCACGTGGCTAGGTGTTCCTCCTCGCTGTAGCTACATGGAGTTCCATTCATCTTTTTAATACAGCTGCTAGTATAAACTCAGTGTATATTTATATTAATAAAAACATATAGAAAATATTTGTCACTACATCATAAAACAATTCATATTGTAAGAAGAAAAATAATAATTTTTCTTCTTACAATATGAATTGTATTATGATGTATTGACAAATATTTTCTTTACATAATATGAATTGTTTTATGATGTATTGTGTTGTTTTAATAAATATGATGATGTTTTTATTAATATAATTCAAAAAGATAATAGAGTGTTTGATAAATAAAATTAGAGATACAATCTATCCTTCTGCTTCTCTGCCCTTATTAGACCTTTGCTGACCATAATTAGTAATTGTATGGATGTAAATTTGTTAATCTGTTTCTGACTCCACGCTACACCTAATAAGTTGGTTACAAATAGAGTAGTTGTACAATTATAGATCTTATTGAGATTCTCTCCGTACAAAATAAGGAAAAGGGATTCTTGTCTTTTGTTCATCACAGGTGGAGAAGGCATTCATGATTAATAATTTCCAAGGAATACATCTTCAAAAAGAAAAGCAGATATAAGCTGGTGTTGCATTTAGCGCCCTTACCTGATGTCCTTCTTCGTCCACCGCATTACTGCCTGAAAGGTAAGGGAGAAAAAGTTAGCATGAGAGCAGCATTTTATACAAGGAGATGTTTTATATTTGTCCACTGCTCGCCCCATAATGATGTACACAGCATTGGTAACTCCTAGCAATATCCATTACCCTTTCTCAGTTTGCCTTGTTTGTCAGAGGCAAAACCCGGACTGCTGTTTGTTTCCATGTCCAATCACTTAATCTCGCGGTGCCTAAAAACATGAATGTTGCATACTGGTTTTACTGAACTGCGTGTTAACCCACGGGGAGCACTGAGGGCAGCGCCTTGATGCACTGGTGGTCTGAGCGCTGCGGGTTTAACCACAAGGTGCACTGAGCGCAAACACTGGGTGCAGCTAGTGCAGCGTGAGTGACAAATGGGGTGCACTGAGCGCTGCTTGTTAAACACAGGGGGTCCACTGAACGCAGCGTATTTAACACAAGGCCTGCACCAAGCGCTGCGTTTTTGACACGGGGTGCTCTGGGCGCTGTGTCTTGAACTCACGAGGTGCACTGAAAGCAAGAGTTTAACACACTGAACGGTGCATGGTTAACACAAGGGTGCACTGAGCGTGGCTTGTTTAAAATAGGGGTTTACTGCGTGGTTAGAACCAAGCTCTGCGTGTTTGACAAGGGGATCTCTGGGCGCTGTGTGTTGAACGTCACAAACTACATTGAGGGGAATGTGTTTATATATCCAGAAATGCTTGTCTCAAGACAAAAAGTGGGGTTTGTGGGTAACTGCATTTTTTATCTAGCGGTAATGCAAGTGGTACAGAACGTAAACATCTATTTTAGAGATTGGTGTAATTGATAGGGTGTTTATTATGGTAGATGTATTTTAATGCCCATTGACGGTACTGCTTTGGTAAAAGCGCAGCAAAACATACTAGTATAATTATAATAACTGGTATTTATTCCAACCAACAAGCGCCTACAAAGAATACATATGGGCACACAACGATAACTATCCTGAGTTACAATTTGTAAAAACCAACAGTGATAAACAGTGTCGACAGTGTTTGCTTTATCTCCACACGCTGTTGTTTGAATGCATTTGTAATGCTGCAGCTGTCGGTTTGCTTTGCCATTAACAGCAAAGCTAACAAGCATTGGCATAGCTAATAGGTCTCGCCTTAGGAACCTTATAAGTGTTTAGCCATGCAACAGTTGAGGTTGTTGCACCAAGGATATCGTACTGTATAACTAAACATAACTTAAAGGTCCCAAAGGCGAGACCTATTGGCTATGCCAATGCTTGTTAACAAGAGTCAAAGTGATTTACTTAACAGTAAACCTTACTCATAGCAGGACAATCTCAATCTCTTTTCTATGCAATAATTCATTTATCACAGTGGAAGTTTAATTTATTCTCAGTGCTTCACCAGTCCTGGCGCCAGACAATTAATTAAACAACACGCCTTCAAATCGCAGATGCATATTTTCTTTAATTAACGCGATGGCAGCCGCTGGTGCTATCAAGGCACAGTCATCACACACTTATCACTAACCTCAAATCCACTTCTTTATATCAGGTTCCCAGGTGATTTCCACGAACCAGCAACTCCAAGCACTACACATCAAATGCTTCTGGATTTGAATACTTCTTTCGCCAGGGGTTGTCCAACTCAAAATAACCAGTAGTTATAATTCTGTCATCTTCTTCTCCAGCCCATCCTCGTCGCCATTATTACAAAGTAGACTTGTAGATTAAGATGAATAATGTATTTATTTAAGTTACATGGAGCAGTCCCATGGCATGTCTTCATCTGCATCAACTGCCTTCATCCTCTGAGCAGCTCCTCAGAACATTCTAAGATGGCATGGTAACCATCACTAGGCAACATCCACAACGTGGATGCTGGGATACAACACTTGGGGATCCCTGACTTTATGTACTCGAGGACAATTAACCAGATTCAAACATTATCAACTTTCTGCTTGGTGGGCTAGGCAACATTGGGAGGAGCAGAGGGATGATGCCTGGCTAATTCAAGCGATGAAAACGGGGAATATCAATAAAGAAGTGGCCTTGTGGTATCCAGCCCTGATTAAAGCTGAAGATGATATGAATCAGGATATCCAAAAGCTTTGGCGTAATGATGTGGAAAATATTAATCTGAGTGAGGCTTGGTTGGGCTCTTTGCATTGCTTCGAGAGACAGTTAAACCTGCGTATCTCAAGCGTAACTATCTTTTCACCCTTTATCGGGTCTACTGGTCCCCTGCAAAATTGAAAAAATGTTCCTGAGTGTGTTTGTTCAAGATGCCAAGATCCCCTAGCAAATGACTGTCATATGTTTTAACTTGCCCAGTGATTACCAAATTTTGAAGGGGCATATGTGAATTTTTGACGGATGTAACAGACATTCAGATAGAAGTAACATTGGTACTTATTTTTTTGCGGACTAGGCCAAGATAGCATTTTGGCTTCAAATAAAATGGCCACTAGATTCATGTTTTATGTCATTTTATTGGGTAGACAAGAGATCTATAAAGCTTGAAAATCGGCTGTTCCACCCAATTTCTCTGAGTGTAAAAACAACATCATACGTACAAGTCAACTAGATATGTCGTGTGACCCTAGAGGTCAAGAGAAGGTGTGGGCTATGTTGGTTGACGGGTGTCAGAGGAACGGGATCCAATGATTAAGTCAATAAGTAGCTGTTGGGGTATACAACCTTTACCACGCAACTTTTACCACGACCTACCTTTACCACGCAACTTTTACAACGCAGGACCCTTTACCACGCATACCATTACAACGCTGGTATTTACAACGCAGGTACCTTTACAACGCATACCATTACAACGTAAGTATTGGTAAGTATATAATTTTATTTAAAATATTTTAGGTTTGGGTTTTGGGTAAATGGGTATTTTTAGGGTTCAGGGTCAGTTTTCAGTTTTTGGGTAAATGGGTATTTTTAGGGTTCAGGGTCAGTTTTCAGTTTTTGGGTAAAGGGGTATTTTTAGGGTTCAGGGTCAGTTTTCAGTTTTTGGGTACAGGGGTATTTTTAGGGTTCAGGGTCAGTTTTCAGTTTTTGGGGTACAGGGGTATTTTTAGGGTTCAGGGTCAGTTTTCAGTTTTTGGGTACAGGGGTATTTTTAGGGTTCAGGGTCAGTTTTCAGTTTTTGGGGTACAGGGGTATTTTTAGGGTTCAGGGTCAGTTTTCAGTTTTTGGGGTACGGGGGTATTTTTAGGGTTCAGGGTCAGTTTTCAGTTTTTGGGGTACAGGGGTATTTTTAGGGTTCAGGGTCAGTTTTCAGTTTTTGGGGTACAGGGGTATTTTTAGGGTTCAGGGCTGGGTTTGGGGTTCAGGGGTATTTTTAGGTTTTAGGGCTGGGTTTGGGTTTTGGGGTACAGGGGTATTTTTAACATATATATTTAAAAATTAATAAATAAATATTAATATAAATAATTAAAATATTAAATATTAAAATACTTTATTAATTTAAAAAAATATTATTAATAATTAAATTATTTTACCATATTATTTACTTACCTATACTTACGTTGTAATGGTATGCGTTGTAATAGTACCTGCGTTGTAAATACCAGCGTTGTAATGGTATGCGTGGTAAAGGGTCCTGCGTTGTAAAAAATGCGAGGTAATGGTCTGCGTGGTAAAAGAACGCGTGGTAACGTCATATATCCAGCTGTTGGTTCCGGTCCCCCTCATCGGCATGCTATGCGTGTGAGGGGCAGGAGTGGAAGCTGCTGGATTTCTTGTGTGGAAAGACTCTATTCCCATCCGGCCCTCAGTAAGGGAAAGGGAGTATTGCCAACTAGTCAATTGGCAGAATGAGGACCAAAAAAAACCAAATCCTTCTACATCGACCCCAGGCCACCAGAAATACATTCTTATCCTCTGCTTCGTGGCATTCATACCCAGATGGCCAATATGAGCTGTCTCCAAAGTCTTTTGGTGGAAAACTCCTAGTGCAATCAATTTATCACCCCTCACCAACAATCCTCCTTTCACAGATAGCTCATCCGCCACCTTGCAAGAAGATTTAGCAAGTTTTTTCCCTGCTGACCCAAATTTCCCAAAATTCATAATCGCGTTGAATTCAGAATCCTCCCTCAACCGATCCCACAATACCATCATATCGGAACAAATGAACAAATCTTCAACTATGGCAATGATACATTCCTTAATTTCTTCCTGTACATCCACCTCACAAAAATCTCCATCAACTGGTAAACGAGACAGAATGTCCGTTCTAACACTCTTTCCTCCCACAATGTGAATCTCACTAAAAATTGAACTCCAATAATTTGATAATCTGGCTGTGGCTTTCTTAATTTTGTTTCCAGACAAAATATCAACGAGTGATCTGTGATCTGTCCGTAAACAATATTTTCTTCCCAGAGATATGGATTAAACTTGCCAAGACCCCAAACACATGCCAACATTTATTTGATCTATTATAGAATATCTTGTTTCCAATTCTTTCATCCTTCTAGAAGCAAACCCTAGAGTTACTTCCTTCCATCCTTCACTTGTGGCAAAACAGTCCCCATGCCATATGCACTAGCAGCACAGTCACCAAAATATTGCGTCCTTCCACACAAGGCTGTAGTGTGGGAGCAGGGTTAATACTTTATTTGATGTGATCAAAACTTTGTTGACATATTGCAGACCGTTCACATTTTACATTTTCTTTCAAATAAATGCCTAAAGCACCAGTCAGGTTTGCAAAAATAAATGTTTAAAAAGACAAAAATGTACACAGCTGCCACACTTACACACACTAGGCCCCAAACTGCTTGAATTCAATGCTAAATTCTGTTTATTTATAAAAGTACTAACACATGAACTTTGTTAAAATTAGATCATGACGAAAAGATGTAACAAGAATGTCTACTCTTGACCCTCGCTCATGGATGCTTTTTCATAATAAGTTTGACATTGTATAACATGATTCACATATTTTCTAGAAATGTTTCTGATTAGTAGAAGAAATGTATTGTTAAAGTTTGATTCAAAGTTTAGTTTAAATATAAGCTAAGCAACTTCATATGAAGAAAAGACATTTTCAATGGTGACCCCTTGAACTGACTCGTAATTCCTTTTTCAAGTTACGTCAATGTAAAATGGGGGGATTAAAAAGCCATGAGATGGAATCAAGAGTGAGATAAAGGAGCCAAGAGTGTCTGGGGGTGGATTAAAGAGTCATGAGGTGGAATCAAGAGTGAGATAAAGGAGCCAAGAGTGTCAGGTGGATTAAAGAGCCATGAGGTGGAATCAAGAGTGAGATAAAGGAGCCAAGAGTGTCTGGGGGTGGATTAAAGAGTCATGAGGTGGAATCAAGAGTGAGATAAAGGAGCCGAGAGTGTCTGGGGTGGATTAAAGAGCCACGAGGTGGAATGAAGAGTGAGGAGATAAAGGAGCCGGGAGTGTCTGGGGGTGGATTAAAGAGTCATGAGGTGGAATCAAGAGTGAGATAAAGGAGCCGAGAGTGTCTGGGGGTGGATTAAAGAGCCATGAGGTGGAATCAAGAGTGAGATAAGGGAGCCAAGAGTGTCTGGGGGTGGATTAAAGAGCCATGAGGTGGAATCAAGAGTGAGATAAAGGAGCCAGGAGTGTCTGGGGGTGGATTAAAGAGCCATGAGGTGGAATCAAGAGTGAGATAAAGGAGCTGAGAGTGTCTGGGGGTGGATTAAAGAGCCACGAGGTGGAATGAAGAGTGAGGAGATAAAGGAGCTGAGAGTGTCTGGGGGTGGATTAAAGAGCCATGAGGTGGAATCAAGAGTGAGATAAAGGAGCCAAGAGTGTCTGGGGGTGGATTAAAGAGTCATGAGGTGGAATCAAGAGTGAGATAAAGGAGCCAAGAGTGTCTGGGGGTAGATTAAAGAGCCACGAGGTGGAATGAAGAGTGAGGAGATAAAGGAGCCGGGAGTGTCTGGAGTGGATTGAAGAGCGATGAGGTGGAATCAAGAGTGAGATAAAGGAGCCGGGAGTGTCTGGGGTGGATTAAAGAGCCCTGAGGTGGAATCAAGAGTGAGATAAAGGAGCCAGGAGTGTCTGGGGTAGATTAAAGAGCCACGAGGTGGAATCAAGAGTGGGATAAAGGAGCCAATAGTGTCTGGGGGTGGATTAAAGAGCCATGAGGTGGAATCAAGAGTGAGATAAAGGAGCTGAGAGTGTCTGGGGGTGGATTAAAGAGCCACGAGGTGGAATGAAGAGTGAGGAGATAAAGGAGCTGAGAGTGTCTGGGGGTGGATTAAAGAGCCATGAGGTGGAATCAAGAGTGAGATAAAGGAGCCGAGAGTGTCTGGGGTGGATTAAAGAGCCATGAGGTGGAATCAAGAGTGAGATAAAGGAGCCAAGAGTGTCTGGGGGTGGATTAAAGAGCCATGAGGTGGAATCAAGAGTGAGATAAAGGAGCTGATAGTGTCTGGGGTGGATTAAAGAGCCATGAGGTGGAATCAAGAGTGAAGTAAAGGAGACGTGAGTGGCTGGGGTGGATTAAAGAGTCATGAGGTGGAATGAAGAGTGAGGAGATAAAGGAGCCGGGAGTGTCTGGGGGTGGATTAAAGAGTCATGAGGTGGAATCAAGAGTGAGATAAAGGAGCCAAGAGTGTCTGAGGGTGGATTAAAGAGCCATGAGGTGGAATCAAGAGTGAGATAAAGGAGCCAAGAGTGTCTGGGGGTGGATTAAAGAGTCATGAGGTGGAATCAAGAGTGAGATAAAGGAGCTGATTGTGTCTGGGGTGGATTAAAGAGCCATGAGGTAGAATCAAGAGTGAGATAAAGGAGACGTGAGTGGCTGGGGTGGATTAAAGAGTCATGAGGTGGAATCAAGAGTGAGATAAAGGAGCCAAGAGTGTCTGGGGTAGATTAAAGAGCCACGAGGTGGAATGAAGAGTGAGGAGATAAAGGAGCCGGGAGTGTCTGGGGGTGGATTAAAGAGTCATGAGGTGGAATCAAGAGTGAGATAAAGGAGCCAAGAGTGTCTGGGGTAGATTAAAGAGCCACGAGGTGGAATGAAGAGTGAGGAGATAAAGGAGCCGGGAGTGTCTGGGGGTGGATTAAAGAGTCAAGAGGTGGAATCAAGAGTGAGATAAAGGAGCTGATTGTGTCTGGGGGTGGATTAAAGAGCCATGAGGTAGAATCAAGAGTGAGATAAAGGAGACGTGAGTGGCTGGGGTGGATTAAAGAGTCATGAGGTGGAATCAAGAGTGAGATAAAGGAGCCAAGAGTGTCTGGGGTAGATTAAAGAGCCACGAGGTGGAATGAAGAGTGAGGAGATAAAGGAGCCGGGAGTGGTGGGGGTGGATTAAAGAGTCATGAGGTGGAATCAAGAGTGAGATAAAGGAGCCAAGAGTGTCTGGGGTGGATTAAAGAGCCACGAGGTGGAATCAAGAGTGAGATAAAGGAGCCAAGAGTGTCTGGGGGTGGATTAAAGAGCCATGAGGTGGAATCAAGAGTGAGATAAAGGAGCTGATAGTGTCTGGGGTGGATTAAAGAGCCATGAGGTGGAATCAAGAGTGAAGTAAAGGAGACGTGAGTGGCTGGGGTGGATTAAAGAGTCATGAGGTGGAATGAAGAGTGAGGAGATAAAGGAGCCGGGAGTGTCTGGGGGTGGATTAAAGAGTCATGAGGTGGAATCAAGAGTGAGATAAAGGAGCCAAGAGTGTCTGGGGGTGGATTAAAGAGCCATGAGGTGGAATGAAGAGTGAGGAGATAAAGGAGCCGGGAGTGTCTGGGGGTGGATTAAAGAGTCATGAGGTGGAATCAAGAGTGAGATAAAGGAGCCAAGAGTGTCTGGGGGTGGATTAAAGAGTCATGAGGTGGAATCAAGAGTGAGATAAAGGAGCTGATTGTGTCTGGGGGTGGATTAAAGAGCCATGAGGTAGAATCAAGAGTGAGATAAAGGAGACGTGAGTGGCTGGGGTGGATTAAAGAGTCATGAGGTGGAATCAAGAGTGAGATAAAGGAGCCAAGAGTGTCTGGGGGTGGATTAAAGAGCCACGAGGTGGAATGAAGAGTGAGGAGATAAAGGAGCCGGGAGTGTCTGGGGGTGGATTAAAGAGTCATGAGGTGGAATCAAGAGTGAGATAAAGGAGCCAAGAGTGTCTGGGGGTAGATTAAAGAGCCACGAGGTGGAATGAAGAGTGAGGAGATAAAGGAGCCGGGAGTGTCTGGGGGTGGATTAAAGAGCCACGAGGTGGAATGAAGAGTGAGGAGATAAAGGAGCTGAGAGTGTCTGGGGGTGGATTAAAGAGCCATGAGGTGGAATCAAGAGTGAGATAAAGGAGCCAAGAGTGTCTGGGGTGGATTAAAGAGCCATGAGGTGGAATCAAGAGTGAGATAAAGGAGCTGATAGTGTCTGGGGGTGGATTAAAGAGCCATGAGGTGGAATGAAGAGTGAGGAGATAAAGGAGCTGAGAGTGTCTGGGGTGGATTAAAGAGCCATGAGGTGGAATCAAGAGTGAGATAAAGGAGCTGATAGTGTCTGGGGTGGATTAAAGAGCCATGAGGTGGAATCAAGAGTGAAGTAAAGGAGACGTGAGTGTCTGGGGTGGATTAAAGAGCCATGAGGTGGAATCAAGAGTCAGATAAAGGAGCCGAGAGTGTCTGGGGGTGGGTTAAAGAGCCATGAGGTGGAATCAAGAGTGAGATAAAGGAGCCGGGAGTGTCTGGGGTGGATTAAAGAGCAATGAAGTGGAATCAAGAGTGAGATAAAGGAGCCGCAGTGTCTGGGGTGGATTAAAGAGCCATGAGGTGGAATCAAGAGTGAGATAAAGGAGCCAAGAGTGTCTGGGGGTGGATTAAAGAGCCATGAGGTGGAATCAAGAGTGAGATAAAGGAGCCAAGAGTGTCTGGGGGTGGATTAAATAGCCATGAGGTGGAATCAAGAGTGAGATAAAGGAGCTGATAGTGTCTGGGGTGGATTAAAGAGCCATGAGGTGGAATCAAGAGTGAAGTAAAGGAGACGTGAGTGGCTGAGGGTGGATTAAAGAGCCATGAGGTGGAATCAAGAGTGAGATAAAGGAGCTGAGAGTGTCTGGAGTGGATTAAAGAGCCATGAGGTGGAATCAAGAGTGAGATAAAGGAGCCGAGAGTGGCTGGTGGTGGATTAAAGAGCCATGAGGTGGAATCAAGAGTGAGATAAAGGAGCTGAGAGTGTCTGGGGGTGGATTAAAGAGCCATGAGGTGGAATCAAGAGTGAGATAAAGGAGCCAGGAGTGTCTGGGGGTGGATTAAAGAGCCATGAGGTGGAATCAAGAGTGAGATAAAGGAGCCGAGAGTGTCTGGGAGTGGATTAAAGAACCATGAGGTGGAATCAAGAGTGAGATAAAGGAGCCAGGAGTGTCTGGGGGTGGATTAAAGAGCCATGAGGTGGAATCAAAAGTGAGATAAAAGAGCTGAGAGTGTCTGGGGGTGGATTAAAGAGCCATGAGGTGGAATCAAGAGTGAGATAAAGGAGCCAGGATTGTCTGGGGGTGGATTAAAGAGCCATGAGGTGGAATCAAGAGTGAGATAAAGGAGCCGAGAGTGTCTGGGGTGGATTAAAGAGCCATGAGGTGGAATCAAGAGTGAGATAAAGGAGCCAGGAGTGTCTGGGGGTGGACTAAAGAGCCATGAGGTGGAATCAAGAGTGAAATAACGGAGCCGTGAGTGTCTGGGGTGGATTAAAGAGTCATGAGGTGGAATCAAGAGTGAGATAAAGGAGCCAAGAGTGTCTGGGGGTAGATTAAAGAGCCACGAGGTGGAATGAAGAGTGAGGAGATAAAGGAGCCGGGAGTGTCTGGGGGTGGATTAAAGAGCCACGAGGTGGAATGAAGAGTGAGGAGATAAAGGAGCTGAGAGTGTCTGGGGGTGGATTAAAGAGCCATGAGGTGGAATCAAGAGTGAGATAAAGGAGCCAAGAGTGTCTGGGGTGGATTAAAGAGCCATGAGGTGGAATCAAGAGTGAGATAAAGGAGCTGATAGTGTCTGGGGGTGGATTAAAGAGCCATGAGGTGGAATGAAGAGTGAGGAGATAAAGGAGCTGAGAGTGTCTGGGGTGGATTAAAGAGCCATGAGGTGGAATCAAGAGTGAGATAAAGGAGCTGATAGTGTCTGGGGTGGATTAAAGAGCCATGAGGTGGAATCAAGAGTGAAGTAAAGGAGACGTGAGTGTCTGGGGTGGATTAAAGAGCCATGAGGTGGAATCAAGAGTCAGATAAAGGAGCCGAGAGTGTCTGGGGGTGGGTTAAAGAGCCATGAGGTGGAATCAAGAGTGAGATAAAGGAGCCGGGAGTGTCTGGGGTGGATTAAAGAGCAATGAAGTGGAATCAAGAGTGAGATAAAGGAGCCGCAGTGTCTGGGGTGGATTAAAGAGCCATGAGGTGGAATCAAGAGTGAGATAAAGGAGCCGAGAGCGTCTGAGGGTGGATTAAAGAGCCATGAGATGGAATCAAGAGTGAGATAAAGGAGCCAGGAGTGTCTGGGGTGGATTAAAGAGCCATGAGATGGAATCAAGAGTGAGATAAAGGAGCCAGGAGTGTCTGGGGTGGATTAAAGAGCCATGAGGTGGAATCAAGAGTGAGATAAAGGAGCTGAGAGTGTCTGGGGGTGGATTAAAGAGCCATGAGGTGGAATCAAGAGTGAGATAAAGGAGCTGAGAGTGTCTGGAGTGGATTAAAGAGCCATGAGATGGAATCAAGAGTGAGATAAAGGAGCCAGGAGTGTCTGGGGTGGATTAAAGAGCCATGAGGTGGAATCAAGAGTGAGATAAAGGAGCAACGAGTGTCTGGGGGTGGATTAAAGAGCCATGAGGTGGAATCAAGAGTGAAATATAACGGAGCCGTGAGTGTCTGGGGTGGATTAAAGAGTCATGAGGTGGAATCAAGAGTGAGATAAAGGAGCTGAGAGTGTCTGGGGTGGATTAAAGAGTCATGAGGTGGAATCAAGAGTGAGATAAAGGAGCCAGGAGTGTCTGGGGTGGATTAAAGAGCCACGTGGTGGAATCAAGAGTGAGATAAAGGAGCCGAGAGTGTCTGGGGGTGGATTAAAGAGCCATGAGGTAGAATCAAGAGTGAGATACAGGAGCCGAGAGTATCTGGGGGTGGATTAAAGAGCCACGAGGTGGAATCAAGAGTGAGATAAAGGAGCCAGGAGTGTCTGGGGGTGGATTAAAGAGCCACATGGTGGAATCAAGAGTGAGATAAAGGAGCCGGGCGTGTCTGGGGGTGGATTAAAGAGCCATGAGGTGGAATCAAGAGTGAGATAAAGGAGCCGGGAGTGTCTGGGGTGGATTAAAGAGCCATGAATCAAGAGTGAGATAAAGGAACCGGGAGTGTCTGGGGGTGGATTAAAGAGCCATGAGGTGGAATCAAGAGTGAGATAAAGGAGCCAGGAGTGTCTGGGGTGGATTAAAGAGCCATGAGGTGGAATCAAGAGTGAGATAAAGGAGCCGAGAGTGTCTGGGGGTGGATTAAAGTGCCATGAATCAAGAGTGAGATAAAGGAGCCAGGAGTGTCTGGTTTGGATTAAAGAACCATGAGGTGGAATCAAGAGTGAGATAAAGGAGCCAGGAGTGTCTGGGGGTGGATTAAAGAGCCACGAGGTGGAATCAAGAGTGAGAGAAAGGAGCCGAGAGTGTCTGGGGGTGGATTAAAGAGCCATGAATCAAGAGTGAGATAAAGGAGCCGGGAGTGTCTGGGGGTGGATTGAAGAGCCACGAGGTGGAATCAAGAGTCAGATAAAGGAGCCAGGAGTGTCTGGGGGTCGATTAAAGAGCCACAAGATGGAATCAAGACTGAGATAAAGGAGCCGGGAGTGTCTGGGGGTGGATTAAAGAGCTATGAGGTGGATCCAAGACTCCGCAGCCTTGATATTCAGTACCCGGCATTCAATAGCGCCGGCTGTGGGCTTCTGAGCACAACTTTGGGCCCGGCTCTCATTGGCTTACAAATTAAGCACTGTATGTAATAGTGTACAGCGCAGGGCAGCAGGACGCTGCAGCACCAGAGAGTTGTCTCTCCCCAGACACCTGGACATTACTTCTGCTGAAGGGGGGTCAGAAAGCAGGGGGATTATTAGGACAAGATGAAGTGACACCCCCGCTCCAGTGGTAGCGACATAGGACTCTGTGGTACCAGCGGCTCCTGCCTCCGCGCGGCCCTTGCTACCCGGGTGGGACTGTGAACCAGCAGCGACCCTGGCAAAAATGCTCTCTTCAGCTTCTTGGGAAATCTCTCTCTCTCTCTTTCCATCCATCATCCATCTATCCATCCACCCATCCATCCATCTATCCATCCACCCATCCATTTATCTATCCATCCACCCATCCATCAATCTATCCTTCCATCCACCCATCCATCCATCCATCCATCCATCCATCCATCTATCAATCCATCCACCCATCCATCGATCTACCAATCCATCCATCCATCCACCCATCCATCTACCCATCAATCCATCCAACCATCCATTTACTCATCCATCCACCCACACGTCTATCCACCCACCCATCCATCCACCCACCCACACATCCCTCCACCCACCCACCCACCCACCCGTCCATCCATTCATCTACCCACCCACCCATCCATCCACCCACCCACCCATCTGTCCACCGACCTATCCATCTGTCGATCCATCCACCCACCTATCCATCCATCCATCCACCCATCCACCCATCCACCCACCTATCCATCCATTCATCTCCACTTCTTTCCTCTCTCTCTGATCGCTTTCTCTCTACCTCTCCTCCCCCTGTTTCTCCCTCTCCCTCCTCCCAGAGACGTTTTAAGGCCTTGGCAAAGTGGGCTCTTGCCCCGGGCCCCAGCCTTTCAGGGGCCCCTGATAGACCTGGCTCTGTTCTCCACACAGCCCTGCCCTGATGACCTTGAATGATTTTTAAACACAGTTTGTTTTCATATATTTGTATTACAGGGGGGTGGCAGGGATTGCGCGCAGTGACCTCAGTGAGCTGCTGCTGAGTGATTGGACACACTTCAGAGTCTGGAGCAGTCTGATTGGACCATGAATTCACAACTGGTCTGAGCAGGGGCCCCAAAATGTTTGATCCAGGGCCCCCAAAATCCTTAAGATGTTCCAGCCTCCAGTCCCCCTTCCTCTTCCTCTCTTTCCATCCATCCATCCATTCATCTAACTCCCTCCCACCCCCACAAGGAGCAGAGGGGCCCCTCCCACAAGGAGAAGTAGGGGGCCCCTCCCACAAGGAGAAAGATATGGGCCCCTCCCACAAGGAGAAGCAGGGGTCCCCTCCCACATGGAGAAAGAGAGGGGGCCCTCCCGCAAGAAGAAGAAACAGCCCCCCTCCCACAAGGAGAAGCTGAGGGGCCCTCCAAGGAGAGGCAAAGGGGCCCGCCCACAAGGTGAAGCAGGGGTTCCCTCCCACAAGAGAAGCAGAGGGGCCCCTCCCACAGGAGAAGCAGAGGGGCCCCTCCCACAGGAGCAGCAGAGGGGCCCCTCCCTCAAGGAGAAGCAGAGTGGCCCCTCCCACAAGCAGAAGCAGAGGGGCCTCTCTCACAGGAGCAGCAGAGGGGCCCCTCCCACAAGGAGAAGCAGGGGGCTCCTCCCAGAAGCAGAGGGGCCCCTCCCACAAGGAGCACCAGAGGGCCCCCTCCTAGAAGCACAGGGGCCCCTCCCATAAGGGACAACAGGGGGACCCCTCCCACAAGGAGAAGCAGGGGGGCCCCCCCAGAAGGAGCAACAGAGGGGCCCCTCCCACAAGGAGCAGCAGAGGGGCCTCACCCACAAGTAGAAGGAGAGGGGCCCCTCCACAAGGAGAAGCAGGGGGCCCCTCCCTCATACAGAAGCAGAGGGGCCCCTCCCTAAGCAGAAGTAGAGGGGCCCATCCCACAGGGAGCCGCAGAGGGGCTCCTCCCACAAGGAGAAGCAGAGGGGCCCTTCCTAACCTTCTACAGGGGTCCCCAGGGAGAGGCAGCAGCAGTCCCCCAGGGAGGCAGGCCTGCCAAGTATCGCGCATCAGGTGTGACTCTACTGCATTTCAGTGTGGTTTTCCGCATCACTGTACTGAAATGCCTCGTCACGCATTTTTAATGCCAGTCTGAATGGCAGTCGGCAGTGCCAGTGCGCCGGCTCTGTTGCTCCCCACAGACCTGCCAGAAGGGGCTGGCTCAGTGAGGTGATAGTTAAAGATCTTAAAGAGTCTGCTCAGCTCTGGAGTCAGGCTCTCAGGGGGGTGGGGGCTGGCCTCATCCGTGGTTGCTGCTGGCAGCTTTAGCACTGTTGGGGGCCCCGGGATTGGATGTGGGTGACCTCGTATCTCGTCACCTCCTGGAAGAAGTGAGGTACGGTGGTAGGCAGGTCAGAGAAGCGGCGGGGGCCTGAAGAGTGGAGGAGTCCTGGCGGTGGTGTGCTGCTGTCTGGCATCAAACATCGGTGAACAGAGGCATGATTGGATCTGTCTGAGAGCACCATGAGGAGGTGAGTCCCCTACAAACACAGACTTTAAAGTACCTCCCCTGGAACTATCACCCAATGGAAGCCCAGAGCAGCAGCGATGCACGAGTGCTGCTCCAGAATCAAACACTGCACTGGGCACAGTGCGGGAGGCGGCCAGCCTTGAGTCACTGGACTCATCCTCAGAGGCAGCGCCATCACCATCGTGGGGATCGCCACGTGTGCAAGCTAAGTGCGGCCTGCCGGTCGGGGGCCGAGTCAGTCAGCAGCTGGGAGAACTTAAGAATGCATCATGCAGTGAGCTGTGCTGTGTGCACACAGTGGTCTCTGTGCAGTCCAATCATAAAGTAAGTCACAGTGTACTTTGGCCAACGCTGCGGGCCAGGCAGAGCTGTGATACGGGTGCAGTGCAGTTTGTGTTGTTGTCACACACAGCATCTGCCAGGACGGAACTCACTCTCTGTGCAAAATTCAGCACAGAAGAGCACCGGCCCGATGACACCCTAGCTTCCATCCTGGCAGAGTTACTGAGGCGGCACTGCAGATGAGTTGTGCTGTTTTCTGGATAAGCACCGGTGGTGAATGATAGGCCACTACGACCACCCCCTATCGCTGGATAAGGACCGGTGGGGAATGATAGGCCAGTACGACCACCCCCTAACCCTGGATAAGGACCGGTGGTGAATGATAGGCCAGTACGACCACCCCCTTTTCCTGGAGAAGGACCGGTGTGAATGATAGGTAAGCATGGGCGAATTTTGCGGATTTGCAATCGGCGAAATTGCGTATTTACGGATTTGCAATCCGCAAAATCCGCGAATTCTCGCGAATTTAGCGGATTTTTTGGGGGGGTTTCGCAAGTGTTTCTGCCATTTCGCGAGGGTTTTTTACCAGTTCACAAACGTGAACTTACTTGTCGGGTAGCAACGGTCGCGACCATGTTGTTTCTACGTCTGGTTCATCACAGCACCCTCTTTTTCACCACTGCCACCCTCTGTTTCACCACTGCCACCCTCTGGCTCACCCATGCCACCCTTTGTATCATCACTGTAGATTATGGGGGGAAAAGCTCACCTGCCCTGCCTCAACTGACATGACTGAATTAGGGGCTGATTGATTAATGTGTCACTGAATTTGAACTTCCAGTCTGGCACCTGCTTCCTTATCTGTAATTGCTTTCTGTTGCAGTCTAATTTTTTTTAGCAGGACCTTTGGCATACTTGTAGCTATTCTCCGAGTCTGCTGTGAGGGTCAGAGTAGGGTCATAGAATAGTTGCAAGTAGGCAACTGAACTCTGGAGGGGCCCCTCAGGAAGCACTAGAGGGAATAGTTATGATTTAACTTTTGCACCTGCTGAGTGCTTTCAGTTTTGCAAAAATCGTTTTTCTGCAATTTTGCGCGATTCGCGGGGCGCGAATTCGTGCGAGATTGATTTCGGAAGCCGCGAATTCGTGCGAATACACGATTTGGTTTTTTTGCCGCGTGTTTGTTCGCGTGATTTTTTGCGTGTTCGCAAGCCGCTTGTAGCGCAACGTTTGCAAAGTTACCCTAGCGGTCGTACATGGGCGCGGCCATCTTGTTTGCGTGACGTAATTCCGCTTCCGGGCGCTATATGTAATCTCGCAAAGTGTGCGGCTCGCTAGTACATGTTTGCGTGTGATCGCGGGGAAAATCTCGCGCGAACTTACCCACGCGGTCGTCGACGGGCGCGGCCATCTTGTTTTTCATTCATTGCTATGGTTCTGGGCATGCTTTCTGTATCCTCTGTCAATCTCTGCCATCCTTTGCTTGTTTGAAGTTTTTTTTGTTCTATTTTACTTATTATCTATCCCTCTATTTTTCTAACTCTATATATTTGTCTTTTCTGCTACTTTGGGTTAATTTTAAACTACTTTTTTTAACTCTTTTCTTTTCTGCTTCCCTATTCTATTTCTTCTTTATTATTTACCTTCCTTTCTGCCCAGACCATGGTAAAGGGAGCCGGGAAGCAGCCCGCGAAGGGGAAGGGTCCCGCACCCCATGCCCGGCTCCCGTGCGGGCGTTTGAGGCGGGAGACAGTTATAGCTCTGGAGATTTTTAGTGCGGAGGAGGTGGCCGCACTAGTCTTTCATGTCCAGCGCCGCCTCCCCAAGACCATCATGGGAGGCGGCAAGATCGCTACCGGCTACGGGATCCGGGAGCGCCAGAAGCGGTGGGAGAAGGTGTGCCGGGCCATGTTTGAACACTCTGGGGTCCGGCGCACCTACAACCAGGCCACCCACCGCTGGAAGGATCTCATGGACCAGGAACGCGACTTGCTGGACGTGCTCGGCGTAGAGATCCCCGGGCTTGGTGAGTAGTAGTAGCTATTTCTAGCTAGTTCATCACTACTCTGTTTTCTCCCGCTCTGTGTGTTATTATATTGCAGATTTTTGTTTTTTACCAAGAGCAATAATGCTGCCGATTACATTGTAGGTAAATTATATTTCAAAATCTTCTGTGCATTTCAGGTGCACTGCTCTCCTTCTCAGTAGCCTTGCTACTATGCTTATTTGTTTTCTATTTTGTGTTCATTTCATTGGCCTGAGAAATTATGTATGAGTGGAGTGTAAAGAATTGCGTAATGCTAGACACTAAGGGTCAGATTTTCAATTACCGGCGCACCCCTGCAAAGTAGCACCATGGGCCCAAAACGTCACAGAAGCCTTACGCATCTGTGCCGTAAAGGCGGCGCATTGCTGGAGTTGCGTGACAACGATGGCGCAGCTCCAGCAATGCTCTGGGGTGCCCTATCTCCCCAATGCTGCATCAAGCCGTACGTCTGCTTTAAGCAGGCGCAGGGTTTGAGTCACGCATCATTGTCCTAAAAGTGACTGATTGACATCTTGTAGATTTCCCTCAGCCACTTTTAGGATGCATTCCTGCGCAGGAACGCCCTTCCTTGCGCCGGAACGCCCCCTGATGACGCAGGGCTTTACAACGTAATGCATCTCCCATATGCGTCACGTTGTTAATATACGCCACACCATGGCGCCTCTTTTGTTATGCCCCTGCGTCACAAAAGTCACGCAACAATGGAGCAAAAGAGCCGCAAGGGGCTTGTAAATCTGCCCCTCCAGACTACAGTCCAGTCCTTCCTTTGTACACCTGGCAATAAGAAGAAATAGTGGTCGTGGATTGATAGTTTGAGTATTTTAATGACTGGTTAATGTAGTAGGAAACTTTTTAGTGTTGTCGCTGATCTGCAATCACGATGGAGTTTGTCTGTCACTTCGTGTGCTGCGGACTGCTGCCTTCCAGTCCTAGGCAAACCTTTTTAGTAGTTTGTTTAGTGAGTTGCATAACTTTCCAAGTCGACGGTCCGCAAATCAAGCAATACTAATATCGTAGTAGACCACATGATATAGGTCAATATATCCCGTTCAATAGTTGTCTATTTGCTATTTCGCCAAAAGATTTTGTTATTGTTCTTTTGAAATGTTTGATTTTGTTGACAACAATCATCCATGTTTTGGGGTCTTTCTTTCTTTCATGTTGTACATCAGCTCCCCCCAGGGGCAAGAGGACATTGGAGGAGGCTGCTGCTGCTGAACCAGGCCAGGATCGGTCAGGCGAGGGCTCCTTTGCTGGCCCTGGTAAGTTTTAATTTTAATATAGAGTAACTATTTTTTCCTAGCGTTCCTCATTCGATTTTTTCTAAATCGTCTTTGATCTTCTTGTAGACTGTATCTAAATTCTTATCCTGCCTCGACTATGACTCCCTGTGGTATTACTAGATTATTCTTATTTGTCTGTCTGTGTAGCTAACTAAGATTGAACATTTGGCAAAAGGTGTAAAACGAAACTCCCATTCTAGTCAGCAATAGCTCTATGCACTGAGTGCAGTCCTCTGGGATTGTCCATAATGTCTTTTCAAGTCTTCTAAATGTTTATGCTTTGACAATTACCAACAATAAAAAGGTGAATGACCACCAAGAAAGAATAAGACACTACTTTACTTTTGGTTTGGATAGGAGGACAATCCATACTACTACTGTTGCAGGGACAAATCTGTACAAACAGAACTATGAACACTAAAGTGCATTTTTTATCAATTATAATAGGCACAGGTCGACTTTCCACATACCTCAGTGATATCAGACTTTGAAGAACCCCCAATCTCCTTACTGACTAGATAGTGTGGCAGAGTCATTTAGCTCCCGAATTCATCGATGATTGATCCCCAATGATGATTATCCAATGCAGGACAAGAGTACGGAGTCAGAGTCCAAAAGTGTCAGAGGCACGGGCTCATGCATTGCAAATTGCAAAACCTTTTGCTCATTCACTCATGACCAAAAACCACAGAGTCTATTTAAGGTTTAAAGCTTTATTAAAAGTAAAAATATTTATTAAAATCAAGCTTGTCATAAAACATAAACGGTTGATTAAAAATGAAAAAGTGCTTATAGTGATTTATTTCACACATTTATTGTGGGCGAGCCGAGCCCTCACCTGGTTTGAACTTTAATTTTTCTTTTTTGGTGCTGAATCGTTGGTCCCTCCGTCCTAGTGATGATGATTTGTTCTTAGAAGTGAAGATTCTGTCTGTTATGAGACAAATGGTGCGTGTTAAAAAGCAAGCATTCATCAGTTGTGCCAAAAAGTGCAGCAAGACAACACCCTTCCCTGGAAAAAGGGAAATTTTTACTTTAAAGTAGACAGTCACAAATTATTCGCTTTTTTCCGGTATTCACATTTCTTCATTCCTAGACAAAATACTAGTGATTGGTGTATGTCTATGACATCTAACATTCTTAAATGTACTTTGTAGGTGGAACATCTGGTGCTGGGCCCAGCGCGCTGGTGGAGGAGGAAAGTTCTGGGGAGGAGGCGGTGCCAAACTGCTGTGCGGGTTGCCGCGGTAGTGGCGGGCAGTGGTAAGCTCTTATTTTCCTTACTTATTGAGATTGCAGATTGCAGACTGCATAGTGTGCTCCCCGTGAGAAAACGTAAGGTTTGTCCAGATGAGAGACATGAAGAAGAATGATTGACATATAGTTTGAATGGATGGATGCCTGGATCATGGTACTATCGGACTCTTAGATAGCATATGTGTATCTCGAGAGAGTAGACGGTCACTGGATGAACTAAGTGTTACTTTGAAGAGCATGTAACACCGCACCTGCACGTCCGTCCCAGTGTAGGAAAGGCAAGGAAAAGAAGTTGTAATTTTGTCCGAATCCTACCATGAATAGTAGCAGTAGTTTGTATTGCAAGCACAGCATATATCCGGCTATTACGATGGCCACTCACTACCTCTGTTAATAAGTTTAGTAGAACTCTGTCATTCTTGTGTGGATGTATCACTGTTCACTCAATAAAAAGCAAAGCACCTAAAGTCATCCCATATGTAAGCAAATACATACCATGTGCAGTGATAGATAATCAGATTATTTATCTTCTTCATTTTCCTTTTCTAGTATCTATTCATTGGCACAGTAGGGCGAAAGTTAAATTAATTAAGCAGTAGCCCTTGTAACAGAGTATTCTCAGTGCCACCCGTAATAGAAAAGTAAGAGCATCACCACCTGCATGTACTGGACTGGTACAGTAACGCAAGTCTGTCTCACTCATCATGGCGGGCGTCTGGTTTTCTCGGGTGCAAGTTGACTGCGCTGGCATTATGCCGGCTTGCAGAAGTTAACGTACCAATTTTTCTAAACAAGAGAGAAGAAGAAGAATAAGACTTCTGGGGGGTGGCAATTGGGAGTTGGGTTTTCTACTTTTTTGGACTTCGTTTTCAGGGACATTCGTTGGGGTTCGGGGGGGTGGGCTGGGTCTTGCGGGAGATTTATGTTACTGGATATATAAATATACTTTAAACTTTATCTTATCATATGTGTTTTTTACTGCTTTTGAGGCTGGTGGGTGGGTGTTTAACAGTCCTGAAACTTAAGTGGCATCTTGATTCAAGTTGTGTAAGTACTAATGGCCCAAATGTTTTCAAAACTAAGTGCCTCTCACAGAGTAAGTGAATTCAATAGTCCTAGGACTAGTGTCAGTCTCTCGGCTCTCCTAATACTTCATTATACTACCTCCCCCCAAACGCTTATCTTACCTGTAATTTGTGTTTGGAAATAGGGCTAGGCACAGGGCTGGCTGCACGTGAAATGGCGATTAAGTTGGCAATCCTGGGCGGATGAAATGTCATCATTGCGGTGGTACTTGTGGTGTTACACAGTGGCAGTTGCAGCATCTGAAAAAAAAGAAAATGAAACCTTGTTTGTCCTTACCGTAGCATTAGAATGGTACGATAGAGAATATAGAAGGTGACAGTACACTAGAACAGTGCCACAATGTAGCCTAACAAATGGTAAAGTATTTAAAGTATAACTACTACTTGCATTGAATTTCTTTGACATTGACTACTATTACAAGAAATAGTACTGAAGGTGAAGGACACAGCAGCGTAATAATTTCATTTGCCACGTCTAGGAGGAGGATGTTCCTGTTGACCAATCAAGTTGATGGCGCACATGAAAATCTGCTTTCATTTGCCAATAGTGACTCGGTGTCAAGCTGAGTAAGAATATATCCTCGGATTTCTTCACCATCCTGTTGCTATGACCTTATCCTCCCCAGCAAGTGTGTGGAAATATTGCTGTCATTTAGTCACACATCAATCAAAACCACACAGCCCGGGGGAAGAAGGTTAGGGTTTGGAAAATGGATGGGAATGGGGTTTTTTGGGAAAGTTTTGCTGAGAGAAGAAAAAAAAAGCACAGCATGGACAAACAATAATTGAAGATAAACAAATCTTTGGGTACAAAGCTAACCATGAATCTTTTAAGTGACATAAAGGAAGTGCATGAACTACTGCATGCATGGTTACTGAAAAGTAACTAGTACTTTCGACAACCGTGAATGAAAGAATGCGACAGTACAGGGCTGCAGTAATAATTATGCATTTTCACTTGCCCATCTCTGCACTCAGAGAAACACTTCGTACATTAAATTAGGTTTGAAAAATAGCAGAAGTAAAACCTATCCAATGGCTGTAGGGATGAATTTAGAAGCAGAGATCAAAGAAATGCAGAGTCACACTCATAGAGGTTCACAGCAATAACATTACTTAAAAGATAATTAGAAAAGAACGGATACTGTATCTGTATGTTGTTGTAGTTGTCCTTTTGAATTTGGGAAGTTGTAAGATGCATCCAACCATTCCTCTTATTAGCTGGACTCCTCCATTCCATCTGATGCTCCGTCCATCAATGTTGGTGACCAGAAGACACCCTGTCCACTGCCTGCCTGGCGGATGCTGAATTGCGGCTCGCTAATGTGAAGCCTGACTTCATCCTTTTTTTCCCATTGCACAGGCTGAAACCCGGCCTGTAATTATTGATGCAAAAACAGGAAGCGATATTAGAACACCACTGACAAATAAATATAAGGTATGTACGCTGTGTAGTGCAAAAAGTCACACTTTGAGATTCCTAATAGACAGTACAATATTTTTGAAAGTGCCTACTCTGTCTGAGTCTCCTTTTGAAGGATAAATAAGTATGGGTGAATTAATTTAGCGGATCCTTCCCCTCAAGCTAGGTGTACTGTAAACTGTGTTTTAGAACAAAATTAGACCTTCCCAGCAGTGCTCCCAGACCCTTACTAAACCCAGTCGTAAAAATGTAGAAGACCCTAAGAAGACCCCCAATCAGATCTCAAAAAACGAGGCCTAGTAGAAAATGGTGACAACACATACTTTGAAAGTAAAGTAGGCCCAAATCCCCCCTTACCCACCGTGGATTGTATTCAAACCACTTGCAAGCAAGCAAAAGTATCCATACCCAGCATCCCTCCAAGACTCGCAAACCCCCCCACAAACAGCCCCCCGCCCAAACACATGCAATACAATTCTGCTAACCCTAACAAGCCCTAAGTTAAGAATAGTGGCAAACGCTTTCTTTAACTAGGCCAAATCCCCCCTTCCCCACCATGGATTTTCTTCAAACCACTTGCAACCAAAATTACACATTCCCACGAGTGCTCTAAGACCCCAGAACTCAGTTGCAAAAATCTAGAACACCCCGAAACACATGCAACCCTGCTGCTAGTGCTAACCCTAACGAGCCCTAAGTTAATGTGCAAAAACGCTTTTCCTCATGGATTTTCTCCAAAACACTTTTATCCGGTTCTAGAGCTTCCCAGCAATGGCCCCAGAGCCGTCAACCCAGGCGGAAACAAGTAGAAGACCCCCAAACGGCCAAAAAGCAAAACTACAAAAGTGGGGACTTAGTCATTTTCCTGGCAAATTCCCAACATCACTCCACGCGCGCTCTGCAGCTAGGCCCTAACTCCCCTTTGCCACCATGGATTTTCTTCAAACCACTTGCAATAAAAAGTATCCATACCCAGCGTTGCTCAAGGACCCCAACTCACCCACAAACACCAGGAAGGCCCCCAAACAGGCCCCCTAAAACCCTGTAGTGAGCGAAATGTCAGAAAATGCAAAAACGTTTTCCTCATGGATTTTCTCCAAAACACTTTTATCCGGTATTAGACCTTCCCAGCAATGCCCCAAGACCCGCCAACCCACCCGCAAAAAAGCACAACACCCCCAAACAAGCAAAAAGCAAGCGGCCCAAAAATAAAAAAACACAAAAAACTCAGCACAATCCCATGCCATCCATGCCCTCAATGATGTTTAAATTCAACAAAACAGTTGTATCATGCACCCATAACTAACGCTGGTCCTACAGGATACTGTGGCTACCCACAATATATTTTATTTAATGTTCTGAAAAAGTTCCAAAATTGTAGTTGCAGCAACTGTAATGCCCCAAACAAACTCACTTGTGAAAGTTGATTTCTAATCCAAAAGTGATCCAAAGAAAGTCAAAAAGGCCTCAAATCCAAATATCCAGCAGCATCCACAAAAAGTAATCCTTCCAGGTCAAGATCCAAATGAAAGTGACCAGCACATGAAGAAAGCACTGGGAGGAGCATGCTGGACAGGAACAGGAAGTTGGAGACTGTGGGGCACTTCCTTCCTCCCCCCCCAAAAATGGACTCCTTGCAAAAAAGTGCAGGCAAATGTCAACCTTAGGAGTGATTCTGATAAAAATCATCATTTTTTGAAGGTTAATGCTGCTTGCTGGTGGATTCTTGTGGAAAATTGCAAATTTTGAATTTTCGCGAGTGCGAGATTGTTGCTGCTCGCCGCATCTACGTGTTCGCAATTGCGAACTCTCGCGATGCGTGCTGTGCAAGTTGGCAAGTCGCCAAACTCCCGCGGGATCCCGCAGCAAGATCCAAAATAGCGCAGCACACGCAAAATATGGAGAAAAACAAGTCTGCAAACGCTGAATAAGTGAACGCCGCGCGCCGCAAAATTGTATCACCAAGCAAAAAAATCCGCCGCGTGCGAATTTGCAGATTCTCGGCAAATTCGCGAGAGTTCGCGGATTGCGAATTTGCCGAAAATCCGCAAAATCCGCGAGGGGAACGGATTTTACGCCCATGCTTAATGATAGGCCACTACGACCACCCCCTTTCCCTGGATAAGGACCGGTGGTGAATGATAGGCCAGCACGACCACCCCCTTTCCCTGGATAAGGACCGGTGGTGAATGACAGGCCAGGACTACCACCCCCTTTCACCCTGATTAATAAATCACTTTCTCCATTTTTGAAGATTCTTCAAAACCCAAGACTTGATAAACAAGATCTTATACAAATAGTCCGTATTACTTTTGAATGCTGCTTTTCTGCCTTTTACTACTTTATCTGTCACGGAGAATCAAAGCAGCTCTCCCAACTCCTGGCCTTTGTTATAGCATTGTTTGCATAAGATTCTCCTGGTGCCTCGCTCGTGTTATTGCATTGTGTCCAATAGATTCTCCTAGTGCCTGGCCTGTGTTATTGTATTTTGAGCGTCATATTCTCCTTTTGCCTAGCCTGTGTTATTGCATTGTTTACATCAGATTCTCCTTGTGCCTGGCCTGTGTTATTGCACTCTTTAAATCAGAATCTCCTAGTGTCCGGCCCGTGTTATTGCATTGTTTACATCAGATTCTCCTCATGCCCGGTTTGAGTTATTGCATTGTTTGCTTCAGATTCTCCTCATGCCTGGCCTGTGTTATTGCACTGCTTACATCAGATTCTCCTTTTGTCTAGCCCGTGTTATTGCATTGTTTACATCAGAGTCTCCTCGTGCCCGGCTTGTGTTATTGCATTGTTTACATCAGATTCTCCTCGTGCCTCGCCTTTATTATTGCAGTGTTTGCGTCGGATTCACCTAGTGCCTGGCCTGTGTTATTGCATTATTTGCATCAGATTCACCTAGTGCCTTGCCTGTGTTATTGCATTGTTTGTGTCAGATTCTCCTAGTGCCTTGCCTGTGTTATTGTATTCTTTGTGCCAGATTCTCCTAGTGCCTAGCCTGTGTTATTAGCCTTGTTTTCGTCAGATTCTCCCAACGACTGACCTGTGTTATTGCATTGTTTACATCCGATTCTCCTTGTGCCCGGCCTGTGTTATTGTATGTTTGCGTCAGATTCTCCTCGTGCCTTGCCTGTGTTATTGCATTCTTTGTGCCAGATTCTCCTAGTGCCTAGCCTGTGTTATTAGCATTGTTTTCGTCAGATTCTCCCAACGCCTGGCCTGTGTTATTACATTGTTTACATCAGATTATCCCAATGCCTGGCCTGTGTTATTGCATTGTTTGCATCAGATTCTCCTCGTACCTGGCCTGTGTTATTGCATTGTTTGCATCAGAATCTCCTCGTGCCTTGCCTGTGTTATTGCACTGTTTACATCAGATTCTTCTAGTATCTGGCCTGTGTTATTGCATTGTTTGTGTCAGATTCTCCCAATGCCTGGCCTGTGTTATTGCATTGTTTACATCAGATTCTCCTCGTGCCCGGCCTGTGTTATTGCATTGTTTGCTTCAGATTCTCCTCGTGCCTGGCCTGTGTTACTGCATTGTTTACATCAGATTCTCCTCGTGCCTGGCCTGTGTTATTGCAGGGTTTGCGTCAGATTCTCCTCGTGCCTGGCCTGTGTTAATGCATTATTTGCATCAGATTCTCCTAGTGCCTGGCCTGTGTTAATGCATTATTTGCATCAGATTCTCCTAGTGCCTGTCCTGTGTTATTGCATTGTTTACATCAGATTCTCCTCGTGCCGGCTTGTGTTATTGTATTGTTTGCTTCAGATTCTCCTCATGCCTGGCCTGTGTTATTGCATTATTTACATCAGATTCTCCTCGTGCCTCGCCTTTGTTATTGCAGTGTTTGCGTCGGATTTACCTAGTGCCTGGCCTGTGTTATTGCATTGTTTGCATCAGATCCATTTAGTGCCTTGCCTGTGTTATTGCATTGTTTGTGTCAGATTCTCCTAGTGCCTTGCCTGTGTTATTGCATTCTTTGTGTCAGATCTCCTAGTGCCTAGTTATTAGAATTGTTTTCATCAGATTCTCCCAACGCTTGGCCTGTGTTATTGCATTGTTTACATCAGATTCTCCTTGTGCCTGGCCTGTGTCTGTTTGCATCAGATTCACCTAGTGCCTGACCTGTGTTATTGCATTGTTTGCATCAGATTCTCCTTGTGCCTGGCCTGTGTTATTGCATTGTTTGCATCTGAATCTCCTAGTGCCTGGCCTGTGTTATTGCATTGTTTACATCAGATTCTCCTCGTGCCTGGCCTGTGTTATGGCATTGTTAACATCAGATTCTCCTCGTGCTTGGCCTGTGTTATTGCACTGTTTACATCAGATTCTCCTAGTGTCTGGCCCGTGTTATTGCATTGTTTACATCAGATTCTCCTCGTGCCTTGCCTGTGTTATTAGCATTGTTTGCCTCAGATTCTCCTCATGCCTGGTCTGTTGTATTGCATTGTTTACATCAGATTCTCCTCGTGCCTGGCCTGTGTTATTGCAGTGTTTGCGTCGGATTCACCTAGTGCCTTGCCTGTGTTATTGCATTGTTTGTGTCAGATTCTCCTAGTGCCGTGCCTGTATTATTAGCATTGTTTGCGTCAGATTCTCCCAACGTCTGGCCTGTGTTATTGCATTGTTCGCGTCAGATTCTCCTCGTGCCTGGCCGGTGTTATTGCATTGTGTACATCAGATTCTCATCGTGCCTGGCTTCTGTTATTGCAGTGTTTGTGTCAGATTCAACTAGTGCCTGGCCTTTGTTATTGCATTGTTTGCATCAGATTCACATAGTGCCTGACCTGTGTTTTGCAGTGTTTGCATCAGATTCTCCTCGTGCCTGGCCTGTGTTATTGCATTGTTTGCATCAGAATATCCTCGTGCCTGGCCTGTGTTATTGCACTGTTTACATCAGATTCTCCCAATGTCTGGCCTGTATTATTGCATTGTTTGTGTCAGATTCTCCCAACGCCTGGCCTGTGTTATTGCATTGTTTACATCAGATTCTCCTCGTCACCGGCCTATGTTATTGAATTGTTTGCTTCAGATTCTCCTCATGCCTGGCCTGTGTTATTGCATTGTTTACATCAGATTCTCCTCATGCCTGGCCTGTGTTATTGCAGTGCTTGCGTCAGCTTCACCTAGGGCCTGGCCTGTGTTATTGCATTGTTTATATCAGATTGTCCTAGTGTCTGGCCTGTGTTATTGCATTGTTTTCGTCAGATTCTCCCAACGCCTGGCCTGTGTTATTGCATTGTTTACATCAGATTCTCCTCGTGCCTGGCCAGTGTTATTGCATTGTTTGCATCAGATTCTCCTAGTGCCTGGCCTGTGTTATTGCATTGTTTACATCAGATTCTCCTCGTGCCTGGCCTGTGTTAATGCATTGTTTGCATCAGGTTCTCAAGTGCCAGGCCTGTGTTAATGCATTGTTTGCATTAGATTCTTCTAGTGCCTGGCATGTGTTATTGTACTGTTTACATCAGATTCTCCTAGTGTCTGGCCCGTGTTCTTGCATTGTTTACATCAGATTCTCCTTGTGCCCGGCTTGTGTTATTGCATTGTTTACATCAGATTCTTCTCGTGCCTTGCCTGTGTTATTAGCATTGTTTGCATCAGATTCTCCCAATGCCTGGCCTGTGTTATTGCATTGTTTATATCAGTTTCTCCCAATGCCTGGCCTGTGTTATTGCATTGTTCGTGTCAGATTCTCCTAGTGCCTGGCCTGTGTTATTGCATTGTTTACATCAGATTTTCCTAATGCCTGGCCTGTGTTATTGCATTGTTTACATCAGATTCTCCTCGTGCCTGGCCTGTGTTATTGCAGTGTTTGCGTCAGATTCACCTATTGCCTGGCCTGTGTTATTGCATTGTTTTCATCCCATTCACCTAGTGCCTGACCTGTGTTATTGCATTGTTTGCATCAGATTCCCCTCATGCCTAGCCTGTGTTATTGCATTGTTTGCATCAGATTCTCCTCGTGCCTGGCCTGTGTTAATGCATTGTTTGCATCAGGTTCTCATTGTGCCTGGCCTGTGTTAATGCATTGTTTGCATCAGATTCTCCTAGTGCCTGGCCTGTGTTATTGCATTGTTTACATCAGATTCTCCTCGTGCCTGGCCTGTGTTAATGCATTGTTTGCATCAGGTTCTCAAGTGCCAGGCCTGTGTTAATGCATTGTTTGCATTAGATTCTTCTAGTGCCTGGCCTGTGTTATTGTACTGTTTACATCAGATTCTCCTAGTGTCTGGCCCGTGTTATTGCATTGTTTACATCAGATTCTCCTTGTGCCCGGCTTGTGTTATTGCATTGTTTACATCAGATTCTCCTCGTGCCTGGCCTGTGTTATTGCAGTGTTTGCGTCGGATTCACCTATTACCTGGCCTGTGTTATTGCATTGTTTGTGTCCGATTCTCCTAGTGCTTTGCCTGTGTTATTGCATTTTTTTCGTCAGATTCTTCTTGTGCCTTGCCTGTGTTATTAGCATTGTTTGCATCAGATTCTCCCAATGCCTGGCCTGTGTTATTGCATTGTTTATATCAGTTTCTCCCAATGCCTGGCCTGTGTTATTGCATTGTTCGTGTCAGATTCTCCTAGTGGCTGGCCTGTGTTATTGCATTGTTTACATCAGATTTTCCTAATGCCTGGCCTGTGTTATTGCATTGTTTACATCAGATTCTCCTCGTGCCTGGCCTGTGTTATTGCAGTGTTTGCGTCAGATTCACCTATTGCCTGGCCTGTGTTATTGCATTGTTTTCATCCCATTCACCTAGTGCCTGACCTGTGTTATTGCATTGTTTGCATCAGATTCCCCTCATGCCTAGCCTGTGTTATTGCATTGTTTGCATCAGAATCTCCTTGTGCCTGGTCTGTGTTTTTTGCACTGTTTACATCAGATTCTCCTAGTGTCTGGCCTGTGTTATTGCATTGTTTGCGTCAGATTCTCCCAACGCCTGGCCTGTGTTATTGCATTGTTTACGTCAGATTCTCCTCGTGCCCGACCTGTGTTATTCCATTGTTTGCTTCAGATTCTCCTTGTGCCTGGCCTATGTTATTGCATTGTTTGCGTCAGATTCTCCTCGTGCCCGACCTGTGTTATTCCATTTTTTACATCAGATTCTCCTTGTGCCTGGCCTGTGTTATTGCAGTGTTTGCATCAGATTCACCTAGTGTCTGGCCTGTGTTATTGCATTGTTTATGTCAGATTCTCCTCGTGCCCGACCTGTGTTATTCCATTGTTTGCTTCAGATTCTCCTCGTGCCTGGCCTATGTTATTGCATTGTTTACGTCAGATTCTCCTCGTGCCCGACCTGTGTTATTCCATTGTTTGCTTCAGATTCTCCTTGTGCCTTGCCTGTGTTATTGCATTGTTTACATCAGGTTCTCCTTGTGCATTGCCTGTGTTATTGCATTGTTTGCATCAGATTCTCCTCGTGCCTTGCCTGTGTTATTGCATTGTTTGCGTCACGTTTTTCTAGTACCTGGTCTGTGTTATTGCACTGTATGTGCTGCTTTTGGTATGTATTTATTCAAATAGTTGCAGCCTTTCTAACAAACATGGTACCTTTTATCCCAATCAAGTGCATCTGACTGCAAGGACACTGCACTCTCGCTGCAGTAGCAAGCTACTTCCTATTTATGTAGCAACAGACAGCACAGCATGTCTCCCAGAGATGTCGTAGGGTCAGAAACAGTACATAGGTAAGTAGGTATGATGCAAAACCTTTGAGTAAGATTTTAAACGAAGAAGCTGCTGTGATAGACGGCAAAACATCCATGTCGAAACATCAGCAGTAGGACAATGGTACATGGAACGATAATAGTAGATTTACACTTCTGTGCGGTGCGTGTCACTTAATGTTCTTTTCTTCCACTCTCATGAGGTGGTTTTTGCAAGCCAACTCTGAGCTCAGAGTGTGGAGCTTCCACAAATTTCAGCCTGTTCCAAAGACAGTAACAGAGAAGGTTGAAAGATCTGAGGCTTGATTCTGGCAGATGGACTGGTGATCCCTGAGGGGGTGTAGTTAGTCTTTGTGTTGCCACGGCTGTCCAGGGGGTGTAAACAAATGTCAGCAATTTGTGGAGGGCCTTCTTTTGGGTGAGAACCACCGAGCTTCGTGCAATACGGAGTTGAGGGTTTGTGTCTGCGCAGGATGAGTTACATTCTGATAGCAAAATGGAGGACCTTGTCCAAAGGGGATTGATGTTACCAAGAATTAACATCTTCAGTTACGGCAGATAGAAAAAGTCCATGTACCTCGAGGTGCTTGAAAAGCTTTCTGCGCTCTGCTGGTGCAGGCAGGATGTTTATTCTCTAGTTGGCATTTGCCAGGGGATGTTCAGATGCAGTGTTTGAATTAAACCTTGGAGCAGCACTTGTAGCGTTGACTCTCGGAGTCTTGTAGTGTGTGCTGGATGCGGTAGGACTGTCCCAATACTCTACGGAGCTCAGAAAATCCAGACTCTCCTTCATCTCAGAGCTCGAGCTCTGTGGCTTGACCAGTAGAACTGCAATAAAGTAGATGACCTAGACCAGTTCTACCTCTACTGACCTTTGAACTGATCATTGAGGAAAGAAGCCCTTGTCTGGAAAGCAGATCCACACAAGGCACAGCTGACAGAAGACCCTGCCTGGGAGGAAGATCTGCTTGAGGCGCAGCTGACAGAAGTCCTGCCTGGAAGGAAGATCTGCACGAGGCGCAGCTGACAGAAGTTGTGCCTGGCGGCGACCTCAGAGCAGTGAGAGACCAACAAACCACAAGATCCGTCAAGCCCAGCTAGCCACACTGAACGCAATGTACACCAAAGGCTTGATTTAGATTTCAGCAGATGGTTTATTCCATTACAAATGTGACAGGTATCCTGCCCGCCCCATTAAAAATGCATTGCATCCTGTAGCAATTATAATAAGGCAGACAGGATATCTGTCACATTTTGATAATGCCTTGGTGTAGTTTGCAGAGTTTTACTCCACGGAACTCCACGAAGTGCCAGGGAAACTCCTTCGCACTCTGCAGACTTCCGCTAGTGGCAGAGTTTGTTAAGTTGCGCTGCTCTCACTGATTTTTAGTGCCAGGAGTTTAACCCCCACTTTAAAATTAGCACAAACAGCACTACGCGTCGCACCAGAGGGCGCTGCTGCTTTCTGCCGCTCTAATTGATATTCTAATCGAAAGGCAGCTTCATCAACGAGAATGGCAGATTTTAACACTCGAGTGGTCGCGACCTGCCGTGACCTCCCGCAATGAGAAATCTCGCCAGGAGGAGGTCTAGCGCATTATATTTTCTCACAAGCACTTACCGTTGGAGAAATGCATGAGAAAAAAAAAATTCAGTTCTGCATTACTTCACGGAGTTTTTTGGAACTCCGCACTATGGGCAAAAATTTGCGAGCTCCGCCGGCAGAGCTGAACCCCTAGTTTTGAGACAAACTCTAAACTAGGCCACAATAAGTGTTGTAGAAGAAGTGAGAACCACAGTCTTGTGAGTATCAGGCCGTTATCTGACTTCTGATGAACCCCACAGAGTGAGTTAGCAGCCAGAGGTCAGTAGAGGGACCGAAGGACAGGAAAAGAGATAAACTAGAAGATGAGAAATATGGAAAAGTAGAAATGTCACATCACCTGTTGATAACTGACACCTCCTCCCGCTCTACCAAATGCCCATCCAGTCACAAAGTGGCATCCAGGGCCCCAAACTGACAACGTCATGCCAGATGCCATGTAATGGTGGAAAAGGGGGGAAAAAAGAGTAATATGCACACATCTGCTGTGTGGATATGTCAGGTAAATTATTGGTTGTGATGGATTCTCTATGAGTACTAAATGACTGATAACGTTGAATAATAAATTATATGAATCAACGTCTGTTTGCCTTATCTGCGCTTATAATGTAAAGGACGGGCCTTACAGTGAACCCCTCGCACTGTTTTACACAAAAGCCCCGGAAGGAGCTGCAACTTACAGAACTTTATCCACCTTAGGAAGAACTAACGACTTGCTTTTTAAAGTTGTTTTTCGGGCCAGAACCGGGTGCTGTAAGCTGCACTAGTTTCAGGGAGATGGAGAGATGTTATGGCGATTGGAAACCCCCCTCAACCCACAATAATGTTCACATCTTCCAGGTTAGAAGAAACCAGAAATGCTTGAAGCAAGGGAGCTGTTGAAAGTGTCAAAGGTGACTTATGAACAGCGAGTAAAGACAGGAGTTGGTATTTGAGATGATCTTAAGTGAATAGGAAAGGAACGAGAAGAAGTGTGTGACTGGAGTTACTTTTGTTGTATACTTCGTAAAGAGTTACTGGAAATGTTGCAGCCCAACCTGATCTATCGCTTTTTCTAAAATCTATTGTTGTTTAAATTAAATCTGGACCATATGCGTCTGTCTTAAGCTATACCGCTAAGCACTTGGGTGCTCCGTGAGCGCCCTTACTTTGCTAAGTTACTCTGTGAACACTTGTAAATCACCTCCTTTTCAAACATTAATAAGATATCACCTGATCAACAGAACTTTTAGTTAAATATCTGTGTATGATGAAAAATTCCTTGCTAAGTTTCAAAGGCTGTAAACAAGAAGGGGGAGATATACTAAGATTTTGCGCTATATTTGCGCCACAAAAGTGGCACAAAACAGTGCAAAATCAGTTTTTCCTAATTTACTTTCAAGCAAATAATGTAAAAGTAATGTGAAGTATTGCATAGCACTGCGTCGCATTACTTTGTGCCATGGGGGCCTGCCAAGGGTGGTGCATGGGTGTTCCCGTGCAACCACCCAAGGCTTCTCACGCTAAACCCAATTTACCAAATACAGTAGATTGGATTTAGCATGAAAAACTGCACCCTTTTAACCTAGGCGCAAGGAAAGAGAAATGCTTTCATTTCTCCTTCCTTTTCTGACTTTGCATGCGTGGTGCACTGTGCAACATGCATACAAAGTGGGAAAAGCTTTCCCTCGTGCCTAGGCATAGTAGTTAGTACAGGAAGGGTGTCCTTCCTGTACAAAACCTATGCTGGATTCACACACACACACCCTAGCGCTATGGTGCTAAGGTGTTTGCATGGCGCAGGTCTGCTGTAATCAGTGCCGGCGCAAGGGGAAGGGAAGGATAGAGCCATATCTTTGAAAATATGGTGCTCTCCTGCTCCCTCCGTGTCGTGCAACGCAGTGCAGCCTCAAGCTGCATTGCGTGGAAATTTGGTAAATCTCCCCCGAAATGTCTTTTAAAAACAATTAAACATTGTGAATTCTCATTCCATTATGTTTCAATTTATTAATGTTAAATATCTTTACATCCAACAGAAAACAAGCATCGAATGTATGAAATGACCATCTATAATGAAGCTAATGCTGTAAATCTTCAATATTAGCAGAAATAATGAGCTACAGTATTCAGCAAAACATCAGCGCAGTCAGCAACAGATGAACCTGCACACAAACTGACAGATCCCGGATGAAGCATCAAGGGCAGTTCAGTGATTGCAAGACGCTGAGCTGTGCACCTCCACGCCACAAGACGAAGAAATGACCTTCGGAAAATTAAGGCAACAACAATACCAAACCGCCTCCTGTATAAACAAGTGTCCAATACCAACTTTGATCATGGGATCGGTATGGTGTGATTACCGCAGTACTCTGTTTTCTAAAATGCCGACAAGCCGTCATTCAGTGCTCTAGGTGAATTGTAAACTCTTTCTGGCCAGACCACAGTAACCAGAGAAAAGCCCAAAAGAGTGGAGCCGGACAACTAACGGGTAAAGAGGACTTCTTCTATCTACAATACAATAGACTACCCCAATTTGCGTGCATAGCCATAATTCAATCTAAAGGCACAATCACCTACAAAGACACCTTATAGTGTGGCAAATATTTGGTGGCAATTGCAATGTATTGTTAAAAAAGAAATCAAACGTGCAAAATACTGCACACAGTGATGGGCCATGTTGGCCCATCAGGAAATACAGTCATGGGATGTAGACAAATATATACCCGACCCGCAAACACTAACCAAGAAAGAAGAATCATACGCATCCAGCAAAAGCTTTAGTTTGTCATCACTACTCAAGCTTCATCAGCACACGTACACAGGACAAAAACCATTCGAGTGCAGTGAATGTAGGAAGAGCTTTAATAGGTTATCAAACCTACGAAGACACCAGCGAATACACACAGGGGAAAAAACATTCAAGTGCAGTGAATGTGTGAAGAGCTTTAGTCGATTACATCACTTACAAAGACATCAGCGAACACACACAGGGGAAAAACCATTCAAGTGCAGTGAATGTGTCAAGAGCTTTAGTAGGTTATCAAGCCTCCAAACACATCAGCGAACACACACAGGGGAAAAACCATTCAAGTGCAGTGAATGTGTGAAGAGCTTTAGTGGGTTATCAGACCTACGAAGACACCAGCAAATACACACAGGGGAAAAACCATTCAAGTGCAGTGAATGTGTGAAGAGCTTTAGTCGATTACATCACTTACAAAGACATCAGCGAACACACACTGAGGAAAAACCATACCAGTGCAGTGAATGTGGGAAGAGCTGTAGTCGATTAGAAAACCTACAAAGACATCAGCGAACACACACAGGGGAAAAACCCTATCATTGTAGTGAATGTGACAGTAGTTTTAGTTACTCTTCAGCATTAAGGTATCATCAGCGAACTCACACAGGGGAAAAACCATTCAAGTGCAGTGAATGTGCAAAGTGCTTTAGTCAGTTAATTCACCTTCAAACGCATACTCAAACACACACAAGGGAAAAAACATTCAAGGGCAGTAAATGTGCAAAGTGATTTAGTCAGTTATCAAACCTCCAAACACATCAGCGAATACACACAGGGGAAAAAACATATGATTGCTGTGAATGTTGGAAGAGCTTTAGTCTGTTTTCAAACCTACGGAGACATCAACAAACACACACGGGGAAAAAAAGCCATTCAAGTGCAGTGAATGTGGGAAGAGCTTTAGTCAATTATCAGAGCTACAAAGTCATCAGCGAACACACACAGGGGAAAAATATATAAGGGCACTGAAAGTGTGAAGGGCTTTTGTCAATTTTCGATCCCACACAGCCCTCAGTCAATACACTCCTTCATTTAACTCACATGGAAATAATCCTAGAGATGCAGAGACTCCGGAGAGATCTAAAAAACATCAAAAATAATATTAACCCCTGTGAGGACATAGACAAGAGCAGAACAGTGCAGTTATTGTGAGAGGAATGAATTACGGAAAAAGATAAAATTTTAATTATGTGGGACATTGAAATACCAGATGATAGAAGACCGGACTAGCAGTAAAGAAGAAAAACAGATAACAGTATTTGCAGAATTATAGAAGTGTTTGTTTCCAGTGATTGTTCACTTCCGTACACATAGCAGAGTGTCATGATGTACTAGGATACACAGTGGGAGACAAGCACAATGTGGATTAAAAGAAAAGAAACATTCTTGATTTTTATTTGGTGAAGAAGAAATACAAAGAAAAACATTCAATCGCACCTGATTACACTAGCTGTAAAAGCAACACTGAACAATACTGGGACTATCAACGGTACTTTCAGCTAACTTGTCAGATTTTTGATAAAACCTACAAACCCAACACACCCATAGTGGATATGTTGTCACGGCTCTGGAGATTGGAAACTTCATTGGTAAAATGTATGTATTACTATTAACAAATGCCACTGCAGTATATGTAATGAACTAAAGCGAAGCACAGGTGTTCAAGAAATAACCTATTTTTAGATATGAAAATGTATATACCTTGTTTTTAAGTGACATTTGCTGCATCTTTTACATACTGTGTTTGGTTAATGGATCAGCTTGTGCCTCGGACCTTATAACGAAGTGTGACCTGTGGCTCCTCTCCAACTTGACTCTCCCTATTCATTTTGTGCCTTGCCAAACTCTTCTTTTTACCAGGATTGAGCCACTGTAAGCAGTAGACTCTGTTTGAAGAATGTGGTGAACTAGTGAAATCCCACATCAAAGGCATATATGGACTAGGACAATCAGTTGCACTCCCAGCAACTCGTCTTTCACACTGATTGTCCCTTGTCCTCAAATGTTTGGAAGGATTTGTCGTATGAATGCCAGAAGTGGCAGTGACATTCATGAAGCTGAAGGTAACAGGAATGTGTGGGAGATAGAGAGGGGGAGAGATAAAGAGAGCGAGAGAGACAAAGAAAGGGGGAGAAAAAGAGAGATGGAAGGAGGGGGAACGGCAGGTGATTTGTATTCACCTAAAAATAAGCAGCTGATCGAGGAAGCCTGGGAGGCCTAGTCTGCAGTCCCTTGATGTGGATCCTCAGTGCCGGGCCCCTCCAGTTGCTTCCCCCGCTGGCACCCCTTGGCAAAGAGCACAATGGCGAGAAGAGGAAGTGAGAGGACCCACAGGCGTCGGCAGCAGTCGTGCACCCAGCACAACAAGAAGTCTATGTACAACCGGGCAAGTGGGCAGCCCGCGTAGAAGCAGTCTGTAGGCCGCAAACAGGGGAGGAGATGTACTCCAACCAGGAGCAAAAGCAGACCTCAGGGAGAGCGCTAGCAGTACACTCTGTGACCAGTCCCAGTTTGTGGGTCCGCGTCCATGCAGGGGGACAAGCGTGGGGCCCGGGTCACATTCAGCACAACACGTGTCCTCAATAACGGCCGTCCGGCTGTGCGTGCATCTAGTCCACCATCAGACCACAGAGCCTGCTCACCGCACCTACAGCCCCAGTCCAGCTGGCGGGCCCCTCCCCTCGTCCAGGGTCAAAGGGGTTTTTCAGCACGTTGTAGAGTGGCTCCAGCCACACAGCCTTGGGAGCACCAACAGCAGCCCCAGGGCGGACTCCGCAGCCACTCCCAGTGACGCAGCCAACAAGCAGCGCGGCTGCCACACACCCGGCCGGCCAGCGGTTGAGGCCCAGGGCACAGCACCCTCGTAGAAGGCAGACGCGGAGGCCGCACAGCAAGGCACCCCACGCCGCTCCAACCTCTCCAGAAAGACTCGCAAGCAGGGCAGTCGGCACTCTGCAAATCAGAAGGCCCTCATATGGAAGCTGCGACCCTCTGCCTCCGCTGTGGCAATGTGAGTCCGGGCGCATGTCCTCGGTCGCCTTCAGGGCAGGCAGTGATGGCAGCTGGCAACGTCCAAAAATGGAGATCTCACCCGTACCAGGGATTTGCAGCCCCGTCGTTACAGGTAGGAGACCCGAGTGGATTCCGCAAGCTGGCAGACAGCTACTGCAGCAGGGAGACTCCCAGGGTCAACGGGGATATCAGGATGACTCAAGTCCCGGCTGGGAGCTCTGCTACCGTACGACCGCATGTTCAGCGACAAGCCATGCCCCCATAGGGTCCTTCACCTTATCCCCTCAGGTAATGGGTTGGATAATCCCTTGGGGGGAGTCTTGGATCTAGACCTACACACACTTTTAGGTACACTTAGAGTAGTGTTCACATAGTAGGAGTATGCTAGTTTACTGCCTTTTTATATGCCTGCATATATACAATTGTTTAGCACCATGGTAGAACTATATCTACTATTTTTTGCCTTTGGTTCTTGTAATCATGTTTATCCACTTCTGTCTCATAATCATTGCAGCACACATATTTTATGCAAGAATAACGTTGGTTCAATAAATATTATTGAAAATGTCAAACTGTATTCTCTGTATGTTTCTCTGAGAACAAGTAAGCAACAGTGACTGAGTGAAAGGTATTGTACTCTTTCCATGATCCCTGAGGAGTCAGGGTTGTCATGTTCAATGGTTACCAGAAACCATTCGCTCCCTGGTACGGTAAGAGAGGCTTACGGTGGCGTTGTGAGCTAGCTGGTCTATAGTCAAACATGTCCTGTGGGGGTGTCCGGAATCAGTCTTGACAACTTACTCTTAGTTCATGTTGTCCAAACAATACGCGGGTCCTACAGATTAGTAGGAACTACACAAAATGGCACCACCTACATCAGTTAGGCTCTTATTTAATGGTCAAATCTGAGTAGTTCTGTCAAGCTTTCTCAGAGATCCCTACTCACATTTTAACCGGATTCGCCCGTAGTGGAAAGGGAAACATATCCATCTCAGCTGAGTAGGTATACCCTATATATTGACTGTAGGTTAAATCAAGCTTAGAGGATTTAAAGTTCCCGCATTGTAAAACAACAATCTCTATAAAATATCAGTTAAATACTAATGCTGTGACAATGACTGAACAGGATGAAAATATTGAAGAACAGCTAGTTGGAATATATATTTCAGAAAATTGCAGACAGGCAGTTACTATGAAATTGTTACAACATGGCTTCCCGGCGACAAATGGAGATGTTACCTTACTGGTTGAGGCACACAAAGCTGACAGAACAGAGGTATTCTGTTCTTGGGTTAAATTCCCACCTGCAGATGCACACACATGGTTGTCCTTCTGCCGTCCTGGGAGTGCTGTCCCGGTTGCCTTTTCTGATCTGCCTGCTAAGAACCCACGCCTCGCGGCCTCCGCTCCGCGGGTGCCGCTCGTAGGCTGAAGACACCACAAAGGGAGCAGACAATCTTTCCCTGCTGTGCATCGGAGCACCAACGCGCTAGCTGAACTTTTCTTGTTCAAGCCCAGAGGCGGGACTGCGAGGACCAGCCTGCTGTGCGGCGCAGATCGGCCGCAGCTGGTCCTCTTCCCGCCCCTCTCACCTGTTCAAATTGGTGCGGAGAGTGTGCTGCTTGGGTTTGTCCTTCTGCCGTCCTGGGAGTGCTGTCCCGGTTGCCTTTTCTGATCTGCCTGCTAAGAACCCACGCCTCGCGGCCACCGCTCCGCGGGTGCCGCTCGTAGGCTGAAGATACCACAAAGGGAGCAGACAATCTTTCCCTGCTGTGCATCGGAGCACCAACGCGCTAGCTGAACTTTTCTTGTTCAAGCCCAGAGGCGGGACTGCGAGGACCAGCCTGCTGTGCGGCGCAGATCGGCCGCAGCTGGTCCTCTTCCCGCCCCTCTCACCTGTTCAAATTGGTGCGGAGAGTGTGCTGCTTGGGTTTGTCCTTCTGCCGTCCTGGGAGTGCTGTCCCGGTTGCCTTTTCTGATCTGCCTGCTAAGAACCCACGCCTCGCGGCCACCGCTCCGCGGGTGCCGCTCGTAGGCTGAAGATACCACAAAGGGAGCAGACAATCTTTCCCTGCTGTGCATCGGAGCACCAACGCGCTAGCTGAACTTTTCTTGTTCAAGCCCAGAGGCGGGACTGCGAGGACCAGCCTGCTGTGCGGCGCAGATCGGCCGCAGCTGGTCCTCTTCCCGCCCCTCTCACCTGTTCAAATTGGTGCGGAGAGTGTGCTGCTTGGGTTTGTCCTTCTGCCGTCCTGGGAGTGCTGTCCCGGTTGCCTTTTCTGATCTGCCTGCTAAGAACCCACGCCTCGCGGCCCCCGCTCCGCGGGTGCCGCTCGTAGGCTGAAGATACCACAAAGGGAACAGACAATCTTTCCCTGCTGTGCATCGGAGCACCAACGCGCTAGCTGAACTTTTCTTGTTCAAGCCCAGAGGCGGGACTGCGAGGACCAGCCTGCTGTGCGGCGCAGATCGGCCGCAGCTGGTCCTCTTCCCGCCCCTCTCACCTGTTCAAATTGGTGCGGAGAGTGTGCTGCTTGGGTTTGTCCTTCTGCCGTCCTGGGAGTGCTGTCCCGGTTGCCTTTTCTGATCTGCCTGCTAAGAACCCACGCCTCGCGGCCCCTGCTCCGCGGGTGCCGCTCGTAGGCTGAAGATACCACAAAGGGAGCAGACAATCTTTCCCTGCTGTGCATCGGAGCACCAACGCGCTAGCTGAACTTTTCTTGTTCAAGCCCAGAGGCGGGACTGCGAGGACCAGCCTGCTGTGCGGCGCAGATCGGCCGCAGCTGGTCCTCTTCCCGCCCCTTCCTGTCATATCCTCTGATATTGTGTCTCAGCCTCGCGCACGCGGGACGCGCGCGGGGCAAAGGCCGGGGTGAAGACCGGGCTAAGAGCGGGCCGTTGTGTGGCCGTTAGGTGGCTGGTGGGGCTGGGCTGGCCCCCGTCCCTGAGTCTCTCAGACACTTACTCTGAACTGGAATACTTAACGTATGTTCCCTCATTGTGCTGTCTCACGTGCCTGAGCTGACTGTCAGTGACTGTTAAGTCCCTTTAACTGTTGTCTGGGTAATTATTACGACGGTTGCTTCTGGTTACTTCCCATAGTTGTTTATTTTCTGTTACAATGGACATGGTCTCACCTGGGAACGCGGGGGCTAATCCCAACAAGGGCACATTGGACAATTACTTTAAGAAATCCATCTCTGAGATTGAAAGAGAAGAAGCTCTAGAAGAGAAAAGGATGGAGCGTCGTCGCTCCATTGAGGGTCATAAGGCTAGATCCATCCTGGGTACATCCCTGCCTATTCGATCACCCAGTGTGGAACTGATCACTGAGGACCCCTTTTCATCTCAGGGCGACCCTGAACTCTTAAGAGATATTTCTCCTGCACCACCTTCTCTTGTGGATCACTTTAGTCCATCTCCTCCTGCCCCCCCACCACTTGGTAACTCTGCTGTAGCCCCGAATCCCCCGCCAGCTTCCATCCAAATTGGAAGAACAATCCCCAAAAATCAGCAGAGGAAGGTTGAGGCCCAAATAAATTATGGTCCCCCGCCCAATAAGAGAATGAGGAAGGGGGGCTCCTTACATAAAGGCAAAATTAGCCATACTGAATTTGGTAAGGGTAAGGGGGGGGACAGTTATAGCTTCTGTTTCTAAATCATCTGAAGGTACAAGACCCGATACTCCACCAGTGACTATACAAGGTACTCCACCTCCCTTAGTAGTCACCACCCCTCCAAATCCAAACTCTGAGGAGATCCTCCCGCTTGCCCCCACCTTGGAGTTTCTTGGGCAAATGCTCAGGACGCTCACTTCCCCAATCATGGACAGATTACGGGCCATTGAAGAGCGGTTAGGGAATCTGGAGCAGACCATTCACAACAAACTTGACATCCAGATGGTTGTTCCCGCATCTACTACAGTGACAGCTTTAGCCAGCTCATCAAATAGTTTAAAACCCTCTGCACCCAAGAAGCCCCTCCCAACTTCCTCTAATCTAGCTAAGGCGGCTCATATAACCTCCACCATAGCCACAATGGCCTCTCTCCCCGTGGCCAATCACTACACCAAAAAAGTGGCCAACAATCCCTTGGGAATTTCAACTTCTAAAAATGATCCTAGACCTGATATGCACCTGACTGGTGCCATTCCCAAGGGCGGAAACAACATGTTATCTAGACCAATCCAGACGTTTGAAGAGAGGGAACCTCCTAGTATAGTCCAAAAACGTAGGATCCCTCAGGTTGAACTGCCCCCGGAATCACTACCTTATGTAGTGGTGCTTACGGGTGTTCCCACCCTAGATCCTGACAAGCGAGAAGGCCCACAACAACTTAAAAATAAGACCATGTATTGGCTGTCTAAGAACAGACCACTCCCTGGGAATGTAAACGGGGACATAGTGCATGTGCGCCGACTCCCTTGGTTGGGGGGGCGGGTGAAAGACATAGATGGCGACCTGATTGTGATCAACTTCAGGGACCCGGAAGCTGTTAGGCACATTTTGAGCTGGATGCCAGGGAATCATGGCAAATCCATCATGCCATGTGATCTCACATATTTTTACCCTAGAGCTCTAGTGGCCCCCCTGTCATGTCCATGGCCTTCTATGCCCTCGATAGGCCTTTATGGCCCTAACCAAAACAACCACTATCCTCCCTTGCACCTTGACCCCTTGATCCAAAAGAATGCTCATAGGTGGGGATCTGTCCCTCAGAGGGGCTATGGTTCCAACTATAGGAGTCTGGACCACTCCTCCCAAATTGGGGTGATGGACCATTTGCTTCCTTTCACACCCTTGGAAGTCAGCAACAGATTTGAAGCATTCTCTGGTTTAGACTTTTGTGATTGACTCGAGGGGTGCTCCTCTGGTTATTCTACTGCTGAGGGGGCCCTAAGTGAACATCATGGTAACTCTGCTGCTCAAGCTTGTAACCTTCCCCGGCAATTGCTTGGAGAAGATTTCGGCATAACCCTAACCCATTTAGCGGGAAGCAAACAAAGTTTATCTCCCCCCACACGGCTCTCCAGACTCCATGTACGCAGTGGTGGAGTTACTCCCGTGGGCCAAGGCCCTACACTCCATACTAAGTCCAGAGCCCTGAGGGTACTTTCATGGAATGTTGCAGGGATTGCCAACAAAATGCAAACTGAAGAATGGGATTCCCTGATAAATAATAACGAGATATGCCTTTTTCAAGAGACATGGGCGAGGGAACCGGTCCACAAGACTGGTTATGCTGTATTTGAAATCCCTGCTACTTGGAAAGGAAGGGGAAGGCCCTCAGGCGGTCTGGCGGTGTGGATAGCATCTCACACTGGGTGTGTAGCGGAAAGTATAGCCACGCTTTCTAATGATATCCAGTGTGTTTTACTAACCTGGACAGGCGCCCCGAAGTTGGCAATAATAAATGTTTATTCCCGTCCAGTAGGACCAACGGCGGAGTCTACCACATTAGAAGACCTTGCATCTTTTTTGAGTCAGCTGTCGACAGACTATAAGGTGGTTTTGGGTGGCGATCTTAACTGCCATTTTGAACCCTTAGAGGGCTTGAGGGAAGGGGCCCTCATGACAGAAGACGACCACTGGGGCATACCACCGTGCCAATCCCCCCATCCCAGAGCCTGGTCGCCACTTGCGGTTCAAATTATGTCGCTAACTCTCAACTTTGCGCTGAGAGCATGCAATGGTCGCACACCCTCAGACACCCCTTCAAAATGCACATTTAATAGACCAAACCAGGAGTCAAGACTGGACTACATTTTTGTTGATACCAGTCTGTGGCCAAAGGTTGAGGACTTTATTATAATCCCCCGCACTGATAGTGATCATAATGCCCTCTCTCTTACCTTGCACTACCTTCCTGAGTCCATCGGACTCTCTTCTCCGGGGAAAGGAGATGAACGGGGTAATCTTGTACTAGCTTCTAACAGGCGTAGGGTGAGATGGCAGAAATTCTCCAAGTCGGAAGAAAATATTGGGAAAATTTATAGCCTTGTTCTCCCAAGATTAGAGGCTTTGGAAGAAGTAATTAGTCGCTCCAGTGCTCAGGACCTATCCAACACCTTACCCACCATACACGAGGACTTAGTGGGAATTCTGGGAGAGGTCCTCTATCCAGAGGTACCCAAATCCAAGCATAAAACCAGAACTTCCACTTGGTACAACTCGGACTGCAGAAAGGCTAAATCTGATCTTATTGCTGCAGTCAAAGAGGGTGCCCCCCGTAATAGGGTGTCTGCCTTGCGACAACTTTACAAGGTCACTATGGCCCGTGCGAGGTCAGACTGGGACTGGGACAGATGGCATGATCTCTCAGCAGCATTAATAGCTAAGGACACTAGAAGATTTTGGTCCATAGTCTCCACTGGCTCAGGGGAACCCAAAGCTGCGGTCGAACACAATATAGCTGCACATATATGGGAAGACCATTTTGGGAAACTTTACGCAGATGATTCAGAAAATACTGATGCCACTATTGCAACACTCCTTTCCCTCCCTGGAGATACTCTGGAGTTTACGCTAGGGGAAGTGGCCAGTGCAATAGATGGCTTAGCAATGGGCAAGGCCCCTGGCCTTGATAAACTACCTGGTGACCTCTTTAGGTCCCATCCAGATATTTGGGCACCTTATCTACTTATCCTCTTCAACTCATTGGCATGTGGAATGGCGATCCCCTGCACTTGGCTGGGGGCAGAGATAGTGCCTATCTACAAGAAGGGCTGTCCTCTGCTCCCATCCAACTACAGGCCGATCAGCCTGATAGATGTCCCCCAGAAGATCTATTCGCGACTTTTATTGAATCAACTCATGGATTGGATGGAGGAAAATGAAATTTTAAGTCCTCTCCAGGCTGGCTTCAGGAAAAATACGTCCACCATGGACCAAATCTTCCGCCTCGTTCTCCTTTATTGGAAAACAGTGACCATCGAGGGAGGGAGATTATACATGGTGTTCGTAGACCTGAGGTCAGCCTTTGACCTTGTACCACGGAAAAAACTTTGGGAGATCCTGAGGGAGATGGGAGTCCCCATTAATCTACTCCAGGCAATCATAAGACTCCATCAGGGCAATTTCGCCCAGGTACGTTGTGGGCGGGGTGGTGTTCTGTCTCAAAGGTTCCCTGTTTCCCGGGGGGTCAGGCAGGGGTGCGTACTTGCCCCAACCCTCTTTTGCCTTTATATGAACAGTGTCATCTCGCATCTAGCCAATGTTGGAGACAGCGACACCCCGGTCTTGGCAGGCAGGAGGGTACCGGCAATTATGTTTGCGGACGATACCCTCCTGCTTTCCAAATCGCCCATGGGTATCCAGAGAACTTTGGATGGCTTTGATCTCTTCTGCAGGCAGTTTGGCCTCGAGATCAACGCCGGGAAGACCAAGTATATGATCTTTAATCCCTCCTCCACAACCAGACCCAACCCGTCCCTAAACTCCACGGTCCTAGAGAGGGTAAAAACATTCCAATACCTGGGCGTAACCCTCCAAGAGAACTTATCATGGTGTCCACAGATTGCAAGCTCGCGAATAAGGTTATCTCAACTGTCTGGGGCTATCCTGAAGATTACCAACACTTCAACATACAAACCTATAGCCCCTGCAGTTGAGATGTATAAAACCCAAGCAAAACCTGCTGCATTATATGGCAGCGAACTTTGGGGGCACCAAGCTGCAAATGAGTTGGTACGTGTCGAGAATAATTTTATGAGGCGCCTCTTGGCCCTCCCAGCTGCAACTCCCCTGCTTCCCCTACGTCTTGACTTGGGCTTATCATCTATCAGGGAGGATGCTGAACTCAACCCCATAAGATTCTGGCATAGACTTTGGTCAACTAAGGAGCTTAGCCACTACAGGAGTGATCTTGTGCATGTTATGAATTTAAACGTTAATGACAAGATCCCTTGGCTGACTTTTGTCAAAAAAGAACTGCTCCGGCTAGGCTTAAATGAATTGTGGTTGGCCCCCGAAACTGGTTGTATCAAGGTCCCTCGGAAAAGTCTTGTGAAAGCCTGTAAGCAACAGCATCTTGTGACCCAATTGACTGCACCCAGCATTGGCATTTTAACCCACTGTTTTACCCAATCCAAAAATACCTATAAATTTGAATCTTTTTGGGATTTTATCTATCCGGTCGCAGCTAGGAAGCTCTTTTTACAGTGGCGGTTCGGAACCCTCCCCCTTAAATCCTTCACGAGTAAATGGACCAATGGAGGGGACAAACTATGCCCTGGTTGCAATTCCTGTGATGAGGAGGAAATCCATGTCCTGTTTTTCTGCTCCATCTATAGGTCTCCAAGGAAGTATTGGTTGGTGCCTTTATGCAGAAACATGGCAATAAGAAACTGTTCAACTTCTTACAGAATATTGAAATCTGATTCCTCTCCTCACATTGTTTTTGCAGTCTCTAAATATCTGTTCGCCATGTGGCGTATTAGGTCCAAGTTGATTAAGGCTTTACCAACATAGGATGATAGTTCCGGCCACTGTCTTAAACCAAATTTTAGCCCTTATGGCAAAGTTTTTAAATCATGTTATTTTAAACTCAATTAATATAATTGTGATGTATCTTTCTTATTCATTTTTATCTTATTTAACTCTTACTCCCAAAACTTGTATCCATTTGTATAACATGTATCAAATGTTGATTTAAATGTTGTATGTCTTTTTATGTATCTTTTATGGTCTCAATGGCCGAAATAAAGATTTTTTGGATTGGATTGGATTGGAATACATTGAAGATGAACCACCTGATGAGTATTTCCCATATGGGGACTTAGAAGTCCTATTAACTTACCAAGAGCACATTAATTGTTTTAAAGGCACCCAACCCCATACCACAAAACATTTGAGACTCGGTCCGCTCAGCAGAGAAGGAGCGACCTGGCTGGTCTTAGCTTCATACACACATCCATCCAGACATTGATGCTTTACCATTAGCAGGAATGTGCAAACTTTACAGAGATTTAATAAAAATATACAGAAATCAAACACAATACATAATGAGAACATTGACAGTCCAACCTGCAGGGATGCTCTGGCTACACATCCACACATGGCACCACAGGTATTAGCCCACAAACACTAAATGCCATTATGGGAAAAGTTCCCACCCCAGGAGAAAATCCCATTCTAGATAGCACAAAAAACAGCACAGCTTGAAGCAGTTTTTCCCCACACAGGCACTCAGGAAAAACACAGAATATTGACAATTGGCTTGCCAATGGGGATGGCTCCCCAGTTAGAAGATTGTGCCACTTGGGGTACAATTTACTCTGCCGTATAAACCAGAACACATGATACCCATTTAATAGCAGTTATACCAGATGTACTGAAACAGATTCAGAATGAGTATCGGGCAGAGCCTTCCTTAGATCTAGGGCTGAAACTCATGGACAATTTTGACCAGGTATGAGCAATTATTTTGAGTAACATAATAGGGCAGGCAGCAGTGGTGGCTTTACGCCAACGCCTGAGGAAATTTACTCCTGCTCAGCGGGAGCACGAATTGTCCAAGATTATCGAAAATAAATATGCCTCTCTAGGCAAAGATAATCTGGGAGCCAAACAATTGGAAACCAATAGCTAAGAGTAGTTCTGCAAAAGATAACTCTAAACAAGCACCTGATTCTTCAAAGTAGTAATGGGATAATAAAAAAATAAAGCAAAACACAGTCACAGGACCACACCGAACAAAAAAACAATTTGCAATTTGAGAAAGCGTGAGAATATTAGAAAGTTTGACAGCTATCAGGATACTGATACAAGTTCATCTCGTTTCTTTCAGGAGACATCCAAAAAGCTTCAGGAGAAAGCCGGACAGTCAGAGTACAGATTGGAAGAGCGAGTCAAGCTGAAAAGGAAGACACATTGCACTTTTGGCTACATCATTAAACAGGAAGACAAGCAAAAGATGTCAAAGCTCAATTTAAAAAGAAGAAGGTGGTCAAGATTAAAATGATAAATACCCAGGCTACTGAGGCCTCTGCTTCATAACAGGGAATGGGCAGTGACGATGCTGGACAGCATTTCAGTAGTCACCATAGCTCGCCAGAACCTGATGGACTTTCTGGGGGTAGTAGCACTGAGTGAGCATATCATGGTGGAAACACCTGATACAAGAATACATGTCCATATCGTTTATATGAAATAATGGTCCAGATGGAGGAGGTCATACCTAGGAAAATAAAGGGTCTGTTTTGGGAGAACCTGACTTATGGTTATGACAATCTTTTGGCTGAAAAGGGTTGGCGACCTGAGTTCGCAATGGATTGCCCAATGGTAGAATAAGTTACTTTACCTGCCTTCTCTGGCCTCGTACCAGAATCAGTTAAAAATTCTTAGCACAGGAGTTGCTGTTAAATCTGGCTCCTGCATTTTACCGCAGTCATGTTGGGTGGGATGGTGAGTCACCGCATCATGAAATCCCATTAAAATCAATTCCTCAACCGTAGAGACAGTATCCATTTAAACATGAGGTAAAGAAACAAGTTAGGGAGATCTTATATCTTAGGGAGGTCTTAGATCAACTTGTGATGAATAATCCCTTGTTTCTGTAATGAAACCCGATAATTCATATTATTTAGTCTTAGATTACAAACATTTAAACACGTACACAAACATATTTACAGTACGAAATGCACACAATGCAGCACCAATGAATAACATCGTCTCGAACAACTCTAGATATCTTAAATGGATTTTTCTGCCAAAACATAGCCCTGGAGGCAGATATTTGACAGTATTCTCAGCGCTAGGCTCTCACTGTCAATTTTGTTGAATACCCCAGGAGTATAAGAATAGCTCTGGGTTGTTCGCAGCCAGGGAAACAGAGTTTCTTCAAAAGTTTAATAAGGAGGCATTTTCTTATGTAGATTAAATATATCTGCTGGATAATGAATGAATGGAACACTTGTCTAGGGTAAACCCAAAAATACTTGAATCAAAAAAATAAAAAATTGCCCACATCAGTGTCCTATTTGTAAGGTACGAATTGTCAAGTGAAAAAAAAAGCCTGGTGGCAAAATCTTTAGATATATGTGCCCTACTCCAACCTCTTACAAATCTGAAAAGACTACAGTCCATTTTAGGATTCCTGAATTTTGACAGGACATACATTTTGGATTATGCAGAAAGGTTGAAACCTTTCTATGACTTAAATATATCTGATTTGTTAGTGCACCATTGGACACAGAAACATACTGATATCCTATGTTCCGTATACGCTGACATTTACACACATGTCAACAGGACTAACTTGGTTATTTGCATAGTCACTGGACTTACCGGGTACACCTACATCACTTTCAATGTTATGTTATGTTATGTTAAGGGGGTGCTTATAAAGCGCACTGTCACCGTGAGTTTCCTGGCGCTGATTGGATGCTGAAAGGAACAGAGGGACTTTAGCTAGATTGTGGAAAAAGCCAGGTTTTTAGTGATTTGCGGAATTGGATGAGAGTGTTAGAAATCCTAACTGAGAGAGGAAGGGAGTTCCAAAATTTGGGGCCAAAGTAGGCGAATGTCCGACCACCAGATCTACAGAGTTTAATGGAAGGGACAACCAAGAGGTGTAAGTGTGATGATCTGAGGTTACGTGAAGGACAATAGGGTCGAATGAGGGATTTCAGGAAAGCGGGGCAAGAGCCAGAGAGAGACTTAAAAATAAGGCAGCCAAGCTTGAAGGCTGCCCTTAGGCTAACAGGGAGCCAGTGCAATTTGATGAGAAGGGGTTTGGCAGACTGCCATTTCGGTATCCCGAGGGCCAGTCTCGCCGCCTGGTTTTGAATGATTTGCAGCCTATAGATGGAACATTTAGGCAAACCATGATAGATGGAATTCGAAAAATCCAGGCGGGAGAGGACGAGGGCCATGATAACTTGCAACAGAGCATCAGGGGTGAGGAGGTAAGCCACCTTCCTAATCCTGCGCAGCTGGAACATGCAGGAGGAGACCGCCGTCCCCACCTGAGGCCCGAGAGATAGCCCAGTGTCAATGGTGACTCCGAGGCTTTTCACCGAGGCCACCGGGATAGGAGGGGGGCCAAGTTCTGCCGGCCAGAAATGTGGATCCCAGTGGGCAGCGCTCTTACCAGGCAGGAGGAGCTCCGTCTTTCCTGGGTTCAGTTTAAGCTGGTTCTGACACATCCACTGAAGGATATGGGACATGACTGCCTGGAAATTGGGAATAGCAGAGGGAGAGTTTAAAGAAAAGATGAGTTGCAGGTCATCCGCGTAATTAAAGACGGTGACGTCCCACTGCCTCAGAGAAAAAAGAAGAGGACGGAGATAGAGATTAAAGAGAAGGGGGGATAGAGAGGAGCCCTGGGGGACCCCACAAGGCAGGTGCTCCCTGGGAGCCCTAAATGTGCCTAGGCTGAGGGTCTGAGATCTCCCAGTGAGGAAGGATTTGACCCATGCCAGCGCCAGGCCCTGGATGCCGGCCTGTTCGACACGGTGGAGAAGGATGTTATGGTCCACCGTGTCGAAGGCGGCCGACAGATCTAATAGTACCAAGGCCTGGGGGGTACCCTTGTCAGCTCCGTCTCTCAAGGTGTCCAGGACGGCCAGGATCACAGTCTCTGTAGAGTGACCAGGTCGGAAACCGGCCTGGTTAGCTTCGAGGAAGTTGGAACTCTCGATGAACCTAGAGAGACAGGCAGTGACATGGGCTTCCAAGATTTTAGAAAAGAAGGGTAGAAGAGAGATAGGACGATAGTTCGCTGGGACGGCAGGATCGGCTCCAGGCTTCTTCAACAGAGGCACCAGAACGGCCTCCTTGAAGGAGCTGGGTACCGTCCCGGAAAGGAGAGAAGAATTAAGCAAGGGAAGGATGCAGTCAGGTAAAGAGTGGCAGATGTCCCGTAGTATAGAAGGCGGACAGCGGTCGTCAGGAGAACCAGACTTAATGCGAGCGGCCAGAATGGCTAGGGATGTGGGGTATAAGGGGGGGAACTGAGTAATGGAAAGAGCATTATGAGGGGGAGTAACAGAATCAGCACCAGGTGAGGTGACCGGAATAGTGTCCTTAATCAAAACAATCTTCTGTATAAAAAAAGTGCTGAGTGCATTACAGGATTCCTGTGTAGGGGCCTGGGTCGGGAGCGTTCTGGGATCGGAGGTGAATTCATCCAGGACTCTAAAGATCTCCTTCGACTTGCAAGGGGCTAGTAAGATTCTCTCTGAGGCATAGGCTTTTTTGGCTGCAGAGATGGCAGATTTATACTTATTACGGACTGCCACATAAGTATCTCTGCTTGACAGGCAGTAATCTCTTCTCCACTTACGTTCTGATTGGCGGAGTTCCAGCTGTATGGCTTTTAGATGGGGAGTAAACCATTTATGAGAGTTACTGTGTCGGGACCGAGGGAACATGATTAGAGGGGCAAAGATGTCGCTAGCTGACACGAGCCAGTCGGAAACCTGGCCATCTAGCTCGTTGATGTCAATATTGTTGAGAATAGGGGGGCGTGTGTGAGACAGGTGAGATAGCAATTTGGAGGAATCAACAGCCTTCCACTTACGAGCCATGCCACCCTCCCGCGGGGGAATCCTGATCTGACCAGCCACCGAGATGGTGGTATCAATTAGGAAATGATCAGACCACACACAAGGTGTGGTAAGCGGGCAGGAGGTCTTCACCCCATAGACCCAGATGTGGTCAAGTATGTGACCGCCACTGTGAGTGGGAGAGGTGACTAATTGGCTAAAGTTCAGGCTCGAGAGACCTTCGAACAATTCGGTGGCATGGGGACCGGCATCCTTATGCTGGAACCAATAGTTAAAGTCCCCAACAGTAGCTATGCGTGGGGAGGAAGTGGCTAGACTGGCAAGCTGTTCAATGAAAGATACGGGGAAGGAGGGCATGGGCTGGGGAGGGCGATAGAGTACCTTAAGGGTAACTGCACCTGCCTCAGTCCCAAGGCTGAGAACCAGATTGTCCACTTCAGGAAGAATCATAGAAGTGGAGGCAATAACCTTGATGTTCTTACGTATTACCGCTGCGACCCCCCCCCCGGGGCGGCCCCCTGGGCGGTTGGTGTTAAGCAGGTAATATTCTGGAGGTAACGCTGCCAGGATGTCCGGGAGGGAGTCGTCAGTGAGCCAGGTCTCAGAAAGTAGAAGGACGTCAGGCCTCTCAGTCATAAGTAAGTGAAAAATGTCAGTTTGATGTCTGACAAAAGAACGAGTGATGAAGGTGATACAGTCCCTTTAGCATACAAATCACATTTGTACACGAAAGCTGAAATGCTTTTTACACCCACTGAAAAAATACTCATAGCAGTACAAACTACTGTAGTGAGAGAGAGAGATAAGAGATAGAGAGAGAGAGCACTAGCGCAGGGAAAACACATAATTGTCGTGACCCTGGTTCTGACCCTAGAGGGTCATTACAAAGGCAAACATCCCAAATGCTAAAGCATTACATCCAAGATATTTTAAATGAGCTAACTCTCTCAGTGCAATATACATAGATTACAGATTCGATTTGACATTACAAACCTATTCCTGCAGTACAAACTAGAATATCCTCTGCTAAATGAAATTATGCCTCTAGACAGATATAAATGTATCATTTGTACCGAGGGATCTGCCCATGCAGCCTTAGAAATGAAACCGCAATATTCTGCGGCATGTGCAATTGTGAAAAGGCGCATGCAAGATGGAAATTTCTTTCTGGGAAAACACTCACACGGTCTCTACTAAAAGCCCTAATACTGGCATTATAAAATATGGATCCTGAATTACCCACACTTATAGTGTGTGACTCAACTTATTGTGTCAAGTTTCATAACTAATATGTACATTATTGGGGCAGAATAGATTTGCGCATTAAAGTACAAGATGCTCCTGGGTACAAGTGGCAAAGCTGAAGAAGGCCTGCCACAGGCTCATGTTATTCATACTTTGAGTCATCAACGTGCTGGCGTTCACATTGAAGAGAAGTCAATGGTGGATAAAGCAACCAAGGCAACACTTCGTTTTGCTGCAGTTACTGCAATAATTTGCTCTAGTACAAGGATAGACGGAGCAACTATGATAGCTGTCAATTCCACACACAACAGCTTGGCACTTCCCAAAGGCTTTCCACTCAACTACTCCAACAAGTTAGATGAACAAAATATTCCATATTCTCAAATTCCAGGAGTGGGGGATAGAGTAATAACAAACACTGATCACAGATTGGGATTGATACTGGCTGCACATGAGGGTCTGAGTTCAGCCCATGCAGGGATCATTGCTACAGTTTCACTAATAAATCAGTTCTATTTGTGTCTGGGTCTTACTAAGCGGAGACCAATGACTTTGTCCTCAAATGTGACCTCTACCGGCAGATGAAGGCTCCACCATAGAACGTCCACCAGAAACACATTTACTGATCTCAGACAAACCTCTCCCATGTGTATATTTGGATCACTATGGGTCCTTATACTCAGACGGGCTTCCAAGTACATCTTGGTGGCAGTAGATTCATGCTCTAGATTCCTGTGGGTTTGGCCCCAGCGTTCGGCTGATGCTCTAAGTGTTATAAAGAATTTGCGAGTCTTTATCGCAATATACGCAATTGGCACACTACATTTTGACCAGGGACCGGCGCTACAAACACAGCAGCTGAGCTGGTTCTGGGCTTAAAAAAATCAATATCGATCTTTAACAAACTGGCCAAATTGCACCGGCTTCGTGTCCTGAACAGATGTCAATTTATAGCACTTAATGTCATAAACGCTCTACAGTCAGGGGGTTCATTCATATATGTCTTTGCTTTTTACCTGGTATTAGCTGGCCGAGGGGTGAGATCCCACTTTGCTTTGCTGCGTAAAGTCTCTTAAGTTTAGGAAAATCCAAATAGATGCTGCTCTCTGCCTGTGGTGACTGCAGGTACCTGGAAACAACTCAAAACCTTTCTGTTCGTGTTCAGGGGCTGTGTGATTTTGATACTTATTTGATTATACTAGTGCCAGGACTCATCTATCCCGAACTAACTGTGCAGCGCTATATAAATTGGCTCGGACATCCAGTCGTAAGCCATCAATATCTGGGCAACAGATCGTTGCAGCTATAGACACCCTAGGAGGGGGAAAGACTCCGGGATCTGAAGGTCAGGTGTAGAGTTTTACAAAGCTTAGAAACAAATACCGGTCCCACGTCTGCTGGGGGTGTTTGCTGAGGCATTGAAGGCTGGTGTGTCGCTGCCGTGTATAAGTGACGCAATCATATCAGCACTCCCCAAGCCTTCAACAGACCCGGCTAATTGTACCTCTTATTGCCCTCTGTCAATACTTAACAGTGATAATAAATTCTTGCCTGAGGTGAATCGACTCGGCTATCCCTCCTACTAGAGAAAATAGTCTCCCCTGTACAGTTGGGATTTCACCCACATTTAAAAAAAAATATATTTGTAGAGTTTTATATAGCGTGGACTTGACCCTTGGGTATCAGAGCTCTTCACAGTTACATATGGAACATTTGTGATTCAGTGCGATTGGTTACATAAAAAAATCCTGTACAATATTTTCTTATCAGTTTCAGCAAAAACAGGAGCATTGCTATATAAAATATTCCTGTACAAGACATTTTTATCCGTTTCAGCAAAGTAACAGTATTTTGTATACAAGGTTCTGAAGTGCTTTCTGTGAGTTCTACCACAGGACTGGTTCATGATCGACGTTTGGTATTTAAATGCTAAAGAGCAATCTAGCCTTATGGAAGGAATTTGCTCATTAGGAAGCTCTTCGCTTCCTTCTTGAATGTTGCTATGTTTGGAATTTTTCTAATGTTTGGAGGGAGTGAGTTCCAAATTCTGGGGGCTGCTCGGGAGAAAGCTCTGTCATATGTTTTCTTCTTCCGAAAGATGGGTGGTTTAAGCAGCAGTTCTCTGGTGCTCCTAGCTGGTCTGCTTCTTCATGAAAGCTCTATTTTCTGAGCTAGGTACCTTGGAATTTTGTAGTGGAGCGCTCTGTGAGTAGTACATGCCAGTTTTAATTGAATTCTGGCTTCGTAAGGTAAGCAGTTTAATGCTTTCAGGTGTAGTGAGATATGGTCATATTTTCTGGACCCAGTAATGAATCTTGCTGCCGCATTTAGACAAGCTTTTAGTGGAGCTGTGGACATTTTTGGGAGACCTGCTAGAGTTGTCCATCCATATTCAATCTTTGAAATAACTAAGGGCTGGACTGCTAGTTTGAGGTCTGACGTGGCGATGAGAGGTTTCATTTTTCTAATATAGTTCAGGTGAAACCGGGCACTATTTGTCATTGATTTGATGTGTGCTTCCATGTCTAGGTTCTTATCAAGCGTGATTCCCAGAGATTTTGCGGATTCAACTAGTGCAGGGGTGCAGTGTAGTGCTGTGATCATTTTGGTCCATTCTTTCACTTCTGTGGGTTTCTTCGGTGGTGATATTAATAGAAATTCTGTTTTTTGTGCGTTTAGTTTCAGATGATTACTAGTTAGCCAATTTAATTATATCTTTAAGGCCTCATTCTATTTCTTTATGTCGTCCAGTGATGTTATCTTGATGTATATCTGAGTGTCATCTGCGTACATGTGATAGGATATGTTTGCGTCTCGGAGAATATATGTGAGGGGTTCGACATAGAGGTTGAATAGTGAAGGGGATAGTGTTGATCCTTGAGGGACTCCAATTGAATTTGGGCATGACAGGGAGAGCGTCTGGTTGACTAGGAATCTTTGAGTTCTGTTCTGGAGGAAGGATTCAAACGCTTTCAGAACAATTCCAGATAGACCCATCCTGTCTTGCAGCCTGGCTAGCAATTTTTCATGGTTTACCGTGTCAAAGGCAGACGACAGGTTAAGAAGTACTAGAGGGCAAGTTTAATTGTGGTCGAGGGCTTGCAGTGTATCATCTACTATGTGTAGGATTGCTGATTCTGTACTATGGCCAGGTCTGATTCCGGATTGACAGTCGTCCAGCAGCTTGAAATTGGCGATGTGGCTGTTCAGTTGATTTTGTACACATTTCTCGATTAGTTTGGCAAGTAGAGGAATATTGGTTACTGGGCGAAAGTTATTTTGCTCTGCCGGGTCCGATGTAGGTTTTTTGATAATGGGGAGGACTTGACCTGTTTTTAGGCAATCTGGTAGGATCCCTTGAGATAGTGAGGCATTGATTATCTTTGTCCATACTGGGACGACAATATTATTGATTCTTTTTAAGCATTTAGAGGGGAGGGGTCATTGTGGTGGTTGTTAGGTTTGATATACGAGAGAGTTTTGTCAATAGTATTCTGGTCATATAGCTTTAAGGTTGCCCATTGTGCATTGTTTTTCAATCTTATAAACAACAATACCTCTGACACCATAGATTACGCTCTTTCTTGTTACCACAATAGTCCCTTTTATTGACTTTGGGTTTTAGAAGTATAATTTTTCAGTTATTTCACTATTTTATACATTGAGAATCTCCTTCATTTCAAAATATGTAATCACCTCTCCTGGATTCAATTCTGTACACAACATATATGTACATAATTTATACAACATATATACACTTAGATCATTTCTTAATGCAACTTGGAGTTTTTAAACTTGAGATAAATTCATCACAATTGAACATTACACACAGAATCTCCAATAAGTCACAAAATCAATGCAAATTGTTTTTCTCATATTTGTCCAACTTAATTTTACAAAAAAAAGCTACACCGGGACCATATCCTTTTTTGCCCTCAGGGTCACCTAATTGTGGAGTCCTATATAGGGTCGGAGAAAGTTCAAGCTCATTATTCAGTGGAAAACAAAGTCCATTTCACTGTACATTTGCTATAATGAAAAAATCTGTTCCCTTTTTTGTAGCTTTTACACTCCAAACCACTATTGATGCCAACACGTTTCGACCTTCTCCTGTTAGGACCAAATAATTTTTTCTGAGGTCTTCTTCGGGGCTGAACACTATTGTAGTATTGTTTTTCAATCTATCATGATCTTTTTTCGAGGTATCATTGTTTTGTGTTGGTAGTTGACTATGAAGGTTGTTGGTTGCCAACCTGGGCTCTCTTTCTAGCTTGTTGGCCTTGTCAGTGAAGAATGTAGAGAATTATTTGCAGCTCAATTGGGTTTTTAGTAGTTTCTTGTGCAGATTTGGCCTGCTTATTTGACTGTTGCTTTAACATCTCGAATAGTTTCCGCTGTCTGTTTTTGGCGCTGTCTAGTTCCGATCTAAAGAATTCCTTCTTGGAGTTGAGTACTTTTTTGTTGTACTCGTTTCTGATCTTTCTGAGTGTTTTAAGCTGGGGGATGATGGCTGCTGTCTCCATGTTCTTTCTGAAAGTCTCAGTTTATGCCTATCTTCATTCAGTGTCTCATTAAACCATGGAATTTTATCCTTCTCAGATATTCTTTTTTGTTTTAGTGGCATGGTGGAGTTGAATATATTCGTCATTGACTTAGTGTAGTGCTCAGTGAGTTTGTTAGCGTTCAGCAAGTTGTTAGGCGGATTTAGTTCCTTCTCACATCTTGCCATTAGTAGCTCAATATTAGGATCTTTGATGTCCTTGGTCCATTTTTTCAGTTTGACAGGCTGCGCGGTTTTGCTCTTTTTATTGTGGGTATCAGGAAGGTTATGGCATGATGATCTGACCAATCACAATGAACAATTGATTAGACTGTAACATCTTTGCTCCTTAAAATTATCCAATCTAAGGTTGTCCCTTTCAAGTGGGTTGGTTGTGTGCAGGTTTGAGTGAGGTTTAGATCTGTTCAAAAGTCTTTCAGTGCGTTGATCTGTTTGTCATTATTATCATCCCAGTGTAAATTGAAGTCTCCTAGGAATATATTAGTGTGACTGTTAGAGTTAGCCGTGATGATCTCCATTAACTGTTATATGAAAGAATCCTTATTGCCTGGTGGGTGGTAAAGCACATGCCGGTTGCATCTTTGATTGCCTGCTGTTCTTACATTGAGGCTTAGGTATTTACAAGATTCGAGAGGGTCTGATTATATTTGGTTGATCTCTATATGTGATCGGTGTATGCATGCTATACCCCTGCTGTCTTTTTTTGTCTGACTAATCTCACAATGTTATAATGAGGGGGCACCAGAAGATTCATGAACAGGGAAGATGATTCCATAAGCCATGTTTCTTTTAGGATCGTTACGTCTATTTCCTGAATAACGATGAGGGCATCGATGTCCGAGGCATGTTTTGCTGCAGATTGACAGTTGAGCAGTAGGCATAGTAGTGGTTTCCCTGCGCTACTAGAGTACATTTCTCGAGTATTGGTGGTGAGTTGGACTTGTTGTAGGTTGCTAAGGTAGGATTTCCTATTCTTGGGCCAGGGTTTTCTATTGGCATCCATTGGGATTGACTTAATTACTTCCCTCTGCTGCTAGTTTCCGGCTCATATAATCGTAATATGGTTAAGGTTACATCGTCTGATAGGTATTTAAGATTTCTGTCTGGTCCGTTATGTCTATTTGATAATGGCATGAGTGTCTCTCTACTCTTTTCTTGAGAGCTATGCACTAATTTCTGGACGCGTTCAACTTTGGCGTGGGTGATTACTGTAATTTCCTGTATTGTTTCCAAGGCTTGTAATGCGTTTGAAATGTCCTGTGACATCTTACCCACTTTTGTTTGAAGAGCTTCGATTTCTTTCCGAGGTTGTGAAGATATTTTTGGGAGTATGCGTCTGCCAGTTTCGAGTTTTGCTTGTGTCCTGATGTTTTAGAGCTTTGGTTTCTTCTTTTTTCCTATTTTTGTCATTGGTTCGGGAGATAGTGTCTCCTATATTTGTGGGGTGGGATGCGCTTCCTGGGACCTGGGCTTTCGGTCTTACGTTCTGAGGATATGAGTTTCATATGGTCCTTGATGTACTTTGTGATGCTGTTGAGTGGGGTATGAGAGGGGTGTTAGCTTTCAAAACCTTGATTTCTGGAAGGAGGTTTCCGTTGACTGTCCTACATGTAGGAGAGGTCAACACCTGCGATAGAGGCATTGATTCTGCTTGCTGAGGTTGCGTCGGGCGGTATTGGCATATGGTGTAACGTTTTCACCTGTCTCAGTCTCATTTCTGTCTAAAGAGCCTCCTGTTAACGTTGTGTCGAAGATGTAAAACCATATCAAATATAAGGAATTTCCCACAGACATAGGAAAACTAGCAAGCTTTCCTTAAAATGTTTGCTTTGACACATGAACTATGCAAGATACTGTATTTGATCTACTTTATAAAACTGTGTGGTATTTTACTCTGTTTACTTTGCTCTGTAATACACCGTGCATTTGAAAAAAAACAGATGAAGTTCTTAAAAATTGCACCACTGACCAATATTCATATTTATTCCATGAAATACAATCTGTCAATTTCAGTTGTCAGCTTTCTGTAACTACTTTTAGTTCTCGATATCAGGTTTTGGAAGATGCTCATGTGAAGTGAAGCTATAACTACTTTTCTACTGCTGCAACCAAGTGTGAGGCCTGCACTTGAATGCGCGTATCTTGAAAACATCCACAGAGCTGCCAAGGTTTCAGATTGCTATGTGCGACATTTTCATAATTCCAGTGTAATAATGAGTGACATTTCAACGACTATGAGTGACACATTTTTGCAAGGAAAATCAAGCAATGAAACACATAGGAAAACATAAATATCAGAAATTACACCCATTCGAGCAACGAGAAACTCAAAGAAGTCACTGAAGACACAACATTCATCTGATATTTCTTCTTGCATGTTTCATTCCCTCTTTGTGGATGGAACAAGTTAACGTACATGCATAATATTTTTGTCTGTTTCAAATGAGTGAGATATAAATTAAGAAAACTATGCCTATGTCTCATTTTTGTGTAAAGTGTTCCAGCGCTCCTAATAGAAAATTGTCTCACAAACGCTACTCATCTCCACAATACTCATCATTAATCATGAATCACTACCAAGGCCCATAAACCAACAAGACTATTTTTGAGTGACTGAATCATGTGACCTAATTAATCAGAACTATTCACAAACTATTTACAAATTTATATACAACTGCAGTTTATCATTTCTTACCATGGTTTTGAAACATATGACATTTAATTAAGTCACAAAGGCGAATGGATCAACTAATGATAACTAGACCATGAATAAACAAGACCAGCTTGTCATTTCAAAAATCTAATTGATTTAGCTTTATTTTATTCAAAGAAAGAGCATTTTTATTCAAAAATCATTATTTTTTTAGCAAATTGAAAGCATCATTCGAGGAAAGGCACATTAGTCTGACATTTTAAAAGGTAAATCAATCAGCATGTATTAAAGCAAAATAAAGTTTCCATCCCTAAATTCTATTTCCCTGTCTAAAACTCTCTTCACCTAAAAGAATTTAATAAAGACTGCAGTCCTTACGTGCGCCAAAAGTCCATCAGCACGTCATTCAGGAATCGGGAAGCAAGAGCCCCCTCCTGCCTGTAGGGCCAGATTTTATACCTTTCTAACTATCTAATCTTCTCAAAAGTGTTCTTTTTCGTTGCCATCAGAGCTCCCATTGGTTGACTTATGTCAGTTCATTTTGCGTCATCACCATTTCCAAACCATGTCCGAGCTAATTCTTTAGCTCCATTGTCCTTTTACTTCTCGTGTCATTTTGCTTCCTAGAGATTGTATCATTTCTCTCGAGCTACAGTTCACGATTTCCTTGCTTTGGTAATCCTGCCGCTTCCTGTCCTTGGACAAACTTCATGTGCACCTTATGCACGACTTTATTCATCAGTAATTTCTGACAAAATTGTCAATGTGGTAAGACTTTCCACTTCTCGTGTGTGCAAGGCTCTTCTCTGGACAGGTTTCAAAACGCCATCTTTTTGCAGGCCCAAAAGGCCACTCACGGAAACTAGTATTTAAACAAACACAAGACAGTAATTAATTAAAGAATTAAGATCCATTCTGTTACCCACCCCTCTTCTAATTATTAACCAGGTTATTTATGTTACCTAGCCAAAGCACAAATAGCAGCTTTTATATTAACCTTCTTCTTTTAGGCCATCAGGATTCTCCAAGAGCTTTTGCCACAGAAAAGACACGACAAAACATGTTGCACACAAATAATATAGCACATGCCATTAATTAAACAGCCTCATTTAATACTTGACAAAGACAATAGACAAGGTTAGTTTATTATTTTTCCACACACTTGCAAATGCAACATAAAAGCACATTAGTCCCTCATGTAATGTATGCAATTTTAAACTAAGTTGATTAATGGTTTCAACACATGCTATTAGTACTGTTACATTATTTATGGAAGTTTAACTTTGCGAGCTTGAACGAAATTTCATTCAATATCTCGCTCCATCAAAAGTAATTGGAATTACGGCCTTCTACTGTTAAAACATCTGCCTGCAGCGGTCAGAGTGAACTTCAGTACAGACTCCGGGCCCTATTCACAAAGGGAAACTGAGACGAAAGTCTAACTTCACAACTTTCGGTATTCACAAAGGGCATTTACGAGTATTAAAGATAGACTTTTGTCTCAATTTAACTTACGTTTTGGTCTCAGTTAGACTTAAGACCAAAACTTGAGTTAAACTGAGACAAAAGTCTAACTTTACTACATGTAAATGCCCTTTGTGAATACCGAAAGTCGCAAAGTTAGACTTTCGTCTCAGTTTACCTTTGTGAATCGGGCCCTAAGTGTGGGACTCCCCCAGGCCACCAGTTCATAAGTGCCTGGGGGAGTGAGTCAGCCAATCGGAGCTCTTCACTGGTGATGTGGTACTTGTATTGAGGCCCCAGCTCAGGACTTCTGTAAGCCCACCTGCATGAGAGACTGCTGGCTGCAGACATGAACTCGTCCGAGTTGTCACTCTGATATCTGGCGCTAGGATGCAGCAGACCGAATGCTCTCTTGACCTGACCATGGCAGGCTCCAGGACACCAGGAAAGAGTACATTCACTGCGGCTGCCTGCTGCAAAGCTAGTGGCCCTTTGGGGAGGTGCTGGAATGTCTGCCTCGCTGCAATTATGAATAAGCGTGGCAAGCTTTGCCAGAACATATCAACAGGCAAGGCACAGCCTCATGGATCCACGTGTGCCTGGCGCTGTCTGCAGGTGATGGCAGTTATGTTATCACCAATTGAGGAGCAGCTATGCACGCTGATAAGACACGGGCTGACTCGGCTACTAATAATGATTAAGGATTTTTTTTGCCTGTGCCAGAACCCAGACCCGAGTAAAATCGGCAACATAATGCAAGCGCCCCCTTCCCTGGATTGGGGCTGTAGGACATAAATACCGGTTGTGGCAGGCACTATTGTGACAGAGAGAGCCACGGCCCGACTGGAAGCGGTAACTGGCCCCGGCAGACAGCTTTGCCATTGGGCAAATCATTGCAGTCTCATGTGACGGATAGGAGTGCTGTCCCTGAATGTAGCTAAACCAGAAGAAGCGCTGCTGAGCCAGCCCCTAAACATGCACTGTCAGCTTTGCTCAGTTTGACTTCTAATTATTATAGCTGCGCTCCAGCACTTGACAGCTCAGAAAGCTATAACAAGCATTGGCATAGCCAATAGGTTGCCTTTGGAACCTTATAAGTGCTTAGCTATGCACAAGTTGATGTTGTTGCACCAAGGATATTGTGCTGCATAACTAAATACTTATAAGGCCCCAAAGGCGAGACCTATTGGCTATGCCAGTGCTTGTTTTAAGGCCTGCCATTGCACTGAGTTTGTGGCATAGGTAGCCTGGGAGGTTCCGCTGGTCTCTTTGTGGCCTTGGACTTCCCCACAGACCCTGAGAAGGATCCTGGTTCTTCAGATGCTGCTTGCCAAGTACGGGGCGCTGGCATTGTCCCTGTGCCACCTGTTTTGCCTCCGTGTCTAGTGAGGAGCTGCGAGGAGGAGCGGAGCGTGGAGCGAGGGGCGAGGAAAGCTGCAGCGGCTGGAACGGTGTGTGGAGCGGTGTGTGGCGCCTGGTGTGCGGAGTGCCTATGCCTGCTGTACATTGCTTACTCGTCATTCTCGTTGAGCCTACCACCTACCGCCATCCGCCATCACTCGGTATTGCTGTCCCGAAGAGTCCTGAAGCAGCCCCGGAGCGGAACACAGCTGCGAGCGCTGGCGAGTGACGGTGAGCGGGGACCGCCACAGCTAACGCAGCTACTGCAGCCCTGTGCTCCAGGCTCCAGGCTCAATGAAGGCAGCGGAAAGTAGCTGCGAGCCCTCTCTGGACTTGTGTTCGAGACTCGTGTCAGCTGCCATCTACACGCCCTCCCCTGCCCCCCCAACTGCTGGAGCGGTATAGGGCACGGGCACGGGCACGGGAGCGGAGTGGGGCGAGGGACCACGACCAGCCACCCACCGCCGCCCGTCAAGGGAGACCCAGGGGGCCAAGGAGGCACTAGTAAGCACGCAAGGAGGGACAGGAGCATACATAGACCTCCATTGACGTACGCAGGGAGTTCAGCGCCACACTACCTCCCTGCAGAGCTTGTGGCCCTGAACTCTTCACAGGCTCCCAAGGGGGGTTAGGGAAATAGTAGGGGCCAGAAGGCAGCGGCAAGGGGCCGGTGGAAGGAAGCCCACTCAACACAGCAGCTTGGTATTATAACGTCAATTACCTAATTTATTTCCACCCCGGCACCCACCCACCTAGTTCTTCTTCCACGTATTACTGTCATGAGATCTGGAAGAGTAACAAGACTTCTCACAAGGCCTTCAGTTAAATAAAAAAAGAAGGCAGTTGCACAAGCAAGCCATGGGGGTGAAGGAGCACCAAAAAAAGATGACCTCAGCGGACAAAACATCGAGGACAATAGCACCATCAGTGGAGTTGATACCCACAAACTAAGTATCCACCTAACAGGTGGCCCCAAAGACAGTCGAGCAAAGAATCTACCGCCCGCTTTGGACCTAAGAGGCGGAAACCACCAAAACGGATCCCCCAAAGGAACCAAAGGGAAAAAGCTAGGCGAGATAGTCGACATAGACGCAGACGGACAATCTTCGATAAAGCACAAGAGTCTCTACTAGCCAAAAATTTACACCAGATTTACCTTTCTTAAAGATCCTGGCAACATAATTTACTTGAACAACGACACCATAATGGGTCTACAATCCCCGCTGTGACCAGACGCAGCGGTAAGCCTGACAGCAGCAGCACGCCAGCCATCCCAAGCAACAGGATGAACAATCGTCGAGATACACAACGTCCAAAATGAAATGGAGACAATAGTCCATTTGAAAACCAGTACGGGAATCTGAGCACAAGGGGGAAAAAAATGACAGCACTGAAGATGCAACTGACGTGGACAATGGCCAGCTCAGTTGTCAGCTCAACTCCCCGCCATACGCAGGGCATCCGGTTCAAAGCCTTAGGGGGCTCACGCCCAAGGACGAGAAGGACCTTGAAAATAAGCGGGCAGTACAACCCAACGATCTTCCTGGGCCCTAGCAGGCCAACGATCAGGCCAACGATCAGCGAGATCACTCCCCCTTCTCCTTAATCTCTCAATCACATCAGAATCCTCGGGGTGTACACGAAGGAGCACTTACAACCGCCCATGCATTAAACCGCACTCCAAGTAAGCTGCAAGTCACGCATCACGATAATCCAATAGCTGAGGAACAGCACAAAAGCTCTGACCCACTAATCGATCCCTCACACCGGCCAACTCTAGACTTGAGCACTCCAGACAGTGATATGACCTTTCTGGCATCACAAGAATGGGTGGACCTTGTGGCCTCATATAATGTAAAACCTACTCATAATAGCTCCTCAGAAGAGCTCCCTTCCCCGCTTATCGAAGGGAGTAACGGCCCCACAAACATGTTTTGGGTAAACCATTTGAAGACAATCCAATTGTCAGCCACAGCACTGCAGTATAATCAGATAAGCTGGATCTGCAGCTGACGGTCCTTCAGGCGCTAGCAGACACCACAACAGGGATAGAAAATACGCTATCAGAACTAAATTGCCTTATAAAAAGAGTGCAAGAAGCAGCAAAATTATCACAAATAATAAGAACCAAATGCATCTGTTCCCCAATAATCGATAAGCTATCAACATTACCAACAATATTGGGGAACCTTCTGGCGGACCTAAAAGAAAATACAGCAATGCACCAAAACACAGAGACAAAGACCGGAAATATAGGTCCCAGCCAAAAAGCACCAGGTGACAACACTCACCACATCACCCGCAAGCAAGGGGACTCGTCCCCAAAATTGAAAAACAGCCTGGATGACTCCTCTATGAACACTTCTACCAACGATAGGGACGGCACAGAGACATCTACAAACGCACGTGCCCGTCGCAAACAAAGAAGGAAGGGCAGGAATAGAAAGACAACAGGTGCTTGTTGCATCAAAGAGACAGAGTTAAAAACAACGCATGGGGACAAAGAACAAAAACGAAATGACGAGAAGTTCTTGGAGGAAAAAAAGCCACCTCTTATAGGCATCGAACAAACTGACAAAACGACTTTGGAAATAGCAGAGACTCCACTACTGAAACAACCCAAAAAGGTAACAGGCAAACAGACTGAAAAGAAAGTCACCGGCCCAATCATCAACAAGCAACTCACCTTTGCAATAGATTCAGCACATGACACATGGAGTACAGGAAGGAGAACGGAAGAAATAAAGCTAACAGTATCATTACAACAAACGCAACCTGGAGCACCCGACAAAGAGCAAGCCCCAGAAGTTTCGACCCATCTTAGCACAGACGCAACAAACATTAACCAGTCAACACTCAGAGCCAATCTTCGGAAGGATTCCATCACTCGGGATCAACACGGAATCAACACCACACACAACGACACGTCATACAGAGTCGAACATTTTTAACCAACATACATCAACCACTCATCAGTGTACGCTATCCTCAGTAATAAATGAGACCGACCTAATACTGTTCATTCCCGAATTCAAATCTAAGGGAAGAGTGGACACCTTAAACAGGGGCAATATATTAAGACTGATCCGCTCAATTGAAAGTGTATCTCATATATGGGGAATAAAATTGGAACCGGGAAAAAGACCTGCTTATCCCACTCCACTCCTAGAAGGAAGAAATAAAGATCGCCCGCATAAAGCTAATTCATTTCTAAAAGGAGCACGTAGTAACTCCCCAAGTCCGAACAACAATCTAACATCCCTGACAACTCACCAACTTGATCCAAGTTGGGCAAACATACAGCGGACAATATCTGCAGCTGTCACAAAGTGACAAACAACATCAATCCAGCCTCTCACAAAAGCTGACGCTCCAAATATAAAAATATGGATTTGGAACATAAACGGCCTGACTAGCAAACTAGACGAACCAGACACACTAAATTACCTAAAATCATTCAATCTGATTTTGCTCCAAGAAACCTGGGAGGAGGAAGAGTTTTCTCTTATAGCATACTCAACGCAAATCCATCCAGCTATAAGAAACTCGTCTTACGGTCATAGCTCAGGAGACCTGGCATCGCTTGCCTCAATACTCACCATAGGAAAACTGGAAGTAATAGAGGGAAAAATTACACCTCCAAGTGCCATACAGGCAATAGTAATAATGATCGGAAAAAACAGGTCCCCCAACAACTGCATATATTGAACACTTATTTACATCCCAAGCATAGACTAAAAGGTGCGAGAGAACTAGTCACAGAGGTGGCAAGATTGATGGAAGAAAGGGATATAAAGAACTTACTCCTGGCAGGTGACTTCAACCTTCAACTCCTCGGAGACAAATCAGAAGATGAAATAGTACAGGACCTTAACAACGCTTGGGGAATTCCTAGTCAAGCCATACTCACTCCCAACAAACAAGATGCTCAAGCCAGCTACTAAGAGACCTAGAGCAGTTAAACTTGAGGGTATTAAACGGCCAATTCGTAGAGGACATGTTATGTTATGTTAAAATGTATTTATTAAGCGCTCGTACGCCCAAGGGCTTCATGGCGCTATCGTAAGGAACAAAACATATTGCAAAACTCAGCAAACATAACAATTGTAAGTCTCAGCAGTAAGCCTGATTAAAAAGCGAGGTTTTTAAGGAATGTCTGAAAGTGAGAAGATCTGGACTGATTTTTAGAGAGATCGGTAACGAATTCCAAAAAGTGGCTGCAAGGTAGTCAAAACAGCAACCGCCAAGGCGTTTTTTCTTAAAAGGTGGGACAGCCAGTAAAGCTTTAGAAGCAGAACGAAGATTTAATGGGGGATTATATCTGGAAACAAGGTTTTTTATACATTTTGGACCTGTGTCCTGTAAAGTTTTGAAAATAAGGCATCCCGTTTTGAACGCAATTCGCTGTGCAACAGGCAGCCAATGTAATTGTTTCAAGCCAGGTCTGATAGACTGATATTTTGCCTGTTTGAGAATAAGCCTAGCGGCTTGATTCTGGACAAATTGGAGTCTTTTTTGCAGGCCCGCTGGGATTCCCAAATAAGGACTGTTTGAGAAATCCAGTCGGGACAGGACAAGGGCCATGACAACCTGAATGAGTGCGGCTTGCGTAAGAAACTGGGCTATTTTTTTTATTTTCTTAAGTTAGAAGAAGCTGGCAGAGACTACTGCGCTAACTTGTCCTTTCAGGGAGAGATCCGCACTAAGTGTGACTCCCAGACTTTTAACCGAGGAAGATCTCGAAGGTGGAATCCCCATGCTGGATGGCCAGAAACATGGACTCCAGCTTAGTTCGCTTTTCCCAGGAGAGCTAAGTTCTGTCTTGCCTGGGTTAAGTTTTAGATGGTTAAGACTCATCCACCTCTGTATGTGAATCATGGTGTTCTGAAATTCCACCACAGAGTCTGGAGTGTTAAGGGGAAAAACAAGTTGGAGATCATCCGCGTAGTTGTAAATGGTAACTTTAGCATTCTTTAGGGAGTAAAGTAATGGACGCAGATACAAATTAAATAATAAGGGTGACAGTGATGATCCTTGCGGCACCCCACATGTAGTGGGAGTTAGAGAAGCTGTGAACAGTCTAACTGATTGCGTGCGTCCTGTGATAAAGAAGGTAATCCAACTTAAAGCAGGACCCCTGAGGCCGGCTTGTTCGACACGGTTGATAAGAATGGTATAATCAACCGTGTCGAACGCTGCCGACAGATCTAAAAGCACAAGGGCCTGGTGGATGCCTCTGTCTGTGTTGCGTCTTAGAGTGTTTTGGACAGCAAGGATCACGGCTTCTGTCGAGTGACAGGGACGGAAGTCGGCCTGATTAGATTCAAGGTACTCAGAATTTTCTATGAATTTGGACACGCAGGTAGAGATATGGGCTTCCAAGATTTTCGATGCATATGGTAGTAAAGATATTGGCCTGTAATTTATCGGATCATGTGGGTCTGCTCCTGCTTTTTTAATCAGTGGAATAAGCAAAGCTTTCTTGAGACGGCAAGGCACTTTGCCCAGCGACAATGATCCGTTTAGCAACGGGAGGACGCCCTGTGGGATTGCCAATCCTACCTCCCTAAAAATATGTGGGGGGCAAGTGTCATCAGGCGAGCCAGATTTAACACGTATAAGGAGGTCAGACAGAGTTTTCACATCAATGGGAGGAAAGGTTTCTAAAATAGAAGAATTATAGTAAACATCATCCAAAGGAGGAGGAGGCAGTGAATTTAAAATACTCTGCTTTATAGTGGTGATTTTATTTAGAAAAAAAGTGTCCAAAGAGTTACAGAGCTCTTGAGTGGGAGTAACCTGAAGGGTAGTTCTGTCACTGTTACTATGATCATTAACAATATTAAACAGGTCTTTTGTCTTACTCTGCGAGTTTAAAATTTTCTCAGAGAAATAATCAGTTTTCTGTTTCAGAATAGATTTTTGCTACAATTTACGAACAGTGCAGTAATTTACTTTATCTTGTGGCAGATACCTGGTCCTCCACTTCCCCCAGCATATACGTATTTCTCCTCAACTACCTCTTCGTATCTCGACTTTACCCTCGTAACTCTCCCTCTGTTTGACACTATCTGCTCATTCAAGATCGGTGTAAATGGTCAAAGCGACCATCTACCACAGGAAGTGGAATTATATGTCACCAGAAGGAACGACCGGGAAGAAAGAAAAACTGTCGGCATGGAGCACACCACCAACTTCAGATGGATAAGGTGTAAGACCACCAAAGTAGAAGAGCTTAATCAACGCAAGAATGATTCTGCATCAGAGTACAAGCTCGTCAAGGAACCCACTGGAGGCCTGAATAGCCTTTGTAACAGAACTTGGAACAAAATTAGGCATAGAGCAAAACAACAACACAAACAGCTCATCAACCCACACAATAGCAAATGCAACCTCACAGGAGATAAAAAAACTAAAACGGGAAATAAACCAGATCCTTAGGAAGCATCGCAATCAATCATACAACGAGGCCTTGCATGAGGAGCTGCGACTCCGAAAGACTCGGCTCAGCAAGCTGACCTGGGAAAAGAAAAGGCAAATCAATGAGAACCTCTGGGCGAAAATAGTACATGACTAAAAACAGAAGAACAGTGCCAGGTTCTGGACAACAATACATAGCCTTCAGCGGCCATGCAACAATGGAATAAACTCCCATATACCTGAGCCCGAATGGGCTCACTACTTATCAACACACTTTAACGACAAAAACCCCGAGGGGGGCTTACTTAGAGGAAAAAAACTAACTACTAGGATCACAAACAGTAAAAAGAAAACGATAGTCAATCATCGAACATATGCAAATGCAAATCAAGACACTATTTTGGCGGAGACATCGCACAACCCTGTAACAATGGTGGAAGACGGAACAACAAGTCTTAAACCACCTTCAGGCAGCAAGGATAAAAAACACACAATAACAGCAGTCAGGATTAAGCAACAAATATCCAAAGGGAAACTGGAAGGAGCACCAGGACCCAATGGAATCCCGCCAATAATGTACAAGCACGAAGACACTTTTGGAGCGAGACACTGGTGCCACTCTTCCAGGAGGTCAGGGAAACAGCGACATGCCCTTCAACTTGGAGAGGATCAATACTTAGCCCGATCCATAAACAGGGCGATAAGAGCAACCCAAGCAACTACCGCCTCATCGCCCTAATTGACATCGAGGCAAAGTACTACGCGGGCCTTATCTTGGAAGAACTAACATCTTGGGCAACTCTTAAAAACATAATCCCCATCAACCAAACTGGTTTCTGCAGAGAACAGGGGACAATCACAAACATCATGGCGTTAACCGTACTGACAGACGCTGCGAAGACTGTCAAGAGCTCGCTATTTCTATGCTTTATAGACAATAGTGCAGCATTTGACCATGTTGATCAAAATAAACTCTGGCTGAAGCTGGTCAAGTGGGGGATACCAGGGTCACTCCTAAAGCAGTTGATATTACTACACACGACACCTGGGTAAAGATCAAACTTGGTAGTGGGACGCACCTTTCCAGGCAAATTAACACCACCAAAGGTCTAAAACAAGGAAGCGTACTTGCCCCCATGTTGTTTAACCTCTTCCTAGCAGACTTGCCCGGAGAACTGGATAAAACCAACTCACATGCACCACGGCTGGGAGACATTTCGCTATCTAACCTTCTCTACGCCGATGACCTGGTCTTAGTAAGTCGCTCCCCAATTGGTCTGCAACATCTCTTGGACACTACTAATCAATTCTCAATAAATAATGCTTTGAAGATAAACTTTAAAAAAAAAAAAACTTATGTCAGTGAATTACAACAAACTAAAGAAACTGTATGGTTCCTGGGTGGACAGAGGTTGGACCAAGTCACCAATTACAAATACCTTGGCGTATTATTAGACTGTAGAGGCTCGTTCAAACCCCAGCTAGAGGCTATAGCTCGAAAAGGTACTACCTTCCACTTCTCAATCAAGCCGCTAAAAAAAGTTCTCCCTGACCGATCATTTGACCCCGTCCTACAGGTGATTAGAGCACGTCTACAACCTATGCTTACATACGGAAGTGAATCCATGCAAGGAAAAGACGCTAAAGCTCTTGACAAAACAATCAGCAGAGCATACAGAGCAATCTTCCGTTTGCCAAACTATGTGTCTCCTGCCCAAATTCGCCTTGAATTTGGTATCCAAAAACAAACGGTGGAGAGAAGGGGTGCCTACATAAAATGCTGGCGCAAAATCAAAGGCGCTGAACAAGGAACCCTAAACGCTCACCTATGGACGGAACTGTCAATATGACCTAACTCACCTGCAAAAAAATACCTCTTAAACTCATTGGAGTATCTGGACTTAACTAGCCTCTGGGAGTGCTCAACCACCAATAAGAATTTCAAAAAGGCGGTAACAAAAGTCACTAAACTGAAATTGTCTATTGAAGACAAAGAAACCCTGGCCAAGAGGGCAGATGGATGGGCTGTGCTGAAAGATTATAACGCCCTAAAACCGCTCGAATATCTGAAAATGGGTCACACGCGGAAGACAAAAGATACATTTTTAAACCTGCGTTTTGGAATTATACCAATTCTACCTCACTTGGCACCATGGAAAAGGAGGCCAGACAATCATCTTTGCCGTCTTTGCAAATCCGGGAATGAGGATTTAATCCATATAATATGCATCTGCCCAAATCGGATGGGCATAAGGCGCGCCCTACTTCGATCACTCTGGAATCAGAAAGGAGTTACAAGCTGCAGGCAAGCTGTGATGATATGCTTCAAAACTGAAGAAGTCCAACTAAACTGTAGACTGACGAAGTTTTTTGATATGGTGTCCACAAGACTTATGAACTATTCATATGGCAAGTGACTAATAAAGTGTAATAACTTGTTAACCAAGACATAGTATCCCAAGGACCCGCCAAGTTAAAGCAGGCACAGTACATCGAGACAGTCTTTTTAAAATCTTACATGTGGACCATAGATATTTTACTGAGAATGATAATTTAATACGATTTTAAACATCTTTTTCCTTTAATAATGTATGTGTATCTAACGTTATAACGATTTTTAATGACATTATATTTTATATTGTGAGTTTTAATTACAATAAAGTAAACCTCAAACCTGTTTTGCCTCCGTACGTACATAGATAGGCAAAGTCACTGTCTGGAAATGTAAGCAATGTCGGTAAACAAAGAGTGTTGTCAATTCTTTTACTATTTTGTTACGTGTGCTTGGATTTTCAGGTTTAAATTATATATTGTGTACTTTTGTTGCAGGGATTCTGCTCCTACACAGAACTGTGCACAGAGACTTAGGACCTCAGTGAATTAGGGTGTGCCAAAACTCACCTTAGTATCCAAACCCCCTACCAGACTAGCATCAGACTAGCATCAGTGACTCATTGGTTCTTCGTCCTATAGCAAAAACACCAATGATTAGTCAACCCAGAACATGTGACTTTTCCTCAGGTACGGTGAAAAACAGGAGCACTCTTTCGTAACACTCTCATACCAGTCCAAAACATGGAGTAAAATAGAGACACAAGCAAGTTTGACATTTTTATTTCTAACGCCGTGATCTCATGCGCAGTACCTTAGATAATACAAGCAAACATATTATCAGAAACAAGGTTGTCAGCATAGTTACTATTCTATAGAATACAAAGGGGGAAAGCGTGTTATAATGCTGAAGGGAAACAGGTTTTAAATATACCTATATTTCCCCCTCCCTAGTTAGTAGGTTAGTTTATAACTACAGAAGGTCTCATAGGATTATATGGGCGGCCCCATACCTCTGGTACTTAGCAGAAGTGGATCACATAGAGTTCGGCACAAGCTCTCAGCTAACAAATGTTCTCCAAGTGTGTCTGATCATGCCTGCACAGTGCATTATTAAACACGCAAGTATCAGAGGTGGCCACAGCTGCATGTGTGTTATGGCTAGAACGTGCGCTGATCACTTCGAACCACAGACACAGTGTCCAAGATAACCTTGACGGCCCAGGCTCTCACTGTACAGACTAAACTAATGAAGCAGTCTAGAAATGTAGCATAACAAGTTATTCTCATGTGAAGCAATATACTCAGCCTTCTCTAAAAAATAGCGCAAGTGAGTGTTGTGTGCAAAGCAGAGCAGGAAAGTAAAATGGTGTTTAAATCTCTAATAAGCCCATGCCAACTTAACACTGTGTGAATGTAAAGCTCAGCCCCACTACACTTTATAAAAATCTGGATCTGTGGCACAGACATGAATACAGGCGCACCACTTTCAGAGAGGTCGAGAGGTCACCACATGGCTACAAGGCCATAAACTGTCCTTTTATGGCCAAACAATGGGAAAGGAGGCAGGGAGCAGGACGTGGTGGGTCACAAGGGGCTGGGGGGTTTAAAAGCAATGGATCGTTTAAAACAGCAAGTACGGAAGGGGTGGTGGAAAGATGGCTGCAGATGCACTGGTTGATCATAGTCAGTTGATGGGAATGTGGAAGGGGGAAAAATAGGGGCTCTCTGCCTTTAACTTAGGTGAATTGCAGGAAGACGGGCCACAGCTTGTGGTGCTTTAGAAGTAGGACAAAAGGACAACCTAATAAGTAAAAAGATAAGATCATCTTCACTGATTTAAGCACGTTCTTAAGCGTGGCAGAGAACGAAATAGAGTGAACGTCAGAGGGTGGTAGGAGGCAGAAAGACAGGCAATAGGAGAGAGAGTAAGAAGACTGGAAAATACAGATCTGGTATGAGTGCCAGGTGACTAGGTCGATGGTGGTAACACTGGAAAACTAGAAATCAGGAACACGGTCAGCAGCATCGCTCACCCTACAGCTCTACTCGCCACTGACCCCTTGCCCTTCCTTTGCACTCATGCAGGACGACATGTGCCAACACGGTCAAACACAAGCTGTCACTACCCATGATTAACTACTCAGGTGATCCACACTAACCAGGCTCAGTCCACACCAACCGGGCAAGCTGCTCCTGCCCACTGGTGTAGTGAGGCTCACAAAGAAGCAAGTGTGTATTCCATAGCCAATCAGCACTTTAGAATTCTGTACTGAGTACTAGGATTGGCTAAAGTCCTCCCGGTGCTCCAATCTGAGGTAATCTTACACTGTGGTATTACCGCCCCCTCCCAGGCTACTCGGAAGTGCTACAATTGCAGGAAATGACATTGGTTTGAAGATCAACAACGATCTACGGCCAGTAGACCAAATGCCTGGACGGTCCGCGTAGGTAGAGGGCAGCTACTCGTATTAATGTAGCTCTCTCGTAAAGCTGTCAAAACAAGCTGGCTCAAGGCAATGTGTCATGTTTTGCTGTGATATATTTAGAATGGCTTTACTGTAGGACAGTGTAAAGAAAGCACAGCGTAGAATTGGCGTGCAGTCTGTGGGCAGGCGGTGTTAGGCAGAGGCGGGTGCCGGGCTTGGATCATTTTCAGTGGGGATAGGAAAGTGTCTTTTCTTGTGGGTAGTTTATTTGGTGGTGTTTGGGACAGTGTGTGTATTAATGTTCCAATACGTGCGGCACAATGTAGCCTTCCGTCTGGGTTGGATTGAGGTACAGTGTTTTTACCTGAAGTTATGTGCCTTTGAGGCAAAGTAAAGGCAGTCTGTCCTCTGTGGTATTTTGTATTGGGTTTGTTAAGACAAGCAGTACTATGCCTTTAACTGGGGACATTATGTGTAAGGGATGGCATTTTTGTGAATGACAGCAAACGAAGATGACGTTCCAAAGTTCGTGGTGCTTTGGAGATGTGAAGGTAGGATGACGTACAAAGATATGAAACAAATAAATGTGAGAGATGGGGGTCAGAGAGTCGCAGAGAAAGAGACTTTGTACTAAGTGACTGGGAGAGCTTTAATGGGCAGAAAAAGGAAGGTAGAGTGCTAAGACTGAATGAACTCTAAATCAGTAAGAATCAGAAGGGGCAGAAAGTTTGACCAGACTGGAAATGTGTGGCTTTCAATAGACAGAAGAAAACAGAAGTGCAATCTGGATGGTAAAACATACGTGCCTGAGGCAAACAATGAGACCGATAAAATAGTAAACAGTCAGACAACAGAAACACGCATGCAGTGGTCAAATTTACATAGGAAGGAAGTTGATCACTTCAGACACACCCGTACCGGTTCTCTGTAGTCTGTGAACGTGCCAGTAAGGATTAATCAACAAAACCAGGACAAGGAAGGGGCTAAAAGACTAAAGATAGCCCAGACAAACGCCGGAGCCCGTGAGTGGTACGCGCACACGCATGGGAGAGCGAGCAGAAGACCATCTGTTTCCAATTATCGCTCCCGCGTCTGGGCACAATAATTGGAAACAGATGGCGCCCCTGCTCGTAACTGCAAGCCTTAGGACGTGGGCGGCTACATTTGCTGGGTTTGGATGAGTACATGCTAGCAGGATCCAGACTATCCGTACACACCCATCTACTCCTTTGGAACATGGGGAGAGTGGGTTGGACATCCTATTTCACAATTCCCTGGAGGTTTGCACACTACGGACATGGAGGGACCCCACTGGACAGATATATTGTTGCCAAGGTTCAGATGTTCAATGAGTCTTTGTGTGTGGGCTCTATCTATGCCCCGGCGGCTGAACAAACTCCTGCTCTCCTTTGGGACAGCCGGGGTATTCATGAGGGGGGTGCTGGAATATGGTACCTTGACAAGTCCAGAAACCATATGACCAGGCAGCCCGAGACCGGTTCATCCTCTATGACATTATTGATGATCGTGCCTTGATGGATCCAGGGCGATTGACGCACCTGAGGGACGCGGACTATACCTTCACCTCCTGCATCCATTGTAAACGTTGACACCTTGATCCTCCCAAACAGTACCTCTGACACTGATCATGAAATTGTGCTACTCAACCATAATCTCCGATTGTTGAAAACCCCTCAGGCCCGTTGGCGAATGTATATAGCATGGTATAAAGCCCCTAAAGACAAGCACAGATGGTGCCAATATCTGAGCCATTACTTGGAGGAGAACGCTGGGTCCATCTCCTATGCACAGGTGCTGTGAGAGGGCAGGAAGGCCTTCGAGAGGTAATTCGATGAAAGATTTGGCTGCCTATAAGTGCCACTGTGAGGCATAACAGCATTGGTTGACTGACCTCTTGCTTCACCTGGCTCAGATGTATAATGCATTGCTGACCCCTGCTCTTCTCAAGGAGCTCCTTGGGGCCAAGAATGATCTGAAGTCCCATTACACCACACAAGAGTAGTAGGTGCACTTTGGCTTGTGGCAGCTGCACTATGAGATGGGGGGAGCTGGCCAGTTGTTGGCTGCACAGCTGTGTCAGGCGCAGTCGCGTGCAATGATACTGCCCTTAGATCTGCTCATGATGTGCTTTTTACCGAACCACTTGACATTCTTCAAGACTTTACCACCTTCTACGAGGCTCTCTACTCCTCGTCGGCACAAGTTCATGCTGCCACAGAGCAGGTGTCTCTGACTGGAGTTGCCCTCACAGTGCTGTCAAGTGATCAAGCAAAATTGCTTGATTCTGACATCAGTGATGAGGAAATTGTACAGGTCACTGACTGGACGGCTTCCATGAAGGCCCAGTGCACAGCACAAATGTTCATAACACCCCACACATGTGTAACAGATGGTCCCATTATATCAAATATTCTCTACTCGTTCATCTTACGAATATCCAACTGATTAGAAATTCCACATTATATACTATAATATCCAGCATATACATTGCCAATACCTGGCAGAATTTAAAAGATCAGTAAATTTACAAAACTAACAACCTAATTAACTTCAGGCATAGCAGTACTTAAGGCTTCATTCCCGATATGAACATTACATATATATGTATTATTCCATGACCAACATTTCCCAGTTATTACATTACTTTGCTCATGTGTTGCTGCATGGACCAGGACATCCCTCCTAACTCAGAGCGGTAGTATCCAACCTCTCCATTCAGCACGTTGCCAGTTCCACATGCTACGAATTATTTGATTCCGAATCAAGGTGTAAATTTGCTTTAAGCGTTGTGAGAAGTAAGTTCCAGTTATCTGAGATAGGGATTTTGCGTAGCCCCAGGGTGTCTTCCCTGAAAAGGGACACACCCTCAGCCCTCACCCAGTTGAGGACAGAGCGGGACCAGGCCAAAATAGGTGGTGGATGGGGGGGCGTAGCAAAGACGCGGATGGAGTGAGTCGCATGACTCTGGGTCTCCGCTACACCGTGTCCCGTTATTGCTGTTGTTCCCTGCCACCGGTTCTGTTAACCGGGGCAGGGAGCTTTGCCTACAAGCAGTGGCACTGTGGGGAGTTTCTGCCCGCTCGGAGGAGACTCGGTTGTGCCCGACAGCCGGAGAGCCACAGAGGCTTCTCTTGAAGATTGCCCCGCTGCCATTTTGGGGGGGATGGGCCAGCTGCGTGAAGGGCTGCTGATCCGTGAGCCCGGACCTGAAGTGTGCGGGTGAGGGGGTACCATGACAGAGCAGCCCCTGGAATCAGCAGCTATCCCTCGAAGCCCCCTGGATGCTGGGGGCCAGGTGGAAGAACTTCTCACCCCGCTGCATACTGGTGCTGCTGGTTGTGCCTGACAGAAGGGAAGGGCTGGTGCCTCCCGGGAGACCGTATAGGCGACCACTCTGGGAGACGAGCCCTGCAGTGGGAGGTGCTGCTGAGCCGTGACTCCGGGCCTGGACTGCATAGGTGAGGAGATGCCACACCGGGGATTCCCTGGAGTCGGCGTTTGCCTCCCGGGACATCGGAGATGGCGCCCTGCACTCTCACCGCCTTCTGGCGCTGCTGATGTTCCCTCCGCTCGCAGCTGCTAGCCGAGGAAGGGTGCTTTGCCTAGGGTTGGTGGCACCGCTAAGAGCTCCTTGTGGGGAATCCTGCCTTGCCTGTGGCCAAAAGATGCGATTTCAAGCTAGGATGTACCATCTTCAAAGCCCTCCTATGCAACAGCCCTGCCTTTACCTCATCCAAAATTCAAAGATATATTCCCTCCCCGGCTCTTCGCTCCAGTCATCTGAACATATTGACCTCTCCACGTTTTAAGCGCAATAAGCACGGAGGCCTAAGATTTGCTGTCCTAGCACCTCAACTCGCTCCCGGTGGTGATGAGATCAACTACCTCCTACGTACAGTTTCAAAAACTGCTTAAAACTCATCTGTTTACCGAATGATATAACATCTAATTCTTAGTTTCCTGCCACCTTATCTCTGCCTTACTAGCGCTATGAAACCGCCCTGGTGTAGGTGCGCTATACAAGAATTTTTAACATAACATAACATTGTCTAACTATCCAAGCCTGCCTCTGCTAGGTTGTGTATTCCTTGTCTGGAGTTTGAGTGACAGGGCTGGGGGATTCCAAGAGACAGAATGAGTCAGCTCAGTGGTGAATAGAGAGATCTGCATCTAGATAGGAGGGTGGAGTTGCACCTGGGACCTGAATAGGGCTGTGCCTTCCCTCCACAATGCCGGCTCCTGAGGTTCCGTGACGATTTTAACCCGTGTTTTCATCATTGTCGTAAACACATGATTTTGGTATCAGTGAACCGCAAATGATCCATTTAGTATATCCTGGTGTTTTCGCTATGCTACGAGCAAGAGCACTCCTGTTATGAACACATTTCTGATCTACCCGTGGCATCCATCTTAGAACACGGAAGCCATTTTGTATTCCTTGCCCTCACATAGTCAATGGACACGCAATGACCTCTTTTCATCTAAGGACACGTAGGCTTTAACCGGCGATTCACCTTGCGAGGGACACGTGCACCTTAGGCCAGCAACGCTGTGGCAGCATGACTCGGCAAGAACTGCCTCCCCAGCCTGAGGCCAGTCCTGCTATACTGGTTCTTGTGTTCGTTGGCCTGATCATGATTAGGCGGCCGAAGCTGGTAACCATGCCCATTTACGACCCACAAACATCTCTTATCCTGTCTTTCTATCTTCTGCACCTGGCTCTGCTCCTTTCCTTCTGGGCTTTTATTAGGGGGAGGTAATGAAATTTACGATGAGGCGGTCCGGGTCTTGAATGAGAAATTGACATGGGATTATGATGGAATAGTGGGAACCCCTCATTCGTAATGTTTCGACATCAGATACTGTTGACAATTCCTGTGCAACGCCAAATATTTATTGTTTAAGACACGAATGTTTAGAACTATGGTAACATTCAAAGAATTTGCCCCGAGCAGAATATTTAGTATTTAAGGAGTAACCCTCTTTGTACAAATTGAACAGGCTCCTAGACACTGCCCGTGTGCAGTTTCTGTGACTTCTGTGTCCCTGCAGTAATAAACCTTTGGTCTTTGACGCCACCATCGAGAAGCCTGTGTTTCTGTTTGTTTGTGCACCGAGACAGGTAGAACTCCGGGGTCTTTGGGTGTTATCCCTGACACCTCTGGACAGAACCAGAAAAGTCCAGAACTCCAATTGGCGCCCACGTGTGGCGACGTCATTCGGTACCGGTCCAAAAGCCTGAAGAGTTCGAGGAGCTTCGTGTGAAGATTTCAGAGGGAGGCGCCCCACTTCATCGATCCCGGCATATCGCAAAAGTGGCCCGACGTACTCTTCCACGAGGGTTCCCGTTCAGACGGCTGCAGTGGTCCGTTGCCTTGACCGTCGCCCTGTCTTGGACCCGAGGTGCAGTCCTTAGTACGGCGAGACGTGACGGGTTTCTCCTTGGTGACGTCTTCAGTGCCTCAGTTAAGTATTTTGTGAGGGTTGCTCCTGTTTGGATAATCCTTTTAGTTCTCAGTTCAGTTCAGTTCTGTAAGATTATCACTGGTTATTCTGGTTACGATAATCATTCTGTTCAGTTCAGGTATCGATACATTTGTCAGTTCTGGTAGGCCTAAGTTCTTGGTTCGAGTGCGCATCTTTTCTGTTTGTGTCTTGTTTGTTTTGTGTTCCGGATTATAAAATGGTAAGTCGGAAAAATTGTATGTTGTCTTGTTTTAGTTGCAACAGTGATTCCCAGTTGGAGGACTCGTGTTTGGTTCCTCCGATTGGAACTCCCCTTTATGATCTATATTGCAAGTTTGGTGTGGGCCCTATCTCTTATAACGAGGTATGGATCCACTATACAGAGAAAGATGGTGTCCTTAGTTGGCCACTACATGGTAGTTTTGAACCTGAAGTTCTCGATAATCTAGAAAGAAGGTTGTTTAAGAAGAAAGCCCGGCCGGCAATGTTTGATTCTTTCCGTTATTGGCGAAAAGAATCTAAACAGAGAGAAATTAAAAAGTTGAAGAAAGAACAAAAAGAGCAAGAGTTGACTTTAGAACAGTCTGCTAAACAGCTGCAACTCAACGAGTCTGAGAAAGCGATGGAGGTGGCCAATAGAGAGCGTAATTTAGCGATAGACAAGTGCTATCCTGCTTTGCCATCGAGTACGGCTAAGATAGTAGAGGACCCTGAAAAGGATCCCCTGTTGTCTTACTTGTTACGATCACCCCCACCGTATGCACAGGGTGCTACGGCTCCACCTATACCGAATGTTCAATTACCGGTTGCTGGACAACCTGGTGTCCCTGTTCCCGCTCCCCTGAATCAAGTTCCTGTACCTCCTGTGGTCAATATTCATGTTCCTTTGACAGCCCCTCTTCCAGGGTTGCCGGCTTCTTTGCCTATGCCTGTGTCGCTCACACCTGCTAGTTCACAAGCTATTTTGCCTGCTACTCCTACTGTTCCTGATCTATCTGTTCCAACTGCTACTCTATTTACTGCTTCTGCTAATATTATGACTCCACTTTCTGTTCGTCGGAGAATCACTGATTCTGTCTCTAATATTCTATCTCCCTTCTATAAAACTCTGATTAAGACTCCTACCTCTGACTCTGTACAGAGACGTAGTCAGCTTCCCAGTACTGAAGAAAGAGGAATACTAGATTCCACTGCTCTTAGATGGGTTTCAAAAGTTGGAAGATATAATGTACAAGATGTATTAGATACATTTATGCAATGGAATGAACCGACACAACGATATGTGTTCGATGAAATGTGTTTCCTTCTACGTGAGGAATTGGAAGAGGATGACCCTGAATCAAATCTAGGAGAATTAATTAATGTTCAGAAAGAGTTTGCTGCAGGTATGATAGTTGGTCAAAATATAAAAGAAGCGATGGAACTAATTTTAAGTTATAGGAATGACCCATCCCTTCGTTCACCAAGAGAGTTAGGAAAACGTAGTACGAAACAAAATCGTCAATATCCAATGAGAGAGGTTCCACCAATTTGGCGTGAAGCTGTGCAAGCTAATGCACCGCTTGGTATTGCAGCCGCTCCGGCACAATTCCAGAGAGTATGGATACATATTCCATGGAAGCGAGCTGAAGTATTAGCAGTGAAACAGGCCTTGCCAGATCCACGTAAAAATCCTGCAGGGTACTACAAAGAGTTGGCTCAAACAGTTGACGCTTGTGTATTGAATCTTGCTGACATAGATCTGCTATTTGGTAATGTAGTACCACAACCAATTTGGGCTAAAATTCGTAAAGAGAATCATCCAGTTGCCCTAGGTGGTGACTGGGCAGCTATAATTGCAGCGGATGGTCAACAAATAGGTGGTTCCAAACCTGAACCTTTAATTACTAATTTACCTGGTAGAATAATCGATTTAATGAAAACCTTGATGCCAGCATTGCGCGTTAACTGGGACAAATTGTCCGCGTGCAAACAAAAGAAAGACGAAAGCGTCTCCGACTTTTTCACAAGATTCGAGGAAACTTTCGTGGATCATAGTGGTCAGGATATGAGCACAGAAGGAGGCCAGAGATTATTTGTTGATACATTTGTGCACAATCTGTTGCCCGAACTTAGTGGTAAATTAAAGAATTCTGAAAGTGCGTGGGCTGTCTCTACGACTGCGCAAATACTTGCGACTGCCCAGTACTATGAAAATAGGGATAAAGAGGAGAAAGAAAAAACAGATAAAAAGACGAAAGATCTAAAAACTAAAGTACTTTTACAGCAAGCATATCCGCCTCGCACGAATCAGACTAACATGCAGCAAGGGTCATATCAAAGAACGGATTATAATTTTCAAAGGCCACAATACCAATGGAATCAATGTGCTTATTGCAAAATGGAAGGTCATTACAAAAATGAGTGTCCAGTTCGAACGCAAAATAATACTGCGGCTGCTCAGAGAGGTCGTGGTAGTTCTATGCAAAACTCTAGAGGTCGAGGACGAGGTGCTATGCCTCCGCAGACGAGTGATCGCCCTTCTAATTATTTCGACCAGCGAAATGGACAATCTGCCCAACAGAATAGGTCTCCACAGTATCATGTTGAAGACTATTATGAAGCTAGTGAGGAAGTTCAGCAAAGTGAGTACTAGGACAGCCATGGACAAAGAGAGGGAGTAGTATCAGTTCCAGTAGATCAGAGTGGGCCTTATGTCGCAGTAGCAACATCAGGTATAGTCGAACTGTTTCTGTTGGATACTGGTGCAGCAAAAAGCTCTATCATACATGCGAAACTCCCTGGCGCACCTTTGTCTGGCTCAACAAACGTTTCAGTAGGTTTTTCGGGCGCCCCTGTTCATAACCCTGTTTCTGGTCCTTTGTCTATTTCTGTTGGACCCTGTCAATTGAAAGCACCCCTGATTTTGACGACAGGTTGTAACGAAAATCTGCTTGGTTTAGACTTGTTAAAACGCCTGTACGCGACATTGTACTGTTCTCCAGCAGGAGTACAGCTTACGTTGGGTAAAAGAATAATCTCTCCGATGTACTTGTCGATGGATGCGCTCCCACCAGAGCTGCGTTCACTCCCTGATACTCTTTGGGCGACTGGTCCTAATGATGTAGGTCTATTGGAAATTCCACCCTATATAGTAACTTTGAAAGCAAATGTCAAACTTCCACGAATTCCACAATACAGAATCTCTAGTGAAGGTGAGCGTGCGCTCCTACTGATAGTGCAAGATCTGATTGAAAAAGACGTAATAGAAGAAACTAGAGGTAATGTCTGTAATAGTCCTGTACTGCCTATTTTGAAAAGAACTGACCCAACAAAACCTCCAGTATATAGGTTTGTAATTGATCTTAGAGAGGTTAATAAAATTGTGATTCCACAGTTTCCTGTGGTTCCAGACATTACTGCATTGTTAACATTGATTCCTGCTACAGCAGCATGGTTTTCGGTTGTCGACTTGAAAAATGCCTTTTTCAGCATTCCGATAGCCGAGGAAAGCAGAGATATCTTCGGTTTCTCTCTAGGAGGATGAAGCTTCAGGTTTAAACGCGCTCCACAAGGCTATTGTGAAAGCCCATCCATTTACAGTCAAACATTAAAAAGCCAGTTAGATTCCTTCGTACTTCCTCCTGGTTCTGCTTTAATACAATATGTTGATGATCTTCTAGTGGCTGCCGATGACAAGGAAACTTGCAAAACAGCTACAATTTCTTTATTGCATCACTTGTCAGATTTGAATCACAAGGTGTCACCTTCAAAAATGCAATACTGCTGCCAAGAAGTGACCTACCTAGGTCATCTCTTGTCAAAGGAGGGAAGGAAGTTGACCCCAGAGAGAATAAAAGCAATTACACAGATGAATGTTCCTAGCACGCAGAGAGAAGTACGTGCCTTTTTAGGTATTACCTCATATTGTAGGCAATGGATCCCAAATTTTTCTCTTTTAGCAAAACCATTGGTAGCCTTGACTGGGAAAGGTGTTCCGAGTCCGGTACCATGGTCTGCAGAATGTCAGCAGAGTTTTTCTGAATTGCGAAATGCACTGTGTTCAGCTCCTGTATTGGGTACACCCGACTACAGTAAGCCATTCACGCTCTATGTCCACGAGAGAGAAGGTTGTGCATTGAGTGTTTTGACACAGAAATTTGGTGATAAACAACGCCCTTGTGCGTATTTCTCATCAACGTTAGATCCGGTAGCCAGAGCATTGCCTAGTTGCTTGAGAGCTACAGCCGCAGCTGCAGTTTCCATTCGACAATCTGCTGGTTTAGTAATGAACAACATGCTAGTGGTCATGGTTCCTCATGCTGTGGATACACTCATGAACCGAACCAAGACGCAGCACCTTACCAGTGCTAGATTATCAGGTTATGAACTGACACTGTTAGCTAGTCACATTCAGATCAAGAGATGCAATGTATTGAATCCAGCAACATTGTTGCCGACTAGCCAAGAGTCGAGTGATTCCGAACCACACGACTGTTGTTTCAAAACTGAGGAAGAAACAAAAGGACGAATTGATCTAAAAGACACTCCGTTATCAGATCCAGATGGAACGTTGTATGTTGATGGGTCTTGCTTCAAATTGGAGAATGGTGATGTGACTGCTGCCTATGCAGTAATGACCTTGAGTACGATTGTGGAGACTGCAAGAGTGAGTCAGAATTCTGCCCAGGCTGCAGAATTGATCGCGCTAACAAGAGCGTGCGTTTTAGCTAAGGGAAAGAGAGTGAATGTGTTCACAGATAGTCAGTACGCGTACGGCGTGGCCCATAGTTTTGGCCGTTTGTGGAAAGAGAGAGGTTTCATTACGTCCCATGGGACTAAGATTCAACATGGTCAGCTAGTTAATGACTTGTTGGAATCTCTAACCTTGCCGACTGAAGTTGCGATTGTGAAATGCAGTGCTCATAAAGCAATCACGGATGATGTTGGTCGTGGGAATGCTTTTGCCGATGAGACTGCAAAACAGACAGCTAGAAACATGATGAGTAGAATGTATGTTTCAACGTCTGCAAGATGGATTTCTGAGTCTGGAATGTGTGAAGACACAGTGGAAAGCGTGAAAGAAATTCAGAAAGAGGCGACTGAGGAGGAAAAACTTGCATGGAGAGAGAGCACGGGTAAATTGGACTCGAGTGGGTGTTGGATTGACTTGTCGGAACAACAGCGTTGGATGTTGCCTGATGCGTATGTGCTTGCAGTAGTAACGATGGCACATGGAACAGCGCACATCAGTTCAAAAGGGATTTGTAAGATGTTGGCTCCGGTCTGGAAGAATGATGGGATTAGTAAGTGTGCAGAGAGAGTGGTGAGAAATTGTATGGTATGCTTGATGCATAATCCTGGCAAGGGAATCCCCACACCTGCAGGTCATTTCGCTCCTCCTTCCTGCCCCTTTGAAGTGATCCAGCTAGACTTCATTCACATGGATCGTTGTAATAACCTAAAGTACGTCCTAGTGGTAGTTTGTGCTTTCTCCAGATGGATCGAAGCATACCCGCTAAAGGACAATACTGCCTTATCCACTGCCAAAATTCTTCTTAAAGAATACTTCCCCAGATACGGAATGCCACGGATTGTATGGTCAGATAACGGAAGTGAGTTCGTAGGGAAAGTTATGCAGAGTGTGTGTGCCGGCCTAGGGATTAGACAGAAGTTTCATAGTGCGAATCATCCCCAGTCCGCGGGTTTAGTCGAGGGTTACAATGGCACCCTTAAACTGAAACTTGCTAAGATACAAGCATCCACGGGTTTGTCCTGGCCAGACGCATTGCCTTTGGCTTTGCTATCAACAAGAGCAACTGTACATTCTAGAGTAGGGCTTAGTCCATATGAAATAGTTTTTGGTCATCCTGCAAATGTTTGGGGGGTACCTAGACCAAAAGAATTCAAGCAGCTGGAATACCCAATGTTAATTGATTACCTTTTCGACTTGACTGCTAAATTGAGTCTTATTCACCAACAGGTTTTCGATGCATTGCCAAAGCCACCGGAGAGTCCAGGCCATCAGCTGAAACCGGGTGACCAGGTGGTCATTAGAAATTTTGCAAGAACGAAAAATCTTCAACCCAGATTCATTGGCCCTTTCCAAGTCTTACTAGCAACGAGAACTGCTATTCGTGTGGCCGGAAGGAAGAACTGGATCCATACGACACACGTCAAACGTGTGCCTCTGCCACTTCCGTACGACAACTGGGTAAAGAAAGGAATCGGTGCCTCTGAAACGGAACAAGTCCCCAGGTTCATACCTTTCAGCGATGCAGAACTGATCACTGATACATCAAACTCTGACTCTCCTCCTGAAACTGCTCTTTTGAACCCTGAACATTTGTCATCCGCACCCAACGAACATTTGCCATCTGCACCAAAAGAACATTTGTCATCTGAAAACGTGAACATTGCAACGTCGGCTGAAAATACATTGTTTCCAGACCAGACAGCTCCTGCAAAACTGAGATACAATCTGCGACCTCGCAATATGGACAAATAAAGCAGGAAACTGCCTATTTTCAGATCTGAATTTTCTATACATTGCCTCCAGCCAGGAAGTTTGCTATTATTTTGTTGTTTTAAATTTTGCCTTGCCGTCTGGGTAGCCGTAGGGTCGTGGCTGTGTGCCTAGTTGAATCTGCGGGGGTCAGACACAAGGTCGATCTTTCTGTTAGTTCTGGGAACTCCCAGGGCTGATAGAGGCATTTTCATCTACGTACACATCATCAGTGGTCACGAGCGGATTGTAGAAGATGGAGCTTCCTGAGCTGCAAAGAAAGAATGTAATTTATGTTCGCAGAAATAGACTGTACAGAATACTTCACAGCAAATGCTTTCTAATGCAATGTGCAGTTACATTTTTAATTGTTTTGATAACGTTGGTGGGTGGAATCATCTTTGGTGTGCATTTGATTTTTATGCCAGTAACTACAGTACCTCCCCTTGATCCTACTACTTCTATGGTTTCTTCTATGCATTCTTTTCACTCATTTCCTGAACACGAACAAGCTCGACGCTCAGAATTTATTAACAATACATTTGTACAGCTCTTGCATCAACACCAACTGGTAGTTAATACTACAGACTGCTGGGTGTGTGGCTTGATACCTCACACTATGGATAAAGGCATTCCCTATCTAGTCTTGCCTTTTAGCTACAATGGATCATTTCAGGCCTTTCAGACCATTTTTTCATATGCCCTTGAGACCTATCCTCCGCGTCCACCACGGTCCACTAAATACAACTCAGCCAACAAAGCTTTAGTCCAGGGAATTATTGACATGATTAAAGACGTCAATAATACTCCATCTTACCCTAGAGATGAATTACGGGTGTATTTGAGTTGGAACTCTACAGAGTATCGCCTTAGTTTGGGAGAAAGCAGGCGTAAAAGCTCCACTTCAGTTTGGGTCGTGCCTCACCGAGGTCAGGTCTGTTTGCAAGGAAATGGGAGAAATCTGAGAGCTCAGCTAGGGAGGAGTGAGTGCGTTGAGACTTACGTATTTCCGTCTAACTCCTCCCCTGCCTTCCTTACTGCTAGAGGTACTTACTTCATCTGTCAGGACAGAGCATATACATGGCTGCCTGCTGACTTTTCAGGTTCATGTTATATTGCTCGATTGTTACCTCCGACATACACTGCTTCTTCAGATTATCACAAGACCAGAGTAGCAAGAGGTGTCTTCAGCAAGGAAGATACCGCTGGTCAGGAAGCTGGAGACTTCTTCAAAGGTTTCCTTCCATTTTGGGGGCCTATGGCCAATAGTAGAAATCTACGTCAACTAACACGGGTAGTTGAATCTACTATTACAGAAACGGCTGGTGCCCTTAGTAACTTAACAGCTGAGCTTCAGGCGGATCGTCTCATGACGTTGCAGAACCGAATGGTTCTAGACGTAATACTTGCAGATCGAGGTGGGGTATGCAGAATGATCCAATCGAGCTGCTGTGTTTTTATTCCCAATAATGCTCCAACTGTCTATGAAGCGATCTCTAAGCTACACAAGATTTCCGACTCTATACACGTAGACAAGGGAAACTGGTCCTTCATGGAGTGGTTTTGGACTCTGCTATCAGCGTGGGGATGGAAGGTCCTGATGGTCATTGGTGTCATCCTAGTATTTCTGTTCTCGTGCTGCCTTATTATCCAATGTGGTCCCGCTCTGTGTAGTCTCTGTGCTGCAACCTGTTTCAGAAAACCACCTGCATTAGGAGAAAAGGCACGAGACAGGATGATGATGCAACAACATGTCACTGACCTAATGAGCATAGAGTTAGATTCAGACATAGACTGAGTAATTGCCTATGTAAGGGCAAAAGGAGGGTCTGAGGTTCCGTGACGATTTTAACCCGTGTTTTCATCATTGTCGTAAACACATGATTTTGGTATCAGTGAACCGCAAATGATCCATTTAGTATATCCTGGTGTTTTCGCTATGCTACGAGCAAGAGCACTCCTGTTATGAACACATTTCTGATCTACCCGTGGCATCCATCTTAGAACACGGAAGCCATTTTGTATTCCTTGCCCTCACATAGTCAATGGACACGCAATGACCTCTTTTCATCTAAGGACACGTAGGCTTTAACCGGCGATTCACCTTGCGAGGGACACGTGCACCTTAGGCCAGCAACGCTGTGGCAGCATGACTCGGCAAGAACTGCCTCCCCAGCCTGAGGCCAGTCCTGCTATACTGGTTCTTGTGTTCGTTGGCCTGATCATGATTAGGCGGCCGAAGCTGGTAACCATGCCCATTTACGACCCACAAACATCTCTTATCCTGTCTTTCTATCTTCTGCACCTGGCTCTGCTCCTTTCCTTCTGGGCTTTTATTAGGGGGAGGTAACGAAATTTACGATGAGGCGGTCCGGGTCTTGAATGAGAAATTGACATGGGATTATGATGGAATAGTGGGAACCCCTCATTCGTAATGTTTCGACATCAGATACTGTTGACAATTCCTGTGCAACGCCAAATATTTATTGTTTAAGACACGAATGTTTAGAACTATGGTAACATGCAAAGAATTTGCCCCGAGCAGAATATTTAGTATTTAAGGAGTAACCCTATTTGTACAAATTGAACAGGCTCCTAGACACTGCCCGTGTGCAGTTTCTGTGACTTCTGTGTCCCTGCAGTAATAAACCTTTGGTCTTTGACGCCACCATCGAGAAGCCCGTGTTTCTGTTTGTTTGTGCACCGAGACAGGTAGAACTCCGGGGTCTTCGGGTGTTATCCCTGACACCTCTGGACAGAACCAGAAAAGTCCAGACCTCCACTCCACCTCCTGGGGTGCGGCTGATGTCTCTGCCCTGCACTGTGAAAGAAGAGAAGGAATCATGCCAACAAAGTGCTCCAGGGCTGTGCCTTTCCTCCACAATGCTGGCTCCACCTCCTTAGGGGCGTCTGATGTTTCTGCCCTGCACTGTGAAAGGAAAAAAGGAGTCATATAAACAGAGTGCCCTCAGAGGACAAAGGATTTTGAGGTATAAATATTGGGACCCTGATCCCAAGAAATTAGATTACTTTTGGACAAACAAGAAGAAACCTTTTCTGAGGAGTGGAACCAGAGAAACTGAGGAGAGACTATCCCTAAGCTGAAGTGCTGCTTGGGGGATTGGCCTGCAGTGGTTTCCTGACTACCAAAGAGAGGAGAAAGGGACTTTGTGTCCTTTCATCAACTTGGAAGGATCTCCAAGGGTTTGGAACAGAGGTTGTCTCCTGCTGAAAAATCAGGGACAACAGACTTCAACCCCCAGCTCCCCAGACTTCTTTGGAAGTGCCTGCTGATGTTTTAAGCCTCCTGAGGGACTGTGTGTTGCAAGGAGCTGGAAGTGCGACTCAAGCGGAAGAAGCCTATCACCGTCACTGCTGCTGACGTGGCATCGTGGATGTCGCCGCTGTAGCTGTCGCATTGCACAGCATCAAGAGAAGCATCCCGCAATGAAGAGACAGCGTGTCGCCATCGCTGCTGCTGCTGTTGCATCGTGGATGTCACCGCTGTAGCTGTAGTATTGCACCGCATCAAGAGAAGCATCCCGCAATGAAGAGAAAGCGTGTCGCCATCGCTGCTGCTGCTGTTGCATCGTGGATGTCACCGCTGTAGCTGTAGTATTGCACCGCATCAAGAGAAGCATCCCGCAATGAAGAGACAGCGTGTCGCCATCGCTGCTGCTGCTGTTGCATCGTGGATGTCACCACTGTAGCTGTAGTATTGCACCGCATCAAGAAAAGCGCCTCACCTCCACGGAGAAGTGTCCCGCCATCGGAGCTGCTGCCGTCGAATCTTGAATGTAGCCACTGTAGTTGTCGCATTGTGCGGAAGCGTCTCGCAACGTCGGAGAAGAGTGTTGCAGCCGAAGCTGTTGTCGTTGTGACTCATGTACAGTGATTGGTGAACACTACTAGTGAGTGCAGACCAAAACGCAACCACATACTTTTTGGTAGATTTCTTTTTGGGGATTTTCTACTTTTGAGAACTGTCATGTTTAACCATGATGGAGAGAGCAGAATCCATAGCCTATGTTGATGGAGATTGGGAAGAGGAGAGGCTGGAAAGCTACACAGTAAAGCAGCTTAAGCACTTCTGCAAGAGATTCAATGTTTCTTTTATTGGGTTCGCCAAGAAGGAAGGGTTATATAAGGCGCTGAGGGCCTGGTTAGAAGCAAGGAAGATCCCTGAGAATGAGGATGGGGATGAGAATGCAGATGTGCAGCTGGAAGGGCCAGTGAGTCCAGGAGGAAGGAGAGCACCTTCCCCGACAGGTAGCAGTTTTTCTGGCAAAAGTCTGTCTCCAGAGGAGCTGGAGGACAGAGAGAGATGCAGAAGGCATGAAATGGAGATAGCCAAAATCAAATTGAATGAGCAACTGGAGTTATAAAGTAAGAAATTGTCCCTAGAGGAAAAGAGATTGCAGTTTGAACATGACAAGGTCTTGAGGGAGTTGGATTTAAAGGCCAGGAGCTTAGAGATTACTCCCTCTGGTGGCAGCGCACCGTCAGTGCCTGTGGAAACTAGAGTGTATATCCCCAAGGATGTGGTAAAGGAATTTTATAAGAATGATGATATTGGGCAGTGGTTCAGATTCTATGAGGTAGCCATGTCTTCCCACAGGGGCCCTGAGAGAGATTGGGGAGTGGGGTTGTGGGGCGGCTCCTTAGTGAGGGGTGGGACATACTGTTAGACTTGCCTTCTGAAGTCCACAATACTTATAACCACTTGAAGGATGCATTAATGTCTAGGTATGGTTTGACTCCTGAACTATATAAGCAGAGATTCAGGAATTGCAAGAAGATAGACAGTAGTACCTGGGTGGAATATGTCACTTTCTTTTGCAGTGCATTGGATGGTTGAGTGAAGGGCAGCAAAGTTAATGATTTTCAGGGGCTTCTTGATTTGATTGCATTGGAGCACTTGTCCAGTAATTGTTTTCCAGAGCTGCACCAGCACCTGATTGATAGCAAGCAGACTAACCCTAGGAAGCTTGCTGAGGAGGGGGACTGCTGGGTGAGCACCCGGGTCCACAAGGGTCACAGGGGAGACTCAGCCATGGGTGGGCAGGGTCCCCAGCAAAAGAATGGGGGGGACAAGGGTAAACCGAAGGAGTTCCATAAAGGTCCCCAAAGTAGTCCCCAAGGGAACCAAGGGAAAGGTTCCCAGCCTTCCCCTGAGAATAATAAAGGGGCCTGACAGGTAATCCTGTTCACCAGGGACCCCTGAAATGTTACAAAGGTGGGGACCTGGGTCATTTGATGAATGACCCCAGGTGCAGCCTATTTGGAAAAGCAGCACCCACTGGTGCTCCGCCCCGGCAGATGGCAAGTGTAGCCTTGGGGGAGGAGATTGCTGTCCAAGGTGGGTGGGTCCCGCAGAGATGTTCCTTGCCTCTTTAAGAGAGTGTGAGGTGGTCCCAGGGACCCGGCTGCTCAACAACACTAAGAAATATGAGCAGTGGGCGACCATCAATGGCCACAAGGTGGAGGCTCTTGGAGATACAGGAGCCAGTGTGACAGCTGTCAAGTGTCACCTGGTGTCTCAAGAGCAGATTGTCCCTTTTGCATTTTGCAAAGTTGTTGCGGCCGACAACACAGAGAGCCATTATTCAATGGCTCAGGTTCCCTTTGAGTGGGGTGGGGGGGGGTCTCTTGGTACTTTTCAGTAGCTGTGGGGCCTGCCATGCCTGTTGACTGTTTGTTGGGGAACGATTTGGAAATCTCACCTTGGGGAAAGGTAGAGCGGAGTACTCACTTGGAGATGGTGGGTCTGTCTGACTGGGCGTGTGTGACCACCCGGTCAATGGCAGCCCGTAGGGGTGCTCAAGAAGACCTGGAGCCTGAGAGGGAGACCCAGGAACCTGCCTTACAGAGAAGGGGAGAGGGTGCAGGAAACCGGCCCCCGAAGTTCCCACGGCCCAGGAGGAGGTAGACCCTAAGGGGGATGCCCGGAGCCTTCCGGGGAACAGGTAGCTGAACTAGGGGACCTGCCTGAGCTGACCCATTGGCAGCAGGAAGGAGGCCCCTCCAGGGAAGAATTCTGCCAGGATCAGAGAGAATGCCCTTCTCTTGAGGGTTTGCGGCAACAGGCTGCAAGCCAGGCAGCAGTTGATCAGTAAGCCTCAGGTTGTTGATCCTGGGTCAGCCCGTGTGCTGGTGGTACCCCAGAGCTTCAGAGCCTTCCTACTGGGGCTGGCTCATGATGTGCCATTGGCAGGACATTTGGGGCAGGACAAGACCTTTGAGAGGCTTGTCACCCACTTTCAGTGGCCCCAAATGCGTAAGAATTTGACACCCATTGCAGGACATGTCAGACTTGCCAGGCAAGTGGAAAGAGTGGGAGGAAGCGGAAGGCTCCTCTTCAGCCATTCCCTGTGGTCAGCACCCCCTTTGAGTGTTTGGGTATTGACATTTTGGGGCCACTGGACCCCAAGACAGCCATGGGCAACAGGTTCATCCTGGTCTTTGGTGGACCATGCCAACCGGGTCTGACGACAGTGATGACCCCCATGGTGGGACTAGCACTGATGAGAATTTTCTCCCTAGTGGTATTCCCTCAGGAGGTAGTGTCTGAACGGGGAACCACCTTCATTTACAAGTATATGAAGCCCCTGTGGCAGGAGTGTGGGGTAACTTACAAGTTCACCACTCCTTACCACCCCCAAAGAAATGGGTTGGTTCAAAGATTCAACCGAACCCTAAAGGACATGATCATGGGTCTTGAGGAACCTATGAGGCTTAAGTGGGAAGTCCTCTTACCATGCCTGCTGTTTACATACCGCGTGGTGACACAAAATCTCTAGGGTTCAGTCCCTTTGAGCTTTTCTATGGACACCCAGTCAGAGGACCTCTGTGTCTGGTCAAGGAAGGCTGGGATTAATCTCCCAGGAAACCTCCCCAGGATGTATATAGCTACATGCTGGCCTTCATGAACCAGACTCAGTGTTTCTGACAAATCACTCAGGCGAATCTGGAAGCCAGCTCAGTGGAGATGAAGCGATGGTATGACCAGAATGCCACTCTGGTGGAGCTTCAGGCTGGTCAGAAAGTGAGGGTCATGGCCCCAGTGGAGCCCTGCGCACTCCAAGATAAGTGGACTGGACAATTTTAGGTTGTGGAGCGCAAGAGTCCAGTTACCTACTTGGTGGACTTGCGGTCTCCCAGGAACCCCTTGCGGGTCCTGCATGTCAACCGCCTTAAGCCCCATTTGGAGGCGTCCAAAGTGGGCATGCTCTTAGCAACTGATGCTGGAATGGAGGAGGAGATTGAGCCTCTTCCTGACCTCCTGTCTGCAACAGAGCAAGATGGGTCAGTGGATGGTGTTAACCTCTCTTCCACCCTGACCCCTGAGCAACAGAATGACTGCTGCCAGTTGCTGGGACCGTTGTCTGATCTGTTCTCCCTGGTTCCTGGTGTCACAGATTGGTGCGTCCATGATGTGGACACAGGAGACAGTTTACCTGTGAAGCACAAAACTTACAGGGTAACTGACAGGGTGAGAGTTTGCATTAAAGAGGAGGTCTCAAAGATGCTTGCGTTAGGGGTGATTGAGGCCGCTAGCAGTCCTTGGGCCAGCCCAGTGGTCATGGTCCCGAAGGCTGCCGTGCCGGGTGCCACACCCGAACTCTGGTTCTGTGTGGACTACCGAGGCTCAATTCAGTCACGAAGACTGATGCGTACCCCATCACCAGAGCTGATGAGCTCATTGATCAGCTAGGGTCTGCACGGTACCTCAGCACATTTGACTTGGCGTCTCGGTACTGGCAGATCACCTTGACTGATGGGGCAAAGGAGAGGTCAGCATTCTCCACACCAGATGGGCATTTCCAGTTCTGAGTTATACACTTTAGGATGAAGAATGCCCCTGCCACCTTTCAGAGGTTGGTCAACCAGGTGTTGGTTGGACTGTGCCGCCTACCTGGATGACATCGCAGTGTTCAGCACCAGTTGGGATGAACACCTGTGCCACCTCTGGGAGGTGTTGTTGGCACTGCGGAAGGCAGGCCTCACGATCAAGGTGAGTAAGTGCCAGATCGGGCAGGTTTCCGTGGTGTACTTGGGACACCAGGTTGGGAGCAGGCAAGTGGCGCCCGACAACCCAAGATTGAAATCCTCCTGGCTTGGGAACCCCAACAAAACCCAGACAGAGGTGAGAGCCTTTTTAGGACTCACAGGGTACTACAGGAGGTTTGTCAAGGGGAATGGCAACATTGTTGCACCCTTGACAGAGCTGAATTCCAGGAAGCAGCCCAAGAAAGTGATTTGGACTGCCACCTGTCAGAAAGCTTTTGAGGCCCTGAAAGCTGCCATGTGCATGGCGCCCGTGCTCCTGGCACCCAACTTCTCCAGAGAGTTTATCGTTCAGACAGATGCTTCTGAGCATGGTGTGGGGGCTGTTTTGTCACAGATGAATGAGGAGGGCCTAGATCAACCAGTAGCCTTCATCAGTAGGTGGTTACGTCCACGGGAACAGAGGTGGAGTGCAATTGAACGTGAGTCATTTGCTGTGGTCTGGGCACTGAAGAATCAGAGACCATGCCAGTTTGGGACTCACTTCCATGTTCAGACAGATCACAGGCCCCTCAGATGGTTAATGCAGACGAGGGGTGAGAATCCAAAGCTGTTGAGGTGGTCCATTTCCCTACACGGTATGGACTTTACGGTAGAAGACCGCCCTGGTACAGAACACGCCATCGCTGATGGTCTATACAGATTTTTCTACCTTAGTGATGAGAACTCCCAGGAGGTAGGGTATTTCTCCCCACATTTCAGATGGAGGGGACACGTGTTAGAACTGGCACCATTGGCGTTGGTCTCTCTTCCATTTTTGCTGTTGCCTCATGTGTTTTTGCTGGTGTTAGATGCTTTGGGCACTGTACCACCGCTGTCCAGTGCCACAGTGCAAGTGCTCCCTATTATAAATTGATGTATAAATTGGTGATTCCATGATTGACTTGTTTGGTTTACCTGTCAGACCCTAGTACAGTGCACCAGGAGTGCCCAGGGCCTGTAAACCAAATGCGACTGGTGGGCTTGCAGCACTGGTTGTGCCACCCACAGAAGCGGCCTGTAAACGTGTGCCTCAGGTCTGTCATTGCAGAGCCTATGGGCAGTCTTTTACTGCCATTTTGACTGAGCATGTGCACCCACTTGCCAGTCCCTCAACCTCCCCTTTTCTTCATATCAGACACCCCTATGGTAGGCCAAAGGGCAGGGTGCATTGTAAGTATAAGGTAGGACATGCACTGGTGTGTGTGGCATGTCCTAATAGTGAATTACAGCCATTTATGTTTTTCACTGTTGCAAGGCAACCTGTTCTCCATAGGCCAGAATGGGCAGTTAGATTATTACATCTTATAATCCTAACTGACTCAGGGAAAATGGTAGAAATTTGAGTGTAGTATGCCTGAACTCATAATGATAAAATACATCTTTTAGTGAAGTCGGCTTTAACATTCTGTGTTTGAAAATACCACTTTTAGAAAGTAGGTATTTTCTTGTCTAACTATCCAAACCTGCCTTTGCTAGGTTGCGTATTCCTTGTCTGGAGTTTGAGTTACAGGGCTTGGGGATTCCAAGAGACAGAATGAGTCAGTCCAGTGGTGAATAGAGAGATCTGCATCTAGATGGGAGGGAGGAGTTGCACCTGGGACCTGAATAGGGCTGTGCCTTCCCTCCACAATGCCAGCTCCCCCTCCTGGGGTGCAGCTGATGTCTCTGCCCTGCACTTTAAAAGAAGAGAAGGAATCATGTCAACAAAGTGCTCCAGGGCTGTGCCATTCCTACACAATGCTGGCTCCACCTCCTGTGGGGCGTCTGATGTTTCTGCCCTGCACTGTGAAAGGAAAGAAGGAGTCATGTAAACAGAGTGCTCCAGAACTGGTTTGGACTGGGCAAAGGCCCCTTTGCCCTCAGAGGACAAATGATTTTGAGGTATAAATATTGGGACCCCGATCCCAAGAAATGAGATCACTTTTAGACAAACAAGAAGAAACCTTTGCTGAGGAGTTGAACCAGAAGAAGCTGAAGTGCTGCTTGGGGGATTGGCCTGCAGTGGTTGCCTTACTGCCAAAGAGAGGAGAAAGGGACCTTGTGTGCTTTCATCAACTTGTAAGGATCTCCAAAGGCTTGGAACAGAGCTTGCCTCCTGCTAAAGACTCGGGGACAACAGACTTCAACCACCAGCTCCCCAGACTTCTTTGGAAGTGCCTGCTGCTGATTTGAGCCTCCTGAGGGACTGCGTGTCGCAAGGAGCTGGAAGTGCGACTCAAGAGGAAGAAGCGTATCGCCGTCGCTGCTGTCACATCGTGGATGTCGCCGATGTAGCTGTCGTATTGCACTGCATCGAGAGAAGCATCTCACAAAAAACAGAGAAAGTGTGTCGCCGTCACTGCTGCTGCCATTGCATTGTGGATATCAGCGCCGTAGCTGTCGTATTGCACCGCATTGAGAGAAGCGTCTCGCAACGAAGAGGAAGCGTGTCTCCATCGCTGCTGCTGGCGTTGTATCGTGGATGTCGCCGCTCTAGCTGTTGTATTGCACCGTATCAAGGAAAGCGCCTCACATCCACAGAGAAGCGTGCTGCTGTCGGAGCTGCTGCCATCGATTCTTGAATGTCGCCGCTGTAGTTGTCGCATTGTGTGGAACCGTCTCGCAACGTCGGAGAAGAGTGTCGCAGCCGAAGCTGTTGTCGTCACATCGCGGAACAAGGGGTTTGCGCTGCAGCTGACGCATCGAATCAATACTTCTCGCATCATCAGAGAAGCGTGCCGCATCTGGAAGATCTGAACGTCTTTATTTCTTTTCCCCCAGAACTTTGCCGCTTTTCCATCGCTGAAACACTTTTTTTGTGGAAGCGTAACGCATCGTAAGGTACTTTGACTCAAAGTGTTGCATTTTAAGAACTGAACAGAAGTAAGCTAAAACTAGCATTTTGAGCACAGTATTGTGGATTTTTGCCGTTTGTGGTCTTGTGATAAGTCTATATAAAGAATACTTGTTTTCAATATACACCTTGTGTGGTGTCCATCTGTAGTGCTGTCACTTGATTACTGCATGTGTTCACAAATGCTTCACACAGTGCCTCTGAGATAAGCCTGTCTGCTTGTGCCAAGCTACCAAGGGGGTGAGCAGGGGTTATTTTAGGAGTGTACCCCTTTACCTTGATTAGAGGCAAGGGTCCCTATTTGTCACAAGTACAAACCTGTGCCAACTAGAGACCCCCAGATCTAACAACCACCCTTTCAGTTTGCCCTGGGGGTTGACTCTTGCCTGCGGTTGGAACTTTGGTCTCTAGCTATCATTCCTCCCAAAAACAAAGCAAATAAGGATGCAGAACCTGCCACATCACGGGACAACCTTGTCATGTTTCTTTAGTCTAAAACAAACTTGCAGCTTCAGGAAGACTCTAACTCCTCCATGCCGGCATCAGGAAAATCCTCCTCGGAAGTGTCAATCACCCAGGCATTCATGGCGTCCTTTTTGCAGGAAATCGAGGACGAAATTGGAACCCTTAAACAGGACTTCAAGGCTGGGATACAGGATATCCGCCGGGAGGTCAGAGAAATCTGTGGCAGAGTGGATGACCTCGAACGCACCATGGACACAAGGGCAGAGGACCATGAAAACCTGTGGAAAACACTGATGGAAATTGAAGAGCAAAATATCATCCTACAGCTGAAACAAGAAAACCTTGAAAATCGCAGTAGGTTAAACAACCTGCATATTAGTGGGGTGCCATTGGGGATAGAAGGAAAATACATTATGGAGAACACGATGGAGCTCCTATAGGCTATCAGGGAGGACGAAGACTCTGCTTGATAGAGCTCATAGAGTCTTTGGCCCTCACAATCGGCCTGATTTCATCCCGACCTCCTTACCAGAGTTCACTACTTTACACAATACGGAAGCCATCTTGAAAACAGTCCAAGGGATCAAATCTGTTTCGTATAATGGACTCTCAATTCAAATATTCCAGGACTTGGCCCTGGCCACGCTCCAGCAGAGGAAGGACTTCAAAACCGCCATGAACAAGCTCAGGGATCTCAACATTAAGTACCAATGGGGCCACACCTTTGCTCTGATGTTTGTCTGGGAGGGCAAACAACATGTCCTAAGGTCCTTGAGAGAAGCACAAAATCTCCTGCAGCTTGCTTTGGAGTCTGAGGGAGAGGACCTGTTGTCATCACAGGATCGTCGGGATGGGCCCCTCCACCCGATTTGGTCCACAGTCCTGCCGTCTAGGTCCAAGTGCCGCATGCAAGAACTCAAATCTTCCCAAGTTAAACAAGACATCATAAGCCACATTCATTCTCTGAGCTGTTCCTCTTCTCTGGCTCGATCGCCAGACCACAGGGAGTGATGTTTTCTTGATTTGCATGTTATCGGATCTTCCCTGGCGATGTTTACAACTAATTCCCGATGACATTTCATCTTCTTCATCTTCTTCCTGTGACATAAAGTTTCAACTGCACCTGCCCCTTGATGAGGTGTGAGATGTTGCACACACCTGAGGGTAGCACCCAAACCTTTAACAAGGTACAGCGATGACTTGGGGTGACCCCGGCATCAACATTGCTGTGAATTCCTTCGGGATGGCCCGGTGGTGGGAGCAACCACTACCTTTTCTTGTACTGTGATGGGCCAGTGGTAGCGGAGACCAGCACACCTCTTTTGATAGCTGCCGCCCACCCCCCTCTCTCAGAGTCTTTTAGGAGAGCCACTACTCCTCAATTGTCCGTCAGATTGACAATGGGCTGTTCTCGTCGGACTCTGAGATTATGTGGCCCAGTTGTTCCTGTAATTTTTATGTTATGTTATTTCCATTTATATCGCGCTCGGATACTACAAGAGTGTCCCGAAACGAACCTTGAGAGGACGTGCAAAGCCAGCTTAGTTGAAGAGGAATCTCTCCCTATCTCCCCTCCCAACCTCTTTATTTTTTCTTTTTGGATGCGCTGCTCTGGGGGGATTACGAGATGGAAGTGCTTCATGGTGACATGTATGGACAGATTCAAGAATGTTCTGTTGTTGCAAGGCTTCGTGAGGGGTACCTACTTGCCTGTGGTGGGGTTTTGCAGGGGACGATGCATGCTAATGGTCTTGCTGTCGAGGCTATGGAGAGTCCTTTTCTTCTTCGGAAATGTCATGGCTGGCCCTATAAAGTTTCCATCCCTCAATGTAAAAGGATTTAACTCCCCTTATAAGAGGCGTCAAGTTTGGTGATATCTACGCAGCAAGATTCCGATGTTATTTTTATCCAAGAAACTCATTTGCTTTCCTCAGATTCTCGCCTCATGTTCCACCCTAAATACCTCACTCAATATTGGGCCTGCTCCTCTTCAAAAACCGGGGGGTAGCAATCTTTCTCAAACCTGGATGGCAGTCAATGAATACCAGGACTGTGATGGAAAAGGATGGACGAGGATGGAAGGTTAATTAGAGCACACATGACATGGGGTTGGTGGTCCCTGACCTTTGTTAACATATATGCTCCTAACCAAAATCAGGATGCTTTCTTACGACTACACCCCAGGGATCTCTTGCAGACTGTCACAACACTGATTATTCTTGGAGGTGACTTTAATCTGGAGTTGGACCCAAAATGGGACCGTACTGCGCAGGCACATCAGGGGGATGGGGCGATGTCAGCATCGTTGAGTAATGTTAATACAGACTTAGGCTTAGTTGATGCATGGAGACATCTAAATCCACTAAAGATTACTTTTTCATCTCTCATGCACACCGGTCATATTCTCGTCTTTTCTATTACTTTCTCTCACTCTCCCTGTTATACGCACTGAGGAGTGCAAGTATTTCAGATATATCCCAATTGGACCATGCTCATGTTCTAATATATATACAACCCCCCAACCCATGTAGGGAGCCCATTCCTAGATGGAAACTACCCCCCTAGGTCCTACAAGATCCTGTAGATGTGGCAGACATTCGAAAAGAGATAGAGGCTTTCTTTTTTACTAATACCCTTGTTGACACCTATGAAGCCACTAAGCGGGACGCTTTTAAAGCCAGCATTCAAAGGGTTATTACTTCAATCTCTATTGCCAGATTTGGGGGGGCTGGGATAGTAGAAAACACCCTCTCTAGGGATATCGAAACCCTAGCATGGAAAGATCACTTGCAACCATCCCTCCGCAATAAACGGCTTCTTGCTGAATTGCGGGGCCCACGAGGGGGGTGAACGGCTGACGCTGGGCTTCCTGTTTCCTCAATCAGCGTAGCCACGCCCAGGCAAGCAGCAACGCCGCCGCCGCTGCTCCCTCGCTAGATGCCGGAGCCAAACACCGGGGCGTTAGAGCTATGCGCTGAATACTGAAAACTGAAAACTATTGAGTTGAGCAAGTTGAGCAAGTCTTACAGGATCCGACGGCCTCTCGGAGTTCTCTGAGCCCCTGCGCTTCTGTTCGGCGCCCTGCCTGTCTGCCTTGTCCTGCTGACATATGGAGAGACCGAAGCGCCTGTAACGCTGATGTTTCTGCTCCGCGCCCTGCCCTGTTCAGCGGACATTCGGAGTGATTGAAAGCGCCCGCAAACGCCGCTGGTACCTGCACCTTCGACTGCGAACTACTGGGAAACCGGGGGCATTGGTCATTGGACGCTGGTCCGGACGCTGGTCTGCTTTGCGAGGTAAGGCACGCTGGGAAGAGTTCTACCCAGTTCGCGCTCGCTTTGCTTGTACCGCGCCCTCCTTTGCGACCCCTCATCTACTGGCGTGCTGACTCTGAGGCTGATTTTGAAACCCTGGAAAATGTGAAGGGGTAAAGCTGTCTTGAACCTTGCTTGAGCAAGAGCTACCCTCTATGCCTCCTCACTTGTTGGCGTGCTGATTGTGAACCTTTGAAAAGTTGTGAAGGGGCAAGGCTGTCTTTGCAATACCGCAATAGCCTTATAAACCTGTACTGCCCCTCGTATTGCATTGGGGAAAGCTGGTCATTGGCTGGTCATTGGCATCTTCTCAGCACTAGGAATATGACAATGCCGCAACCCAGATTTGCGTTTAAACGGTCGACGAGTTTTCGCGACCGGTTGGTGCATACACGTCCCAAACCAACACCCAAAGTGTCCAGCCTTCCCAATGGGCATCATCCTTGTGGGGGGTGTTCGGTGTGTGATCTGACAAACACCACGAAAAGCGTAACTCTGAGGAGTAACCAGACATGGCACATAAATAAATTCAGCAATTGCAATTCCACACACGTAATATACAGAATAACATGCCCGTGTGAATTGCATTACATTGGGTTAACTACACGCAAGGTAAAAATTCGAATCCAAGAACATCTGAGCACCTTGCGAGCTGGCAAACTAACAACTAAACTAGTCCAGCATTACAAAACAATGCAACATAACCCGAGACAAATGCGATGGGTAGTGCTTGAAAAAGTACAAGGAGACCAGTTTAATATCGAACGGAAATTGAGCATCAGGGAAGCACGATGGATATACCAGGAGTGCTCAGATCAAATGGGCCTGAACGATTACATTGAATGGGGCAAAGTAGACATCTAATTTAGCCATACGTTCATGCACACAGAGCATACTCATCCACATAGTAGTGATGTGCAATATAGGACATATGATATGCCATACACTGGTTTGATTAACCATGAACCAGCACACCACAGAGCACAATAGAGACTGTGTTTTATACAAAAACACCTGTGTGGTGTATACGTGTATATATATATATATTTTTTTAAAACCCTCCCCCACAACTACGCTGAAAATGTAAAACTCCCAGGAAAATATCATCCTTGTGGTGTACACGTGTACTTAAGAAACTCCCCCCACAATTACGCTGTAAATGTCAAAACTCCCAAGAAAATATCATATTAGCGACTGTCATCAATAGCCACAGAAATTACATCCAGCAAAAGTGTCATGCTAGTTAGTAGACACGGCATGGGGATTGAGATAAGCGCTAGGAGAGAAAAAAAGAAAAAAGAAAATATCGGCCCAGACTCACAAAATACTGACACACACAGGCAGCACTGTGGCCCCCGCCTGGTCACGCAATGTGGCCGAATGACCGACACAGCGGGTAAAACGTCTAGAATGGATACACACGGAAAGAACATTAGGCGACACAAAACTATGAGAAGAAATTCCATAGTATAATACACTATCGAGTGACTTGAATATACTTTAGCGCCTTACTAACACCCTCCAAGATGGCGGCCACATGATAGGTACGAGAGGGGTGGAGTCACAAACGCGACATGGCGCGCGACAATTCCATGAACATTCATAAGCCCACAAGTCTAAGCGCCGGGTGCTGCCGAGACAACGCCCGGACACAGCCTGCACCGGTAAGCCCACTGAAGCGCGAAACGGATTAGAGGGGGTAGTAAATGTGTCAGCGTGTTGTGGAAAAGTAAATTTTGCCATGTTCTGTGTCCCTACGCCTCATCCATCATATGTTATGTGTGCATGACCAATATGCATATGTTATTCCCCATGTCTGATAAATGACGCAATTACAGTTGTGTCCACCTCTGGTATGCCAGTTTCCAGTTCTCGTGAATACTACGAATATTAGGCCTATGTAAAGTTACGTTGCCACGTTTCTCAGTGTGCACGTTATTTCATTATAAAGTCCCCGTTTCTAGGCCTCAAAAGGGCCCGGACATCAGATTCAGCTCCTGTCTCCTGGAGCCTCGCTAAGGAGCGATACAGCCCCCACCTGTATCCTCGACCTTTCACTTACTTCCTGCCTCGCAGTGCCCGGTGCAGCCCGGCTCTGCCTCTGAGTCTGCCAAAAGTATGTTATAGTTCCAGCTATCAGTTCAGTCCTCCTTCTCTGCATTCCTAAGCTACTGAACTGCATCAATAGTTTCCGTCATTGTCTAGCCTATGCGGCTCCACGTTAGAGAAATACTGTATTAATGGTCATTTAATATTCTTCATCACGCACTACATGTAGAATAATGCATGGTCCAGTCTTAGAATCAAGTTAGCTTTTCCCTTCATGACTTCTAGTTTATATCAACATGTTCCCTAAACATCAGATACCAGATAGAGTTTAGGTACATGTCGCTCCGACCCTCCAGACTCAAGTCTCTACTCCTAGCACAGAGTTCATAGCCCCCAGCTTCTCCTAGTGACACGTCATTGCCAGTTTACGCGCACCATTAGGTTAGAGGTCCCGGCTCCTTAGGTAGCCCCCTCCAAAGTTTCCGCCCATTCATGACATATTCTGTTACGTTTGCATCACATGTCTATGTATACTCCCAGTTACACCTCTTTTTACTGTTATCTTTCGCGACTGCTACGCGTCACGCCTTCTGTTCCACCCACTGCTACGCCTACTGCAATGTAATGCTATGTGTTCGCGCTATGTATATAAGTTCATGTATTGTTATTAAAAGTTAGCGCGCTCATTCCTGACCCAGCCCCGGCAGCTGCCGGGCCCTGTTACCCCCGTTCTATGCAGGTTGTCCTGATCCTGTCCTTATGCTGTAATAAACCTGCAGAAACTCCTACTACCTCGAATCTTGACTCTTATTTATTGAGCTACCTGCAATGATATATGCCTAGTCAAAAATAGGGTATTATTTATTTATTTACCACATAATGGCGCCCGAATAGGGACTTGCCCTTTCCCCACGCGTCGGTGAAGCCACGCCGACCCCCTGACCCTCTGCAGTCGTGACGGAACTCTTCTGCGCAGTGGCAGATATTTCTGCTCAAGTATCCCTCAGGCCCACGGAGGAGACGGAGGAGGCGGTCCAGCATCCAAACGAGACGGTGGAGGAACGCGGCGAGTCCCGACCAGAGCCCAAGCCGAGAGTCCAAGGTCCGAGGTATCCGGAGGCCCACCCGTAACTGAAGTCCGAAGTCCGTCGTTGTAGCAGTCCAGTCCCGTCCGAGGCCTTCCGTTCCGTGCTGCCCGGTGAGTACCATTGCTGGGGTAGTATCTAGACAGGGTCAGTCTAAATTGACTCCTGGTCCGTGGGTTGGTGGTACCCAGACTCACAAACGAAGTGTTCACCTAGGTGGATACGGGTCTTGATGCGTCCCTTTATGGGACCGGTATGTTCCGTACTGTTACAGCAGTGCATCCAGTAATTCTAGTCTGTTCCGTTCTCGAGACATTCTGTTCTGTTCTGTTCTCAGTATTCCAGGTAATATTCTGTCCGAACTGTTATTTACAATGTTCTTCATGTATTTTAATGTTGTGGTATGAGTGCGACGTGATTTTCGTGTTTTCATTGTGTATTGTATTGTGTCCAGATTATAGTCCAGTCATGCCGCTCTTTTCCAGGTTACGTCAGATAAAAACTAGAAAGGGTTTATTAGAAGAAGCAGTTCCTGTCCCACCTAGGGACAGTCCAGGTCATTTTATGTATCAGAAACATGGCATAAGCGCCATATTGTATCTAGATTTATGGGTAGAGTATACCAAACAGTTAGAAGAAAAGTATAGATGGCCCGTATCGGGTACATGGGATGCCGAATGTATCATGCGAGTAGAAGAAGCATTATGGAAAAAGAAAGCCAGACAGTCACAGAAAGATGCCATCGAGTTATGGCGTAAGGAAGCGCATAAAAGAACTGAAAAGGAAGCCAGAAAGTCAGAGTTAAGTAGAGAATCCCAAGAACGAGCCCAAGAGAGAGAATTAATCGAGATAGGTGAACAAGTCAAAATCGAACAGTCAGACAGACAGAGGCATGCCCTTATTAAGGGTATGTATCCTCTTCTTGCCGAGGGCTTGCCAAAAGCGACCCCAGAGGCATCCAGTAATTTCCCGCCACCATTAGTTCCGACCAAGCTACGTCACAAACCGACCGCAGCTGATATTTTTATTTCGTCCTATTTGGACGACACAGTCCCCGAATATGCAAATCCTGTCCGCGCTCCGCCTATCCCTGTAAATCAGGCACTTCCCGCTCCTCCAGACACCGGAGTACCTGTTACGGTACCCCCGGTCCAGCCCGCCATACAAGTCCAGCCTACAGTTCCATTTCCCACTCTGCCAGGACGTAGAGCCTCAGTAGACGACTCCAGTCTAGGGGCCGCAGGAGGAGCTACTCCTCAAACCCCGCCGCCACACAAGCGTTTATCAGCACTCGAATTACATGCTCAAGCATCACAGCGTACTCCTAAAAGTAATAAGTCTGTCACAGAAATCAGACAAGCCCTTGGCGAATGTGTCTATGACGCAGTCCCAGGCGAGTATAATATGGTTTTATATTCCGTACGCGTAAGGAGGGTGACCGAGTATCTAGTCACCTTACCGAATATGAAAGAAGATCTAGACAGAATATATCGTTTCATCCGTACAGGGGATGATCCAGAAAGTATTGGCGAGATTATGTCTCAAAGGAAAGCCGAGATCCAGCTCATGATATTAAAGTTCCTGATCAATTGTCTAATAAGAGAACAAGATTACCCGTCTAAAGATCCCGCCGAAATGAGAATCCTAACAAGGTGGAGTGATAATATAGCCGAGGGTAAGCACAAGACCATTAGTGCTATGGAGAGTATGTACAAGAAAATCCGTAAAGAAATAATAAAGATACACGAACAGCGTAAAGCAGCACAAGTAAGCGAGAAAGAAAGTATCTCTGATCCTGAAGAGGAAGAGAACGAGAATCCCGCCAGAATAGCGTATGTAGGAAAATCCAGATTTCCAGATCGCCATTTACGCCTAGAACCCAAGTCTATTTTCCATCATCGAGCACCAGAACAAGGTTCTCTAGAACAAGTATTCCAAGCTACCGATCACATTCTGAAATCACGAGTCGGTTACAGTGAATTAAGTACCATGCATGAACAAGAACTAGCCCGATCAGCAGTCCGATGGATTACTGATTCTACCACTTTTCCAGACGAAATAGTGGCACAAATGTTTCTGAAATTGCCCCCAGCCGAGCAGCGACTGGTGGGTATGTATATGATCCAGCACCTTATTACTTTGTATGAGGGTCAACATTCTGATCCAGGCCCGTTGCACGATATCCTGAACGAGTTACTCCAGTATAGATGGAGAGGTCTAGGTACCGATTTAATTAGTGTCATTCTAGAACAGCGTCACAAGTATAGAACGTTTCTGAATCCGCATTTTGTTCACGTTTCACCTCCAGAAAGTAAACCGTTTTACATAGACAGACAGAATCCGTTACGAGAAGTCCACCCAGTCAAAGGGACGGGTGGCGAAATGGAACGAGTGTTTGTATACACTCCAATTACGAAGATGGAACTTCTTGAAATGAAGAAATTAATTCCCTGTCATGACAAAGATCCAGCAGGGTTCCATAGAGAATTAAAAGACATGCTCCGTATGGGAGAATACACTTACCCAGATATCATTAAAATGTTAAAAGTCCTGCTGCCCGCAGGGGTATATGAAAAGTTAAAAGAAAAAGAATGGGAGGTGGGAGAGAAAAAGATCGATTGGGCAGTCCTAGAAGCAGAAGACAAGGCACGAGTACCAGGTACCGGTCTTGGAGATAAATGTAAAGAATTACCAGAATTATTGATTCAAGTTTTACCCAGATTATTGACAACGAGAAAAGAAGACTGGGATGCAATCTCAGCCTGTAAACAGAAACAAGATGAAGATATTAGTGATTTTTATTCTAGGTTTGAAAAATGTTTCAGTATTAACAGTGGTCTCAAGACAAGTAGTGAGTCATACCCTCACCTTTTCGTTACCAAATTAGTCGAGAATTCCAGTCCACAAATTAAAAACCGAGTTTTGAAAGTCGAAAGCACCTGGCAAGCAAATACTCCGTCCCAGATGCTCCAGATGCTCCAGTATCACCAGAATAGAATCAGGGAAGAGCAAGAACACGAAAGAAAACGTATGAAAGACACGAAAATGAAAGTGCTAGTTGCACAATCTGTTCCTCAAGACAGTCAGAAGAGGGGTCCGAATCAAGCCAGTCATCCTGCAGCTCCCGTTAAAGGGAACTGCAATTATTGTAAACAGCCAGGTCATTTTATAAACGAGTGTGCAGTTCTGAAACATAATATAGCTACTGGTAAGACTAAAGAAAGACCACGTCCGCCTAGACAAGAACAAGTTTCACAGATTTCTCAGCCACAGAATGCACCACAGACAGTTACAGCTCCGCAGCCTATCGCTGCAACACAGCATGTCACATCGCAGATGTACCAGTATGCACAGTCTGAGTATCCAGAGTACCAGCAATATTCATGAAACAGCCTAGAGAGGGAGGTAGGCTTGCCTCTCATCGAGATACCTGTAGATCAAGAAGGTCCCTATGTTCATAGTCAAGTATTAGGGAAAGACAGAAAGTTTTTGATCGATACAGGGGCAAGTAGGACCACAATTAGTCATGCCGAAGTTCCAGGGGCTCCGCTCTCAGGCTCAAGAAATGTTTCCCTTGGATTTTCAGGAAAACCAATAGTTAATGAGATTTCAAAGCCAGTCACTCTAGACGTAGGTCCATTGTCCCGTACTACTGATCTGTTACTTACTAAGTCATGTCCAGAAAACTTGTTAGGCATTAAAACACTGAAAGAATTAGGTGCAGTTATTTGCTGTTCCCCAGAGGGAATACGTCTGTTCCTACGTGACTTTAAGGGTCACTATGTATTACGAGATTTTGATTCCAGACTGTCTAAAATTCCGCAGCATTTATGGGCGCAAGGTCCAACTGATGTAGGTTACATGCAAATCACACCCCATCGTGTGACTCTCAAACCAGGTGTAGTGTTGCCCCGAATCAGACAGTACAGATTGCCACCTGAGGCTGTAGCAGCCTTATCCAAAATTATTGACGAGCTCATTGTTCAGGGAGTAGTTGTAGAAACTGACTCCAATATATGTAATTCTCCGATCATTCCAGTCATGAAACGTACTGATCCGAATGCACCCCCAGTATATCGTTTAGTGATTGATTTACGAGAGCTTAACAAATGTATTATTCCACAGTACCCAGTTGTCCCAGATATTTCTTCCCTGTTAACTGCTATTGATTCCGAAGCCATGTTTTTCACTGTCATAGACCTTAAGAATGCATTTTTTAGTGTTCCAATTCATCCAGACAGCCAGTTTCTTTTCGGATTTTGTTTAAATGGAAGGAGCTATATGTTTACACGCGCTCCTCAAGGTTTCACAGAAAGCCCTAGTATTTACAGTCAAGCACTTAAGAGACAATTAGACAACATTCACATGCCAACTGACACTGCCCTGCTCCAGTATGTCGACGATCTACTGATCACAGCCCGTTCTGAACGTGCTTGCGAGCAAGCATCCCTTACAGTCTTGTATTTCCTAGCTGAGATGGGGCACAAGGTGTCCCCTTCTAAACTTCAATTCTGTGTCCAGCAAGTGGTCTACTTAGGACACTTACTGTCCAAGAGGGGTAGGCAGTTGACACCCGACCGTATCCAGTTAATAGCGAGTCTTCCCCAGCCCAGAACCCAGAAGGAGGTACGTGCTTTTATCGGCCTTACTTCTTATTGTAGACAATGGATTCCTCAGTATGCATTTCTAGCCAAGCCACTGATACAGTTAACGACACAGGAGGCAGCCGTATCGACTGTCCTCCCTTGGACATCTGACCATACACTTAGTTTCAACGAGTTAAAGAAAGCTTTATGTCAAGCTCCAGTTCTAGCTACACCGAACTACAGTAAGCTTTTTACACTTTTTGTTACTGAACGCGAAGGTACAGCATTATCTGTTCTTACACAAGATCAAGCAGGTCAATACAAGCCCTGTGCTTATTTTTCGAGCACACTAGATCCAGTCGCCCAGGCGTTGCCTGCGTGCCTCAAGTCAGTTGCAGCCACAGCACTAGCTATTAGACAAAGTGATTCCATAGTTTTAGGACACTCCCTGACAGTACAAGTCCCACATTCAGTAGAAGTTCTTTTAAACCGAACACAGACTCAACACTTGACAATTGCACGTTTAACAGGTTATGAATTGACACTGTTTCAGCCACACATAGAAATAAGACGCTGCAACGTTCTGAATCCTGCTACACTGTTACCATCAGTTAATTCAAATCCAGACACACATGACTGTGTGGAAGTAGTTAACATCACGACTAAGCCAAGACAAGATCTGACAGACATTCCGTTACCAGATCCCGACCTGACACTTTATGTGGATGGTTCATGTATGAGAACTAGTACAGGAGAACTAGTCGCAGCGTATGCAGTGACTACTGACACCGACGTTATTGAAACACACCGTATTGACACTCTGTCCGCTCAAGCAGCAGAGCTAGTTGCTCTGATACAAGCCTGTATACATGCCAAGAACCTGAAAGTTAATGTTTACACAGATTCACGTTACGCATTCGGAGTTGTACACGACTTCGGAGTACTCTGGCAGGAGAGAGGTTTCATGACCTCTCATGGAACCAAGATTCAGCATGGTCTCCTTATTCAAGCTCTGTTAGATGCCATACATTTACCGACATCTATTGCTATCATGAAATGCAAAGCACATACGAAAGTTACTGACATTATTTCTCAAGGTAACGATCTAGCAGATCGCACAGCCAAGCTTACAGCACAGACTCCAGACATTCCAGTTAACATGACACATACTCCAGACCCGATTACATGCATGACAGTTAAGGACCCTACACAAGATGTCATAGATATCCAGTTACATGCTACCCCCGATGAAATCAAGAAATGGTCTGAACAAGGAGGGGTCCAGACAGATCAAGGATGGTTAACGAAGGGTAGAGCCACATGGTTTCTCCCCGACTCTATGGTTCAAGTCGTTATCAATACCGCACATAGTCCAGCACATTTAGGAGAAAAAGCTATGTTAGACAGTATCCAGAACATTTGGTTCAACAAGCATTTACGAGCTGCAGCCAAGCAGAAAGTCCGTACCTGTATGATATGTTGTCAGTTTAATCCAGGTAAAAGTGTCCCGGTGGAACAAGGTGGTTTCCAGCCCCCTGACCACCCTTTTGAGGTCCTCCAGATGGATTATATTCAGATGGAGCGATGTCGAGGTTTCAAGTATGTCCTTGTAGTTGTATGCGCTTTGTCCAGGTGGACAGAAGCATATCCAGTTCCAGATTACACAGCCGCGACCACTGCCAAGCAGTTGGTTCGTGAATTCTTCCCTAGATACGGACTCCCTAGAGTCGTATATTCTGATAACGGTCAGCCATTCTCCTCAGAGTTAATGAAGCACGTTTCCCTGTTGTTAGGGTACCAGTGGAAGTTCCATTGTGTACGCCATCCAGAAGCAACCGGTCTAGTCGAGAGACATAATCAGACCCTGAAAATCCGTATTGCCAAAGTTTGTAAAGAAAAAGGTGTGGACTGGTTAGTAGCTCTGCCAGTCGCTTTGTTTTATATGCGCATGGTCGCACATTCCAGATCAGGTCTGTCCCCGTATGAGGTCGTATTCGGCCGCCCCCCTAACATGTGGGGTACTCCTAGACCCCGAAGTATTACCGATGTTTCATGTAATATGCTGACAGATTACCTAGCTTCCTTGATGTCTGCCCTCAACTCATGTCGTTCACAGGTTGCCGCCGCATTTCCAGACAATACCGAGGTGGCACCGCACGAGATCGTTCCAGGCTCCTTGGTGATGATCAGAAATTTTGACAGATCAAGTCCGCTGGAACCACGTTGGAAGGAGCCACGTCAGGTCCTCTTGACCACCCGTACTGCCGTCAAGTTGGAAGGCAGGAAGGGGTGGGTCCATCTTTCTCATGTAAAACTTTTCAATGGATTGAAACCCGTTTCTAAAAACATTTCCAAGAACATTTCCAAGGATTCCCAAGATTTCAAAGACTGCCAAGACATTGTTCTAAAGGACTGTCCCGCAAAAGACATTATTACAACCCCTCCCCTGTTAGAGAAAACTCCGCAACAGGAGTATAAGGAAAAGCTCCGGTCTAGTAAAATAAGTCAGTCAGTTTGATTGTATAAGTCCTCCCCTAGGTGAAACGGTTAGATTGTTTCTGACATGTATAAAATAGACCCCCATAGTGAGAGAGTCAGTCAAAGTTCAACTCAATGTATCGTTTTTCTAAGTTTCATATTATTCATCAGCATAATGATTTCCTGCACCAGTTACGCATTTTTCCTGTATTTCCCAGTTACTCATGTAAATATGTCTGCTAATGCTACAGTAGAGCACACGTTTAGTGATCTGCCTCCTCACGAATATTCATACCGCCTCGCTATGCGCAACAACTCATTTATCCGCATGTTACATTATTCACACCAGACCAGCAATGCCACTAATTGTTGGGTGTGTGGTCGACTCCCCCCTTTCCAGACACCGAAGGGAGTTCTGCCACTCTTTCCTTATCCATTTTCACATAATGGTTCGTGTGGAGCATGGTCCACATTAACGTCATCCTCAACAGATATGTCTTTTCTTAACAGCACATGTTTTCCAGACAAGCAAGGTTTTCCCCACAGAACAGGTTTAGATCTAGAAAATGAAGTATATAATTTAGGTAATTATTCGTCGAATTTCATGGTCCTGAATGTTCAGTCTGATACTACTCCAGACTTACCTGCTATTTCAGTACTACCTGTCAAAGGCGAATTATGTGTCCGTAGTTATGGTTCCGTACATGTAGGACATAGTGATTGTACTACTGTTATCCAGTATAGTGACAGTGGGAAATCTGTTTTCAAAGCTTCACGTCATTCTTATTTTATTTGTGGTCAAACCGCATATGTCCGTCTGCCCCTCGATTGGGAGGGAACCTGTTACATTGCCTTCCTACTGCCACCTGTTTTCCTAGCTCCATCTGATTATCACAGAAACACACATCTAGTACACATTAGACATAGAAGGGAGTCCCCAATTGTCGATTATACTGAAACTACTCTAGAACAGTATACAGATTTCAATAAAGGTTTCTTCTTCTTTGTAGGACCTGTCCAGAATAGTAAACTGATCCGTAGGTTAACAAGAACCCTTGAAGCAGTAGTAAATGAGACTGCCTCTGCTCTAGGTAACTTAACCGAAGAGCAATCTGCTATGAGATTTGTCGTTTTACAGAATCGTCTCGTCCTTGACGTCATACTGGCCGATAGGGGCGGGGCCTGTAGAGTCATCGGATCTAGTTGCTGCATTTTCATTCCAAATAACGCGCCGTCTGTTTATTCAGCTATAACCAGACTCCATAATATTGCCCATCTGTTACACCAAGATCCAGGCACCTGGACATGGTCCGGTTGGTTCTGGAATATAATTTCCGCATGGGGATGGAAAGTCCTGTCCTTTCTAGGTATTGCAGTAGCGATCATATTCAGCTGCTGCCTCTGTATACAATGTGGCCCTGCGATTTGCAGCATGTGTGCTACCTCTTGTATTCCTAGTCCCAAGCCCCGTTCTAAATCTCGTTCCAAGACAATTCGAGACGAGCAAATGATACTGTATGAAATGATAGACGGTATCATGAAAATTGATGTTTCCTGATGGAAACGTAGTGACAAGGAGGGAATGTGGAAAAGTAAATTTTGCCATGTTCTGTGTCCCTACGCCTCATCCATCATATGTTATGTGTGCATGACCAATATGCATATGTTATTCCCCATGTCTGATAAATGACGCAATTACAGTTGTGTCCACCTCTGGTATGCCAGTTTCCAGTTCTCGTGAATACTACGAATATTAGGCCTATGTAAAGTTACGTTGCCACGTTTCTCAGTGTGCACGTTATTTCATTATAAAGTCCCCGTTTCTAGGCCTCAAAAGGGCCCGGACATCAGATTCAGCTCCTGTCTCCTGGAGCCTCGCTAAGGAGCGATACAGCCCCCACCTGTATCCTCGACCTTTCACTTACTTCCTGCCTCGCAGTGCCCGGTGCAGCCCGGCTCTGCCTCTGAGTCTGCCAAAAGTATGTTATAGTTCCAGCTATCAGTTCAGTCCTCCTTCTCTGCATTCCTAAGCTACTGAACTGCATCAATAGTTTCCGTCATTGTCTAGCCTATGCGGCTCCACGTTAGAGAAATACTGTATTAATGGTCATTTAATATTCTTCATCACGCACTACATGTAGAATAATGCATGGTCCAGTCTTAGAATCAAGTTAGCTTTTCCCTTCATGACTTCTAGTTTATATCAACATGTTCCCTAAACATCAGATACCAGATAGAGTTTAGGTACATGTCGCTCCGACCCTCCAGACTCAAGTCTCTACTCCTAGCACAGAGTTCATAGCCCCCAGCTTCTCCTAGTGACACGTCATTGCCAGTTTACGCGCACCATTAGGTTAGAGGTCCCGGCTCCTTAGGTAGCCCCCTCCAAAGTTTCCGCCCATTCATGACATATTCTGTTACGTTTGCATCACATGTCTATGTATACTCCCAGTTACACCTCTTTTTACTGTTATCTTTCGCGACTGCTACGCGTCACGCCTTCTGTTCCACCCACTGCTACGCCTACTGCAATGTAATGCTATGTGTTCGCGCTATGTATATAAGTTCATGTATTGTTATTAAAAGTTAGCGCGCTCATTCCTGACCCAGCCCCGGCAGCTGCCGGGCCCTGTTACCCCCGTTCTATGCAGGTTGTCCTGATCCTGTCCTTATGCTGTAATAAACCTGCAGAAACTCCTACTACCTCGAATCTTGACTCTTACTTATTGAGCTACCTGCAATGATATATGCCTAGTCAAAAATAGGGTATTATTTATTTATTTACCACAGTGTGCCCGAAGTTAAGTGAAATAGAAGCGGGAGAGGGCTGCTCCACTACTACAATACGAGTGAGATAGACGACCCTAGATGCATGTAAAACGATTCAAGTGCAACAGGGCTTTCAACACATACCGAGGGTTTCACAATACTATTATGAAGAACAGTGAGACTTCATAACGCTCTAGTCCACATGAGGGGCAGAGAGGCATACACCTAGAGATTAGATGACTACAAACATATACGACTTGCAGCACACACAGGGATTGAACACTCTACATGCCTATGAGTGCAGATATTCTAATAAGACATTTTAACAGGATGGCCCATGATAGATACTATCATCACGCATGGAGAGAGGTTGAATAAACTGCCTTGCATACATTGTGCTGAAACAATATCAATCGAAACAAAAAGAATGATTATTGATATATATTTTTATATGTTGCAGAAACTGACGTGAGCAGTTGGGAACAATACCATTCAAGTTGGTGACACAGAGACCATTGAAAGGGAGGTATAGGTATGCCCTCCTACACAGGAGAAATGGTAAATGATTCACTAGATAGGGAAAAGGGCAACCTATGTGCCCAAGAACGAACACACAACTTACTGTAGAGTGTGACAGCCATTTTAATTTAACTAACACAGAGAACACTGTTGTCTTTTTATTCACAGAAATACCTATGAATGGGTGTAGGGTGAAGATATACAAGCCCTGAAGAAATTGCCGTGAGTTTTCCAATAGGCAATGAAACATGTCGGCATTTTAAACATGAGCAGACCAGCAGCCTAGAATAAAGTACAGGAGGCCAGCTGGTAGTAGCTCACTTTTAACGGAGTAAGGGTTCCATCTTGCTATACACAGATCTGGGTGTATAAGCAGGCACTGGCACCCGAGCACCTTCACCTACTCTTATTCTTTTTCTTTAACACTTCACAATTTCTGTTCGAGTGGTGTACGCTGATGATGAGAACCTAGGCGGCAGGCGAGTACCTTCCTGCAGAGCCTCCATGGTGATACTCCCGTGAGGCAACACCATTCTTTTTCTCACGTTTTTCGTTTCCTCACGTTTTTCTCTTCTTGATTCTCATTTGACTACAGTGTATAAACCCCCCCTACCTGTGCTTTTCTCACTAGATGTGGGTGGCAGGTGAGGTAGAGATTGGTAGAATCAGATGGGCCAGCAGTGTTCTCTGTTTTAAAGAGTCAAAAAGTGGTGTACCTGGTCTAGAAATATTAGCCTGTAGATATGGCAATTCCCCCATCCTAATGGAGACATAGGAGGATCTAGCCAAGGATAATCAGATCACCAAAAGTATCAGGTCTAGTATTGTGATATATAAGGATCATTCCCTACCAGCAAAATTTCGCCCTATTGCTCTTTTAAACACTGACGCCAAGATCTACATGAAAATTCCAGCAAACTGCTTGGAACCCCAGCTTCCGGGTCTCTTTGACCCTGATCAAGTGGGATTCATCCACCAGCGACAAGGGGCAGATAATATCAGGCGGATAGCCCACCTGGTGGAAAAAGCGCATTTTAGAAACATTCCCACCTGTCTGGTGTCCCTCGATGCGGAGAAAGTCTTAGATCGAGTGGATTGGGGTTTCCTCAGGGCGGTTTTACAAAGGGTGGGGCTGGGTCCAGAGATGATGTCCAAACTGATGACGCCCTATGCTCGGCCTACCACTCGTATTTGCTTCAATTGGTGCTTTCTTCTCCTTCTACCTCCCTCCTAGCAGTAGCTACTCTCTTGTGGTCTTTCGAAGAAGCATCGGGATACCGGATTATCCTCACCAAGTCCCATGCCCTTAACCTTACTCTTTGGACCAAAGAGGTCCAAGATCTGAAGGAACTGATCCTGATAGAGTGGACTGATGAAACAATTAGGTACCTGGGCCGCGATCTAACTCCCACGCTCTCGACATGGACTTCGGCCAATTGGCCTAAATATAGGTGCGCTATCCGGGAGGAACTACATAGATGGAAGGACCTTTCTCTCACATGGCTTGGCCGCATTAACACCATTAAAATATTCCTGCTTCCCAAAATATTGTATCTTTTTAAGTCCCTCCCTAATGCAATACCACAGTCTGATATCCTATCCTTACAACAAGATTTCACCAAATTTATATTTAAGAACTCCCGACCACGCTTCTCTGAAAGGATTTTGATGCTGCACGGGACCGGGGAGGACTGGTGTGTCCTAACCTTCTGGAATACTATTGGGCTTGCCATCTCCAGTACATATCGGAATGGGTGGTTTGCAAGAGCGAAAATCGTTGGTTTCACTTAGATCATGCCGTATCCTGTAGACCTTTATAGGACTTGGCTTGGCTTCAGCGCGGGGATTGCCCTCACAGTGCATACATAGCTACGCCCACAAAGACAGTCTTGGAGATCTGGGGTAAGCTAGCAATACCCCGGGATCTGACTATGTTCCCCTCCCCAATACCACTATAGCTTGTAACCCTATGTTTCCTCCTGCCCTGCAACCACAGGCACTTCTTGCATGGACGGAAGGCGAATGCTGAGTCATTCAGGACCTTTTTGATGGTGATAACTTTCTTACATTCGATCAATGTAGGCAGGTTTTTCATCTCACGGAAGGAGCATGAATGCAATATTACCAGATACGACACTGGCTCAACTCCAAGTTGCACACCCAAGGGGCCACCAGACAACTTACTGCTTTCGAATCACTGATTCATAAATTTGAGGGCTCAAAAGGTTTGATTTCTCACGCATACTCTGTACTACAGCATTCCCAGAGCCCCACAACTCATGGATATCAAACAGAATGGATTTTAGATATGGAAGAGGATATACCGCCAGAGGGTTGGGACCGACTATGGCGGGATATCCCGAAAATATATCAGAGTACGCTAAAGCGCAAATCAGCGTACAAAGTATTTATTTATTTTTATTTAGAAAGTTTTATATAGCGCGAACGTGACCCTTGGGTATCAGAGCGCTTCACATAATATATGAACAGGAGGTATATTAGAAATACAGAATACATATACATGAGGTAGATTAGACAAACCATTCACATAGCGTTACCCTAAAGGGGATGAAGGTAGGTAGTTATAGTTCCATACATTAGGTGTAACCTACTGCTACAATTCACCTAGCATTGTCCTACTGGACTATGGTAGGTTATTTATACTTTACATAACTAGGTGTATCATACTGATATGAGGTAGATGCGGTTAGTACTAACACCAGGATAGCATAATGCTAACATTTTCAACCTGTGTCTGTCCCCAAGTTGACATAAAAGTTTATACCTTTTTTCCAATATCCTGTTAAATTCAATGTTGAGTTCCTGAATAGACCATACTGTCTTGGCTTTGATTATGCAACTTCATCCAGTTCTCTCTGTGCTCTAGCCTCTAGGTCGTTACTGCTTACTGGACATTGCCTCTAGTTTCCATTCGATGCTCCGTGTGGGCCCTTTCCGATGCAGTGACGTTGAGGTCCGTACTTGACTATGTAAGGAACTTGTTCATTAGGAAGCTCTTAGCTTCCTTTTTGAATGTAATAATGTTAGTAATTTTCCTGATCTTCGGAAGGAGTGAGTTCCAGACTCTGGGGGCTGCCCCAGAGAACGCTCTGTCATAAGTTTTCTTCTTCCTGAATATGGGTGGCCTCAGCAGCAGCTCCTTGGCACTTCTGGCAGGTCTGCAACCTCCCGATATCTCAATCTTCTGGGCCAGGTAACTCTGTGTTTTGTAGTGGAGTGCTTTGTGTGTGATACATGCCATTTTAAATTGGATTCTCGCTTTATATGGAAGCCAGTTTAACGCTTTAAGGTGAGGTGAAATATGGTCGAACTTCCTCGATCCGGTGATGAGCCTTGCCGCTGCATTGAGGCAAGCTTTTAGAGGTGCCGTGGACATTTTTGGTAGACCTGCTAAGGTTGTACATCCGTATTCAATCCTTGAGATAACTAAGGATTGAATTGCTAGTTTGAGGTCTGCCGATGAGATGAACGGTTTCATTTTCCTTAAGTAGTTCAAGTGAAAGCGCGCACTTTTTGCCATTATTTTGATGTGTGCTTTCATGTCTAGATTCTTATCCAAGGTGACTCCTAACGATTTGGCTGAGTCCACCAGCGTAGGGGTGCAGTTTAGTGCTGTGATAATTTTGGTCCACTCTATCGTCTCTGAATTGATCTTAGGTGGTGAAATTAATAGGAATTCAGTTTTTTGAGCATTCAGTTTCAGGTGATTACTGGTTAACCAATACATTGTCTTTCTTAACGCTTCATTGATTAACTTGATGTCTTCTAGAGATGCTACTTTGATGTAGATCTGCGTGTCGTCCGCGTACATGTGATAGGATATGTTTGCGTCTTGGATGATTTCTGTCAGAGGTTCAACGTATAGGTTAAAGAGTGAGGGAGATAAGGTAGATCCTTGAGGGACCCCGATCGAGTTTGGACAAGAGAGGGATAAAGATTGGTTGACCAGGAATCTTTGTGATCTGTTCTGAAGGAAGGATTCAAACCATTTCAGTACCAGACCTGATATTCCCATCCTCTTGTGTAGCCTGTCTCGCAGTTTCTCATGATTTACCGTGTCAAACGCTGATGATAAGTCTAGAAGGACCAGTAGACATGTTCTATTAAGATCTAGGGCCTGTAAGGCGTCATCCGCGATATGTAGGATCGCTGTTTCCGTACTGTGTCCTGTTCTGAATCCTGATTGGCAGTTGTCCAATAGTCTGAAGTTTGTGATGTGTTGGCTTAGTTGATTTTGTACACATTTTTCGATTAGCTTGGCCAGTAATGGAATATTGGTGACTGGGCGAAAGTTATTCGGATCTGCTGGGTCCGCTGTTGGTTTCTTGATGATCGGTGTAACTTGGCCTGCTTTCAGGCATTCTGGAAGGACCCCTTGCGATAGCGATGCATTTATTATTTTTGTCCATATTGGGATGATGACGTGATTGATATTTTGTAAACATTTGGTGGGGAGTGGATCATTGAAGTGGTTCTTTGGTTTGATGTCCGCTAGTGTTTTGGCGATGGTATTCTGATCATACGTTTTGAAGGTGTCCCAGTGCGCTTTGTTTTTAGTTTCCTCAAGGTCGTTTGTCTGAATGTTATTGTGTAGACTGTGTGGTTGGATGAGTAGATTGTCCGCTTCAGCTTTGAGCTCTGTGTCCAATGTTATGGCCTTGTCGGTGAAAAAATTTGTGAATACTTCACAGCTCAGAAGGGTTTTAGTGGATTCTTGGGCCGATTTTGCCGATTTGTTGGATTGTTGCTTTAGGACCTCGAATAGTTTCCTTGGTCTGTTTTTGGCGTTATCCAATTCTGATCTAATAAATTCCTTTTTAGACTTCAGGATCTTTTTGTTGTATTCCTTCCTTATTTTCCTTAATGATTTCAGCTCTGGAGTTGCCGGGTTTTGTCTCCATTTCCTTTCGGCCATTCTCAGTTTCCGTCTATCTAAGTAATGACGAGAAGGTACTACACACCGACTCGCTTCCACCAAATGTTTCCAACTTTACCCCCGATGTGCTGGAGGTGCCAGGGAGGTAGAGAAGACTTTTTTCATATATAGAGATCATGCCCGCACCACACAATGTTCTGGAAGGAAGTCCTTAGTCACATCAGGGAGATAGTGGGGTTTCCTAATCTTTCTGCACCAATAGTTACCCTACTGGGCATTAAGCCTTTAACACTAACTGCAATGACACACTTGGACTGGCGCTTGATTTTACACTTGCTAGGGGTGGCTAGGCAGTCCATTGCCTTATATTGGAAGAAACCGCACCCTCACCCCATCGCCACTTGGTTCCTCTGTTTGGGGAATGTATTGGCCCTTAAATTACTCGCTGTTCGCATTAACCACACGGATGCCAAATTCACTCGGATCTGAAAGCCCCTCATACACTATTTTACCATGACTAGACACTTCAGACTGGTTCCACCATGCCCACGAGCTCTAAAACTGTGTGAGGAGCCATTTGAACCGTACGCCAGGGGTCGAAAGCCAAAGTCTTCAGGCAGGTCCAATTAGGCTGGAAGACTTCCTCTATTCCCTCCTGATGACTTTGACATTCCCATGGAGATTGACCCCCTCAGCGCATCCTCTCCTTTCTCTCTTTTTCCTTTAGAGAGTTTTCCCCCTTTTTTTTCTTTTTTCTTTCTCTCTCTTTCTCTCTCTTTCTTCATGTTTTATATACATGACACTGATGACGGGTCCTTGTTGCCTGCATAGATTAAAGGGCCCCAAGATCAGAGGACAACATGTCTATATTGAACTGTCTCACAAGGCTCGACACTAAAGTTTATATTGATTTACCAACAGTAGACCCCATATATTGCTGGGGGTATTGTGGGTTCCTCTCAGTGTTTTTAGCCTCTTGCTGGAATGTATATCCTCCCAGGACAGTTGGCGTTAGGGGGACACTAAAATCTGTCTTTCTACCCTATCAAAGCTTTATGGGTCTGATTCAAAGATGCATTGGTTGGGATTAATTCCCCCAGATATGCCTTTGTCATATTGTCATACTATGTAATGTGGATAATGGCTCTGCTTGGCTGTTCTTCTTACAGGGGACATGAGCCCTCAGTTTGTCTGATCTTTGTCATTTGTTCTATAACCAATAAGCAGAATATGAAAATAAAATAAAAGTAAATTGGCTATGAAATGAACACCATATGTAGAAAGGTAGATATATTATATTGTAAGGGCGTCACTGAGGTAGGGAAGCAAGAAAGCCTACAAACTTGACTTCAGTGATGTGACATCAGCCCAGAAGATGACCTTGACAGTTCGGGCTGGACTCTTCCCATGAGGCACAGGGTCAGACTGATTTGCATATGGCCATGAATCAACTGGGGTGGCAGAGTGGGCTAAAGAACGGTGATGGATTAAACCCAGATCTGTTGACTGGGTGTGAGTGTTTGATTGGTTCAGATGCTCCGTCCATCACCACCCCCTTTTGTACAGAAGATGACCTCAGCAGATCACCTGGCACACCCATCAAGCTGGTACCTTCCCTGAATGTGAGGATACATATTCCTTTCTTACTCAGAGCCCCGTCATATCGTGATATTGTGGAAGTAAGAGAATTTGTGCAGTAATAGCAGAGGAAAATATTCAGTACAAACTGAATCTAGCTGGAATGGATCACAGGCTGTCCTGGGATATCACTGCAGCATAGAAACAAATCTTTGGGTGAAAAATAGATACTGAAATGACGAATGGATAACTGCTCTTTGCTGTATACGTTTGGAATTGGTAAAGTAATACATATATTTTCAAAGTTTATAAAGGTGGTGGGTCATGAGATTTCCAGCGTTTTGTTAGGAGTCTTTTGGCTGCTACAAGACCTGGATCTAAAAACCGACTTCTTGGCTCTGTGCGTTTTATCTCTCGGGATTAAGCCCAGGATACATATTTCCCAGGCGTTCAAGAGGTGTCTACCTGTAGAGTTAGATAGGTGCAGTGTTACCCCTGCCCAGTATTTTTGTAGTTTGAGACAGGATCATAACATGTGTGTGATATCAGCATCAAAATGGAAGCATCAAGTGCATTGTACATTGTTTCTATTAATGTAACGATTGATTTTCTCCGGGGTGAGGTATGCTCGGTGTATTATATAATATTGAATTAGTTTAAACCTAGCATTACGAGTAACATATGTAGGGCTGGCTCGTACTGTATTCCATTCTGTGTCTGTGCATAGTGGGGTTGGATCTGTTGCTGTGTGCTGGCGGCGCGCATCCGCAAACCAGCGGGTGGGGTTACTACCATTTACCATAACATGGACATACTGGGGTACCAGATGTGTCTGTAATTCTTGCATTATATCTCCCCATCTGCTTTGCCACTGACTAATCCATGAGGCATGCGTGAGGACATGTCCTGGAGGCTGCCCCTCCTCTCACACTAAGGCATTGAATGGCCTGAGGGTTCAGTCTAAATAAAGGTCTCCCAATGTATGTATACCCGCCTCATGCCCATCCGCTACATCAGGCGGAGCAGCAATTCTGTTTCAACAGGGTGTTCCAAGCAATGGAATCTCTGGAGCGTAACGACTTATGTGCCTGGTGAGGAACAGAGCTCTGGGGAAACAGTGCTGGGCACCTGCAACAACAGGGGGAATGAACCATCCCTCCTGCTGCACGGGTGAGACATATAAGGATCATGTGCAGTGTTTGTGGAGTCTTGTTTCCTGTCGTATCGGCTAGATATCTGCCTTCCACCCAGCAGGCCACCCACTGTAGCTGAGGTGCTACATAATAGTTCTCTAGGTTAGGTACTGCCAGCCCCCCTTGACCTGCCGGTAAATATAACTTAGTACGTACTACCCCACAGTGCGAGTTGTTCCATATGAGGTTACGCAGCAGGCGATCAATAGGTCAAAAAAAGGACGATGACAGGTATAACGGCAGATTTGTAAAATAGTAAAGGAGACGAGGGAGCACCACCAACTTGATGAGCGAGAACCTTCCTGCCACTGAGAGGGCCCTTTGCTACTCTCATACGTGATTATGGGCTGCCACATTCGCAATACTGACAGTATCAACAGCTCTTGCAGAGCCTGCGACACATGCTGGGTGCTCCCCTTACGATCTAGAGACCGTCCCAATGTTGCCTTATATCCTGATGAGGAAAGGATTCAAGGACACTATGGTGGGATTGTATGTTACCACTATGGACAGCCTTTTTTTGGAGCCCCACCACCCACAATGTATGTTGTGTGTGGGAGCAGAGGGTGTGCCTCTCACTCTCTGAGGAGGACTCCCATGACCTTTGGAAAGACTATGGCAGTTTCCTCCAGGAGGTCAGGTTGAAATTCAGTTATTTCAAGGTCCTACACCACTGGCACTGGATGCTGGAGTGGATCTATAAAGCAGATATGGCAGAGGATTCCAAGGGCTGGAGGTGCTGACGGTGTAGTGCACCGGCCTGTGACATTTTGCATTTCCTGTGGGACTGAACAGTACTGTGTGCTACTGGGGCTCAGTTTGGGATACCTTGATGACCAACCTAGGGGTGACATCGCAATTGACAACCCATCTGACCTCGCTTCACAAAATGTCAATATTCCAGGATATAATGCACCATGGTAAGAGTTGCCTGGCTACGGCCTTCGTAGTGGCGGAGGTGGAAATTTTGCACCATTGGTTATCCACCACGTTACCGTCTCATAGTACATGGCTCTCTGACAGGCACGACATGGCCACTTACACAAGATATATTTGTTAACTCGTTGACCAACGGTGGAAGTTTGAAGAGGTTTGGGGTTCCTTCCTACATGGGTAGCTGTAGACGCTGACACCAATCAGCCTGGTTTCATTCTCTGTACCTGGCTCATGACAAATTCCGTGGTGGGAGTTGGCTTTTTTGAGGGCGACCATGGGGCCTGGCACCCTGACTTTTCTTCCTGTTCCCATGTCCCTTCCCCCTGTGTTCCCCCTCGTCCTCCTTCCCTGATCATCTGCTGGATCTTCTGGGCCACATCAACTCTATCTGTAGGGGTTATTTTATTTATTGTTTTTCCTGTTATCAATGTATTCTCACAAGTTCTAGTTTACACAGTATCTTGGACTCTGCTGAATCGATAATCTTGCATACGTGTTATATGCTGATTGTATATCAAAGATCAGTAAAGAATTGAGATATTAAAAAAAGACCTCTCAAGTTTTTCAAATGAATTAGAATACTGATGACCTCACAAGGAGTGGTGTCACTTAACATTTGGCTTTGACAATGTCAAAGGAAGAGACATTACTGAATTTATAGACATGATCAGAACACATGCAAAGCGAAAACATTATAACATTCATAACATTCAATTTAACATTCCACTGAACTGTGTGCAGTACTACTCAAGGTGAAATACGAGAGGTTTTTGCCAATAAAATGTGGGACAGAGGGTCTGCTCTGTGCCGAATAGTCATGTGCGAGTTTCTAGTTAATCTCCATAGTTTGGAAGAATGGGCCAGGTTTATGTGAGACTTCAGACCGACCTCCAAATGTGTGAGTGTCACTCGTGATGAGTGAGGCTTGAGGGCTCTGATGTATGCACGTCCAAACTAATGTTGCTGTCGAGGCACTCAAGGCTTCTTGCATGACAATGCTACATAGAGTTGATGCACTCACTAATCAGCGGTGTATTGATGACGAGTGCACTATGATATAGGGGCCTATGTGAAGGAGTAGAATATTTTCGAGTAATGAAATGCCCCTCCCCTGTTTCTCAGACCAGTAACGCCCACTCATTTTTATGATACAGTGTAAACTATGTGAGAAATTTCTGGTTCATACTTGGTTGCCCTATCTTAGGAATTAATTGTTTCAAAGATATATTGCTTTATTTTTGTCAGTGAATCTTTGTTGAGAGAGGATGGTGGTTACTGTAAACAAAACTGCAAAGCCTGGAAGAGGCCGCTATCTTAATATTTTAGGAGACAGTGTGCTCTCAAACCAGAAACTCAAAGCCTAACTATAATTTACAATTCAGTCTTGTTCGAGGATATAAAACCGTATTAAATATAAGGAATAAGCCACAGACACAGGAAAATTAGAAATAAGCTCCTTCAATTGTCGCTTTTACCTATGCCTCATTGTCACTGATCTTGTGTCTTAAACTCCATGATATTTATCTCTGTTTACTTTGCTATCTAGGATGTTGTGGATTTGAACAACTGCAAATAAATTATTTAAAAGAATACTTTAAGCTACCCAGTTTCATTGGAAAACTGACTGATATTCTGATTATATTCTTTGAAATACAGATATAATAATTGAAATACAGATATATTAATTGAAATACAGATATATTCATTGAAATACAGATTGTCACTTCCAGTTGTCAAATTTCTGTAAATACTCTTAAGTCCTTTACATCAGTGTTTGGGAGATGCTCATCTGAAGTGAAGCTGTAAATACCTTTCTACAGCAGCAACTATATTTGAGACTTGTACTTGAACTGTCTGACCCTTAAAAACATTCACTTCTGTGACATCTGAAAGCCCAGGTATTTACAGGTATAAATGCTTGTTTGTGTGAAATGTATTCACTGCTGGAGCCTGGAGGCGGCGGTTCCGTCAGCGGCCACCAGAGGGCGATCCTCGCCTGCTGATGAAACTCACTGAGCTGCACATTGGATGAAACGGAGAAGGGTTTCCTCTTCCGGGTCAGCAGCGGCAGAGACAGCACCAGCAGCGGCAGTGACATCACTTCCAGCCTCTCCTGTTCTGTGCAGCCTGCTGCAGAGGAGGAAGGAGCCCTGTCTGTCTGTGCAGCGACCACCATCTTCAGACCCCAGATCTGCACCTCCCCCCCCCCCAGCCCCAGGAGGAGGAGAGAGCCTGGACAGGTTTCTGATCAGGTAGGAGAGCTGCCAGCTCACTTGACTGCAATTTATTAATACCTGGATCAGCCCCCCCCCCCCCCCCCCCCCCCCCCGATGTCAGGAGAGCTCAGCTATTCCTGCTGCTGAGGCTGAGTGGGGAGCGAAGGAAGTGAAGCCTGTCCCGGGGTGCACAGTAGGTGAGGCCTTTCTATCGGTGCAGAGGAGGAGAGGCCTGTCCAGGGTGCAGAAGAGATGAGGCCTGTCCAGGGACAGAGGAGGTGAGGCCTGTCCAGGGGTGCAGAGGAGGTGAGGTCTGTCCAGGAGTGCAGAGGAGGTGAGGCCTGTCCAGGAGTGCAGAGGAGGAGAGGCCTGTCCAGGGGTGCTGAGGAGGTGAGGCATGCCCAGGGGTACAGACAAGCTGAGGCCTGTCCAGGGGTGCAGTAGGTGAGGCCTGTCCAGGGGTGCAGAGGAGGTGATGCCTGTCCAGGGGTGAAGAGGAGGTGAGGTCTATCCAGGGGTGCAGAGGAGGAGAGGCCTGTCCAGGGGTGCAGAGGAGGTGAGGCCTGTGTCCAGTGGGTGCAGAGAAGGTGAGCCCTGTCCAGGGGTGCAGAGGAGGTGAGGCCTGTCCAGGGGTGCAGAGGAGGAGAGGCCTGTTCAGGGGTGCAGAGGAGGTGAGGCCTGTCCAGGAGTGCAGAGGAGGAGAGGCCTGTCCAGGGGTGCTGAGGAGGTGAGGCATGCCCAGGGGTACAGACAAGCTGAGGCCTGTCCAGGGGTGCAGTAGGTGAGGCCTGTCCAGGGGTGCAGAGGAGGTGATGCCTGTCCAGGGGTGAAGAGGAGGTGAGGTCTATCCAGGGGTGCAGAGGAGGAGAGGCCTGTCCAGGGGTGCAGAGGAGGTGAGGCCTGTGTCCAGTGGGTGCAGAGAAGGTGAGCCCTGTCCAGGGGTGCAGAGGAGGTGAGGCCTGTCCAGGGGTGCAGAGGAGGAGAGGCCTGTTCAGGGGTGCAGAGGAGGTGAGGCCTGTCAAGGGATGCAGATGAGGTGAGGCCTGTCCAGGAGTGCAGAGGAGGTGAGGCCTGTCCAGGGGTGCAGAGGAGGAGAGGCCTGTCCAGGTGGGCAGAGGAGGTTAGGCATGTCCAGGGGTGCAGAGGAGGTGTGGCCTGTCCAGGGGTGCAGAGGAGGTGAGGCCTGCCCAGGGGTACAGACAAGCTGAGGCCTGTCCAGGGGTGCAGTAGGTGAGGCCTGTCCAGGGGTGCAGAGGAGGTGATGCCTGTCCCGGGGTGCAGAGGAGGTGAGGCCTGTCCAGGGGTGCAGAGGAGGTGAGGTCTGTCCAAGGACAGAGGTGGTGAGGCCTGTCCAGGGGTGCAGATGAGCTGAGGCCTGTCCAAGGACAGAGGAGATGAGGCCTGTCCAGGGGTTCAGAGGAGGTGAGGCCTGTCCAGGGGTGCAAAGGAGGAGAGGCCTGTCCAGGGGGAGCAGAGGAGATGAGGCCTGTCCAGGGGTGCAGAGGAGGTGAGGCCTTTCTAGCGGTGCAGAGGAGGAGAGGTCTGTCCACGGGTGCAGAGGAAGAGAGGCCTGTCCAGGGGAGCAGAGGAGGTGAGGCCTGGGGTGCAGAGGAGGTGAGGCCTGTCAAGGGGTACAGAGGAGGTGAGGCCTGTGTCCAGGGGTGCAGAGGGAGAGAAGCCTGTCAAGGGGTGCAGATGAGGTGAGGCCCGTGTCCAGGGGTGCAGAGGAGGTGAAGCCTGTCCAGGGACAGAGGAGGTGAGGTCTGTACAGGGAGCAGAGGAAGAGAGGCCTGTCCAGGGTGCAGAAGAGATGAGGCCTGTGTCCAGGGGTGCAGAGGAGGTGAGGCCTGTCCAGGGACAGATGAGGTGAGGCCTGTCCAGGAGTGCAGAGGAGGTGAGGCCTGTCCAGGAGTGCAGAGGAGGAGAGGCCTGTCCATGGGTGCAGAGGAGGTGAGGCCTGCCCAGGGGTACAGACAAGCTGAGGCCTGTCCAGGGGTGCAGTAGGTGAGGCCTGTCCAGTGGTGCAGAGGTGATGCCTGTCCAGGGATGCAGAGGAGGTGAGGCGTGTCCAGGGGTGCAGAGGAGCTGACGCCTGTCCAGGGGTGCAGAGGAGGTGAGGTCTATCCAGGGGTGCAGAGGAGGAGAGGCCTGTCCAGGGGTGCAGAGGAGGTGAGGCCTGTGTCCAGTGGGTGCAGAGGAGGTGAGGCCTGTCAAGGGATGCAGATGAGGTGAGACCTGTCCAGGAGTGCAGAGGAGGTGAGGCCTGTCCAGGGGTGCAGAGGAGGAGAGGCCTGTACAGGTGGGCAGAGGAGGTTAGGCATGTCCAGGGGTGCAGAGGAGGTGTGGCCTGTCCAGGGGTGCAGAGGAGGTGATGCCTGTCCCGGGGTGCAGAGGAGGTGAGGCCTGTCCAGGGGTGCAGAGGAGGTGAGGCCTGTCCAAGGACAGAGGTGGTGAGGCCTGTCCAGGGGTGCAGATGAGCTGAGGCCTGTCCAAGGACAGAGGAGGTGAGGCCTGTCCAGGGGTTCAGAGGAGGTGAGGCCTGTCCAGGGGTGCAAAGGAGGAGAGGCCTGTCCAGGGGGAGCAGAGGAGGTGAGGCCTGTCCACGGGTGCAGAGGAAGAGAGGCCTGTCCAGGGGAGCAGAGGAGGTGAGGCCTGGGGTGCAGAGGAGGTGAGGCCTGTCAAGGGGTACAGAGGAGGTGAGGCCTGTCCAGGGGTACAGAGGAGGTGAGGCCTGTGTCCAGGGGTGCAGAGGGAGAGAAGCCTGTCAAGGGGTGCAGATGAGGTGAGGCCTGTCCGGGAGTGCAGAGGAGGTGAGGCCTGTCCAGGTGGGCAGAGGAGGTGAGGCATGTCCAGGGGTGCAGAGGAGGCGTGGCCTGTCTAGCGGTGCAGAGGAGGAGAGGCCTGTCCAGGGGTACAAAGGAGGTGAGGCCTGTCCAGGGGTGCAGAGGAGGTGAGGCCTGTCCAGGGGTCAGAGGAGGTGAGGCCTGTCCAGGGGTCAGAGGAGGTGAGGCCTTTCCAGGGGTGCAGAGGAGATGAGGCCTGTCCAGGGGTGCAGAGGGGGAGATGCCTGTCCAGGGGCGCAGATGAGGTGAGGCCCGTCCTGTGTTTGGGTGGTTCATAGAAGGTGGGGCCTGTCCAGGAGGGATGCAGTGGAGATGAGACCTGTTCGTCCAGGCAGGGTGATCGAGAGCTGAGTTTAAGTTTGTTCATTGTTGTCCCAAGAGATTTGTGGAATGAGTGTAAGTTGTTTGTAAACTGGCCAATTGAAGAGCCACAGAGTGAAGCGCCTCAAAATATTTCATTATATATTACAAGAGATTAATGCAGATCTACAGACAATATTGCAAAGTTGAAGACCGGGTAAAGGAGGACGCATCTTTTAGCGTTGCATTCAGAGGTTAGTGCACATATCCAGCAAAATGTGAGAGGCTTCAGACCTACATTCTGGATGAGACTTTGTTGTAACCAAAGTACTCTAGTGACAATTTTGTTACTAAGCAGAAGAAGATCAAAACTGGGAACCCAAACCAGGCCTGACAATTTTGACGAGCCAGCTCCCTGCCTCTTTTGTAGCTGGGGGGTGTTATAGCAACACCACAGCAAAACCAGCCACCAGTGACCAATATGTTTCCCAGCACTGAAGAATCAGCCTCACTCTTCCAGCCTCCCGGGGAAACACCGGAAGCCCGTTACGGCCAGTCCGGCCCTGCTTAGGGTATAGGTTTTACTAACAGTGGCAATTTAAATACCTCAAACACTAATAATGTGCAGAATAAGACATGATCCTTGCGATGTTTGCAGGAACCTGGGAAAATGGAACATGAATCAGATGGCACCGAATGGGATGTCTCAGTTAATGGTCCCAGCCCAACTGGCCTCTGTGCAGAGCATGCAGAATCAAAGGCAGATATATTGGAACATGCCTTCAGTCCAGACAGTCACACAGCCCAGTGCAGAATAGAACGCCAAAATCTCAACAAATTCAGAATTTCAACAAAATCCTTAAGTGATTAATAAGGATTTTCCACAACTTGCATCTATACTAGGAGTTTTTACAAATTCTACAAATTGGGTCAATGATGAATGGCCACAAACTTAAACTGTGATTAAGATCCAGTTATTATGTTAGGGAATAACCTCGTAAAATTACTTGTGGCTTTTTGGGGAAGAGTCACAATTAATTATTCATTTTGTAGGTGTGGTTTATTACATTACATTTTGTTGTGCCATGTTTTCATGACTATTCATTGATTGCTGTCAATTTTACCTCATCATGAACCATGTGAATAATGTGTTCTCTCAGTCTAAAAACGTATAAAATGTACTGTTTTGGGATATTTGCTGGAATTGTTTTATTTTACACTTTTCCTAAAGGCAGATTACATGTCATTCCTCTTACTGATTTTGTACTTAACAACTTTTCCTTGATTTCTAACTAAGCAGGTTCTATGCTAGTTTGTTATTTGATATTTCTTAGCACACATTTGTTGTGGTGGTCTGTCTATTGACTTTACAGCTAAAGTTGTTTCTGAATCTGGCTTTTGATATACTTTAGAGGTTACCAATATGTGATCCTCCTGCAAATATTATGATAATTATTTCTCTATCTGAGTAACCATGTTTATGGCTTCAGTAATTATTTGAAACCTTTAATATAGCTTTGAAGCTTGTTGTAGCTCCAAAGGCAAGGGCCTTTACCAAGGGAGCGGTCCTTTAATGGGCAGTATTGCCTGCTACGGCTGACTATAAGGCCGTTGCACTGTTTGCACCATGAGGGCAGAATGTGTTAATTAATAAAACAAGGGTGTCCCAGAGACCGAGGGGGTAGAAACACCTCCGGTACTCCGAAACCTTTATTTCACAGCTGTTGCTGTGAATGTTCAAAGGTTAACAGCCGCAAGCTGGACCACGGTGGTTAATTGTTGAACATTCACAGCAATAGCTGTTAAAGGAGGCTAAAGTCAGCCCCTGGTTCTCCCTGGGCTCGGCTAAACTGCTTTTCATCATTCACGTGAGCCGGGGAGATGCAGGAGATGAGCAGAACCCCCCCTCCTTCCGAGACGCCAGTGACACTGCAAGCTACGGGAGGAGGAAGGGGGGAGGCTCCTGTGTGCCCTGATTCCAGCCTCTATCTTCTGCCTTCTCTTGCCCAATCCAAATATTTTGGAGAGGCAGAGGCTGTGTATTAGGACATTGTATTGTTGAGAGCAGCGGGCCAATATCAGGTTGTATATATAGGCTGCTGCTGCTGCTCCGTTGTCTTCAATAGATCTTAACATTGGAATGTTCTAAGCTTTGTCTTCTGAAGGTTCAATTCCGAATTTCGTCTTGTGGGGCTCACTAGACACTGACCCTCCGCATCATCCCTTCAGATAATTTTTAAATACAAAGCGCCAACACATTGATGCTTTGTTGCTTCCATTGCTCAGTATTCGAACTCTGCATCAGCTTGAGCATGAATTGCAGTTCCTCCGAGAGCATGGTTTGTATAAATCTAAGAGTCTGGTTGACTGATTTATGAACGGGGCAGAATTATGTACAAGGAATTTAACATACCTTTGCAAACCAGATTGTTTTGATTTGTAAGTTTCACGGGTTGTAAATGGAAAGATGGGGGTTATGAAGACATGGACCGGGTTGTTAGGGTTTGTTCTCTGAGACTGTGGGTGCACTCTATATTCACAGAGACCTTTTCCAGCAAGGGTTCATGTTTCTTGGTGAACCAAAAAAGTGTTTATTCATACCCATATTTGCTTCACAATGGCTTTCAGAGAACAAGAGATTCTTTTGTTTTGTAAGTTCAGGACTTTTTTTGTAAAATGTGATGAAGTGTGATAGTCATCTGACGCAAAACTATTTCTTTACTTCCTTTCAAGGTATTCTGGGCTGACCAGGCAGTGCAGCGGGCTGCCACCCTTGGAGGAACAAAATATAATATAACTGTCAGGTAAGGATTCCTATAACTCTTAAGTTTCCTTTTACCCTGTTTCTTCTTTCTCTATTCCCTTTCTTCCTCTCTGTTTTGTTTTTGTCTCTTCAGCTTCAACATTTGACTCCTTCTGTACACTAATCTTCTTGTTATCAAACTTCTGATAATAATATGATGGAGCCACATTCCTCCTGGAAATGTTGGGGGTGTAGTGCAGGTCCGATTCCTTTTTAGGTCGGTTTTGCCCAGCAGTTCGTTAACTATTGGCACATTTGTCTCCTCCTCTACACCACGTGATACTCTCCCCCCTCTGACTGTTCTTTTGCCGTCTTTCTCTCTTGCTCTGACTTCCATCTCTTTACGTCCTCCTAAACTATCCTTTTCAGTCTTATCTACTACAAGCAAAAGACACAGTATATGTGTGTGGACACACACGCACACAAGGCTTGCTTTAGGGTGGTGCAACCGGTGGAGCTGCACCTGGTGCTGACCTTGGGGGCACTGTCTTTAGAAATAACCTATGGGTTCACAAGCACCTGCTGCACAGTTTCCTGTGCTGGAACATGTGGTGCGAGTGGAAGATAGCCTTTTATCTCTTTCTTCTGTTTTGTGTTTTTCTTTTCTAGACCCTTTTTGTTTCCTTTACTGTTGTGCTGTTTTTTTCTCTTTTTCAGGTGTTGCAGTGCCTGGGACCTGTCGGAGGAGTGTGATGAGTTCTGGGCACCAAGTAAGTTCTTATCATCCGCACAATTTGAAATAGTGAATTCCACCGAGCTAACTGGACACAGCGTCAGTCTATGGTGGCATTTAAAGCAGTGATTACAACAAAGCAAATACCTTTGTTCAATAAATTGTTCAATAATTGTTCTAGATCACTGGAAAAAGGAATAGATTAACAGTCTAGGTGGGCAGGAGATAATTAATTAAAAGTATTACAAATATCTCTTTGTGATGCCAGCCTTTGCCACAGAAATTGTAAATTGATAGTTTTGGCTGCTGCTGAGAATCTGTGTCACAATATATGTGCAACTTGTGTTTCTTTCTTAAATATTAATTACGTTTTCTCTCACATCTATGAGTTCCAGTGATCCGAAGCTCCCGATTTACAGTGTCCCCGAGCTGTTTCACCACTATCAGAAATGATACTCAACTCATTTCCTGGCTTGTTTTTGTCCATACTTTCTTTGTGCAAAGTATAAGGTCATAAATATTTTTTCTTTGTTTTCATTTACAATTTCTGACTCCGTTTCTACAGGTGACTGAAGCATGAAGAGAAAAAAGAAGGTTAAAATTTAGTGAAACGCAACGAAAAGGATTATTTCAAGGAAAGTTAAAACATTCTCGAGCTCTTGAGAAGAAAACACATTCTATGTGCCAGGAATGGTGAGGATGTTGGTGCAGAAGAAAATGGTGAATGTGAAAGTTGTCAAATCCCTATAGTAAAATGGCCATAAATGTTTATCAAGTGTCAGGAAACTGATATTGAGGAGAAAATTGGCCACAACTGATACCTACACAGTGCACTTGAGAAAACTCAGTGTTGTAAATTCTGTTTGATGGTTTATGAGAAATGCTTTGGAGACCCAGACCCTCCCCAACAGATCAGCATCCGTAGACGTGTTGTGATGTGACAGAACCATCAAAAAGACTAATATCCCTGGTTTACAAGCGGAAGCTTTTGTCTCTGTCTCCTGAAGATGAGAGGAGAGAAAAGGTTGTTTAAATACACTTTCTCAGATGTCGTTACAGCAACGATGCTGGATTACCATTTCCAATATAGGAAGATTTTCCCCCACCAATTCTGTCTCTTGGGTTGATCCGAGTGGTTTCAAAGTGTCCTGTAACTCCAAAGTCGATCATTAACCACTGAACAAAAAACATATTCTGGCACAGAAAGTATAAAAGGGCCCAGTGTTACGCTATTGATAATTCATAAACCACCCTGGCATGCCCTAATCATCGGTCATTACTGGTATGAACGAACATACCTAACAGGCAAACACTAAAGCCCAAACACCTTAAAACTCCTAAATCAAATGAGATAAACTAGAATCACAAAATAAGACTAATTAAACTAGAGGGAATTCACCCGGGCATAACTTGGAGAAAATGAATCCATGAGGGCATCTTAATTAATACAAGGGGCTCCTCGGTGAAAGTTAATAAGACAAGTTAGACTGGTGCCTTTAAAGGTAGAAAAATGATCTCCAGGTACACACTATCATTAGTTAAATATATGTTAAGAAGAGCATCTGAAATGTACTTTAGAAGTTAATGCTGAGTTGTAACATAAACAACTACAAAATCAGAAATCAAATTTAGTCTTAAGATGGCATGTATGCAGGAACAAACCCAACTTGGAGAAACAAACAACTCGAATAAGAGCAATGACTGTGAGAACAGCTTTAGTTATCAATCCCACCTTACCCTGTGTAGGAGAGTAGGGTCTGCTATCCTATGGTCACCCCAAATTTTTGCTTTTTGCTTCACTGGTTTTCGACTACTGAGGCTGTGGGCCTGCTGATCAGACCCCCAGCCTGCTGTTCTCTCACTAAATTAATGACACATGTGCTATAGGCACATACCAATTGGAAATGGACTCCTTGTCAGCCCCTGTAGAATGCACTATAGGTGCACAGGGCACAGGAGCCACTAAGGCCTACCAGGGGCTGCAGCATATCTTTTGCCACCCCTGGCTGGTTCTTAAATTGACACAACTGGCTGATCACTCAGCTGGGGTAAGGTGGTGTACACACCCCTTGCTTAGATATAGTATACCTATGTCTAAACCTATATCTGGACACATGTAAACCTGTGAGCCACTCCTATAGACAGGCCTCACCAATCCTGGAGGCTGGGTGCATGGTTTTTATGTGAGATGGAGCTCTAGCATGAGCTGAGCCTGTCTCCAGCCGTCGGGAACAAATCCCTAAGCTGTTTCAGGATAATGCCATACCATATACTATTAAGTGCCTTATAATCCTCGCGGTTATTTAGCAACTCTGGTTTGGCTTTATCAAAACATGTCGTGTAAGGTGTCATACGCTTTGGAATACCATCCCCTCGCCAGTTCTGGCGACGGGGATGGCATTCCACCCCTCTAGAGGGGTAAGACATGTTACTTCACTTTAATGCGGTTGATTTCTCCAAAGGCCTTAAGATCCACAAAATGGATGCCTCTGCCACAGACAAATGTCTGGACCCCTGGAGCTGACCGAAACCCAGTCAAGGGGGTCCTGGACAAAGGGTTTCCTGTCACAGGAGGGTGTCACCGCCCTCCAGACAGGAGATAGTGTATTGTAGCAGGGAGGTTTGAAAGAAACCAGACACTGCCTGGGGCGCACAAGGCTGCCCCTTGCATAATCCGGCCAAACCGGTTCTGGGGCACTCCAGCCCTCGTGCCAGGGCGGCCTGGATCAAAGGAAGGGGGTGTATCCACCCACTTCCTGGGTCCCACCCATTTGGAGGGGACCTAGCAGGTAATCACGCCCACCAGATTCGAATAAGAGTGGGAGCAGTGCCAATGCACATCAGATTTCCTGGAAGAAACATTTGAAACGATATTCTGGACCCTTCGCCCTCCATCTCAACGTGGAAGCCCGAAGAATCTCCCTTGTGGTCAAGGAGTGACCACCCTGCAGCAGCAGGCACCATCCAGCCCTCGACGTCTACTTAGTTGCAGTTCCCGCCGGAACTCGAGCGACTGAGATCGACGAGATCAAGCCTGCCCAGCTTCTAACAGCCCGATCCACAGTCCATGCAAAGCTGAGACCCGTGGAGGCGACCGGAAGCGTGGGGCACGCCATCTTGAAGTGACCACGAGACGCTGACCGTGCAGCCCACGAGTGACCCTCGAAGCTGTACACCGGGGTTTGAGAAGCCCCCACCCTGAGCTACTCCTGAGCCGAAGTTCAGCCCTCCACACTCGACGAGTGCTGCGTGGGGCCCTTTGGTACGATTTGGCTCAACGTGTTGGCCCGGTCACTTGCCAGCTGGCTTGTGGTCCCTGTGCCGACGAACTACCAAAGAAGACTCGTGAATCTGGTTGCTCCAGATCCACACCAGCTCCCCTGAAAAGGAGCCCCGACTCTGACCTTCCTGGTCCGAGTGAGAAGCAATCTTCCGATCCTGCGTGGATTGCTCTTACCAAGGCTTGTTTGCTCCAAACCTGAAGCCGACTGCACCGACGGTGAGAGCCTGCGTGGGACAGATCGTGACCTGCTCCTGGACGTCGCAGATGCCCCAGAGCCCACGTGACAGCGGAGAGAAGCTCCTCGACGACCACCTGATTGCGCCCGACATTGCCTGGTTCCGTCCTGGTTCCACCCTGGTCACTGCTGAGTGACCCAGACTCTGTCCCCTCTGCTTTCAGGTACTCTACAACTTGAGTCCACCCTTGGACTCCACCGGACACTTCGTCTTCACCCTGCCTGCAGCCCTTTCAGCTCCAAGCACCAAGAGCCTGCGTGTCAAAACCCGACGCCACTTCGACCCTGTGCACCCACTTCCTGTGGGTGAGGTAACTTTGCTCCGCCGGTGTTCCCACACTGGTGCACACCTCTAGGGTCTGTGTGTTAAGTTTTGTTCCTCTAGGTTCAGCGGAAGTGTCCTTAAACTTTAACTATTTGACTTTTACGCACCATTGGTTAACATTGGTGCATGCGTGCGCTTTCCGCACATCTCCCGAATCCCGAGGGCCATTCCCGACTTCAGCATTGCTTGTCCTGACTGCTCCCAGCGATTCCCTAGGCCCTAGGCCTAACCACTGTTCGAGTGGCCTCTCTTATACCACTTGTTTAGTATATGGTTTGAGTGGCCCCCTGCCCTCATCCATAATTGTGCAACTTGTATGTTTAAACAGTGCTTTTTGATTTAACGCTTGTGCCCCTTTATTCATAAAGAATACTGGGGATTGTTTTAGTAATAAACACATATATTTTTATAATATATACTTGTGTGGTGTCCTTTCATTTGGTATTACAGGATTGTATGTGGTAAAACAGCTCGCTTAACACGACCTCTTAAGTTAAGCCTTTAGGCTGCTTAGTCCATGCTACCCCTAGGATAGCTTGTCTAATAAGGTTGACTTACAACCAGACACCATAAGGGATTGTTTGGTCAGGTAGTAGGTGGTTCCAGAATTGGAAACATCCCCTACCAGGCCAACTTCTCACACCCAACATGAGAAAATTAGCTCTGGACGAAAACCCTATCAGTGTCCCGAATGCCAGAAAGTCTTCAATCACAAATCCAGCCTTACGGTACATGAAAGAACCCACACTGGGCATAAACCTTATCAGTGCTCTGAATGCTGTAAAAGCTTCAGTAGCAAATCCAATCTCACTTCACATGAAAGAACCCACACTGGGCAAAAACCTTATCAGTGCCCTGAATGCCAAAAAAGCTTCAGTTTTAGTGGCAGTCTGATTCAACATCAGGGAACTCACACTGGCCAAAAACCTTATCAGTGCTCTGAGTGCCAGAAAAGCTTCAATCATAAATCCAGGCTTACTGCACATGAAAGAACTCACACTGGACAAAAACCTTATCGGTGCTCTAAATGCTTTAAAAGCTTCAGTCATAAATCTACCCTTACTGTACATGAAAGAACCCACACTGGGCATAAACCGTATCAATGCTCTGAATGCTGTAAAAGCTTCAGTCATAAATCTACCCTTACTGCACATGAAAGAACCCACACTGGGCAGAAACCGTATCAGTGTTCTGAATGCCAAAAAGGTTTCTATCACAAATCCGGTTTAACTCAACATGAGAGAATCCATACTGGGCTCAAACCCTATCAGTGCTCTGAATGCCAGAAAAGCTTCAGTCGGAAAATAATTCTTACTCACCATGAGAGAACTCACACTGGGCAAAAACCTTATCAGTGCACTGAATGCTGGAAAAGCTTCAGTCATAAATCCAGCCTTACTGCACATGAAAGGACCCACACTGGACAAAAACCTTATCAGTGCTCTGAATGCTGTAAAAGCTTCAATCAGAAATACAACCTTACTGTGCATGAAAGAAACCACACTGGGCAGAAACGGTATCAGTGTTCTGAATGCCAAAAAGGTTACTATCACAAATCCAGTTTAACTCAACATGAGAGAATCCATACTGGGCTCAAACCGTATCAGTGCTCTGAATGCCAAAAAAGCTTCAGTCAGAAATCCAACCTTACTGTGCATGAAAGATCCCACACTGGGCATAAACCATATCAGTGCCCTGAATGCCAGAAAAGCTTCAGACTGAAACAGACTCTCACTCACCATGAGAGAACTCACACTGGGCAAAAACCTTATCAGTGCTCTGAATGCTGGAAAAGCTTTGGTCAGAAATCAAACCTTACTGTGCATGAAAGAACACACACTGGGCTCAAACCGTATCAGTGTTCTGATCCCAGAAAAGCTTCAGATTGAAAACAACTCTCACTAGACATGAGAGAACTCACACTGGGGTAAAACCTTCTTAGCTCTCTGAATGCTGGAAAAGTTTCAGCCGGAAATCTGGGCTCACTCAACCTGCGAGAACTTACCTGGAAAACCTTCTCATTGTTCTAAATGCCATGGAAGCGTCTACTGGAGATTCAGTTTCATTCAACAAGAGAGAACCCACAACGTGAAAGAAAATGATCCGTGCTCTCAATGTGACAAAAACTTCAGTTGTAAATGTAACCTTTCCACATAAAAGAGACAATGTGGGAGAATAAAAGGTGCTCACTGTCAACCCTGAGGAGGAGCTTTCAGCATCACAAAACATTTAGATGAAGCAGCCACAAAGACACCGCTCTATTGATTGTCCAACAAACCGTCTACTGAGAAAAGTACACAGCGTGGAATGGAAATGCTTGAATTAACCTCATTCTTTTGTAACTATTCGTGGCCTCATTCCATTCAGCGTGTTTTGTTTGCTGAGTGTTTATAAGCAATGACTGACCCACAAAGTCCATTCAATCCTGAATTTTGAGGCCACGCCCCCAAGGATCCCCCAAGGAACTGTTTCCAGCCTTAACGAGCCTCACAGGGGGCTGCAGCAGGAGTCCCTTTGGCATAGGTCTCTATGGGACCAACATCTGTTCATGTCTGTACCACGTAGGGCTGATCATTGATAAAAACTAAACGTGATGGATGGACTGGTAGTTAATCTCTGCAACATCCCACCACATCATTCTCTAGTCTTTGTGTAACTACAGATGAGGTCAGCCATATGCAAATGATTCTTGGCCCCTTCCTAAATAGTCCTAATGACTTCTGTTCCAAAAGGACACAGCCTCGTATTACAAAGATCCACATGAGTGGCCTCTTTCCATCTTGTTTTTGTTTCCAATGGAACCTGCTATCCCCTAAACCATGCCTCAGGCCTGCCAGGTTCCATGCTTTAGCTCTTATCATCAACCTTGAATCGTCTCCATAACTTGGAAGCTCCGAAGACTTCGCAGCTGTTGTAACTGCTTGAAGTTTCACACATTTTGATGGCTGTGGATTCAGGTTCAACTTGATGACCCAACTCTACTCTGTGGGCATTTTGCACTTCAAGCCACTTCTGTGCAGCTCGTCATCTATGAGACTGATTCAGCCAAAAACCTTGCACCAAATTCCAGTGTTAATCATCACCAGAGACTAAACTTATCTTTGTCCTCTCGAGCATAGCTACCAAAGTCAGCTACAATTTTGTAGATGACTTCCTGATTGATTTAGTAGAACTGCTTGTTTTTTATTTATTTACCTTTTTGTTTGGTTTTGACAGTTGTTTTTTGCTAATTAATAATCCTTAAATCAAAGCCCACATTTTGATTTTGCTTCTTAATAATTATTTAATATTCTTTTTGCTCTAAACTTGGTTTGAATCTTACAGTTCCTTGTCTATTTTTAATAAACTGTAATGAAATTTGTGACTTCCACTGTTTTGCTTTTCCTTCGAGCGCCCCTTAGGCCATACTGCTCAATCCACGTTACCAAAAGCTTGCTAAGAACACTTCAGTAGAAGACACATTTACCTTTGCTGGCCAAAATTTGGGAAAAGCAAAGCAGGCTGACTCCAGAAAGCACACCAAGGTTACTGTCTTAGGTGGCTTCTGCATCACCTGTAGATGCAAAAATCAAAGATTATGAGGGAAGCTGTTGGTAGCTGTGCCCCAGGAATTTGAGACTGCCTCTCAAACAGTCTCAAACAGTTGAAAGAGCTCAAGAGGCACCCGTCAGAGATCCATGTCTCAGCAACTAAGACTGCCCGCTCCTGTCATACAACACTCACACTGAATCACACTCCCTGTGCAACTTTTACATAAACAAGTTTTGTTGTGCTTTGTGAACAGGCTTTCACCCCCCTTTGTATGCAAATGAGTTTCTGTGATCAGATACCCCAGGCTCCCATCTCTTCTAGTGCAGACGATAATGTGAGAACTGTAACGAGATCACAAACAAGGGCTGTATTGAGAAATAATCGTCTTCCAAGTCACACAGTAGTTTGTAGTTCTTTATTAGTATTTTAAATGTACATCCTCATCCCGTTCCAAGTTAGAATAAAGTTTGCGAAGCGCGACTCTCTTGTGGCCCGCTCCACAGATTAAGTCCATAAGAACAAAAACAGAGTCCAATTTCCTGCCTGAAGAAGCGCAGAGGCAGGTAAACTAGAGGGGTCGAGAAGCAGTATAAATGTATTTACAGCATTTTTGGTTTTCCACTCTACCCATGGGTCGATAGTTGCAGGGAGCCCCAAATCAACAGGGAGCTGCAAACCTTGGATATCACCTAAGTTGCCCTGTACACGTTCATTTTCGTGTGGTAAGTTCATCGCTTAATACCTGAAGATGTTAGGGTGCCACCCCAGTGCTAATTGTGGCAGCACTTCCTGTTTTAAGTTGTTAGTTTGTGCATGGGATATAAGCTGGATTTGGTCAAATTTAGCCTTAGTCTAGAAGCCCTACCAAAATCAACTAGAACATCCATCACCTGTGGTAGATACGAATGCACGTTCCTGAGGTACACAAATGCATCATCAGCATACAGTGATATGTCCTCTCAATTTGGCTCACTCGGTATACTGATTGCTGGGTCCTGTGACCGAAACAGGACAGCGAACAGATCCATGGCTAGGGCAAAAGTAATCGACAGTGGGCATCTTTGCTGCATGCTTCAAAATAAACTGATATCTCTGCCTGTCCGGATGCGGGACAGCGGGTTGGTGTAGAGGAGATTAATCCAGTGTAATATTTCTGGGACTAGTTTCATGCACATTAGCACTTTCGTTAAGTAAAACTACTCCAGGGTGTTGAAGGCCTTCTCTATATCTAGTGAGAGTGCTGTGTATGTAGGCAATTCATGAAGATTCTTTTCCAGCAACCGGAGAGGCGCCATAGGTTAAGATATACTTTCCTCCCTGGTACGAAACCATTCTGGTCTTGATGCCAATGTAGAGAGGCAGGGGAGCAACCTGTTTGAAAGGACCTTCCTGCAAATCTTGTAGTTGGTGTACAGTGGCCAGTAGGAGCGTAGCTCCAGTGGGCCCCTGTTGGGCTTAGGCAGTACCAATATCATAGCCTCCCATAGGGATCCCGGCAATGTGCCCTCCTGCCTGGCCTGTTGGTACATTTGGAGTAGCTTTGGCGAGAGGGTTGCTCTGTAGGTGAAGTAAAAGTCCACCGGTAACCCGTCCATCCCAGAAGTTTTGTTGCACGCGATCTAGTCAATCATGAAGCCAATTTCCTCAGTGGTCAGGGTTTCATCTGATGTATGTCCCTGAAGATGTTTAAGTTTGGGGATCGTCAGTCTTTTCAAATACTCATCTAATTGGGGTGCCTGCACTCTCAACACAGCCTGGTATACAGACGTCTGGTTCTACTGGAAAGCCTGTTTTATATCTGCTTGCACATTCAATATCTCTCCCACCGGTGATCTACTGCCGTTTCTTTGGGTCTTTGGGGTCAACGACCATAGGAGCCTTGCTACTATTTGATAGTGTAGTGTTCCTAGTCTGACCATCGCCTCTCTTTACTCCTTTCAGAGAGGGGTGATTAGGTTCTCGTTTCATGCAGCTACCACACATATATTTCCGCTGTTCATATTGTTTGTTCATAGGAGAGGTTCTTGGCTCACAAGGCATGTTTTACACCGTGCTACATCTTGATGCACAGGCCTTATGTGACACCCTTAAAGGCATCCCACTCTATCACTGTCGTAGAGGCAGTCCCTTTTTTCTCCTCAAAGATGGCGATATGTGTCCTTACAGTATCACAGAAGACTCTGTCCTGTAGGGCCGGGGCATACCGCCTCCTAATAGGTACTGGTGCATGTCTTCTGCCCCACTGAATCATCGTTTTGAGGTGGTTGTGGTCCGAAAGTTGGTGGCCTAAACATTCACGTCACAAGACCAAGGAAGCCACAGAGGGATTGCATAGGAGCAAGCCGATTCTGATGTGCAGCTAGTGTACTGTGAGAACTACAAGTACTTTTATGTATGAGAATGTGTTAGATCTGGGGGTCTCTAGTTGGCAATGGTATTCACCTTTGTCCAAATAGGGACCCTTACATCTAAGTCAGAATAAGGAGATTACACTCCTTAATAACCCCTGTTCATCCCCTATGTAGATTGGCACGAGAAGACAGGCTTATCTCAGAGGCAGTGTGTTAAGCATTTGTGAATATACACAGTAATGCAGTGAAAACACTACAGATTAACACAACACAGGTTTTAAACAAGACCACAAATGACAAAAATCCACAATACTACACTTAAGATGACTTAAAAGATGATGCAAGTTGCTTAGTTAAAGTATTTGGTAAATGCAACAAAGTTCTCAACAAAGTACCTGGATGCGCTACGCAAAGTAAACAAAAGGCTCACAAAAGGGGAGTTGCGTCGCTTCCGTGTTCCGGGGGAACGGTTGCGTCCTGCCTCAATGCTTGCGCAGGGTAGGTTACTCGTCGTGAGCCTTACTGGAGCGAAGGTGATGCGTAGATTCACGGCTTGCGGGCCCGTTGCGGTGCGCAAGATGGCGCCTTGATACAATTATCTGGTTGCGATGCGAGAAGATGGCGCCCTTGATGCGGCGATGGGATGACGATGCAATGACGCCCTGGCAGCCTTGCGACGACTCTGTACTTTGGAGCCGCGACAGGCCCTGTGACACTCTTCTCCGGTAATGCGATGGCGACTCTCTCGATGGTGTCACGTTTCTCCGGTGATGCGACAGCAGGCAGCTTTGATGAACACACGCTTCCAGAGAGATGCAACGAAGTTTAGCTTCTCCCGCGTTGCGATAATTTCAGCTGCGGCGGTGACACGATTCTTCTCAATCCATGGCGCTTCCAGCTTCCAGTGACTGGAGTCAGAATTCCCAGCAAGGAAATTGAGGAGGGAGCTGGAGGTGAAGTCTTTTGTTCCTGAGACTTCAGCAGGAGGCAAGTACAGTTCAAGCCCTTGGAAAATATTCTGTAGATGAAAGTCCTTACAAAGTTCCTTCTCCTTTCCCTCGGCAATAAAGCAACCACTGCAGGCCAACCCAGGAAACAGCACACTGGCAGAGGGGCAGTCCAGCTCCTGCAGCTTCCTTGGTTCTTCTCCTAGGCAGAAAGATTCTTGTTTCAGTAGTGATCTAATTTCTTGGGATCAGGGTCCCAATATTTATAACCCCAAATCCTTTGTTCTCTGAAGGCAGAGAGGCCTCTGCCTAGTCCAAACCAGTTCCTGAGCACTTTGTTTAAATGACTCTCTTCTTCTTTTCACTGTGCAGGGCAGAGACATCAGATGCCCCACAGGAGGTGGAGCCAGCACAGGGGAGGGAAGATACAGCTCTGGAGCACTCTGTTGACATGATTCCTCCTCTCCTTTCACAGTGCAGGGTCGAGACTTCAGACAGGCCACAGGGCCAGCATTGTAGAGGGAAGGCCCAGCCCTATTCAGGTCCCAGGTGCAACTCCTCCCGCCCATCTAGATGTAGATCTCTCAATTCACCACCGGGCTACCCCAGCCGGTCTCCTGGAATTCCCCACCCCTATCACTCACAAACCCAGACAAGGAATACACAACCCAGCAGAGGCAGGATCAAATGGTTAGGCAAGCAAATACCTACTTTCTAAAAGTGGTATTTGCAAACACAGAATATTAAAATAAACTTTACTAAAATATGTATTTTATTATTCTGAGTTCAGGCATACTAAATTCAAATTTCTACTGTGTTCCCTGAGTCAGTTAGGATTATAAGAGTGTAATATTCTAGCTGCTCATTTTGGCCTATGGGAATAGGTAGCCTTTAATAGTGAAAAACAAAAATGGCTGTAATTCACTATTAGAACATGCTACACCCATCAGAGCATTCCTACCTTATACTTACAATGCACCCTGCCCTTGGGCCTACCATAGGGGTGTCTAATATGAAGCAAAGGAAAGGTTTAGAGACTGGCAAGTGGGTGCACTTGGCCAAGTCGACATGGCAGTGCTAGGCGGCACAAAGGCTTTGCAATGGGAGGCCGGAGACACACATTACAAGCTGCTTCTGTGGGTGGCACAACCAGTGCTGCAAGCCCACCAGCAGCATTTGATTTACAAGCCCTGGGCACACATGGTGCACTGTACTAGGGGCTGACAGATAAATCAAATAACCCAATCATGAAATCCAATCAGTACATCAATTTAACATAAGGAGCACTTGCACTGTGGCACTGATTAGCAATGCCACAGTGCCCAAAGCATATAACCAGCAAAAATATATCAACGCAGAGGAGGCAATCAGAAAAAATGGAAGGGAGACTCACGCCAATGATGCCAGGTCTAACACGTGTCCCCTCCAGCTGAAATGTGGAGAGACCTACCCTTCCCCTTGGGAGTTCTCTTCACTAAGGCGGAAAAATCTGGACTGACCATCAGCGTTGGCGTGTTCTGTACCAGGGCGGTGTTTCACCGTAAAGTCCATACCCTGTAGGGAAATGGACCACCTCAACAACTTTGGGTTCTCACCTCTCATCTGCATCAGCCATCTGAGGGGCCTGCGGTTGGTCTGAACCCGGAAGTGAGTCCCAAACAAGTATGGTCTCAATTTCTTCAGTGTCCAGACCACAGCAAATGCCTCACGCTCAATTGCACTCCACCTCTGTTCCCGTGGGAGTAACCTCCTACTGATGAAGGCTACAGGTTGGTCTAGGCCTTCTTCATAAATCTGTGATAGAACAGCCCCCACACCATGCTCTGAAGCGTCTGTCTGAACAATGAAATATTTTGAGAAGTTGCGCCCATGAAGCACGGGGGCTGTACACAAGGCAGTCTTCAGGAGTTCAAAAGCCTTCTGACAGGTGTCAGTCCAGTTCACTTTCTTGGGCTGCTTCCTGGAAGTCAGCTCAGTCAAGGGTGCAACAATGTTGCCATACCCCTTGACAAACCTCCTGTAGTACCCTGTGAGTCCTAAAAAGGCTCTCACCTGTGTCTGAGTCTTTGGGGGTCCCCATGCCAGGATGATATCAATCTAGGGTTGTAGGGGCGCCACCTGGCCGCTTTCTACCTGGTGACCCAAGTACACAACAGAACCCTGCCTGATCTGGCACTTACTCACCTTGATAGTGAGGCCTGCCTTGCGCAGTGCCATCCACACTTCCCAGAGGTGCTGCAAGTGTTCTTCCCAACTGGCGCTGAACACTGCAATGTCATCCAGGTAGCCGGCACTGAAATCCTCCAGCCCAGCCAACACCTGGTTGACCAACCTCTGAAAGGTAGCAGGGGCATTCTTCATCCCAAAGGGCATAACCCGGAATTGGTAGTGCCCATCTGGTGTGGAGATTGCTGACCTCTACTTAGCCCCACCAGTCAAGGCGATCTGCCAGTACCGAGACGTCAAATCAAACGTGTTGAGGTACCGTGTAGCCCCTAACCGATCAATGAGCTCCTCAGCTCTGGGGATGGGGTGTGCATCAGTCCTGGTTACTGAATTGAGCCCTCTGTAGTCCACACAGAACCAGAGTTCGGGTGTGGCGCCTGGCGAGGCAGCCTTTGGGACCAAGACCACTGGGCTGGCCCAAGGACTGTTGGAGGACTCAATGACCCCTAAAGCAAACATCTTGGAGAATTCCTCCTTAATGTAAGCCCTAACCTTGTCAGTCAATCTGTAAGCCTTGTGCTTGACAGGAGGACTGTTGCCAGTGTCCACATCATGGACGCACCACTCTGTGACACAAGGAACCAAGGAAAATAGATCAGAGAATTGCCCCAACAGCTGGCGACAATCTTGCTGCTGATCAGGGTTCAGTGTGGTAGAGAAGCTGACACCATGCACTGACCCATCTTGCTCTGTTGCAGACAGGAGGTCAGGAAGAGGCTCAGTCTCCTCCTCCATTCCACCATCTGTCGCTAGGAGCATGCCCACTTTGGACCTTTCTAAGTGGGGCTTGAGGCGGTTAACATGCAGGACCCGCAAGCGGTTCCTGGGAGACCGCAAGTTCACCAGATATGTGACATCACTCTTGCATTCCACCACCTCATATGGACCGGTCCACCTGTCCTGGAGCGCACAAGGCTCCACAGTGACCATGACATAAACTTTCTGTCCAGGCTGAAGCTCAATCAGAGTGGCATTCTGATCATACCACTGCTTCATTTCCTCCTTGCTGGCTTCCAGATTCGCCTGAGCGAGATCTCTGAAACGCTGAGTCTGGTTCCTGAAGGCCAGCATGTAGCTATACTATTTTGAAAAACGGGGACCCCTACAAAACAATAATGTATCTTGCTAGCTGTAGGGCACAATATCTGAAATGGTAAACAATATGCTAGATACAAGATCCAAAACAATTACAAACAGTGAACAAAGCCAGGTTTTAAGACCTGGCTTTGTTCACTGTTTGTAATTGTTTGGGATCTTGAATCTAGCATATTGTTTACCGTTTCAGCATGTAGCTGTATACATCCTGGGGAGGTTTCCTGGGAGATTGCTCCCAGCCTTCCTTGACCAAACTCAAAGGTCCTCTTACCGGGTGACCATACAAAGGCTCAAAAGGACTGAACCCTAGAGACTTCTGTGGCACCTCTCGGTAGGCAAACAGAAGGCATGGCAAGAGGACGTCCTACTTACACCTCATTGGTTCCTCAAGACCCATGATCATGCCTTTAAGGGTCCGGTTGAATCTTTCAACCAGCCCATTACCTTGTGGGTGGTAAGGAGTGGTGAACTTGTAGCGAACACCACACTCCTTCCACAGAGACTTCATATAATTAGAAATGAAGTTTGTACCTTGGTCAGACACAACCTCTCTGGGGAACCCCACACGGGAGAAGATCCCCATCAGTGCACGTCCCACCACGGGTGCCGTCACTGTCCTGAGCGGAATGGCTTCTGGGTACCAGGTAGCATGGTCCACCAAATCCAGGATAAACCTGTTGCCCATGGCTGTCTCGGGGTCCAGTGGCCCCACAATGTCAATCCATACCCGTTCAAAGGGGGTACTGACTATAGGGAAGGGTTGGAGAGGGGCCTTGTGCCTCCTCCTCCTCTTCCAAGTTTGACAGGTCCTACGATGAGTATCTGAACTCTTCCGCATCTGGGGCCAATAAAAGTGGGAGACAAGCCTTTCAAAGGTCTTATTCTGCCCCAGAATAAGATCAGGCTCCAGGGTCTCTTGAACACCCTTAACTGCCATAGACTGAGTGGTCACACATGCCCACTCAGGCAGACCAACATCTCTAAATGCGACTTCCTCTCCACCTTAGCCCAAGGGGAGCTTCTAAATCATTGCCTAACAGACAGTCAACAGGCATGGATGGCCTCACAGCTACTTGAAGAGTACCAGAGACCCCCCACTCAAAGGGAACTTGAGCCACCTTGCAATGGCTCTCTGTTTTGTCAGTGGCAACAACTGGAAGAATGCATTGGGGACTACCTGCTCTTCAGAGACCAAGTGACACTTGACAGATGTCACACTTGCTCCTGTGTCTCTGAGAGCCTCCACATTATGGCCAATCATGGTTACCCACTGCCTGTATTTTTTAGTGTTAGCAGGCACCTGAGTTTGAGGGACCACCTTAAAGTCTCCTAATGAGACAAGGGACATTTCTGCGGGACCCCACCCACCTTGGGCACCCATCTCCTCCCCACCCAGGGCTACACTGGCCATCTGACGGGGTGGTGCACGGGGTGGCACATACTGTCCTTTCTGAGGACACTTGGGATCATACCAACGGTGTCCCACCTGCTTACACTGAAAGCAGGTAACAAGCCCCCTATGAACAGGTTTACCTGTCGGGGGTCCTGACTTCTTTTCAGGGGGAAGCTGGGAACCCTTACCCTGGTTCCCTTGGGAATTACTATGGGGACCTTTTTGGAACTCCCTCTGTTTACCCTTTTCCCCACCACTCCTCTGCTGGGGACCCTGCCCCCCTTTGGCAGAGTCTCCCACAAGACCCTTGTGGACCCTGGTACTGACCCAGCGGTCCGCCTCTTCAGCAAGCTTTCTAGGGTTAGTCAACTTGCTATCAATAAGGTGCTGGCGTAGCTCTGGAAAATAATTAGCAGACAAGTGCTCCTTAGCAATCAAGTCATAGAGCTCTTGAAAATTATCAACATTGCTACCCCTCACCCAACCATCCATAGCTCTGCAAAAGAAAGACACATAGTCTACCCAAGGGGTTCCCTCCAGTTTCTTACAATTCCTGAACCTCTGTCTATAGAGCTCTGGAGTTAACCCATACCGTGTCATCAGTGCTGCTTTCATGTGGGCATAAGACATCCTATGAGTAATGGGCAAGTCTAACAAAGTATCCCTACCTTCAGTTAAAAAGCGGCCCTCAACCCCGCTCCCCAATCCTTCTCAGGGACCCGGTGGGCCAACATTGCTAACTCATAGGCTGCAAACCACTGCCCAATATCTTCATTCTTGTGAAAATCTTTGATGACATCCTTGGGAATATGTACTCCACCCTCTGAAGGCACAGATGGTGCGCTGCCACCAGAGGAACTGAGTTCTAAGCCCTTGGCCTTGATTTCTAACTCCCTCAACATTCTCTCATGCTCCATTCTCATTCTCTCTCTTTCCAAAGGCAACCTGTTATTCTCTGTTTCCCTCTGACTCCATCTTAAGCTTACCCAACTCCAGCTTTAGTGCCCTATTTCTCTCCCTGTCTTCCAGCTCTCTGGGAGACAGTTCTTTGCAAGAGATGCTGCTGCCAGGTAGGGACGGCACCCCTCCTCTGGCTGGAAACTCTGGCCCATCAATTTGCCCATCTGCATCCCCAACTGGCTCCTCTACAAGATCAGGGGCAATTCTTGCTTCTACCCAGGCCCTCAGCGCCTTCTGGTAGTCTTCCTTTTTAGAAATGCCTGGTGTAGCAACTTTCAATTTCCTGCAGAGATACTTGAGCTGTTTCACAGTGTAGGTTTCCAACCTTTCTTCCTCAAATTCAAGATGTCAAGTCAAGTCAAGTCAGAGAATTTATATAGCGCACTACATACCCAGAGGGTCTCAAGGCGCTTAGAGAGGGGAGGAGGATTACTTGTCAAATATCCACGTTTTAAGTTGCTTTCTGAATGCTAGGTGGTTCTGGGTAAGGCGAAGGTAAGCAGGGAGTGAGTTCCATGTTTTAGCAGCCAGGTATGAGAAGGATCTGCCTCCCATGGTGGTCTTGTTGATGCGAGGTACAGTGGCGAGGGCTTGGCTGGAAGAACGCAGTTGGCGGGAGGGGGTGTAGAAGGACAGTCGTGAGTTGAGGCATTCTGGTCCGATGTCGTAGAGTGACTTGTGTGCGTGGGTTAGCAGTCGGAAAGTGATTCTCTTATTGACGGGTAGCCAGTGGAGGTCTTTCAGGTGACTAGAGATGTGTTCGTTGCGCGGGATGTCCAATATGATCCTGGCTGAGGCGTTTTGGATTCGTTGGAGTTTCTTCTGGAGTTTAGCGGTAGTACCTGCGTAGAGGGTGTTTCCGTAGTCCAGTCGGCTCGTGACCAGAGCATGGGTGACTGTTTTCCTTGTTTCGGTGGGGATCCAGCGAAATGTTTTTTTGAGCATGCGAAGAATGTTGAAGCAAGATGAGGATACGGCGCTGACTTGTCTGTTCATTGAGAGTGAAGAATCCAGGATGACGCCTAGGTTCCGTGCGTGGTCTGTCGGGATGGGTGCTTTTCCAAGGGCTTCCGGCCACCAAGAGTCGTCCCATGCAGAGGGGGATGTACCTAGGATGAGGACTTCTGTTTTGTCTGAGTTCAGTTTCAGACGGCTTTGTTTCATCCATTCGGCAACTTCTTTCATTCCTTCGTGTAGGTTAGTTTTGGCGGTACTGGGGTCATTGGTGAGAGAAAGGATTAGTTGAGTGTCATCCGCGTAAGAGATGATGTTGAGGTTGTGTTGGCGGGCGATGGCCGCGAGGGGGCTCATGTATACGTTGAAGAGGGTGGGGCTGAGTGAGGATCCTTGTGGTACACCACAGATGACTTCAGTAGCCTCGGACTTGAATGGTGGAAGGCGGACTCTCTGGGTTCTTCCGGTGAGGAACGAGGTGATCCATTCAAGTGCTTTTCCTTGTATTCCGGTGTTGTTGAGGCGTTGTAGAAGGGTGCTGTGGCAGACTGTGTCGAATGCTGCAGAGAGGTCGAGGAGGATGAGGGCGACTGTGTCTCCATTGTCCAGTAGAGTTCGAATGTCGTCTGTTGCTGCGATGAGGGCGGTCTCAGTGCTGTGTTTGGCTCGGAAGCCAGATTGTGAGGAGTCGAGGGATTTGTTGGCTTCGAGGAAAGCGGCGAGCTGGTTGTTGACAGCTTTCTCGATGACTTTGTCCGGGAATGGAAGGAGCGAGATGGGGCGGTAATTTTTGAGTTCGGTGGGGTCCGCTGTGGGTTTTTTCAGCAGGGCGGTGAGTTCAGCGTGTTTCCAGTCTTCCGGGAAGGTGGCGGAGTTGAAGGAGCAGTTGATGACGTCTCGGAGGTGCGGTGCTATGACGGAGTCTGCTTTGTTGAAGATGTGGTGAGGGCAAGGGTCTGTGGGGGATCCTGAGTGGATGGAATTCATTAGGCGGATTGTGTCCTCAGTGGAGATTGGGTTCCAGACGTTAAGGGTGTTCACGGGGGGAGAATGTTCAGCAGATGGTTGGGTGGGTTGGTCTCCGGGTTGGTTGTTGAAGCTGTTGTGGATGTCTGCAATCTTGTTGTGGAAGAATGAGGCTTGGGAGTCGCAAAGGGCTTGAGAGGGGGTGATGTCGTTGGAGTTGGCCGAGGGATTGGAAAATTCCTTGACGATGTTGAAAAGTTCTTTGCTGTTGTGGGCGTTGTTGTCAAGTCGATCCTTGAATGCTGTTTTCTTGGCCTTTCGGATTAGTTGGTGGTGAGTGCGGGTGGCGTTTTTGAAGGCGTCCTTGGTGCTAGTGGTTGGGTCTTTTTTCCAGGCCTTTTCAAGGGAGCGGCAGAGTTTCTTGGACTTCTTAAGGTCATCGTTGAACCATGAGGCCTTCTTGCTGCCAGGTTTGCTTTGACGTTTTTTCAGTGGTGCTAGGGTGTCGGCGGTGTTGGATAGCCATAGGGTGAGGTTGGCGGCGGCTTGGTTTGGGTTAGAAGAGTGGGCTGGGGTGTTTAGAAGAAGTGATGCGGAGATTTGGTCGGTGGTGATTTTGTTCCAGTTTCTTTGCAGAGTTGGTTGGAGGTGGTTGGTGGGTTTCGGCTTGTTGTAGGTGAAGTGAACGCAGCTGTGGTCAGTCCAGAGGAGCTCCGTAGTGTGGCTGAAGGAGACATGCTTGCTGGAGGTGAAGATGGGGTCGAGTGTGTGACCTGCGATGTGGGTGGGGGAAGTGACCAGTTGTTTAAGTCCGAGGTTGGCGAGGTTGTCCAAGAGGGTGGTGGTGTTGCGGTCGTTGTTCTTTTCAAGGTGAAAGTTGAGGTCTCCCAGAAGGATGTAATCTTTGGAGGGGAGCGCGTGTGGAGTGATGAAGTCCGTGATGTCTTCACTGAATTTTGCGCGGGGTCCTGGTGGCCTGTAAAGGAGGGTGCCTCTGAGTGTGGTCTTGGGGTCGATGTGGATCTGGAAGTGAAGGTGTTCAGAGTTGGCGAGATTGACGTCAGAGCTGGTTGAGATGTGGATTGATTTCTTATGGACGATAGCGATTCCTCCTCCTGTGTGGCCGGTACGGTCCTTGCGTGTGATCTTATAGTCTTCAGGGATGGCAATGGTGATGTCTGGGGCGGAGGAAGCGTTCATCCATGTTTCTGTTAGGAAGGCGACGTCTGGAGAGATGGTGTCTAGTAGATTCCATAGGTCGATGGCGTGTCTGTGGACCGATCGGGTGTTGAGAAGGATGCATTGTAGGTGGTTGGGGTCGGTAGTCTGTGGAGTGGTCGTAGCGGAGTGGTTGACGGTGCCGCTGAATTTGCAGGAGTGGCAAGAGAATGGTCCATGAGTGTGTCCGGGAGCTGCTTGGACGCAGTTGGGGGCGCGACCGGGGTTAAGAGCTAGGAGGGTAGCGGCATCGTAGGTAATGCGGGAGGGCTGGGCAGCGCGAGGGGCAGGGGGTCTGGCGCTGGGCGTGGTCCAGGCGCGGACGGGCGTAGACGGGCTTACCTTTGGCGCACCTTCGGCGCGGGTTGGGCGCGGTCGCTGCGCGTAAACGCTGCGCGTTATGACATTGGTCATAAATGGATGGTGGAGGGGGCGGAGCGTGGGAGGGGCAGCAGCTGGGAGGCGGTGGCGGGAGGAGGGGCGGCAACAACAACAACAACACAAAATGGAGGGTCAAAGGCGAGAGCCTTACACGCACTAACAGCTGAATATAATTTAAATGCAAAGTAACTGCCTCAGCGATGTCGCGTTGATAATTAAATAAAAGCGACAGTGCGGCGCAGATTGAATAAGTCAATTAGACAGAGCAGCACAATTAATTAAATAAATAAGTAAATCCCAACAGTGCAGCGCTATGAAGCGATCGTGCAGCGCTATAAAATGAAAGATTAGCTGAGTCAATGCAGCGCTAGTATCTCGAAGGCAGGAGGTCAAACGATACCAGGCTGGAGCGTGGGGGAGCAACCGGGCTGAAGGAGGGTCCAGGCGGTCACAGTGATCTCGGGAGCAAGGAAGGATACTAATCGTGGGTGCGGGGGCAGCAGCTGGGAGGCGGTGGCGGGAGGAGGGGCGGCAACAACAACAACAACACAAAATGGAGGGTCAAAGGCGAGAGCCTTACACGCACTAACAGCTGAATATAATTTAAATGCAAAGTAACTGCCTCAGCGATGTCGCGTTGATAATTAAATAAAAGCGACAGTGCGGCGCAGATTGAATAAGTCAATTAGACAGAGCAGCACAATTAATTAAATAAATAAGTAAATCCCAACAGTGCAGCGCTATGAAGCGATCGTGCAGCGCTATAAAATGAAAGATTAGCTGAGTCAATGCAGCGCTAGTATCTCGAAGGCAGGAGGTCAAACGATACCAGGCTGGAGCGTGGGGGAGCAACCGGGCTGAAGGAGGGTCCAGGCGGTCCATAGATGCAAAAGATGCTGGTTTAATCATGGTACAGTATCAAAAAGTGTGGTCGCGGCAGCAAACAAAACTTTTCATGCAAATATAGTAGCACAAAACACAACTCAAATCTATGTGGTCTAAGTCCACTTCTGTGACTTTATATCGTTCAAGGATATCTGATGCAATTCAATTCAAAGCATTTACAGATAGGAGCCATACAATTGCACATTGAAACAAATGTGCAATATTTTACAGTGCTCTAGTTGAGGTAGGAAAAAGGAATGCTACTATAATTGCATGAAAAGTTTTGTTTGCTGCCGCGACTGTGGTTCTGAAAAATCTGGATTCATATTATAGTATTGGACTCGAGAATAAAAACTTCGTCGAAATAGGACGAATTTGGTATCAAAAGACCGAGAATGACGAGTACATCAAGTACATGTATTTTCGGCATATTCGAGTGACGATCTCACCTCGAAATCGTCATTTACCTTCTAAACCCTTAGCTGCATGTTGCCCTCTACATAGGCCTTAATCCAGTTGAATTTGATTCCACAAGGACACATACTCCTTAATCGACTTCTCCCTGACCTCAGTACAAGTTAGAACCATTGCCCCAGGCCGAACTCGTTAGGTCAGTTCCCTCCCAGTGGCCGAGCAAGATAGCATCTAGGCCCAACCGGCCATAAAACCATTTCAGCGCGCACACCTGCCATATCTCGCTCACATCTTTCTCCACTCCTTTTCCTCACTTATTTTTATGATGGGGAGGTGACCATTTTTATTAGGGGTCCAGCGATATCTGATGAAATGTTGGGCCTTGCCGGATGATTTGTTATGAGCAGCACGACGTGAAATATGTACATGTCATCATGACTCTGCTTTCCTTCTGTAATCAGTAACCATAAATGAAATACCACGAATCCAAGGAATGTATTGCTCAAGGCTGAATATTAGGTATAAGAAGAGAAGCCTGACTTTGTGAAAGTGTGCAGTCTCCTGAATATACTGGTATTGTACTTCTAGGACCCTGTCACCTTGGTTGCAGCCAAATAAACGAATCTTTGACTTCACCTGGAAGACTCTGAAGTTTCTGTAGGTCTGACTCAGGAGAACCCGAGGTCTCTGGGTGTTGATCCCCTGGCACCGCTGGGTTACCGGTTCTGTAGGTTCGGTACCGGTTCTTAAAAACCCAGTACCTCATTTGGCGCCCAGCGTTTGGGGCGATTCCAGTGGTACCAATCAGCCTGAAGATCGTGAGGAGCTTCGTGTGAAAATTCCGGAGGAGGGCCCACCACCTCATCGACCCCTGCATGTCGACGTGGTCCGAAGGTCTTTACTGCGAGGTTCCCCGCTTCCCGACGGCTACAAGGACTGCTGCCCTGGCTATCGCCCTGATGTTGGACCCTTGAAATTTTCGGTAGAGCGAAACGCTGAGACGAGTCTTCTGGTGAAGCCATCGATATTTTTCTGTTAAGTATAAGTGGAGCGTCTCCTAGTCCTTAGTTGGACTTACTTTGTGGTATCTTGGAGATACATAAAGGTTTTATTGGTACTTGCAAGCACCATAACCGAAGGACTCGTGTATTCACGAGAAATATCGTAATCGATAAATCCTTTGAAGTTTTGGAACTAGACTAGAGAGCGAGGATGCCTAGTCTTAGACTCGGGAATTGGTTTTGTCTTGGTAGTAATAATAGGGACTCCCGATTGGAGGACTCATGTCCGGTTCCTCCAGTTGGAACTCCGACTTACGAGCTGTACGTTAAACATGGGGTAGGCCCCATTGTTTACAACGAGGTATGGATTAAATACACTAGGAAAGATGGTGTTTTAAAATGGCCCCAATATGGTAGCTTTGATTCTGAAATCTTAGACAACCTTGAAGTTAAACTCTTCAAAAAGAAAGCCCGGCCGGCGATGTTTGACTCTTTCCGCATATGGCGCAAAGAAGCCAAACAAAAAGAAATTAAATTAGCTAAGAAAAATAAGAGAGAAGGGGGACTTTCAGTAATGCAAGCTGCCGTGCAGTTTAAAGATAATGAGGAAGAGCAGATAAATGAGCAGTTGCACAGGCAACGTAAAATGGCAATAGATAAGTGTTATCCAGTTTTGCCGTCTCTTCAGCAAGGGACAGCAAAAGAGCGTGAAAAAGACCAATTAATGTCGCAATTATTAACTTCGCCACCCCCCTATGCGCAGAATGCTACAGCACCCCCGCAACCTTTTGTTGCACAAGCTGCGCCTCTGGGTCTTCCACAGCACTCACCAGCTGTTCTTCAGCTGGCTCCTACTTCTTCGGTGCAGCCTCCTTCAGGCCCACCGACAACTTCTGTTTCTCCTGTGTTTTCTACGATTTTGCCTAGTACCACATCTATTATTACTGATCCCTCTTCAGCCATCTCTACCACAGCCTTATCTCACCCCATTTTTTCATCTGTTTGTCCTTCAGTTTCACCTTCCCTTCGGCAGAAAATGGCCAGCACTGTTACTAATCTTCTTTTACCCCTTTTTGGGTCGCCTGCTGCGACCCCTAACATAAGTAGAAGACAGTTGCGAAGTCAACTGCCTGATTATCAAGAGAGAGATTCCCTGAATGGTTTAGCTCGGAAATGGGTCATGGACACTGCAAAATATGATTTACAGTCTGTCATGGAAGTTTTCCATCAATGGGAAACAGCGACACAGAGATATGTGTTCGAACAAATGTGTGTCTTTCTTGGCGAGGATTTAGAAGACAATGATCAAGAATGCATCCCACACCACCCTGCAGCGACATCAATACAGTGGGGGGATTTCGCTCCCCAACCTAGAGGCCTACTACTGGGCGGAACATCTCGCCCCAATTAACGAATGGCTGCACGCTGCAGCCGACCACCCTACCTACGCCTTGGAGAGGTCCAAATGGTCAAGTAAAACTATACTACATTACCTGTATGGGGAAGCGGTGGGGCAGCAGTTTCTCCCTGCCACCAGGATTACGTTAACGGCCTGGAAAAGGGCATCCAAAAGAATGGGCTGGGAAAACAGGACCACTAGACAGACGCCTCTCTGGTGCTGCAAATGGTTGGGAGAGCTCCGTAAACTGAAAGGTTTTAGAAGGTGGGACGACATTGGCATCTCCACAGTGGGGGATGTGATAGCAAGGGGAGACCTGAAAACATTACAGGCTCTCAAAGACGAATTTGGCCTGCACAACACCCAATACTACAGATACGCTCAATTGCAACACGCATGGAGGGCACAAAACATTACACTTTCTGACCTTCCTGAATATGCTCCATTAGAGGGTAGGCTGCTCCAGGAACAGATAGGGAGGGGGGCGGTGTCCCTCACTTATAAAACCTTGACCAACAACATGCTAGGGGATCTGCAGGGGTTACGAGCTAAATGGGAGGCAGATGTGGGGGCCATGGAGGATCTAGACTGGGAGCTCGCCCTCATGCATCCCCGGGAGGTGGCAATCAAATCGAGGCTCCGTCTCATTCAATTTAAGGTGCTGCACAGATCTTACTTTGACAGGGTGAGGCTATTTAGGATGGGTAGAGCTCCTGACACGACATGCCTTAGATGCCGCCAGCAGAGCGCGGACTTCTTCCACGTGATCTGGGGGTGCGCAGTCATCCAGGACTACTGGGAGAGTGTGTTCCTGGAACTGGGGGAGGTGCTTGGGGCGGACCTTCCACGGGACCCTAAATTGGCACTGTTGGGTACGACCACAGAAGTAGACCTACCCCGCCCCTTGATCATCTTTCTGGTGTTAGCACTAGTGGTGGCAAAACGGGATATCGCACGGCGCTGGGGGGCGTCTGAAAAGCCAGTATTAGAGGAATGGAGGCGTGGATTGGATCTGTACATGGCGGCGGAGAGAGTGACCTACAGAGCCAGGGGTTGCCCCAAAAAGTTCCGGAGGGTGTGGGCCAAGTGGAGGCAATATCACGGGCTGGAATGAGACATTGTGGACTGGTAACATGCAGCCTATGGAACCCTGGTCGGGGTAGTCTAGACGACGGGATTACATGCTTGGTAACTGTATACTGCACTGCCCAGTTCCTATGCTGGGGACGGCCAGGAACTCTTGAGCGGGGGGGTGTGAAGACCGGGAGGGGGGCGATGGGAGGGTGGGGGTAGAGACCTGCTGTTTTACGGGGTGTTTCTAGTTTATTGTTTTCTTTTCTGTGGCTGTTTCAAAAGTAAAGGTTCTAATAAGGAGTACTATGTCTAACAACACCAGAAAAGTTGCGTGGCTGTCGGCTAGAGCGGAATGTTGACGCTCTACCGTGTGCTGATCCTTTGTAAGTGTGATCCTTCTGATGCAACAATAAAAGAATTTTGGGAAAAAAAAGAATGCATCCCACAAGAAATGTGTCGTGTACGATTTAAGTTTGGAGAGGGTATGATTGTAGGCCCCGATGTAGAAAAAGCAGTTGAAATGCTATTATCATATCGAAGTAAGGGAAGCAGTTCTGGGTCACCATCGGAATTTAGTGCATCTAGTAGGAAAAAGGCACGACAATACCCTATGAGAGAAGTTCCCCCACAGTGGAGAGAGGGTGACGCGACAGCTGTCCCACCTGTCCTGCCCCACTTTCACCGAGTATGGGTACATGTTCCATGGAAGCGAGCTGAAGTTTTAGCACTCAAACAAACACTACCAGATCCGCGTAAAAATCCTGCAGGGTACTATAAAGAATTATCGCAAACTGCTGGGTCATGTATAATGAATTTGGCCGATATCGATATGTTATTCGGGAACGTTGTTCCACAGCCTTTATGGGGAAAAATTCGTCATGTAGATCATGACCAGGAATTAGGTGACACGTGGGCTAATATTACTGCTGCAGATGCACGACAAGTTGGTGGTGCCAAGCTGAGCCCCTGATAGCGGAACTACCTGGTAGGATAGTAGATTACATGAAAACAATAATGCCTGCGATACGTGTAAATTGGGATAAGTTATCTGCATGCAAGCAAAAGAAAGAAGAAACTGTTTCAGATTTCTTCACCAGATTTGAAGAAACATTCATTGACCACAGCGGTCAAGATATGACCACAGAAGGTGGTCAGAGATTGTTCGTCGATAAATTCGTGCACAATCTACTTCCAGACTTGTGTAAGAAATTAAAAGATTCCGAAAGTTCTTGGGCATTCTCATCTTCAGCCCGGATATTAGCTACCGCACAGTACTACGAGAATAGAGACAAGGATGAGAAAGATAAAGTAGAGAAGAAAGCTAGAGAACTCAAAACATAGGTTTTGCTACAGCAAGCCTATCCGCCACGTGGTGGTGGTAATAGAAATAATAATGGTCCGAATCAGTACCAGAACACTTTTCAGCAGCCTCAGAGAAACTTGCAGAGATTGGATTACAATCAAAACCGCGTAGGTCCCAACCAGTGTTTATACTGCAAACAAGAGGGTCATTACAAATATGACTGTCCTGCCCTGCCACAACGGGCAAATGGATTTTCTGGCGTAAGAGGTCGTGGTAGTCAGCAAGCGCCTAGAGGTAGAGGGCGTGGAAACGCCCCTCAGGACGCACGTCCCCTTCCACCACAAAACTCTATGAACAGGTTTGACCAGCAAAATAACGTATCTGACAGGACAGCTCAATACTACGTTGATGAGTATTACACAGAAAATGAGCAGTGGGAGAGTAATGATTGCTAGGACGGCCTTAGGCAAGGAGAGGGAGTTGTTTCAGTTCCAGTGGATCAGAGTGGACCTTACGTTGAGGTGATTACATCGGGTGTGTCAGAACCTTTTCTGTTGGATACTGGTGCTACAAAGAGTTCTATTATGCACTCCAAACTCCCTGGCGCACCTTTGTCTGGCGAAATGAACGTTTCCGTAGGTTTTTCTGGCGCCCCGGTTAGAAATCCGATTTCTGACCCTTTATCTCTTTCTGTTGGTCCTTGTGAATTCAAAGCACCCCTTATTTTGACAACAGGTTGTGGTGAAAATTTGCTAGGATTAGATTTGCTAAAAAGATTGTATGTGACTTTGTACTGTTCTCCCTCAGGAGTACAACTTACTTTAGGTAAGAAAGTGGTTTCTCCCATGTATTTGTCGAGAAATACGCTTCCAGCAGAATTGGCACTTCTTCCAGATATTCTTTGGGCTACTGGTCCAAATGATGTAGGTCTTTTAGAAATTCCACCATATGTTGTAACATTGAAGTCGAATGTCAAAATGCCACGAATTCCCCAATACAGAATATCTAATGAGGGTGAAAAAGCTTTGCTAGCGATTGTTTACGAGTTAATCGAGAAAGACGTAATTGAAGAAACACGAGGCAATGTTTGCAATAGTCCTGTTCTGCCTGTTTTAAAACAAACTGACCCTTCTCAGCCACCTGTGTATAGATTTGTGATTGATCTTAGGGAAGTAAATAAGATAGTGGTGCCACAATCCCCAGTTGTCTCCGACATTACAACATTATTGACTATGATTCCAGCATCCGCATCCTGGTTTTCGGTGATTGACCTGAAGAATGCTTTCTTCAGTATCCCGATTGCTGAGGAAAGCAGGGATATTTTTTCCTTTAGTTTAGGTGGTCGCAGCTTCCGCTTCAAACGCGCTCCTCAAGGCTACTGTGAAAGCCCCTCAATATACAGTCAAGCCCTGAAAAGTCAGCTTGACACAATGATTTTGCCCAAAGGTTCCACTCTCGTACAGTACGTGGACGATTTGCTCATAGCTGCGGACACTGAGAAAATATGTAAAATGGCCACGTTGGAATTACTGCGTCATCTATGTGATCTACATCACAAGGTGTCACTTTCCAAGCTTCAATATTGCCGACAAGAAGTGACCTACTTAGGTCATCTCTTATCGAAGGACTGGAGGAAACTGACCCCAGAAAGAATTCAGGCAATAGCTAAATTGAATGTGCCAAGAACGCAGAGAGAAGTACGCGCTTTCTTGGGCATTACATCGTACTGTAGACAGTGGATTCCAAATTTTTCGTTATTAGCCAAACCCTTATTGGCACTAACGTGTACAAATACACCCAATCCCATTCCTTGGTCCGATGAGTGTCAGAAAAGTTTTCTCGAATTACGCACAGCATTATGTTCGGCCCCTGTGTTAGGTAACCCCAACTACAGTAAGCCTTTCACATTATATGTCCACGAGAAGGAGGGCTGTGCATTGTCCGTGCTGACTCAGTTATACGGAGATAGACAGCGGCCATGCGCCTATTTTTCGTCAACTTTGGATCCGGTAGCACGAGCATTGCCAAGTTGTTTAAGGGCCACAGCAGCAGCAGCTGTTTCTATTCGACAGTCTGCAGGTCTAGTAATGAATAATACACTAATCGTGATGGTCCCACATGCAGTAGACACATTGCTAAATAGGACCAAGACACAGCATTTAACTAGTGCTCGACTGTCCAGTTATGAATTGACGCTACTAGCGAGCCATGTGCACATCAAAAGATGCAGTACCTTGAACATAGCCACATTGTTACCAATTACTGAGGAATCGGATGCTTCAGAACAGCACGATTGTTTCCTCAGAACAGAGGAAGAGACAAAAGGGAGAGTTGATTTATTCGACACTCCTCTTGCTGAATGTGATGGTACATTATGGGTGGATGGTTCCTGCTTTAAACTCCCAAATGGTAACGTGACTACAGCGTATGCTGTCACAACTTTGCACACAATCGTTGAAACTGTGCGAATACCACATGGTTCAGCTCAAGCCGCTGAACTCGTGGCACTAACGAGAGCATGTGTGTTATCCAAAGGAATGAAAGTGACTATCTATACCGACAGTCAGTATGATTTTGGAGTGGCTCACAGTTTTGGACGATTGTGGAGAGAACGTGGGTTCCTGACTTCGCATGGAGCTAAGATTCAGCATGGTCAGTTGGTGAATGAGCTTCTTGAATCACTGACGTTGCCCCTGAAAGTAGCGATCGTGAAGTGTAGTGCACACAAGAAAGTGATTGATGATGTTGGTCGTGGAAATGCATTCGCTGATGAAACTGCTAAGGAAACGGCAAAGAATATGATGAGCCGAATGTATGTCGCGAGCCCAGAAAGATGGACTGGTGATGTTGGAATATGTGAAGAGTTGGTTGTTACCCGATGCATATGTGCTTGCAGTGGTTACAATGGCTCATGGGATGGCCCATATCAGCGCGAAAGGGATTTGCGAGTCGTTGGCCCCAGTGTGGAAGAATTCAGGGATTCCCAAGTGTGCAGAGAATGTTGTCAAGAATTGCATGGTATGTCTGAAGCACAATCCTGGTAGGGGGACCCCAACTCCAGCTGGTCATTTTGCACCTCCTACGTATCCGTTCGAGGTTTTGCAGCTAGATTTCATACACATGGAGAGGTGCAACAACTTAAAATATGTGCTCGTGGTTGTTTGTGCCTTCTCAAGATGGGTAGAAGCTTATCCCCTAAGGGACAATACTGCCTTGTCCACAGCGAAAGCCCTTGTGAAAGAGTTCTTCCCCAGGTTCGGAATGCCTAGAATGGTCTGGTCGGACAACGGAAGTGAATTTGTGGGTTGTGTGATGAAAAGAGTGTGTGAAGGGCTAGGCATTAGGCAGAAGTTCCACGCTGCAAATCACCCCCAATCAGCTGGATTAGTGGAATGTTACAATGGCACGCTTAAACTTAAATTGGCCAAAATCCAAGCGTGCACGGGTCTTAAATGGCCCGACGCTCTACCCTTAGCACTCCTATCCACCAGAATGACTGTGCATTCGCGAATGAAGCTCAGCCCCTATGAGATAATCTTTGGTCGGCCAGCCAACATATGGGGAGTGCCTAGGCCCATGAAGTTTAGCGAGCTGCAACACCCCATTTTGCTTGACTATTTGTATGAATTGACGGCTAAATTGCGTGTTTTATATCAACAGGTCCACAACACCTTGCCTCCGGGCTGAGACACCGGGTCACTCCATTGACCCCGGCTCCTGGGTATTGGTCCGCAATTTCCAGAGGACAAGAAACGACCAGCCCAGATGGACCGGGCCTCACCTCGTCCTCCTGTCCACAAGGTCAACTGTTAAAGTGGAGGGGAAGGCCAATTGGGTCCACGGGATCCATTGTAAGAAGATACCCTTCCCTCTGCCACATGACCAAGGGGTCCGAAAAGGAGGCACTGACTCAGAGCGCACAACTGATGAACGTGTAAAAGAAGCTAAACGTGATTGTAAGAGTGGGAACATTTTTCAAGAAACTACGCCGCCATCAGAACAATTGAACTCTGTGGAACCTGAGTTACTATTTCTGGACCAGACAGTACCCGGGAAAAGACGCTACAACTTGCGACCAAGAAAAACAGACTAAAAGTAAAAGTGATTTATTTTATGATCGGAGAGAAAAACCTGTGGACTAATAAAATACGTTTTTTTTCCCCAAAATCCTATTTTTGAAAGTGCAGATTCTCCCATCTAGGTAACTTGCTTATTTTTGTTTTTCTTGAACCGCCATCCGGGTTCCGCTGCTAGGGTCGCGGTTGATTAAAGACTTTTGGGTGCAGCTGACGACAATAGGTCGCTGGTTCCAGTTGGTCCAAGGGAGTCACCCTAGACTGACGGAAGCATCCTTTAGCAGAAACAACCTACCGCCGCGGGCAGCACCTTAGAGAGGATGGAGTTTCCTGATGTGGCGAGAACTGCCAAACAAATGAACTTTAAGCAGAGACTTTTGAAAACAATGAAAAAGAATTTTTTTATAATAATGTGTATTTTTATGCTACTTAGCGTAATGGTCTTTTTGATAAGCTATGTTTTATTTTATTTTCATGTGACATTTGCGCCCACTACATCACCCATACCTCCTCCTACTGTTTCCTCTCATTCTTTCCTCCCTTTGCCTGACCACGAATCAAATAGGAGATTAGAGTTCATTAATAACTCCTTCGTTCAGCTATTACACCAACACCAACTTGTAATGAACACAACCAACTGTTGGGTGTGTGGTCTCATGCCCCACACCACGGATAGAGGTATCCCCTATTTGGTCCTGCCATTTAGTCACAATGGGTCAGTATGGGCATATAGGACAATGTTCATATATGCACGAGAAATCCAACCCCTACGTTCTGTAAAAGACAACCTCAAGACTAGCGCCCTAGTCAAGGGTATAGTTGACATGATCAAGGAAGTAACTTCTTACGAAGATACCCCGGATGATGAGATACTTGCATATGTAGGTTGGAATGTGACCGGATATGGCACTACATTAAGTGAAAAACAGCAAGCCAAGAGATCGTCCCCTATCTGGATCGTACCCCATCAAGGTCACCTGTGTCTGCAAGGTATTGGTAAGAATCCCAGAGCTCAGCTAGGGAAGAGTGTCTGCACAGAAACGTACGTTTTTGGATCGCAGACTTCCCCTGCCTTTTTAGCCGCTAAGGGTACTTATTTCATCTGTCATGATAGAGCCTATACATGGTTGCCCCCTGACTTCTCGGGCTCATGTTTTGTTTCATTCCTGTTACCTCCCACCTACACAGCAGTGGCGGATTACCATCGGACAAGGGTAGTTAGAGGTGTTTTGAGTAAAGAAGACACTGCAGGTCAAGAATTTGGTGACTTTGCAATGGGTGTTCTGCCGTTCTGGGGAGCCATGGTTAACAGTAGAAACATAAGGCAATTAACAAGGGTAGTTGAATCCCCCGTGATTGAAACTGCTGGTGCCCTTAGTAACCTGACTGCTGAGCTCCAGTCGGATCGACTGATGACCCTTCAGAACCGGGTCGCTTTGGATGTAATACTTGCGGACCGAGGTGGAGTATGCAAATTGATCCAGTCCAGTTGTTGCATTTTTTCCAGATAATGCTCCAACAGTGTACGGGGCCATCTCCAAACTACATAAGATTTCCGAATCTATTCATGTGGATAAAGGAGATTGGTCATTAATGGGATGGTTCTGGGGACTGATATCTGCCTGGGGATGGAAAATTCTGATGGTCATTGGGATGGTCTTAGCCATTCTTCTTCTGTTCTGTCTATGCATACAGTGTGCTCCTGCAATATGTGGCCTCTGTGTTACATCATGTGTAAGGAAGCCTGTGTCAAGACATGAGCTCAGCACTAGAATGATGTTGCAGCAACATCTCAATGACTTTAGGAATATAGATCTGGACTCAGATTGACATGAGGATAGATCAATTGCCTATGTAAGGGCAAAAGGAGGGTCTGTGGTTCTGAAAAATCTGGATTCATATTATAGTATTGGACTCGAGAATAAAAACTTCGTCGAAATAGGACGAATTTGGTATCAAAAGACCGAGAATGACGAGTACATCAAGTACATGTATTTTCGGCATATTCGAGTGACGATCTCACCTCGAAATCGTCATTTACCTTCTAAACCCTTAGCTGCATGTTGCCCTCTACATAGGCCTTAATCAAGTTGAATTTGATTCCACAAGGACACATACTCCTTAATCGACTTCTCCCTGACCTCAGTACAAGTTAGAACCATTGCCCCAGGCCGAACTCGTTAGGTCAGTTCCCTCCCAGTGGCCGAGCAAGATAGCATCTAGGCCCAACCGGCCATAAAACCATTTCAGCGCGCACACCTGCCATATCTCGCTCACATCTTTCTCCACTCCTTTTCCTCACTTATTTTTATGATGGGGAGGTGACCATTTTTATTAGGGGTTCAGCGATATCTGATGAAATGTTGGGCCTTGCCGGATGATTTGTTATGAGCAGCACGACGTGAAATATGTACATGTCATCATGACTCTGCTTTCCTTCTGTAATCAGTAACCATAAATGAAATACCACGAATCGAAGGAATGTATTGCTCAAGGCTGAATATTAGGTATAAGAAGAGAAGCCTGACTTTGTGAAAGTGTGCAGTCTCCTGAATATACTGGTATTGTACTTCTAGGACCCTGTCACCTTGGTTGCAGCCAAATAAACGAATCTTTGACTTCACCTGGAAGACTCTGAAGTTTCTGTAGGTCTGACTCAGGAGAACCCGAGGTCTCTGGGTGTTGATCCCCTGGCACCGCTGGGTTACCGGTTCTGTAGGTTCGGTACCGGTTCTTAAAAACCCAGTACCTCACGACCACACATTTTGATACTGTACTCATTGACCCAGGCCAGGTAGTATATATGGGTTACCCCCTTTATATAGAACACGGTTTACTCATGGTAGTAAAAATTGGGAGTTTTCATGAAAAACTAACAGTCCAAGGAAAAAGATTCTAAACAAAGTATGTGGTCGCGTTTGTTCTTTACTCACTAGTAGTGTACACCAATCACTGTATATGAACACAAATGCAAAGTCCAAATCCTCACCGCTGACCACCAATATTAGATCTAGGGGTCTCTAGTTGGCAATGGTATTCACCTTTGTCCAGATAGGGACCCTTACTTCTAAGTCAGGATAAGGGGATTACACTCCTTAATAACCCCTGCTCACCCCCTTGGTAGCTTGACACGAGCAGACAGGCTAATCTCATAGGGAGTGTGTTAAGCATTTGTGAATATACACAGTAATACAGTGAAAACACTACAGATGGACACAACATAGGTTTTATAACAATAAGTGTTCTTTATATAGACTTAAACACAAGACCACAAACAACAAAAATCCACAATACTACACTTAAGATTACTTAAAAGATGATTAAAGTCTCTTAGTTAAAGTTGCTGTTAAATGCTACAAAGTTCTCAACAAAGTACCTGGATGCGTGACGCAAGGTAAACAAAAGGCTCGCAAAAGGGGAGATGCGTCGGTTGCGTGATCCGGTGGGGATGATGCGTCGTGCCTCAATGCTTGCGCAGAGTAGAGGATGCGTCGTGCTTCTTACCGGTGTGGAGGGGATGCGTAGATTCTCGGCCTGTGGGCCTTTTGCCATGCGCAAGATGTCGCCTTGATGCGATGCGATGATCCGGTTGCGATTCGAGAAGATGGCGCCCTTGATGTGGTGATGCGATGATGATGTGATGACGCCCTGGCAGCCTTGAGACGACTTTGTACTTTGGAGCTGGGACAGGCCCTGCGACACGCTTCTCCAGTGATGCGATGGCGACTCTCACGATGGCGTCATGCTTCTCCGGTTTTGCGACAGCAGGCAGCTTCGATGAACACACGCTTCCAGGGAGATGCAGCGAAGGCTCGCTTCTCCGGCGTTACGATGATTTCAGCTGCTGCGGCGACACGCTTCTTCTCGCTGCATCGCGCTTCCAGCTCCCAGCGGCACGCAAGTGACTGGAGTCAGAATTCCCAGCAAGGAAATTCAGGAGGGAGCTGGAGGTGAAGCCTTTTGTCCCTGAGACTTCAGCAGGAGGCAAGCACAGTTCAAGCCCTTAGAGAATATTCTGTAGATGGAAGTCCTTACAAAGTTCCTTCTCCTTTCTCTTTCGCAATGAAGCAACCACTGCAGGCCAACCCAGCAAACAGCGCACGGGCAGAGGGGCAGTCCAAACTCCTGCAGCTTCCTTGGTTCTTCTCCTTGGCAGAAAGGTTTCTTGTCCAGAAGTGATCTAATTTCTTGGGATCAGGGTCCCAATAGTTATACCCCAAAATCCTTTGTTCTCTGAAGGCAGAGAGGCCTCTGCCTAGTTCAAAACAGTTCTTGAGCACTTTGTTTACATGACTCTCCTCTTCCTTTCACTGTGCAGGGCAGAGACATCAGCCGCCCCACAGGAGGTGGAGCCACCACAGGGGAGGGAAGATACAGCTCTGGAGCACTCTGTTGGCATGATTCCTCCTCTCCTTTCACAGTGCAGGGTAGAGACATCAGACAAGCCACAAGGGGTGGAGCCAGCATTGTAGAGGGAAGGCCTAGCCCTATTCAGGACCCAGGTGCAACTACTCCCTCCCATCTAGATGCAGATCTCTCTATTCACCACGGGGCTGCCCCAGCCTGTCTCTTGGAATCCCCTAGCCCTGTCACAGCCAAATCCAGACAAGGAATACACAACTCAGCAGAGGCAGGCTCAAATGGTTAGGCAAGCAAATACCTACTTTCTAAAAGTGGTATTTGCAAACACAGAATATTAAAATAAACTTTATTAAAAGATGTATTTTATTATTTCTGAGTTCAGGCATACTAAATTCGAATTTTTACCATGTTCCCTGAGTCAGTTAGGATTTTAAGAATGTATTAATCTTAACTGCCCATTCTGGCCTATAGAGAACAGCTGGCATTCAATAGTGAAAAACAAAAATGGCTGTAATTCACTATTAGAACATACTACACCCATCAGAGCATGCCCTACCTTATACTTATAATGCACCCGGCCCTTGGGCCTACCATAGGGGTGTCTAATATGAAGCAAAGGGAAGGTTTAGAGACTGGGAAGTGGGTGCACTTGGCCAAGTCAACATGGCAGTGCTAATCTGCACACAGGCCTTGCAATGGCAGGTGTGAGACACACTTTACAAGCTGCTTCTGTGGGTGGCACAACCAGTGCTGCAAGCCCACCAGCCGCAATTGATTTACAAGCCCTGGGCACACATGGTGCACTGTACTAGGGACTGACAGTAAATCAAATTCCCCAATCATGGAATAACCAATTAGTACATCAATGTAACATAGGGAGCACTTGCACTGTGGCACTGATTAGCAGTGGCACAGTGCCCAAAGCATAAATCCAGCAAAAAAAAAATCAAAACAGAGGTGGCAATCTGTAAAAAATGGAAGGGAGACTCACGCCAATGATGCCAGGTCTAACAATTTACCCCTGAAGCCCTGATGTGGAAGAAATGATGCTCATTTACATCATCATTCATTCAAATCTGAGGAGACAAAGAAGTTTAAACATCTTAGTTATTAACAGGTTTCTGAAATCTTGACGGCTCGGTAAAAATTGAATCTTGAACAGTAAAAAATTCCAGGGCTTAGAAGCTAGAATACAGACCTACTGACTCTCTGCTTTACAGTTCTGGTCCCTTGGCCTAGAACAGAAAAATCTGGATTCAAAAGAGAAGGAGCATGAATGATATTTATTCCTGACACAAATAATATTCTGGGTTTGTGTTTATGAGCAAAACGGAACCCTCATTTTACATAAACCCTGCTGGTGTACTCTGCCCTCTGAGCAAACAAAGCTGCAACTCTGTGATAGCTAGGCTGAGCTCAAGGCTCCACTTCAGAAGAGTGCAGGATCAAAAATGAAGGTCACAGAGCTGCAGCTGTGTGATAACCAGGCCAAGCACATCTCAGAAGAGTGCAGGATCAATAATGAATGTCGCAGAGCTGCAGTTCTGTGATAGCCAGTGTATTGGACTTGGCCCTTCTGGCAGGTTCACCCCTGAACTTTTTGCCTTTTAAGGTTACCTCATTATAGTGATTTCTGGTCTTAGCGCACTTTAGCACCGTGGCGCAGTATAAAGTGTGTGCGCTCTCTGAGTGCGTGTTTGAGAGTGGCCTGCCCTCCCCTAGGAATGCATGGGGAATATGTGTGTCTCTGGTAGTTCCTGATGCCTGGGGAGTGCAGGTGCGAGTTTGGTATGTGCGGACTCGTGTGATTAAGTGCTGCGCAATGATGTGTGCGGCATAAATGTGTCTAGTGTGGAAGTGCCACTACTAGAAGCTGGCATGTATGTGTAATTTATGTGAATTGGCTGTCTGGCTTGTGATTGGCTGGAGCTGGCTGGTGTGCCTGGCTCCAGGAGTCAGGATGGGTCTGCTCCGGTAGTGAATGGGAGATCTACTTGTTGATGGCTGGGGTGGAGTGCACCTGGGACCTGAATAGGGCTGGGCTTTCCCTACACAATGCTGGCTCCACCCCCTGTGGTGCGACTGATGACCCTAGCCTGGCCAGTGAATGGGAAGAGGGGCTGAGCAACAGAGTGCTCCAAAACCAGCTGCGTCTGGTTTTCGCCCCACACTGCACCCTAGAGACAAAGAGATTTTATGTATAAAAGGAGGCTGTGACCTCCTGTAAAAGGTTTTGTGCTCAACTTGAATCTACCAGGGGCGTGCTGCTGCTGGGGCCCAGGGGAAGGCTTGCCTTCCTGGGCCCTGCCCAGCCCCTGGATGCCTGGATTCCTGGAGTTCCTGCTTGGGTCCTAATAGGAGGGGGTTGCTGCTGGTGGGGCCCAGGAGGGACCGCCATGGGGGCTGTCTCCTGCCCTGTGTGCTGGCCTCTGGTCCCTGCATTCCCCTCCTGATGCCCAGGACCGCTGGGACCCCTTTTTGCTTTAGGGGGGTTCCCCCTTCTCGGGCCTTTGGTGGTTTCTAGGCCCCCAGCACCTCGTGAGTGCTTTATTTCTATTTTTAGGGAGAGTGCTGGCATTTTCCCCAAGGGAAGCTCTCCTGCCCTTTTGCACCCCTCGCAGGTGCCCACCCTGCGTTATGCCTGGTCAGTTGCTTAATTCTAGAGCGGGTGCCCACCCCGCTTATTTGGGTAGCTGAACGGGTGCCCACCCTGTTTCTATGTTTATTTTGTGCACCGAGGGAGCCTACCCCTCATTATTGCCCCCGACACAAGATGCCGCCGCCACCCGTGGCCCGCCTGACTGTGGGCAAGGCGCCGGACGCGGCAACCAGGAAGTGCGGCCGGAAGAGGAGGTCGGGAGCAGACTCCGCCTCCTTGAGCTCCAGAGGGAAGGAGAGAAGTCCCCACGCGGCCCGGGGCTCACATGAGCTGTGGAGAGCCCCGGGGCTGCCAGCAGGAGAAGAGAAGCCGCCGAGCCTCGCAGGCTCATCTCTGAGTCCCGGTCCCGAGATGGGGGATCGGGTGAACAAGGGCGCTGTTGGGCGGGGCTCCCAGGGATTCTGAGAGCCCCGCTACTGCCGCTGATTAAGTACTTCTGCCTCCACCCGCCCCAGCCGGTGAGTCAGCCAGGGAGTCCGGGTGGGGAGAGGCAGAGAGGGAGTGGTCCCGCCAGGAGAGCGGGTCACCCCAGAGTGGCGCAAAGTCCTTCCTGATTGTTTGAGCGGGCCCGCGGTACGCTATTTCACTGTGTGACACTCCACTCTATGCCACTTTCCTCTTGACCACTCCACTGTACGCTATTCTACTGTTTGCCACTCCACAGTACGCTATTACTCTGTACGGCACTATAGTCTACCCCACTCCACTGTACAGCACTCCACTACACTGTGCACTACTCTATGCTATACCACTTTCGCCGACTCCACCCTATGCTACTCCCCTTTATTCCACCCCGGTGTTTACTATTCCACTGTATGCCACTTCCACACTATGCCGACTCAACACTATGCCACACCACTCTAAGGCACTTCAGTGTACACCACTCCACTCTAAGCCACTTCATTGTACGTCACTCCACACTATGCCACTCCACTCTAAGGCATTTCAGTGTATGCCACTTCACTCTAATTTACTCCACTGTTCCCTATTTTAGTGTGTGATTCTATACTGTAGGCTTTTTCACTGGAAGTCACTCCCCTCAACACTATTCCACTGTAGGTAACTCCACTCTACCACACCCTACTCAATACTATTCCAATGTACCTCATTCCCTTCTACCCCACTTTATACCACTCTACTCTATACCACTCCCCTTTACTCTATGCTATTCCACTGTAGGTAACTCCACTCTGACCTCTCCTAGGCCCCACTCTGACCGCTGACTGCCGATTGCGGTGTGCTTCAGGCTTCAAGGAGACATGAGGAAGGACTCAGAGACGCCGATACTCCGAAATTGTTGCCTTGCGCTTCCGTGGTTTCCAGGTCCCAGTTTCCCAACCCTGCTGGGGCGCTGGGGCAGGCTGAGCCGAGCGAGGCAGATCATGCAAAGAGGAGCAGGGCTGTGAGGTGCGCGGTGGGGCCGAGTTGGTGTTGGTGTTGCACCAGCATGAGTCGGCCCGAGCCCTCTGTGCCTTGAAACCACAGCAATAACCACAGACTACCGCAGCCTGCCATGGACAGCATTGTGCACTGAGCGGATCTGAGAGCTGAGAGGCTCTGTGAGGTATGGTGCAGCGCAGCGGGGCACCGGTGAGGAGCTGGCAGCAGCGAACAGGGTGTAGAGCTCACAGAGGGCCATGAGAGAGTGAGGAGGAGAGCGTGACTACCTCTAGTGGAGGTCACAGAGTGAAGAGCCCAGGCATGCCCACATAGGTCAGGTGAGGCTTGTGGTGCTTCCAGTGAGCCCTGCTCTCCCCCTCTCTCATTATCTCCCTATCTCCAGGCCGGACTTGACGGGACTCCGCCTGCCAGACAGCAGACAGTCGCACAGCCGGCGGTGAGGAGGAAGACGCCATTGCGGCTCCCGGTTCTCACCTGAACCGCGGCTCGCTGCATCACTGCATTGCGGCCCCTGGTTATCGCCAATTTGCGGCTCTTGTCTTCGTGGAGGAAGGCGCCAATGCAGCTGAACCGCGGCCCCCTGGCCCCTGGCTGAACACCGGCTCCCGGTTTCTTTGGCTGATCTGCACCGTTTCTCTGCCCTCCAATTAGTGGGGGTTTTTGTACAACTTCTGGAGCCGCGAGTAGCCGGGTGCTAATCGTGAGTGTGGCTGTGGTTGCGGCTGCCGGTGGTGTATTGCTGACCTCATCCAGAGCACCAGAAACAGCAATGATGGGGGAGCACAGGTGAGCTTTGAAAAGGCAGACGGCTAGTGGCATATTGCAAGCAGCAGAAGTAGAGACTGTGGCAGTAGTGTCTCTGCGTATCCTGTGTGCCCCGTGAGCTGGTTTCTTTTTCTTTCTTGTTGCTTATCCTTTTAAGGAAAGAGTATGTCCTCATGTCCATCTCCCCCTGTGCTCCGCAGTAAGAGACCTCTTCTTGCTGCCTCAAAAGGCAAAACGCAGGGGAGAGCTACTAAAAAGAGGAAGAGTGGAGGGAAGAAGGGGTCCATCCAGCATGTTCAAAGTGTGTCGTCAAGCGAGGTCCCACGCTCACCCCTAGCAACCTCTATAAGGAACTTTGTATTTACGCATTACCATAATGGAGCTCAGCGGTTCTCAAAGGGGGTGGCAAAGACCGCCCACAGGCACCTCTGTCCTCCGGCTTCAGTTATAGATGCCTCACTCTTAGCTCTGGATGAAGTGCAGCCAGTTTATCCTTCAGTGGATCCATCTAAGAATGAAACGGCATCTGTGAGAGGGGGTCCAAGATTGTCCTCTTCTCCCTGCTTGAACTTTTCGTTACCATCATTTAGTCCCGATGACTCCAGCTCATCCCAGTCACCTTCACGAGAAGACCATCAAGGAAGCTCAACGTTATTATATAATACCTCCATGGTTGGGGAGCCAAACTCTACGCTTGTATTGCTGGGGAGGTCTTTATCATTCCAGCCCTCCTCCTCGTCATCTTTGTTGGACGTTATGTCACTTATGCAGATTACCTTGCCTGGGATTCTAGAAGCTCTGGTATCAATAAGGACAAGCCAAGTCGACCAATTAAATTATTTGAATAACATTCGACATGAACTGAAACCCTTAAAATCTTTTAAAGACAATCTAGGTGGCTCTGTGAAAACTCAATTACCTCCTGTAGTAATGGCTACAGCGTTTGGGTTGCATAGTGTAACATCAGAGAAAGGTGAATGCCAGTTAGGTATGAAGAGTTCGTTTTATGTTTCTAAATACCCTATGCTTGTCAGAAAAAGGCAGCACGGTTTTATGCCCTCAAAATTTACCGCAAGGTCATACCGTACAATGGGGGTTGGGTCCTGCACTGGATTGCCTGGGTGATGTGCCCCACGTGTATGCAAAAAGAAATGCAAGCATAAAAAAGGGGAATATAGTAGTAGTATTTGTTCCCAAGCCCAAGGCCAACATCCCAGACCTCAAGGTGGTAGTACTGTAAAAGTGCCTCAATTCAAAAAGATACATAAAAAGGCACATAACTGCGTAAAACTTAGTGTGAAACCCCGTCCTAAAACCAGTCCTGATTCTTCTTCTATTTCCCCAATAGTCCGCTCTACCATCCCTAATAAGGAACATATGGTAGCCCGTAATAAGATGGTTGAGCCTCGGCCCTTAAATAAATTGCCCCTAGAACACCCCTCAGCTAAGGAATCCTTTATCAGGTCGCAATTAGGAAGTACAGAACTTCTGCTCGATATTATTCGTTGAGGAAAAAAAGCAAAGAAACTTCGACCCTGAATCGCTCCAAAATCCTTCAGTTATTCCAACAAATCCCCCCTCTTTCAGGGATAACCTCGTTAGACTTAGAGTCTGTGGGTTTTCAATTGGGCGATCAAGGTAGAGAAGTTTCCAGAGTTTTTTCATATCTCCTTGTAGTGCTGACCTAGTACTTAGGGCGGACGAAGACCTGGCCAAAGTAGCTCTACAGGCCTTAATATCCGTAGAAAAGAGCCCTCAATTAATAATACCTGAGCCAGGTTCATTTCCTTCCGCTATTTTAAACATGCACAGTGGGTTATCCTCAACTCAATGGGAATGATCCTTATACATCCCGTCCCAAAGGCCCGAAGCTACACAACAAAGTAGCCATCTACCCACCGACCTGAGAGTGGTTACAGTAAATGATAGGCCAATCTCACAATCTAGACAATTAGTATGTGCTCAAAGTAATAGGTTTGCCCCTCTGCGACACTTGCCGGCGGAAGTTAACTGGAATATTAGGCCCACCTTACTCTAGAATGAGGAGTCCTCTCAAAATCTAAGAATCCTAAGTTGGAATATCCATGGATTTGAATGCTTGAAGAACAGCGGTGAACTGGAAGAAAGTTTGAAACCCTTTCATCCGGTATTCCATCAGGAGTCTTGGCTAAGAGAGAACCAGTCAGTTGAAGGCTTTATGGCCTTGAATAGCAAAGGTCATTCCCGGGGTACGGGGAGAGCATCTGCAGGTCTACTAACATTAATATCGACTAAGGTGATTAAGAGACCGTTAGAGGTCATAAACGTTTCAAGTGGTCTGCAGTTATCTGTATTGGAAATGGTTGTGGGTAAAAATGTCCTCTGTTATTTTTTTGCTTATAAATGTTTATATTCACAAATAAGATCATCGCCAAATGTATCAATGGCTGGAATTATTTGAATCACCTTTCCAGCATTTAGTGGCAAAATGCCCAGAAGCAGTGATAATGGCGGGGGACTTAAATGCTCGTTTATTCCCTGTACAGCTAGACCAACACTTGGAGGGTGTGAAACCGATTATAAACAAAGGGAGCGGTATAGACCCGATGCATTACAGGCTTATAAGCCTCTTGGATATTTCACTAAAGATATTCTCCAAGATTATTTTAGCCAAACTTGAAGAATGGGCCACTGAAACCAAGAGAATCCCTTTAGAACAAGGGGGCTTTTGGGAGGGTCATTCCACCACAGACCACTGCTTTGCCTTGTGGGCTATTACTCGATAGGCTCTGGAGGAAAATCATAGATTGTGCAGTTGCTTTGTAGATTTCCGGACAGCCTTCGATTCTTTTGACAGGGATATTATGGGGAAAACCTCCTGCTTGGAACTTACAACCATACCTTCTTGGGGCTCTTCAATCCCTGCACTCTGGCAATTGGGCCCTGGTGGAGCTAGATAAGGCAGGACGGTTGTCCCAAAGAATATCTATCGACAATGGCCTGTGTCAGGGGTGCGTTTTAGCACCCCTACTTTTTAGTCTATTTTTGGATAACCCTCCCAACAGTTATTTCCCAAATAAAGTCTTTCTCACATAAAATTAGGGACTGGCATATTGCTTGTCTGCTTTATGCAGATGATTTGGTTTTATTGGACTACACTAATGTCTGAACTGGGGTGGTGTGGTTAGCAAAATAACGATGGATTAAACCCAACTGTGACTGGGGGTGAATGTTTTGCCATTGTGCAACTTTCCGTCCATCAATTGTTGTTTTTATATTGTACTACACGCCAATTGGTTTGCAGAGGAAACTTAACACATTGGCCTCTTACAGTAAGCAGAACAAGCTTCGCATTAATCTGGAAAAGATGAAAATTATGATTTTGGGGAAAAAAGTGCAGAGTTTTTCCTGGTATCTTGATTCTCAGTTGGTGGAACAAGTTGCTCTGTATAAATACCTGGGTTTAACTTTTAGGAAAAATTTGAATTGGGACGCGCATTGGGATGCCACTAGGCAGAAGGCCCTCTTGCCGGCAAGCTGTTTATCTTAACACTGCATTCCAGACAGGTCAATACCCCAGTCCTTGGAAGAAGGCTGTAATCAAACCCCTTTTGAAAAAACCTTCCCTGGACCCTACGGCTGTGGCCAGTTACAGACCCATTGCGTGTCTGCCCTTTCCTGCCAAAATATGCGAATCTCTGATGAACAAACAACTCTCAGAGTTCGTCGAGGCTTACCAACTCCTCGACGAAACGCAGTTTGGGTTCAGGAAAGGGCATGGAACGGAGACCGCCTTGATAAAGGCCTCAGATGAGATCAGGGCTATCATGGACCAGGGAGGGGCGGCTGTCCTGATCCTTCTGGATTTGTCTGCAGCCTTTGACACGGTCGACCATGGTATCCTGGTCGACCGTGTCACAGCCTTGGGGATAAATGGTATGGCCAGGGACCTTATTTCATCTTTCCTGGAAAACCGTACCCAGACAGTGAGGCTGGGAGATTTCTACTCCCCTATCTCCGCACTCCCTTGTGGAGTCCCACAGGGCTCCTCGCTGAGTCCTATGCTATTTAACATCTACGTAGCGGACTTAGCGAGGGTAATAAAGGCCCATGGGGTACGGCTTACATCCTACGCAGACGATACCCAGCTGGTTCTGGCAATCCATAGAGATGGCCCTATTGTGGCAGCCAACTTCCAGAGAGCCATGCTCGAGGTCAGCACTTGGATGGCCTTGAACTGTCTGAGGCTTAACTCGGATAAGACCGAGATCATGACCTTCGGCAGGCTCTCTCCTGAATGGTCTTCTATCTGGTGGCCTGAAAAGCTGGGCCCTCCACCTGTCCCAGTAGAAAAGGCCAGAAACCTGGGAGTGATTTTTGACAGTAAACTGTCTTTCGACCTCCACACAAACAAGGTTGTCTCTTCAGCATTCTTCATTTTGAAAAAAATTAAGAAACTATTGCCTTACCTCCCTACCTCAGCTGGGAAGACCTTGGTCTCTACCTTAGTTTTCTCAAAAATAGACTATGGGAACGCTCTCTTTTTAAACACACAGAAGCGTGTCCTAATGAAGTTGCAGTCTATTCAGAATGCGGCTGCAAGGATTCTTCTTAACATTCCTCGTCGCAAGCCCACCACTCCTGCCATTCGTCATCTCCACTGGCTGAGAGTCGAAAGCCGTATCAAATTTAAGGCCCTCTGCATTGCCTATAAGGCAGTACATGGCGTTGGACCCAGGTTCCTCACAGAAGCCTTTCAGCTATACACCCCCAAGAGGCAACTAAGATCGGCTAACATCTGTCTCCTCCCTGTACCGCGTACAAGAACTGCCACCTGGGGAGACAGACGTTTTCTGGTGGCCACTCCAAAACTTTGGAATCTCTTGCCATTGGCTATTAAAACTGCCCCGAACCTGATGAGCTTTCGCAGGCTCTTAAAGACATGGTTGTTCAACCAGTAAGTTAATGGCTGATTTCTAGTAGCTCACAAGCGCCGAGACACCTTAGGGTATTTGTTGCGCTATAAAAATTTCGAAAATAAATAAATAAATAAATTCAATGGCAGATTTGGGGGCCTATCCCATATCCCATTATTAAAGCCTATGAAGGGAAGCTCCCACCAATCGGCCTGTATGGAGGAGAGATATTTTCTCTTGATCCAACCTATGAATGGGACAGACTGGAAGAGGTAGTGCTTAAAAGACTTCTTTCACTCCCACAAGACACCATGATCCAGGCTATAAGGAGAGAGTTCAGTCTGGTATCTTGGAACAAGGCAGCCGCCACCCAGGCCAAGATACTTCAACACCCTGCTGGAGAATGATGAGGTGGTTAAATTATCCAGACTGTGTTGGGAAGAGAGCCAAAGAGGAGAAAGGATGTGGGCAAAGGCTGTTAGAACCAGAATGACTGCAACGAAGAATCTCCATTTAAATAGTGGTACAGTCACATCCTGGCTCACATTCCCAGGCAAACGAGTATTGAGAGATTCTGCTGCTATGGTGTCACAACAATGTGATGTATTAAATTTAAAGAAGAACTCATCTAATAGCTTCTCGTTGGCTTCACTTGGCCAGAATTTTGTGTTCCCTATTTATCACAGTTACCAGATCCAGGTTTGAGAAAAGAAATCCTAATGGGCTTGGGAGGGGGGGATGTAATCCAATCTATTCATCCCACCCATATAGGACAGGGGTGCAAAATAATAGTGGTCTTTGTCTCTGCCCTTTGAAAGCCAAATGCACTATTATGCATATTCTTATGGACTGCATTTTTTATCTTGCAAATCTTTTCAAGCTTTTAAGACCTTTGTTTTTTAAATATGATACTCTTCATAGGAAAAAAGCGGTGGAGTTACTTTCTGAGATGCAATATTTAGATGTGGCAGTTGGGATTGCTCGGCTCTTACGATTTGTTAAAAAGAATTTTAAAAAATGAAATGTAATGGAGATGGGGTGGTGAGGAGGGGGGTTTATTTTAAGGGTTTTAATTAATGTGTATTTTTTTTATAATGTTTTATGGACAATTGTCTAAATAAACTTGTTTTTAAACCTAGAACCACTCTACCCCACTCCTCTCTAAAGCACTCCAGTGTATGCCACTCTACTATACGCAATTGCAGTGTATACCACACCATACTCCACTGTACAACAATGTAAAGCCTCTCAATGCCACTACACAGCACTCTATTTCATGCTATATCACTTTACGCCAAAAGACCATCTCCAAGAGTTTTTATCAGTTCATGTTCGGTTATTTAGTTCAAAAGCAACTACAAGGTGTACCAATGTGTTCACTAGTCGGGTAACAGAAATATAAGAAGGAAAAAAAGACCCAAAATGTGCCACAACAAACAGGGGGGCATATTACCAACGTTAAGCGATATTTATCGCTAACGATGCTTAGCAACAAATTTTTTAACGCTAAGCATCGTCAAAAATTATCGCAGATAAACCTTGTAATTATCAAGGTTTATCGCAAATGCGATAAAAAACGGCCGCAATGCATGAATATCGCTGAAAAGTCAGCGATATTCATGCATTACCGAGCTAATGCTCTTAGCCATGTTATCCACCTCCCATTGGATAACATGGCTAAGAACTGCTTAGGGCAGGTGTTAGTTTTTGGAGATATTCGCGCTTAGAGCGAATATCTCCAAAAGTTGGTAATAGGAGATAGCGATGTTAGCGACTGTTTGCAGTCGCTAACATCTTGGCACGCCCACTTTGCATGTCATTAGTGATAAATATCACTGACATGCAAAGTGGGGCCCAAGATGGTCGCTATCTCCTACTAGCTGTCGCTAACTGGTGTTAGCGACAGCTAGGTAATAGGGAGATAATTTTATCTCCGCTTTCTTGGCTTTTAAAGCCAAAAAAGCGGAGATAAACCCCCTTGATAATATGCCCCAGGTTCTTTATTATCAAGAACTCTGTTGCATCAAGAACAAACCAGCATTGGCATAGCCAATAGGTCTTGCCTTTGGAACCTTATAAGTGTTTAGCCATGCAACAGTTGATGTTGTTGCACCAAGGAAATTGTGCTGCATAACGAAATACTTATTAGGTCCAAAAAGCTAGACCTATTGGCCATGCTAATTGCTGTACTACAATACCTAAGGAACCCGACGTGGATGAAAGGCAGAATGGGACATCATATGTCCCATTCCAACTGAAAACAAATAGACCATAAAATGTTACTAGAGAATTGGAATGAACCCAATGGTGAAATGATCCGTAGGAAGAAAAAACTCACCAGCAAAGGACACAGAGTCCCCAAATTCGTAAGCAAAAACCAGAAACCGGTAAGGGGACACAGGGATGCGCGGTAACCTGATCAAAAGACAGAAAACAATACAGTTGGAATATGCTACCCTGTAAAAATGCAGACCAGAGTAGTGAATACGAGAGCCTAGGAATACTTCTATAATTTAACAACAAATGCGTGACTGCTACCTGTGAAAGCTATTATGAATGGAGATTGGCTCAACCCGAATCTAATCCCACATGGCAACAAATGTGAAAACAAGACCAAGTCATAGTAGTGAAAAAGTATCAGAAAAAAGACATATAAGCGTTCCTTACCGGTGCATCTGTGACCGCCATCCATATATAACCCGAAACCAACAAAGTAGTCAATGCACGCAAGAAAACATAGTGTGTTTATGTAGAAACCGGATGTAAAAACATGACGCGAACGTCATAATCTTGGTCGACCTTAAAAGTGCAGTGCTCATTTCTACTAGTGCGCTGGCTCAAAGCCTGAATAACGTTGTATGAGCTTGTGAATGGTGAGTGAGTCTCAATCTGCAAACATCAAAGAATAATTTAAGCATATGAAAAATGCATCCGCAAAGAATAAACCTCAAAGTGAAAAGTAAGGGAAAGTGAAACAAGAAGCGCGAGCAAGATGGAGAGGCGGAGCGAGGCGCATGCTTCGGAGAGTAGTCTGCTCTTTTTCGAAGGACACACTCCTGCTAGTGGCGTGCCCCTGCGCGCTCCCGCAAGGTGTATGCCGCCACAAGCACAAGTGCAGTGCTTAAAAAAGAGCTGAACGACGGCTAAAGGTCTCCTATGCAGGGCATGTGCGCTGCGTAGGCGAGACCTAAAAACACACCCCAAAAAGTGTACAACACATGGAGCCACTGGGCATGAAGAACGCCACAAGATGTCCAGTGTACCTGTGGAAAAGTCCCCACCTATGAAACATCCAAGTGGTTGAATCCTGGTCAGTTCTATCCAAAATCAATCCTCACAATCTGTATTTCATAAAGAAATGTTCAATCCTTTAAAACAAATGTTTTACACCATGAAATATACAATCACACTTAAAACTCCAATCCTGGATTGATGTAAGCATTCTCATAATCAAACTGTATATACATAATACATAAATACCATCTGGGACACTCTCCCAAAACAAATATTATGTAACTCTGTGTTTAAATGTTAGATTGTGCACGAGTCAGGCTCCCACTCAAACCCACTTTAAAACAGACCAGCCAATGCAATTAGGAAAATACATTAACACAACCAAGATTCTCTAAAATGAATAATTCCTAAAATTAAAACAAACTGCATATCCATCGCACTGACAGCCTAGTAATGCTGCATCTGTGTGGCGTGCTGGATTGTAAATGCTGTGTTTGTATTTTGTGTCTTAAGACCATCCATGTCTGTGACTAGTGTTGCCATCTCAGAAGGTTTTAGGTGTCAACCCTGTCTGTAACATCTAAAAATCTAAAACCCCAAGTCTTTACAGGTATAAATGCTTGCTTATGTGAAATATTCAATGCTGGAGCCTGGAGGCGGCTGTTCCATCAGCGGCCACCAGAGGGCGCTCCTCACCTGCTGATGAATCCACTGAACTGCACATTGTATGAAAGGAGAAGGGTTTCCTCTTCCGGGTCAGCGGCGGCAGAGACAGCACCGGCAGCAGCGGTGATATCACTTCCTGTCTCTCCTGGTGTGTGCAGCCTGCTGCCGAGGAGGAAGGAGCCCTGTCTGTGGGGGAAGTTACCTTCATCTGCAGACCCTCACAGACCCCAGATCTGCCCCCCTATATCCCAGATCTGCCCCTACCCCCCTCCCCCAAGTCCCAGGAGGAGGAGGGAGCCTGGACACGTCTGCACAGGTCTCTGCTCAGGTAGGAGATTGTCAGCACCTTCTGCTGTGTTTGTAGAAATAGACTGAATAATCCTGGAGGGAATCTCTGCAGGAGCCGGGCTGAGCTGGGCTCTTCTATCCGGGGGCCCTGAGGCTGAGCTGGGCTCTTCTATCCGGGGCCCCTGGGGGCTTTCCTTCCGGCCCTGGGGGTGTTTATGGGCATCATGTGTGTTAAAGAGGGGATCTGTGCACTGCTGCACCGCATCTTACTGCACTGTGAGGAATCTGTGTGCACTAACTCTTAATGCACTCTGAGGAATCTCAGCATACTGGACTGTATATTACTGTACTATGGCAAATATGTTCCACTGCATCTTCCTGCCCTGTGAGGAATCCGTGCATGCTGCTCTACAAACTACTGCACTGTGAGGAATCAGTGCCCGCTGCACTGATCTGTACTGCACTATCCATGCATTCTACACCGCATCCCACTGCACTGTGAGACACCTGTGCATGCTGCACTGCTTTTTACTGCATTGAGGAATCTGTCCACCCTGCTTTTTACTACACTTTACGAAATCTGAGCACGCTGCTGTGCATTATACCGCAATATGAGGGATCTGTGCACACTGTGCTGCATCTTACTAGACTGTAAGAAATCTGTGCACGCTACACTGCATCATACTATAATATGAGGGATCTGTGCACACAACACTGCATCTTACTACACTTTAAGAAATCTGTGCACGCTGCACTGCATCATACTGCAATATGAGGGATCTGTGCACACTGTACTGCATCATACTACAATATGAGGAATCTGTGCACACTGTACTGCATTTACTACACTGAGTAATCTGTTCACACCACACTGTTTTTTCTGTGTGACGGCAATATATGGGCTGCACTGCTTTTTGTTGTACTGACGAATCTGTGCACACTGCACTGCTTTTTACTATGCTCTGTGTACACACTTCATTACTTGTAATTGACTATGATAAAGCATTGCATGCTGCTGTTTACTGCACAATGAGATATATGTGCACACTGCACTACTGTTTGCTACACCTTGAGAAATAATAGGACGCTGCACAGCCTTTTACTACTCGAGGAGAAATCTGTGTACACTTCAGTGATGTTTACTGTACTCTGGAATCTGTACACACAACGCTGCTGTATGAGAAATATGTGCACAATGGATTGTGCATTCTGAACTGCTGTTTAATACACTTTGAAAAATCTTTTAACACTACTGAGATTTGTTCTGATCAATTAGTAATGTGTGCGTACCCCACTGCTTTTCTGCTACACTGTTGGAGCACTATTAGCACTATGAGAAATCTGTTATGCCCTTTGGTTTAAAAAATGCCCTTGTCACCTTCCAGAGGTTGGTGAATCAAGTCCTGACTGGGTTGGAGTCCTTTAGTGCAGCTTATCTTGATGATATTGCTGTCTTTAGTTCCACCTGGCAGGATCACCTGATCCACCTTGGGAAGGTTTTAAAAGCCCTGCAAATGGCAGGCCTAACCATCAAGGCATCCGAATGCCAGCTAGGGCAGGGCACTGTGGTGTAGCTGGGCCACCTTGTTGGTGGAGGCCAGGTACAACCTTTACAGCCCAAGAGCCAGGTTATCCTGTACTGGGCATCTCCAACAACCCAGGCCCAAGTCAGGGCATTCCTTGGCTTGACTGGGTACTGCAGGAGGGTTGTGAAGGGATATGGGTCCGTTGTGACTCCCCTCACAGAACTCACCTCCAAGAAAATGCCCATAAAGGTAAACTGGACAGTTAGTTGTCAAAAGACTTTTGGCACCCTGAAAGAAGCAATGTGCTCAGCACCAATTCTGAAGCCCCCAGATTATGCCAAGCAGTTCATAGTGCAGACTGACGCCTCTGAGCCAGCGATAGGAGCGGTCCTATCCCAGACCAATGATGAAGGCCAAGACCAACCTGTTGCTTTTATAAGTAGAAGGCGTCTCCCCACGGAGCAGCGTTGGAGTGCCTTTGAGAGGGAGGCCTTTGCTGTGGTTTGGTCCCTGAAGAAGTTGAGACCATTCTTGTTTGGTACTCACTTCCTAGTTCAAACTGATCACAGACCTCTCAGATGGCTAATGCAAATAAAAGGAGAAAATGCTAAAATGTTGAGGTGGTCCATCTCCCTACAGGGAATGGACTTTGAAGTGGAACACAGACCTGGGACTGCCAATGCTAATGCAGATGGACTTTCCAGGTTCTTCTACTTACACAATGAAGACTCTCTAGGGAAAGGTTAGTCTAATCTTCTTTCGTTTGGGGGCTGGTTGTGTGAGAACGTGCCCTCTTTCTTGCATGGTATGCCCCCACTTTTTGATGAATTGCTGATGATCTTTGACTGAGTGTGCCTTGGGCTCCTGCTAATCAGGTTCCCAGGGCCTATGTTTCTTCCCTAAAACTGTTTTGAAGCCTACCCCCAATTGGCATCTCTAGTCACATGTCAGCCCCTTGTAAATGGTGCCACAGGTACCAAGGGCACTGTGACCAGAAAAGACCCCTAAGTGCTGCAGCATTTATTGTGCCACCCTTAGAGGCCATGTACCCTCACACTCACAAATTGCACTTGCAGGCTGCGTGTCTTGGTGCAGAACAAAGTGAAGAGTCGATATGGCACACATCCCTGTGTGCCATGCCCAAAAACCACTGCCCTGGCATAGATCACTCACCCCTCTAGCTGGCTGCCCTATGTCAGTGGTGAGGGTACAAGTGCATGAGCCCTGTGCCCCTACAGTACCCAGGGCCATTCCAGGGCACTGTAAGTGCAGTGCTGCCATTAAGAGTATATGGTGCTAGGAGTTTGTCATCACAAAATCCACAACACCATAATGGCTTCACTAATGACTGAGAGGTTGTTACCAAACTTCTCAGCACATAAAACCCATACTGATGCCAGTGTGGGATTTAATGTAAAATGCACCAAAGAGGGAATCCTAGAGATGCCCCTGAAACTCGACCAACTCCTAGTGACCTGACTGAGTGGCTGCTTAGGCTGCCACCAATTGACATGTTTCGGGACCCCTGGGTCAAGAGCTTGCTGCTCTCGGGGACCTGAAACAATGCACATCCTGGGAAGAGGTACCAAGCCTCCCCCAGGATGGGCAGGGTTCGTGAAGGAGAAGAATCAAAGGCATACCGCCTTTGTGAGCCTCTCCAGACAATTTGCTGCTTTCAGCAACTGGTCCCTAGTGGTTCTACCCCCCACTTTGGGCCGGAAAAACAAGTGAGGAAGAGGGGTGTTGCCAACTCCACCTCTCAGGTGAGGGAAGGGGGTTGAAGCACAGCCTCGAGTCCCCGACATCTTGAGGATGGGGGACCCAGCCAACCAGGGACAGGCTCCAGCCGCCCTCCCACTTGAGAGTGGCAAAATAGGGGGTATACCCACCCCAGGGAATGGACCCAATGGTCCATGCCCTTTACCTACCTGTAATATCCCTAAATCTAGTAATAAGGGGGCACCCTGAACCTCGCTTCCTCAGATCCAGAAACGAGAAGTAAAGAAGATAAGAAGAAGGAACAAAGAGCCGTGCAGAGCTAACAAGAGGACGACACCCACTGACTTGGCCCCAGTCCTACAGGCCTGTCTCCCCTCGAACCTGCTCATGCGAAATCCCGGTGTGTCCGGCAGCCAGCAACCTTGAAAACCCCGGAGGACCTGCCTGCCTTCACTTCAAAGACTGAATCTCCCGTGAACATATGACTTGTTCAAACAGCAACAGGGACAGCGAATACAGCCCACTCTGCACCCGCCGAACCCGGCCCAAACTCGAGTGGAAAAACACCACAAGGAGGTCACCCCGGCGATCCTGACCCAAGATCCGGCGACCCCTGACCTTGCTAAAGCCTCCAGGGTACGAATGCAGCCTAAATCCAGAAGGCCCCCCTAACCGCGACCAGGAGCTGGTAAGAAGATCCGAACCCAGAAGTCACCCCTGCACACGACGCCCTGCGGCCGTGTGTGCCCAAACTGACGGTGCTTAACCAAACCTTAACTTCCCAACTTACCTCTCCCAGTGGTGGTCGCACCCAGAAGTCCTTCGTCTCCCTGCCTGAGGTTCTCCATAGAAAACAACAGGGCGCCCGACGTCGAAACCCCAGTGCCGCTGAGGGTTCACCTTTTGTGCTACTTTGTTTCCCCATTTGCCCTGTCCTTACACATAGGAGCTTTGCTCTCACAACCCAGTGACCTGCTTGCCAGCAGCCACCAACCGGAGACCCCCTGCCCCCTTTGGATTACAGTGAGCCTCAACACTCTGCACTCGGCCGCCCTAGTGCCACTGAGGGTGTAACAACAGTGCAACAGTGCAATACCAGTGCGTAACTGGCCCTGGGGGACCCCTGAGTCTAACCCCAGAACCTTAACTCTCACAGTTGATTACTTAACTATGGACCGTTAACCTTTTTTCTCTCCATAGGATAACATTGACACTTTTTCTCCCAAAAGTTTCTAAGTCTGGAGTTTTGAAACCTAAAAATATTCTTTAAAAATCATGCGAATAACCAAAATGTATTTACGTACCTGTTTCCAGGAAATGTTCCAGTGCTGAATCTAGGTATCTAGCACTGAGTAAGAAAAGTAACGTAGAAAGTAACTTACCTGTAATTTACTGAAAAAGCATATTAATTTCAATGTACTGTATTTGCTAACTGTTGCATCCTACTGCATACCCTGTAAATCAAACAAAGTACAATTTCTATTGTATTTTCAAACTGTTCTATATCCAGTAACTTATTATTGAAAACTATTTAATGCATACCTGTGCCAGGCTTACTTAGTTCTAAAAATAAAACAACAGTATATAATTTGATACAAATACAATTGGCCTAGAGTTCAGTTATTGAGTGTGGGAATTCATTTGCTGACTGGGTGTGTACATCAAATGCTTAACACTGTCCTCTGATACTGCCTTGCTGCTCGATCACTCGACCACAATTAGAGAGTAAGGTTCTATCTAACCTTAACCTCTGCCTACCTCTGGGTTCATTTGGTCTCTATACACACTATACCTCTGAAAGCTTTGGAGGATAAGTGGTGTGGACCATACAAAGGGAAGCGGAAAGTGTCTGATGTGAACTGTTTGCTGGACACAGGTAACACACTCTAACCTCAAAGGGTGTTCCATGTGAACCAACTGAAGACTTACTTCTGGAGAAATAGCGCAGTGAACATTATACTGTGGTAATATGAACTTCATGGCACTCTACGACACTCTACTCTTCCCTATACACACATTTGTCTAACTCTATACTCCACTCTATGAACGTATACTCCATTGTGCAACACTCTAATCCACCATACAACCCTTTTCTATACTCTATGACACAGCCCTACACTTTACTGTACAAGACCCCACTAAATTTATGACAGCTTACTACTTAGGCTATGCCACTCCGCACGACTCTGCTCTGTGACACACCAACACACACTATTATACTTTACTCCACACTACGTTACCCCACTCCACTCAAATCTACTCCTCTGTACTAGACTTCACCTTGCTTAACGCTACTGTACAAAATCCACTGTTTGGCACACTACTGTACTCTATGCAACTCCACTCTACAACATTCAACTTCATCGTATTCCACTCTCCGACACCTTACTCCAGTCTCTGCTCCTACACTCCACTGTACAACACTGTACTATACTGTAAGCCACTCAACTCCGCTTTATGCCACTCTATGATACTCTAGTCCACTATTTGATACTGTACGTAACTCTCTGGATGCCACTGTACACCACATTTCTCCACTCTACTCTATGACACCGTACTCCACTCCACTAGACGCCACTCTATGTCGTTGTACTCTATAGCACTGCCAATCTACTCTACCACACTCTACACACTGTACTTTACATCACTCCGCCCTAATTGGAATATATGCCATTCTACTCTACTGCTGCCTACAACACTTACCAATAATGTCAAACACATCAGCACACTCTACTGTTCAAAATGGTACTCCAATTCATGACACTTTACTTTATTGTATGCTATGCCACTCCACACCACTTCCCTGCACTCTACTTTACTCCACACCACTATAGTCTACAACATGCATGCCACTCCACTCTCCACTGTAAGCGACTCCACTGTATACAATTCCACTGTATGCCACTCCAGTATACTCAACTCCACGGCACACAACTCCACTGTATGCCACTCCAGTGTGCGCTGCCTACCTTAAAGCTTCACCACTCCACACTAAGGCACTCCAGTGTACGCTGCTTCTCTGTTATGTTATGTTATGTTATGTTATGTTAATCAATTCTTCTATAGCGCGGCAGCTACTCCAGAAGGAGTGTCCCGGCGCTTTGGCGAAGAGGTCCTTCGAGGAAGGCAACATAACTGAGAGACCTTAAGGAGAGGCAAGGGGCCTATCTAGTGAAGAGCCAAGTTTTTAAAGCTTTTCTGAAGGACATAAGGTTGGGAATCTGTCTCAGGGAAAGGGGGAGCTCATTCCAGGCACGGGGAGCCAAGTGATGGAAGGAACGGCCGCCCTGTCTGGCGCGTTTAATGGTCGGTACTACCATTTTGAACAGAGAGGCGGACCGTAAGGCTCTGTTAGGTTTGTAAGACACAAGACGTTTCCTAATATAGGAAGGGCCGGTATCATGGAGGGCCTTGTAAGTCAACGTCAGACTTTTGAAAAGGACTCTCTTGGCTATAGGGAGCCAGTGCAGTTCTTTTAACAGGTTGGAGGCACTAGCACGTCTGGGAAGCCCGTAGATAGCCCGAGCAGCTGAATTCTGGACTACTTGAAGTCTCCTTTTGAGGTATTTAGGGAGACCCAAGTAGAGACCATTTGCATAATCCAATCTGGACCCTACAAGTGCTTGGACAATGATCCTACGATGATTGATTGAAATCAGGGGAAGAAATTTTCTAAGCATCCGAAGGATGCCGAAACATTTCCCAGAAAGGCAAGATATTTGAGGCCCAAAGGTTAGGTCATTGTCTACAATGATTCCAAGATTTTTGGCTTTGACACTTGCATTTGCAGGTGGAAACAAGTCTGGCGGCCACCAGCTTTTCCAATTTGGTTCTGTGGCACAGCCAAAAAAAAGCAACTCCGATTTATCGGAGTTGCATTTCAGGCCGCGTCCCTGGAACCAACCAAAGACTGCCTCTAAGCATCCTCTGATGCGAGCCCCGTCGAACACCTCATTCTTGTTACATGTGAACAGGAGCTGGGTGTCGTCAGCGTAGGACACGATCTGGGCGCCATAGGACTCCGCCACCTCTGCAAGGGGGGCCAAAAAGATGTTAAAAAGCAGGGGGCTAAGAATAGACCCCTGAGGGACCCCTACTTCCAGAAGTGCCATAGCGGCGGAGTGTGGGGGCGCCCAGATCGTTTGCCGACGGCCGGCTAGGAAAGATTTCAGCCAGTTCCACACCGTCCCCCGAAGACCGCACTCCCAGAGTCGTGTTAGGAGGGTATCATGGGGAACGGTGTCGAACGCCGCCGACAAGTCCAACATAGCCAACATGGCCTTACCTCCCGCATCCAACACCTCTCTAATAGCAACGGTGACTTCAAGTAACGCGGTCTCTGTTTTATGGTTAGCACGAAATCCGGATTGAGTGTTGTGCAGCAGATGGTTCTCTTCGATAAAATTTGAGATTGATCTGTGCACATGTCTTTCGGCCACCTTTGCCAGAGCAGGAAGAAGCGAGATTGGCCTATAGTTGGCATGTATGATGGGATCAAGGGCTGTTTTTTTTAGAAGTGGAAGAATGAGAGCACACTTCCAAGCCCGCGGGACTACACCAGAGGACAGTGAGGAGTTGAGGATGGAGTTGATGAGGCCATTTAGGGCTGGGGCTATTTTATTGAGGCATGAAACAGGGCAGGGATCAAGCGGGGAGCCTGATTTCAGTCCTGTAAGGTGGTCTAAGGAAGAAGCCAGACTCAGCGGGGGGAATTCCCAAAGAGTGGGGGCTGGGACAGATTGTAAGGCGGAGGGGGCCTCTAATAGATCAGCCTGAGTATGTTCAGAGTACGCAGCAAGAGAGGCTTGGATAGATGTTATCTTATCTACAAAATAATGCGCCAATTCAATCAGCCAGGGTTCTGAGTGTGATTGGGCAAGGGAGCCTGAGGATGGAGAAGTAAATTCCTTGACAATCTTAAAAATTTCCTTACAGGAGTTACCTGAATCGTCAATGCGCCGTTCCAGATAGGATTTTTTTGCTTTCCACAACAACTTGTGGTAAGATTTAGTCAGATTTTTAAGTGTTATTTTCTCTAGAGGATTATATTCCTTCCTCCAAGCTCTTTCAGCTCTCTTACAGATTTGGCGAGTTTCCCTGAGCTGAGAGGTAAACCAAGGGGCAGAAGGCCGTTTGTTCCCAGTTTTACTTATTTTCTCAGGAACGAGAGATGCTAGTCTTGCCGTGAGCCACTCAGCAAAATAGACGAGGTCGTCTTCCACGTTACCTGATAAAATGCAAGGTGTGCATTCCATCGCATGTAGTACCATCTCATTTGAGAGAAGATGGAAGGGTCTAAACGGTCGCTTGGAAGAAACAATGGGTTTCATTCTAGAGGAAGGGGTGCATGGGAGAGAAAAAGTAATTAAATAGTGATCTGACCATAGCACCGGCTGAGGAGCTTGAATGTCAATAGTAGTGGTGGAATAAACTTGGTCCAGAAAGTGGCCCTTATTATGCGTAGGCTCGCAAATAAAAGGTAATAACCCTAGTGCAGTCGTTATCTCCGTAAGTTTCAGAGTGTCAGGATTAGTAGGCTCATCCATGTGTATATTTAAGTCGCCTAGGAGTAAGCAATGCTTTGATTTGAGACAGGGGACTGAGAGTGCCACCTGAAGTTCGTCCAAGAAAGGTCCAAGGGCGCCGGGGGCTCTGTATAACAGAATACCGGTATATGCCTGGGAGGGGGATAGATGGAGTGTGAAGCCAAGGGCCTCTGTCTCCTGAATGTTGTCAATCGGAAAGGAGGTGCAGCGCAGCAGCCTATTTACTCTAATCGCCACACCGCCCCCACGCCCAGTTGCTCTATCCTTCCTAATAACTGAGTAATTTGGCGGAATTGCATGAGCCAAGTCCGGGGCCGAGGAATCATGCAGCCAAGTTTCAGTCACAAAAAGACAGGAAATATTGGAGTTATAAAGCAAGTTCCAAATGTCCAGCGCATGGCAACCCAAGGAGCGTGTGTTAAGAAGTAAGCAGACGACTGGGGTCGAAAGGGGAGTCGATATAGGTTTTTCATATTTAGGAAGACGCCAGCCACAGCTATTACAGCCTTTCCTAAGGGCATGACTGCCAGGGAAGACATGATGACAGCGGCCTAACGGAGGGCGAAGATTTAAAAGGGTCTCGGAAGTATAGGAACACAACATGATTTAGGAGAAAGATGAACAAGACACCTACCAAATAAAAGAGCCAGCCGTCCTGCCCCGTCCGCTGCCGGTACGCTGACGGGCGCAGACGGGCAGGACTCTGGCACAACTCAGGCGCAGAGAAGGCGCCACCCTGTGCGTCAACGCTGCGCGTTGAAAGAGGTGGAGCATTAAGTAGGCGGGCGTAGGTTCACTCTTCAGGCGCCACGACCCGCACCAATATGGCGGCATCTGGCTTCAAAGGCTGTACAAATATGGCGCTGCCTCACCACCCCAGAACCGGACCCGCAAAGTAGCGGTGCTTTGGTAGTTTTAAAGTGAGAGTGAGGGGCTGGAAATAGCGCTACCGCTAACAGGTAGAAAACTAAGTTATTATTATTCAATAACAAGACAAAAATAAAAACGCTGCTACAGCAGTTTTAAAATCACCGCGGTTTCAGCGAGCGCGCAGTCCTTAGGAGCGCTAAGCAAGCGACCTATCCTCTAAGGCACCTTTACCAGGGAGAGCCCCAGTGAGGTTCCGCCTTAAGTAGGCGGGCGTAGGTTCACTCTTCAGGCGCCACGACCCGCACCAATATGGCGGCATCTTGCTTCAAAGGCTGTACAAATATGGCGCTCCCTCACCACCCCAGAACCGGACCCGCAAAGTAGCGGTGCTTTGGTAGTTTTAAAGTGAGAGTGAGGGGCTGGAAATAGCGCTACCGCTAACAGGTAAAAAACTAAGTTATTATTATTCAATAACAAGACAAAAATAAAAACGCTGCTACAGCAGTTTTAAAATCACCGCGGTTTCAGCGAGCGCGCAGTCCTTAGGAGCGCTAAGCAAGCGACCTATCCTCTAAAGCACCTTTACCAGGGAGAGCCCCAGTGAGGTTCCGCCTTAAGTAGGCGGGCGTAGGTTCACTCTTCAGGCGCCACGACCCGCACCAATATGGCGGCGTCTGGCTTCAAAGGCTGTACAAATATGGCGCTCCCTCACCACCCCAGAACCGGACCCGCAAAGTAGCGGTGCTTTGGTAGTTTTAAAGTGAGAGTGAGGGGCTGGAAATAGCGCTACCGCTAACAGGTAAAAAACTAAGTTATTATTATTCAATAACAAGACAAAAATAAAAACGCTGCTACAGCAGTTTTAAAATCACCGCGGTTTCAGCGAGCGCGCAGTCCTTAGGAGCGCTAAGCAAGCGACCTATCCTCTACGGCACCTTTACCAGCCTCTGTATGCCACTCCACTCTTGGCTACTCCACTAATTGATATTTCAGTGTATGCCACTCCACTCTACTTCATCCCCTCTACACCACTCCACTGTACGCTATTCCTCTCTACCCCACCCCACTCTACCCCACTCTACTCTACACCACTCCTCTGCACAACTTTATTTATCGAGGTCTGGTCGATTTTAAAATTTCTCCACTGTACAATATTCTACTCTAGCCAACTCCACTCTATGACCCTAAACTCTACACTTATCCACTCTGTGCCATTCTACGCCACTTCAATACACAACGCTGGACTGTACGCTATTTCACTGTGTGACACTCCACTCTATGCCAATTTCCTCTTGACCTCTCCACTGTACGCTATTCCACTGTATGCCACTCCACAGTACCCTGCATTTCTGTACGGCACTATAGTCCACCCCACTCCACTGTACAACACTTCACTACACTGTGCACCACTCTATGCTATTCCACGCTACCCCACTCCACCCTACGCCACTCCTCTTTATTCCCCCCATGGTGTACACTATTCCACTGTACGCCATTTCAGTGTACGTCACTCCACTCTATGCCAACTCCACTCTAAGGCTCTTCAGTGTACGTCACTCCACACTACGCCAATCCACTCTCAGGCACTCCAGTGTATGCCACTCCACTCTAAGGCACTTCAGTGTACGCCACTCCACAGTATGACGCTCCACTCTAAGGCACTCCAGTGTATGCCACTCCACTCTAAGGCACTTCAGTGTACGCCACTCCACACTATGCCACTCCACTCTCAGGCACTCCAGTGTATGCCACTCCACTCTAAGGCACTTCAGTGTACGCCACTCCACACTATGCCACTCCACTCTAAGGCACTCCAGTGTATGCCACTTCACTCTAGGACACTTCAGTGTACACCACTCCACACTATGCCACTCCACTCTCAGGCACTCCAGTGTATGCCACTCCACTCTAAGGCACTTCAGTGTACGCCACTCCACACTATGCCACTCCACTCTAAGGCACTCCAGTGTATGCCACTTCACTCTAGGACACTTCAGTGTACACCACTCCACACTATGCCACTCCACTCTAAGGCACTTCAGTGTATGCCACTCCACTCTACATTACCCCACTGTTCCCTATTTTAGTGTATGATTCCATACTGTACGCTATTTCACTGGAAGCTACTCCCCTCCAAACCACTCTACTCAACACTATTCCAATGTACCTCATTCCCTTCTACCCCACTCTAACCCACTCTACTCTACACCTCCCCCCTGTACTCTACGCTATTCCACTGTAGGTAAAACTCCACTCTACCCCACTCCACTCTATGGTATTCCGGTGTATGCCACACCATTCTGCGCCACTCCACGGTACGCAATTGCAGTGTATACCACACTATACTACACTGTACAACAATGTAAAGCCTTTCAATGCCACTGCACAGCACTCTATTTAATGCTATATCACTTTACGCCTCTATACTCCACTCTATGACTCTATACACAACTCCATCTATGCTGCTCCACCACAGTTAATATGAGACGCTGCTGCACTGTACTTCACTCAACCCCACTACTGTACTCCATGCCACACCACTGTACGCTACTCTATGCCACTCAACTCTACCATACTATACCGCACTCTACTCTACTCCGCACTACTCCACTGTCCAACACTTTAATCCACTCTGTGACACTCTACTCTACTCCACTCTACAAGACTTTAAGACACTCTGCAACACACCAGTCCACTCCACTGTACCAAACACCATTCCACTCTACAACACTTTGCTAACCCTAGACTACACCATTAGCTGAGCGCAACTCCATGCGACTGTGCTCCAGAACACGCTATTCCACTCTATGCTACAGCACTCCACTGGACTCTATTACACTCTACTTCACTGTAGGGGACACTTTACCCCACTCTATGGCACTGAACAACCCTCTATTCCACTGTATGCTCTTACACCCCAGTGTACACCACTCTATGACTTTCCAACACTCTAAAACACACCACTTCACTATACTGTAGAAAACACTGCTCCAAGTTATAACAATTTACTCCCCTCTATGCACCTAAACTACCGTGCACAACCCTCTATTCCACTTTATGCGCTAACACCCTAGTGTGCAGCACTCTACTCCACTTTACAACACTTTCCAACACTCTAAGGCACCACTTCACTGTACTGTAGACAATGCCTGTCCAATTTATAAAAATTTACTCAACTTTATACAATGCCTGCTACTCTAGTGCACTGCACACCACTGTACTATATACCATGCCACCACACTATATAACAATTTACTTCACTGTACACTGTGCCAATCTACTCCACTGTACACCACTCCACTCTACTGCACTCCACTCTACCCCTCAAATGCACACCACTCCACTCTACACTATTCCTCTGTAAGCCGCTCCACTGTACCACATTCCATTCTATTCCACAACTCCACAACACTATACTCTATTACAGTACTCTGTACGGCACTCTCCTCCACTCTACTCTACTATACTCCATTTACTAACAGTCCACTTGACGACAGTAAACTGTATGATTTGAAACATATTTTTTATTAAAAATAAATCACCATTGAAATTCATAGAAAAAGCAAAAGGGTAAACCATTTTTATAGTTAGGAAAATGTTATTTATTCTTTCTATACAGACCAAAATGAAAATACACAAGCATTAGGAATTATTAAGTTGTAGGTGTGCCTTAAACTTATAATTTAGATACCACCTTTAATATAAATATATTTATTCTTTATCTGCAAACCAAACTGAAACCACACAGAACCCAAATTTCTAAACGTATACCTTTAATTTATAATTCACAATACAGCGGTAAATTATTAAAACTCGCACACCACCATACACAGTGGGCCTTATTCACAAATGCAATCTGAGACAAAAATCTAACTTTATGACTTTTGGTATTCACAGAGGTAATTTACGATTCATATCTTTATGTCCGCAGTCGGGCCAGAATCTCCCCTTAGTGTTTACTGTAGTGCTGATACTACAGCCATCACTGAGGGGAGCGCAAACTGTGTACTGCATGTACCATGATGCAAAGGAGCAAACTTTTCTGGGATATGATCTAGTATCCGGCCACACCCTTTTCCCTGCCCAAGCTGAATTTCATGGCCTCCATTACCATTTACCACATGTTCCTAATGTTCCTTTTTGTAAAAATTGCTTTCCAGCCCCCTGATTACACTTCATCCGGCCTGGGCCAGAGTACAGCTTTAGCCGGAGAGTATAGCCTGGGTGCGGAGGGTATGGCCACAGCCGGAGATTCCTGCCCAACTGCAGACGAAAAGGTACGACTTGAAAATTACCGATGTGAATACCAAAAGTCGTAAAGTTTGACTTTTGTCTCAGATTACCTTTGTGAATCGGGCCCCAACGTATTTGACTCTGTAGACACACTACAGTAACTATAACTCGTGCCTTCTCCATTAACTACTTCTACTGTTTTATAATATCTTGCTTATACTGTCTAAAATACCAGTATTTACAAGAACAGAAATGACATCGCAGATCAAATATTTTGTGAGAACAGAGTGCATGGTAGAGTGGCAAGTTATAGTTAGAGTAGCTTGGCTACTGAATACACTCTGTGTGGAGGTGCATGAGTTATAATAATTTGTTGTTTTCTTTAAAATAAAGATCTTCAATTAGGGTTTGTTTTACCCAGACATACGTCTCCTGATCAACCAACCATGATGGTGTCTTATGCGTTTTGGGTCTAGCTTGATGGCGCTGGTTTGTGCGCACGTGTCCAGCCGCGGGCCATGCAGGTAACAGCATTGGGGTGGTGTGGCCGGGTTGGGGGGGATTTTGAGGGACGTTGCTGAAGGAAAATTAGTTATTTATTTAATTTTCCCTCAGCATCGTCCCTCGAAATCCCCCCCAACCTGATCTCACCGCCCACCGTTGTTACCTGCACGGTTCGCGTCTGCACCTGTTGTTATCAAGTTGTGCACTGAGTGAGCTTTGGATCCACCCAAAGGAGAATATCCTTCTCACCTCAAGCTATTGGCTCTTTAGTGTGATTATTCCTCCTCTTATGGAATATGCTTGGCGGACTATTTCACCATCTGAAAAGTATATTTAATTATCAAATATGTTTTTTAAATCTCATAAATGCACTGTGTACTGAACTCAATCATTGTTATTTAGTTTTTTCAACTCCAGCAGGCTTTTCTTTAATTTGTGAGCCAGGACACACAATGCAAGCATGAGCGGTCGGCTTTGAAAAAAGGTACCAACAGAATCTCCCAAAAGTACTATTAATAGAGTAACCACAACCAAAAACAGTCAGTGGTACATTCATGCCAAAAGACCATCTCCAAAAGTATTCATCAGTTCATGTTCGGTTATTTAATACAAAAGCAGCTACAAGGTGGACCAATGTGTTCACCAGTCGGGTAACAGAAACATACGTAGGAAAAAAAAAAGACCCAAAATGCGCCACGACAAACAGGTTCTTTCTCATCAAGAACTCTGTTGCATCAATTACAAACAAGCATTGGCATAGCCAACAGGTCTGGCCTTTGGGACCTTATAAGTGTTTAGCCATGCAACAGTTAATGTTGTTGCACCAAGGATATTGTGCTGCATAACTAAATATTTATTAGGTCCCAAAAGCGAGACCTATTGGCCATGCTAATCGCTGTACTACAATACCTAAGCAACTCAACGTGGATGAAAGGCAGAATGGGACATCATATGTCCCATTCCAACTGAAAACAAATAGACATTAAAACGTTACTAGAGAATTGGAATGAACCCAATGGTGAAATGATCCGTAGGTAGCTAAAACTCACCAGCTAAGCACACGGAGTCCCCAAATTCTTAAGCAAAAATCAGAAACTGGTAAGGGAACACAGGGATGAGCGTTAACCTGATCAAAAGACAGAAAACAATACAGTTGGAATATTCCACCCTGTAAAAATGCAGTCCAGAGTAGTAAATACAAGAGTCTAGGAATAATTGTATAATTTAACAAAAAATGCGTGACCGCTACCCTTGAAAGCTATTATGATTGGAGATTGGCTTAACTGGAATCTAATCCCACATGGCAACAAATGTTTAAACGAGACCAAGTCACAGTAGTGAAAAAGTCCCAGAAAAAAGACATGTAAGCATTCCTTACCGGTGCATCTGTGACCGCCATCCATATATAACCCGAAACCAACAAAGTAGTCAATGCACGCAAGAAAACATAGTATGTTTATGGAGAAACCGGACGTGAAAACGTGACGCGAACGTCATAACCCTGGTCGACCTCAAAGGTGCAGGGCTCATTTCTACCAGTGCGCTGGCTCAAAACCTCAATAAAGTTGTATGAGCTTGTGAACGGTGAGTGAGTCTCAATCTGCAAACGTCAAAGAATAATTTAAACATGTAAAAAAATTAATCCGCAAATAATAAACCTTAAAGTGAAACAAAGGGAAAGTGAAGCAAGAAGCGTGAGCAAGATGGAGAGGCGGAGCGAGGCGCGCGCTTCTGAGAGTAGTCTGCTCTTTTTCGAAGGACACACTCGTGCTTGTGGCGTGCCCCTGCGCACTCCTGCAAGGTGTATGCCGCCACAAGCACGAGTGCAGTGCTTAAAATAGAGCTGAACGATGGCTAAAGGTCTCCTATGCAGCGCATGTGCGCTGCGTAGGCGAGACCTAAAAAGACACCCCAAAAAGTGTACAACACCTGGAGCCCATGGGCATGGAGAACACCACAAGCTGTCCGGTGTACCTGTGGAAAAGTCCCCACCTATGAAACATCCGAGTAGTTAAATCCTGGTCAGTTCCATCCAAAATCCAACCTCACAATCTGTATTTCATTCAGAAATGTTCAATCCTTTTGAAACAAATGTTTTACGCCATGAAATATACAATCACACTTAAAACTCCACTCCTGAATTAATGTAATCATTCTTATAATCACGCTGTACATACATAATACATAAATACCCTCTGGGACACTCACCCTAAACAAATATTATGTAACTCTGTGTTTAAATATTAGCTTGTGCACAAGTCAGGCTCCCACTCAAACCTGCTTTAAAACAGACCAGCCAACGCAATTATAAAAATACATTAACACAACCGAGATTCCCTAAAATGAATAATTCCTGCAATTAAAACAAACTGCATATCCATCGCCCTGACAGCCTAGTAATGCCACATCTGTGTGGCGCGCTGGATTGCAAATGCCGTATTTGTATTGTGTGTCTTAAGACCATCCATGTCTGTGACTAGTGTTGCCATCTCAGATGGTTTTAGGTGTCAACCCTGTCTGTCGCATCTAGAAATCTAAAACACCCTGGTCTTTACAGGAATAATTGCTTGTTTGTGTGAAATGTATTCACTGCTGGAGCCTGGAGGCGGCGGTTCCGTTAGCGGCCACCAGAGGGCGATCTTCTCCTGCTGATGTATCTACTGAACTGCACATCGCATGAAAGGGAGAAGGGTTTCCTCTTCCGGGTCAGCGGCGGCAGAGACAGCACCAGCAGCGGTGGTGACATCACTTCCGGCCTCTCACTGTGTGTGTAGCCTGCTGCAAGGGGGAAGGAGCCCTGTCTTGTGGCAGATACCTTCATCCTCAGACCCTCACAGACCTCAGATCTGCCCCCCTGGGACCCCAGATCTGCCCCCCCCAGGCTCAGGTGGAGGAGAGAGCCTGGACACGTCTGCAGAAGGTCGCTGCTCAGGTAGGAGATTGTCAGCACCTTCTGCTGTGTTTGTAGAAATAGACTGAACAATCCTGGAGGGAATCTCTGCAGGAGCCGGGCTGAGCTGAGCCCTTCTATCTGGGGGCCCCTGGGGCTGAGCTGGGCTCTTCTATCCGGGGGTCCTGGGGCTGAGCTGGGCTCTTCTATCCGAGGGCCCCTGGGGCTGAGCTGGGCTCTTCTATCCGGGACCCCTGCTGCTGTGCTGGGCTCTTCTATCCTGGGGCCCCTGGGCTGAGCTGGGCTCTTCTATCCGAGGACCCTGGGGGCTTAGCTGGGCTCTTCTATCTGGGGCCCCCTGGGGTGAGCTGGGCTCTTCTATCCGGGGGCCCTGGGGCTGAGCTGGGCTCTTCCATCTGGGGCCCCCTGGGGCTGAGCTGGGCTCTTCTATCCGGGGGCCCCTGGGGCTGTGCTGGGCTCTTCTATCCGGGACCCCTGGGGCTGTGCTGGGCTCTTCTATCCGGGGGCCTCTGGGACTGAGCTGGGCTCTTCTATCTGGGGCCCCCTGGGGCTGAGCTGGGTTCTTCTATCCAGGAGCCCTGAGGCTGAGCTGGGCTCTTCTATCTGGGGCCCCTGGGGCTGAGCTGGGCTCTTCTATCCGTGGGCCCCTGGGCCTGACCTGGGCTCTTCTATCTGGGGGCCCCTGGGGCTGTGCTGGGCTCTTCTATCCGGGACCCCTGGGGCTGAGCTGGGTTCTTCTATCCGGGGCCCCTGGGGCTGAGCTGGGCTCTTCTATCCGAGGACCCTGGGGGCTGAGCTGGGCTCTTCTATCCGGAGGCCCCTGGGGCTGAGCTGAGCTCTTCTATCGGGGGCCCTGGGGATGAGCTGGGCTCTTCTATCCGTGGGCCCCTGGGCCTGACCTGGGGTCTTCTATCAGGGGGCCCTGGGGCTGAACTGAGCTCTTCTATCTGGGGGCCCCTGGGGCTGAGCTGGGCTCCTCTATCCAGGGGCCCCAGGGCCTGAGCTGGGCTCTTCTATCTGGGGGCCCCAGGTCCTGAGCTGAGCTCTTCTATCCGGGGGCCTCTGAGGCTGACCTGGGCTCTTCTATCAGGGGGCCCTGGGGCTGAGCTGGGCTCTTCTATCAGGGGGGCCTGGGGCTGAGCTGGGCTCCTCTATCCAGGGGCCCCAGGGCCTGAGCTGGGCTCTTCTATCCGGGGGCCCCTGGGGCTGAGCAGGGCTCTTCTATCCGGGGCCCTTGGAGGGCTTTCCTTCCGGCATCGGGGTGTTTGTGGGCATCATTTGTGTTAAAGAGGGGATCCTTGCACTGTTGCACTGCCTTTTACTGCACTATGAGAAATCTGTGCTCAGTACTGCATCTTACTGCAATGTGAGGAAACTGTGCCACTGCACTGATCTGTACTGCACTATCCATGCATTCTACACCGCATCCTACTGCACTGGGAGTCACCTGTGCATGCTTCACTACTTTTTACTGCATTGAGGAATCTGTCCACCCTGCTTTTACTACACTTTACGAAATCTGTGCACACTGCACTGCATCATACTGCAATATGAGGGATCTTTGCACACTGTAATGCATCTTACTACATGTTAAGAAATATGTGCACGCTGCACTGCATCATACTGCAATGTGAGGAATCTGTGCACACTGTTCTGCATCTTACTACTCTTTAAGAAATCTGTGCACGCTGCACTGCATCATACTACTACAATATGAGGAATCTGTGCACACTGTTCTGCATCCTACTAGACTTTAAGAAATCTGTGCACGCTGCACTGCATCTTACTGCACTATAAGAAATCTGTGGATGCTGAACTGCATCATACTACAATATCAGGGATCTGTGCACACTGTTCTGCATCTTACTACACTTTAAGAAATCTGTGCACGCTGCACTGCATCATACTGCAGTATGAGGAATCTGTGCACACTGTTCTGCATCTTACTACACTTTAAGAAATCTGTGCACGCTGCACTGCATCTTACTACAATATGAAGGATCTGTGCAGACTGTTCTGCATCATACTGCAATATGAGGAATCTGTGCACACTGTGCTGCATTTACTACACGGAGTAATCTGTTCACACCACACTGTTTTTTCTGTGTTACGGCAATATATGGGCTGCACTGCTTTTTGTTGTACTGACGAATCTGTGCACACTGCACTGCTTTTTACTATGCTCTGTGTACACACTTCATTACTTGTAATTGACTATGATAACGCATTGCATGCAGTAGTTTACCACACAATGAGATATATGTACACACTGCACTACTGTTTGCTACACCTTGAGAAATAATGGGACGATGCAAAGCCTTTTACTACTTGAGGAGAAATCAGTGTACACTTCAGTGATGTTTACTGTACTCTGGAATCTGTACACACAACGCTGCTGTATGAAAGATATGTGCACAATGGATTGTGCATTCTGAACTGCTGTTTAATGCAATTTGAAAAATCTTTTAACACTACTGAGATTTGTTCTGATCAATTTGTAATGTGTGCGTACCTCACTGCTTTTCAGCTACACTGTTGGAGCACTATTAGCACTATGAGAAATCTGTTATGCCCTTTGGTTTAAAAAACGCCCTTGTCACCTTCCAGAGGTTGGTGAATCAAGTCCTGACTGGGTTGGAGTCTTTTAGTGCAGCCTATCTTGATGGATGGATAGGATGGATAGGTTTTTATATAGCGCAATATCACCGCCAGGTCTCAAAGCGCTTTGCATTGGGAACCCGTCCTGGTTTTTCCCTGTGAGATAGCCCCTACTGGGTATCCCCAAGGTGAAAGCCAGGCATCCCGCCGCGGGGGGCCGTAGTGGAGATTAAGCAAGTTATTGCCCAGAGTTGCAGAGTGTGAACCTGTGATTCGAGTAGGCACCAAAGCGAGAATTACCGAGTCCGTGGACATTTTGGGCTCAAGACCCTGCCGCGTTGGGAATTTAACCCTGGTCCCAGGTCTGATCTCAGCGTCCGGGTCTGCCTCCTCTAACCAGTGAGCCACACTTCTCCACTTGATGATATTGCTGTCTTTAGTTCCACCTGGCAGGATCACCTGATCCACCTTGGGAAGGTTTTAAAAGCCCTGCAAACTGCAGGCCTGACCATCAAGTCATCCGAATGCCAGCTAGGGCAGGGCACTGTGGTGTAGTTGGGCCACCTTGTTGGTGGAGTCCAGGTACAACCCTTACAGCCCAAGAGCCAGGTTATCCTGGACTGGGGATCTCCAACAACCCAGGCCCAAGTCAGGGCATTCCTTGGCTTGACTGGGTACTGCAGGAGGTTTGTGAAGGGATATGGGCCCATTGTGGCTCCCCTCACAGAACCCACCTCCAAGTAAATGCCCATGAAGGTAAACTGGACAGTTAGTTGTCAAAAGGCTTTTGGCACCCTGAAAGAAGCAATGTGCTCAGCACCAATGTATGTATGTATAATAGCTTTATTTCGATATAAAAAAGATATCATAAAAGCATTACATTACAGCGATAGATAAAAACAGTTTAACAATACACAGTATAAAAATCTACAAAATCAACAGGAATGTCAAGTAAGTGGAATGTTAGCCCAAACATAGGGACAGATTCAAGCAAAAAGACACATCACTGGAGCAGCAGTTTCTTTGCAGATCTTATCCGCCAAGCCCAGCCCAAGAATTTTGCCATGGAACAGGCAAAGAAGGGACGAGCATCTGAACGTAATTTGCGTAATGCTTCCAGGTGTGAGCTGGTGCCCAAGGTCCTACATAGTGGCTTCAGCCATCTCGACCTGGGCGCTGCATATGCACAACACTCAAACAACAGATGGGCAATAGACTCAACCCTTGAATCACAGAACGGGCAATATGGGATGGTTTGTAATGGTGGCTTCCAAGTAGAAGTTAACAGCCCTAAGGGAAGTACTCCTACCCTAAATTTGAAGTACAGTGATCTGTCGCCCGGGTTATGAATTAGATCCAAATATGGTTCTCTATAGGGGAGCTCCTTGATTAAAAGAAACTCAACAGCAGATTTGCATAACTTAGAATTGCACATTCTCTCATTTGCCACCCATAACCAATAAGTCTTCTTGAGCATCTGTTTAGATGGTGCTGTTCTATTGACCCAAGCATCTCCTAGACCCAATTCATGGAGAAGCCGCTTGACTTCCCTGAGCCAGCTGACTTTATGCCAGCCCGGTAGGGATAGGAGTTCTCTTAGAGCATCAGCATAGCTGCACAGTTCTGGTACATTCCATATCTTGGCCCATAGTAAGAGGGGGCGTAGCCTAGCTTGTTCACATATTGGGCGAGTACCTGCATCAAGTAAGAGGGGGAGTGTGGGGGTGCTGTGAGGTAACTTCATGAGATCTTTATGGAAGTTGTTCTCGAGATAGGTTAAGGTGTCAACTCTCTGCACACCCCACAGTTCTGCACCATACAGTGCTGCACTCACCACCCTTGCCCTGTAGATGTCTAATAGTGCCCCAATAGGTTTAAGGGATGAGGCACGTTGTTCTTTTAGCCGGGCCCCTGTGACCCTCTTATGGGTCAGAAAGACCTTTTGGTGGTGGGCCTTCCAAGTCATGGTGTCACAGAGTCGAATGCCCAGGTAGTCAAACTCTTTGACTCTATCAAGTGGGACTGAGTCTAGAGCAGGAGGAATGACAGATTTCCTAGGGGGGTTAAGAACAAGGAATTTGGTTTTGCTTATATTTATAGATAGGCCCTTGGTGTCACAAAAGACCTTGAAGCTAGAAAGCAACTTTTGAATGCCTGCAGGTGATTTTGAGATTAGTAGGGTGTCATCTGCAAACAGGAGCGTGGGTATTTTTCTACCAGCCAGGGATGGTGCGTCTGATGGTTGTTGAAGAAGATGCTCCACCACTCCGTTAACATAAAGTGAAAACAGAGTGGGGGCTAGCACGCAACCCTGGCGGACGCCCCTGTCTACAGGAATGTGGGATGTTTTTTCCCCCTGGTCACCCCATCTAATCTGGGCAAAGTTGCTTTCATGGAATTTAATAAGCAGACCCAACAAATAAGGGGGGATACCCAACCCATCTAAGACATTCCACAATTGGACTCGTGGGACCAGGTCGAAGGCAGTCCGCAAGTCTATAAAGACTAAATACAAACTGCCCCCGCCCAGTACGACCACTTTCCAATACAGCATTAGAAGGCGAAATGTCTGCTCGATGGTACCTGTCCCTGATCTAAATCCTGCCTGGAAATCTGACAGTACCTGATTTTCTTCGGCCCATTGCAAGATCCTACCTAGAACTACTTTGCCCGCAACCTTTTGTGTCGAGTCAAGGAGGCTAATTGGGCGATAATTAGCTGGGTCGTCCCGACAGCCTTTTTTAAAAATGGGGACGACCTCAGCACCCCTCCAAGAATAAGGAAGAGAACCTCCCAACACAGCCTCGTTCAGGAGCGAGGAAATTATTCTACTCCACAAGTGTGGATTTTCCTTCAACAGATCCCCAGGAATTCCGTCTGGGCCTGCAGCCTTGTTAGTAACAAGGCACCTGATTGCCCCTTCTACTTCCTTAGTACTGAAGGGGAAGTCATTAATTATGGTGGCATCAGGAGATCTGGCTAGAAAACCCGTGTTTAATTGTAATACACCTAGTGGGGCAGAGTAAAGCTTGGAAAAATGGTCAAACCAGACCTCTCCAGGAATATTACAGGTGAGTTGTGCATCAAGTGGCTTGTCCCTGGCTCTCATCAGATCCCAAAACCCCTTAGAATCTTTTCTAGTACACGCCTCCGTTAACTCACTCCAGAAGTTGGAATCATGAGCCTCCTTAGCCATGGCTATAGTTTTTTTATATAATTTCCTCGCAAGTCTAATGTTGCCTGGGTGCTTGGTCTTCACTGCAGAAATAAGTTCCCCTTTAGCAACCCGACATTTTGAGGAGTACCACTTATCTCTTGCTTTGGAAACACCTCTCGTTACAGCTCTCACCCTATTATGGGGAATAATAACCAGTTCACTTAGTGCCGTAATAGTTTCTGTAAATGTCGTTAGAACAGATTGTCTGATGATTCCCAATGCGTCGAGACGCGACCCCACAGCTGACGTTATAGTTCTTGTTTGCGCCATCCTTCCCTCATCCGCTGCTACTTTAGCCCATTTTAGCCGCCTACCACAGTTTGAAGGAACCAGTTCATGGGAAGATTTCCACATGTGAACGGCCTTGGCTGGGTTTCTATCGTGCCAAGGCAGAATGAGAGTTAAGGATAGAGAATTGTGGTCGCTGTCGCAAGACAATATAACTTCCATGTCTTGATGAAATGGCCATAGGTTGTGGTTCAACATGATATAGTCAATTCTTGAGGTATGTCCCACCCTGTTATAAGTATGCACACCCTTAAGGTCGGATTTGGATCGACCATTCGTTGCTCTCAGGTCGTGTTCCATACAGAGTGCGTTGATGTCTATAGCGCTCTGCGTCCATTTTTGAATCGGATCTAGGGTCAGGGTGGGGATACCTCTCCTTGCATCTTCATCCCATGTGTCCAGAATGTCCTCCCTAGCTAGTGGCTCGAAACAGCAATTAAAATCGCCTGCGAGGAGAACATAGGAGTCAATGCTGCAAGTGTCTAATTCGCTGTTTAGACCTGTAGAAGATAGCGATGATAGCCCTCCCCTGGCCCCCCCTTAGATAAAGGTTAAACACTTCTAGCTTCCTACCCCCCTGACAGTGTATGGTTATCCTCTGAAGATCAGGAGATTGAGTGGTTCTATGGATTACACTTAAACCCAGTGCAATGCTTACCCATATAAGAAGGCCGCCAGACGGGCGACCTTTACTGCCATGTTGTTGGGAAGCTGGAACAAAGTAAGTTGTAAAACCTACTCTGTGCCTGGGTTCTAGGCACCAGGTTTCTTGCAAGAGACAGATGTTAAAGGGGTCCACAAAGGCGTTCCACTCTGGAATGTCAAAGTTGCGGGCAAGCCCTGCCACATTCCAACTTAGGATCTTTATCAGAGGTTTACCTGGGGTAACCTGCTTTATTGAATTGACCGATACAGCCGAAATAGACTCCAGACCAGCCACCACTGCAGCTACTCTATTAGACCTTTGCAGGGGCTCGTTCTGTTGTGTTGGATAAGAGCCCTGGCTACAGTGGTCCGCTTCGCATCTACTGGAGCATTCTGAATGGGTGACAAGGGAGTCATAAGGAGTGTATCCAGCTGCTGCGCTACTTCTTGAGTTTCTGGAGTGCTTAAAATATTCAATCCCCCCTCTTTTAACAGAGCTTGAGGCATTACTTCTGGAGCTGGGGGGTTGGTGACAGTAGAATCTGTCGACAGGGATAAGGATTCTAGGATCCCTAGGGCCAGGGGTGAAGGGGCCCCTTCCGCTGCTTGAAAAACAGCTTGCCTTGGGAGTCAATCTACATCTTCGAGGCCACTATACCTATTCGTGGTTGGGAGCCCATTCCAGCGACTAGGGAAATCTTGGTGGTTATTCGGAAGACTCCTCCATGTGTGATGCCGTACCAGTGACCAGTCACCTTCCTGGATGTGTATGGGGCGTGGCGGATAGAAAAAGGACAACTGCCTAGGTATGATGGAAGAACCTTCGTTCGTGGGCCATGAGCAGATGTGGTGGGCCGCATGTGGGTCCTCAAAGGTCACCACTATACAGTCTCCGGTACTGGATTTCCTTGAGGGGCCCACCCAGGGAACTCGACGGACCATTAGGACTCTGCTTCTCCGACCATTTAGAATTGGTCTGTTCACATTAAGCCAGTGCATTATCTTATTCTTCAGAGACCAGTGGTTCTCGTGGTGACCATTTCCGACCTGGGGGATGCCCGTCAATACAATCACGTAATCATTGGCCTCTGGAGGAAGATCAATGTAGCCCCCTCTAAAATTATTCTTAATGCGTGGACCCTGGGTCGGTTGTTGAACTGCTTTGCTGGTGCAAGGTCTTAGAGAAACACCAGCATTAGGATTTACTGAAGTTTGAGAAATGGGGCGCTTAGGAGCTCTAGGTGTAATAGCAGCAATATTTTGGTCCACACCCACAGTCCGCGGTTTGGGAACCGGCCGTACTATAGCGGGTACTGGAAGGGGGAGTTGTGGGGCTTGCGGTGTTGGGTCTTCTCCAAGAAGGCCTTGATTTTCTAAACTTCTCAGGCCTAGAGTGGCCAGGGCAATGATGCTCTTTTCCATCTCAAGCAAGTTATTTTCGATGCGTGAGAGTCTAAGGTCTAGGGGAGAGAGAAGTTTCTTTAAGGATTCCCAAACTATACCTATGAATTCCCCGTCCTTCCCTTCCTGACCCTCTAGATATAAGCCCTCGTCCTCTGCAATTGTGGTAATGGAAGCAGAGCCTGTCCCCTCATTATCCCCCTCACATTGTGCCTGTGCCCAAGAGGTGCACCCTCCTATTACATTGGGCGCAGGTACACTACCCACATTCAGCTGATGTGCCACCGCAATTTTGGCCTTCTTACGAGAATAAGCGGACCGGGAATTGCGTTTCCTTTTAGGTGGTTTACCAGTGGTATTGTTACATATAGATGTGTTTAAGATTCCCAAGGGAAGGGAATTAGAACTGACTTGCGGATTGGAGATAACCACAGATATGTTCGGGTCGCCTATCTGAGTTAATGGACACGAGGCTAGGGAAAGGGAGGGTAGGATCGGGGGCTGATGAACGTCCGCCTGCGTAATTACACAGTGAGGAATGTGCAGACGCTCCGGAGTAACAGCAGATGCTATGTGGCCCAGGGAGGATTTTTTTGAATTTGCAAAGTCCTGGGACAACCTTCTAGCAGCTGCCAAATCCAAGGAGACGCGAGTCTGTAATTTAAAAATGTCTTTGTCTATGGCTAGATTGGTACGAGTAATAAAATCATCCATGGGGCCGTTAATTAATGGCCAGCCTTTAACAGCTCTACTGCGGGTTGTCCTGGTGCACATGACTTGACGAGATGGACAAACCACCTAGACTTGGACTACAATAAGAAAAATAAATAAATGATAAACCATAAACCAATAGTCATGAAGCCAGACAAGGGCGAAAGAGGGTGGCCCAGTCCAGACCACGCAGACCTCGAACGGCCTCATACGGCCCGCTCTTAGCCCGGTCTTCGCCCGCGCTGCGTCCCGCGCTGCGTCCCGCGCTGCGGGAGATGTGTGGAAAGATATAGGGGCGTGGAGGGCGGGGGGCTGGCCAGCAGGGAGAGCGGACCGGAAGCTGGAGGTCGGTCTCGCAGGGACTCCTGGTTCCTGGAGTCTCTGCACGCTCGCAGCCCCGCTAGCACCTCTCACCCGGTACCGCCCTGCAGCTGTAGTTCATCCAAAATTGCCCCCTGTGCCTCACACGGCGATGCGGCACCCGCGAAGCGGGTGCGGCGAGATGTAGGCGGGAAAGAGAAGATGCCGCTGGAATCCTGGTCAGTGAAAGTGCCTCCGTGCAATTTGATCGTGTCCCCTCAGCACCAATTCTGAAGGCTCCAGATTATGCCAAGCAGTTCATAGTGCAGACTGATGCCTCTGAGCCAGGGATAGGATGATGAAGGCCAAGACCAACCTGTTGCTTTTATAAGTAGAAGGCCTCTCCCCACGGAGCAGCGTTGGAGTGCCTTTGAGAGGGAGGCCTTTGCTGTGGTTTGGTCCCTGAAGAAGTTGAGACCATTCTTGTTTGGTACTCACTTCCTAGTTCAAACTGATCACAGACCTCTCAGATGGCTAATGCAAATGAAAAGAGAAAATCCTAAAATGTTGAGGTGGTCCATCTCCCTACAGGGAATGGACTTTGAAGTGGAACACAGACCTGGGACTGCCAATGCAGATGGACTTTCCAGGTTCTTCCACTTACACAATGAAGACTCTCTAGGGAAAAGTTAGTCTAATCTTCTTTCATTTGGGGGTGGTTGTGTGAGAATGTGCCCTCTTTCTTGTATGGTATGCCCCCATTTTTTGATGAATTGCTGATGTTCTTTGACTGAGTGTGCCTTGGGCTCCTGCTAATCAGTTACCCAGGGTCTATGTTTCTTCCCTAAAACAGTTTTGAAGCCTAACCCCAATTGGCATCTCTGGCCACATGTCAGCACCTAGTAAATGGTACCACAGATACTCAGGGAACTGTGACCAGAGAAGACCCCTAAGGGCTGCAGCACTTATTGTGCCACCCTTAGGGGCCCTGTACCTCTACACCCACACACTGCCTTTGCAGGCTGCGCGTTTTGGTGCAGAACAAAGTGAAGAGTCGACATGGCACACATCCCTTTATGACATGCCCACAAACCACTGCCCTGGCATACATCAGTCACCCTTCTAGCTGGGTTCCCTATGCCAGTGGTGAGGGTACAAGTGCATGAGCCCTGTGCCCCTACAGTACCCAGGGCCATTCCTGGGCACCGTAAGTGCAGTGCTGCCATTAAGAGTATATGGTGCTGGGAGTTTGTCATCACGAAATCCGCAACACCATAATGGCTACACTAAAGACTGAGAGGTTTGTTACCAAACTTCTCAGCACATAAAACCCACACTGATGCCAGTGTGGGATTTAATGTAAAATGCACCACAGAAGGAATCCTAGAGATGCCCCCTGAAACTCGACAAACTCCTAGTGACCTGACTGAGTGGTTGCTTAGGCTGCCAACACCAGACATGTTTCTGGACCCCTGGGTCAAGAGTTTTCTGCTCTCGGGGGCCTGAAACAATGCATATCCTGGGACAAGGTGCCAAACCTCCTCCCCAGGATAGGCAGGGTTTACGAAGGGGAAGCTTCAAAGGCATGCCGCCTTTGTGAGCCTCTCCAGACAATTTGCTGCTTTCAGCAACTGGTCCCTAGTGGTCTACCCCCCACTTTGGGTGGGAAAAACAAGTGAGGAAGAGGGGTGTGGCCAACTCCACCCCTCAGGTGGGGGAAGCGAGTTGAAGCACAGCCTTGAATCCCCGCCATCTTGAGGATGGGGAGACCCAGCCAACAAGGGACAGGCTCCAGCCGCCCTCCCACTGGAGAGTGGCAGAATAGGGGGTGTACCCACCCCAGGGAATGGACCCATTGGTCCATGCCCTTTACCTACCTGTAATATCCCTAAATCTAGTATTAAGGGGGCACCCTGAACCTCGCTTCCTCAGATCCTGAAATGACAAGATAAGAAGAAGGAACGAAGAGCCGTGCAGAGCTAACAAGAGGACGACGCCCACTGACTTGGCCCCAGTCTTACAGGCCTGTCTCCCCTTGAACCTGCTCATGCGAAATCCCGGTGTGTCAGCCAGCCAGCAACCTCGAAAACCCCGGAGGACCTGCCTGCCTTCACTTCCTTAAGACTGAATCTCCTGTGAACACATGACTTGTTCAAACAGCAACCCCTGGCAGCAGCCAGGGACAGTGAATACAGCCCACTCTGCACCCGCCGAACCCGGCCCAAACTTGAGTGGAAAAACACCACAAGGAGGTCACCCCAGCGATCCTGACCCAAGATCCGGCGTTCCCTGACATTCCTAAAGCCTCCAGGGGACGAATGCAGCCTAAATCCAGAAGGCCTCCCTAACCGTGACCAGGAGCTGGTAAGAAGATCCGATCCCAGAAGTCACCCCTGCACCAGACGCCCCGCGGCCTTGTATGCCCAAACTGATGGTGCCTAACCAAACCTTAACCTCCCAACTTACCTCTCCCAGTGGTGGTCGCACCCAGAAGTCCTTCGTCTCCCTGCCTGAGGATCTCCATAGAAAACAACAGGGCGCCCAACGTCAAAACAGCACTCTGCACACGGCCTCCCCAGTGCCGCTGAGGGTTCACCTTTTGTGCTACTTTGTTTCCCCATTTGCCCTGACCTTACGCCTAGGACCTTTGCTCTCACAACCCAGTGACCTGCTTGCCAGCAGCCACCAACCTGAGACCCCCTGTCCCCCTTTGGATAACAGTGAGCCTCAACAGTCTGCACTCGGCCGCCCTAGTGCCACTGAGGGTGTAACAACAGTGCAACAGTGCAACAACAGTGTGTCACTGACCCTGGGGGACCCCTGAGTCTAACCCCAGAACCTTAACTCCCACAGTTGATTACTGAATTATGGACCGTTAACCTGTTTTCTCTCCATAGGATAACATTGACACTTTTTCTCCAAAAAGTGTGGAGTTTTGAAAGCTAAAAATATTCTTTAAAAATCATGCGAATAACCAAAATGTATTTACGTACCTGTTTCCAGGAAATGTCCCAGTGCTGAATCTAGGTATCCAGCACTGAGTAAGAAAAGTAACGTAGAAAGTAACTTACCTGAAAAAGCATATTAATTTCAATGTACTGTATTTGCTAACTGTTGCATCCTTCTGCATACTGAAAAACCTAAAAATCCTCAAACTCCTTCTCAGGGGTCTTACCAATAAGTAGTCCATTCAAAGGCAGCAAAGAAATCAACAGAGAATCTGAAATATGAAAAAGACATCTTTATTACAATTAATTGTGAGGCTACGTCGCCCAGTCACACCTAAAGCGACTGAATGAGGTAGTCTGCCTGAATGGTCTCCGCACAGACCTTTTATACAAATTATTATGCCCTAGGCACACATTCTTTCTTTGAAGAACATTATTGCTGGTCACTCCCAGGACGTGCACACAAAGCACTGTATGATGACAAACCCACTTTCAAGATAAGTCCAGGCCATAAACAATGTCCACATAATGCGTACATTCTCTAGCTGACAAGGCCGGATAAACCCAAACATTAAGAACACAGCCCAGGTCGTAAATACCTCGTGGAGGCAGGAACAGGAACAGATGGAAATAAGATAGGCACGTTTGTGTGTAGTAAATCTTTACAATGTCCTGTACTCTGATCTATAATCTTGATCAGCTAAAGGCAGGAACTGGCTTGGCAAGGTTAGCCTCAAGTAACAGGGTCAGCTTTCGTCAGGTCATGCAGAAGTCAGCACAAACCCATGCTAAGGTTATGTCCTTAAATACTTGTTCTACCATGGTGAGAGCCTACTGTAAGGGCAATGCACAAAATGGCTGCTATTCACAAGATGGAACCCGAGTGTTCAAAACAGAACCTTCAAATACACAGTGAATCCATTGGTGTAACATGATGAAAACACTCATGCATACCGCATTCGTCATTTGCGGTTCGCTGATACCAAATTCATAACAGAATCATGATATTTAAAACACAGGTTCAGAATTTTCAGAACCACAGACCATCCTTTTGCCCTTACATAGGCAATAACCTATACTCATGCTAATCTGAGTCCAGGTCTATATTCATCACTAACTGGTGTTGGTGTAAAATATGAACGAATGAATTATTGACAAACTCCAATCTTCTAGCAGAGTGTTCAGGCAGAGGGTGAAAAGAATGCGAGAAAACAGTAGGAGGAGGTATGGGCTGTGTAGTGGGTACAAATGTCACTTGAAAAGTGAAGCAAACATAACCTATTAAAAACATCATCACACTACACAACATAAAAATGCATATTATTAAAAATCGTTCTTTTTCCATCACAGTGCATATCCCCGTTTCAAAGTTCGTAGATCTGGCAGGTCTCTCCATCCTGGGAAACTCCATCCTCTAAGTTGCTGCCCTCGGTGGGAGATTGATTCTGCTCAGGAGTGCCTCTGCTAAACCCAGGAAGGCTGACTCGGGCCAACAAAACCCTCGACCTAGTGTCTCAGGCTTGCACTCCCAAGACTGTGGCAACCGCGACCCTAGCAGCAGAACCGGATGGCGGTTCGAAAATCAAAAATGAGCAAGTTTCGTGGATGAGAGCGCTGCACAATCAAAAAGATTTTTTTTTTTTATTAGTCCATAGTCATAGTTCTTGGCCTACAAATCCGCTTCCATTGGTTCCTTTCGCGTTGAGCCTCTTCAATTCAGGCTTTTCGTGAGGAAAAAAATACTGTTTAGTTGGAGTGCCCTCCTGGCAAAACACCCACAGCTCACTCAAAAGTCTCAATGTCTCAAAACAATGCACCAGTGTCTCTTCTTTGTGGCAGACACTGCAAATGATGTGCTCTTCATTGATCAAGGGCACAAAGCATCCCGTGCAGATCCAAGCACTACTGAGAACCAACCTGTCAAGATCAGCAGCACTTTCAGACTCCAACACTCATTATTTAGTGTCAGAGGACGCTCAAGCTGCTTTCCCATGGACGCCAAAATGTAGTGCCTTTTTCCAAACGTGAATCCTTGGGTGCACTGCCTTTCCGCTGGAGCAAAGCAAAAGAGGTGTGTGTGTGGCCAAAACTCGGGCCAAGGGCTCAAGGGACTGTATTCACTAAACCACAAAAGGGACACTGCATCTAGGACGTGGGATGCAAAAAGTCATCCTGAAACGTAGGGGTGCAAAAAGTCATCCAAACAAACAATTTAAAAGGAAGGAAGAAAAGGGGAAGGAGACAAAGAAGCCTAGGTATGAACACCCATCGTAACAAAGGCAAATATTGTCCTTAATTGCCCTCACACATCCTTAGGATATCATGTTTCATCATACACCAATAGGATGTCATGGTTCATCATCGGGCTATAACTCCACGTGGGGCCGGCGCTGCAATCCCCCACGGGCCCCAAGAAGGGACACTTAACTGGAGATCTTTTAGGACAGCCGGATGGTGTATGCAGGTGTGCGGGGAAAAGGAGGTATGGGGTAAGATGAGGGAAAAACCAGTGCCTAGTGAGAAATCAAGATATGGGGGGGGTTTGTACGCAGCAATATGTCGTAATGATATACCTCAAGCAGTAGTAACTGTGAAAAAAGTTCTTGTTCTAATAGGTATATTCACCTGATGAATCAAGGAAACAGGGGTCAACATGTTTCATGCCCTTAATCGCCAAAAGGTCGGTGGCATTTCGTCAGGACCAAAAAACTTATAAGTGCATGTGAATTAAAAAGGGACTGTACACTGACAGAGGTTTCCAGCACATAACAGGTACAAAGCCCAAACAAACAAACTCTCATTCTGTGGCAAACAAGGAACCAGCTCCTCCTTTTTCTGCAACGCCTTTTGTTGAAGCAAATGCCTTGCTTGGGAGGTACCACTGATGTCGCGCTGATGATCGCTGTCCAGCTTCGCGACTTTCTTGTTGCAGGAATTGTAGAGCCAAGAAATCTGTCATCCATCTGTAGCGGTCACTGATGGGGAGTGGGCTTAGTCTTGATCACAGGTCTGCAGGGAATCACTCTTCCTTTGACTCTGGAAGATCCAGCAGAACCTAGTGATGTAGGAAATGTAACACAATTGTTAGTTTCCTTCAAATCAAGCACAAAAAACAGTTTATGGGTTTTAACAAGGGGACTGCAAGCAGGTGGCCTGCAATCTGCAAGGGAGTGGCAATACGTCATAGGAATCTAAATGGATGTCCTCACACAGTGGCATTGTCTAATGGGGTAAATACATATTTCCCTCAATTATTAAGCCTAGGTGTTCCTAAATTCCTTATCTTAGAACATCTCAAATAGAGAAACAACATGATACAGATTATCAAGGACATGAAGAAAAGTCCCTTTTTAAAAAAATGTGCATCAGGTGCACTATGCAATACAAAGGCCAATGATCAAATGTGCAGACAAAGGACAAACACTAGAAAGTCTTGGTATTTGCATGATTAGAACACATCTGATCCCACCAAAAATTAAAGCAGCAGGAACAAAAAAGAGAACTGAAAAATTAAAATAGACATTGAAAATTCGTCATGTTCAAAAGGGTAAACTTAAGGTATCTCCTATTGAGATGGAAAACTTGTCTTACTATAATATTGGGTCAGTTAACCAGCCTATCACTACCCCGTCAGTCAGTCTGAAAAAAACATTGAAGTGGGCCTAAGGAAAATTCATGCAAACCAGTCTGGTCATACAAAAGGAAATGATACATAACATGGGGGAGTCCCTGATACATCACTGCTGTCTAGAAGGTTGCACATAAACAATACACCCATATAAATGGGCTGACTGGTGAAAGGAATATGGAAAAGGGGGCAACTACATCATATACGGTAATCCTAACTAATGTTCCTGTTCTCTCTTCAGGAGAGAAAAAATGAAACCTGGTTTCCTTTCAAGGGACAAAGCCATATGCTATTTGGGAAACAGAACATGATTAAGTAATGCAATATAGAAATTAGGCCACCTTGAGTCACAAATCTATAATTCCATCCTTAGGTCCAATCAAGGATACATAACAATTTAGGGCTGCCTATTCCTTTAAGGGAATGTGCAGTAAGTGACTTGCATCAGGTGATACACTTTGAACCTGTATATCTTTTTAGTTCTCTTCAATATCAATATAGCCAAATTTAGGCATGCACTGGTAAAAATGCTGCCTGTCTTCCTCACAGTATGAAAACCATATCTGTGAAATTTATCATTATACCAAATTCATCCAATTATTGTGTAACGATACGTATCGTCATACGGCTCCCTTCACAACACAGGAGAACTTGTAATAGTAACAACATTCAACAAAACATAAAAAAAATAAAAAAAATGCACATGTCAAGCCATCAAATAAACCTGCAGCCAAAAACCCAATATCTGGGCCTGTACCATCCTTTTGACAGTAGAACACAACATAGTTGGAGTCTACTGTCAAGTATAACTTTACTGTCTCACTCCTAACATACAGGACCAATTAAAATATTCAAATACACAAACGAAAACATGAACATTTTTCTCCAAAGAAATTACGCAAAAAAACCACATCTCCTTTCAATTAACCAAACTCACGTGTCTTGTCAGCCTCAAGACAATTCATGAATAATCTGCAAGCAGAAGCAACAAGTATATACACAACACACAAGAAAGACATTTTTGCTAACAAACGAATATTAATTATAATTTTTAATCAGAAGACAAAACATGATACACATTTAAGAAAACACAAAAATAATTTTCCATTACTTAACTGTTACCATCTTGTCAGTCACCTTGCAACATGAAGCCCTTTTAATTTTCCAAAAGTGCAATTCTTTCACTGACACTCCATGTTAGCCTTGCCCCACAATTTGTTCTCACTCGGGCATGTAGCCTGTAGCCTTCAAAATTTTGGAAAAGGGGTCTGCATCTTATTTTCTATCTAAAACTTAATGCAACACTTCATTTTCTGTAAAATAAACGCAGCTAGCAAATATTATTTTCCTTAGCGTGGAGACACAAATGTATCAGTTCAGCAGATTATTTAACACATGTTTGGGACCTTCAGAGAAACCCCTATTTATTTTTTTCCCTTTAAATTAAGTTCTTTCATTTTATTGATGTTCTCACAAACCAGAAACCTCACCTCTAGAGGCCCGTTCAGAGAGGTCATTCTGCATTCCTCGGAGGCAAAGTCCTAATTAAGAGGTCGCAAATGTCAACATGACGGCCTTCTCCATTATTTACAGGAAACTAAAAAGATAACATCTCAGCAGCGCGGCTCGAGCCAGCCTCTGCAAATTCTCCCGGCCTCTGCCACATTGAAGCTGACAAAGCCAGTAGGCTCTATCTAACCTGCAATAATTCACTCTATTTTGAAAAATAATTTCTCTTTTTTTAGGCGCCAAAATTATCTCTATTCCCAGATCATTAAACTACATTAACTGTCAATGTTTCTCAAAACCTAAAGACACACAGACCAGTTTTTTAGAGTAAATGCTTGTTGCAATCCTATGGTACACACTTCTTCAGACTTAAATAAACAAACTTTCTGTACGCCTAGCTGAAGCTAGAGCCTTCAACCCTGATATTAAAACAAGCCTGTGTACTGGCACATTAACCCACTGAATCATAAGAAGGCACAACCTGCAAAATATATATATCAAAACCTAAATGTATTCTTTTGCTCAAGCCTGAGACACTTTAAAAGGTACTCTGAATGAAAGCAAAATGCAGTTTAAACAGTGCTTTTACTCAAAATCGACTTTCAGGTTTTGGGCATTAAAAAATGAATATCCTACAATTTTCTTGCATAATATGCATTACTAGAATGTCTATTACATAACCCATGAGTCAGGCATGTGAAAATAATAATTTATACTTTATAAAAATGAGCTTGCTTGGCCTATGGCAAGGGGTAATTATACACATGAATACTTGTCATTTTAGTGATGCAACATAACTTAAATCAAATTTTAATGCTAGGAGGTCAAAGTATGGGTGTTAAGCTTTATCAATATTAAAAAACGATTTTTGTAGCACTAATTTTTAATAATTATTTTTCATAATTAATCATTTTTTACCTTCTAATAAAACCAATTATTCCTCTCTGTGATTGTTCTACATATAAGAGTCCGCTGCATCCCTTGCCTATCATTTAGATGCAGTAACTCACAAACCTAAGCGCATATGCCTAACTTAAAACGCGTCAAAATCCTGCGTCACATTTTTGCGCCACATTTATTAAAAAGGACGGTTATGCAAAATTCCACCCGTTTTTAACTGGAAAAGTGCTGGCTGAATGAACATTCCTATCAAATATACTGCAGCTGAAAAGGTTTGCCTGTGAACATCTAATACAGTGCATTTAAGGAAAAATGCTGTAAATTTGTTATGTTATGTTATGTTATACAAGGGTTTTATATAGCGTGCGGCTACTCGAAGGAGTGTCCCGACGCTTTGAATTGCACACTAATCTCATAACACAACAAGGAAAGTAAATAAAAGAAAAACCAGAAAAAGAGAAAACCTAATAGGGGCCAGAACTAAGAAGTAAAAAGCCAGGTTTTGAGCCCTTTCCTAAAGGCCAACAAATTAGGAATGCTGCGCAGGGACACAGGCAGTTTATTCCACAACTGTGGCGCTAGTAGTTTAAAAGAGCGGCCACCGATGCGAGCTCTCTTCACACAAGGAACCGCCGCAAGAGACAGGGTTTCAGACCTGAGCGACCTGGCAGGAAGGTAAAACGTCAACCTTTTCTGAAGGTATTTTGCTCCGGAGGCGTGCAAGGCTTTGTGTGCCAGGGTGAGAGTCTTAAAAATTATCCGCTTCCGGACAGGGAGCCAGTGCAGAGCCTCCAGGAGGCCCGAGGCTCTAGCACGGCGAGAAAGTCCAAAGATGGCACGTGCTGCCAAATTCTGGACAACCTGTAGCCGTTGGAGCAGGTATTCTGGCAGGCCGAGATAGAGGACGTTGGAATAGTCAATTCTCGAGCCAATAATCGCCTGCACCGTGATCTTCCTATGTTCCTCCGATAGCAGGGGAAGGAACTTGCGTAGCATCCGAAGTAGGCCAAAGCAGGTGCCAGTGAGACCGATTACCTGTGAGCGTAGTGTGAGGCCATTGTCGATCTTAATCCCAAGGTTTTTAGCTACCTGGGACGAACTTGCTGGTGGAAACATGTTCTCAGGCCACCACACTTTCCAGTCCGGATCCGAACTGCACCCAAAAAAGAGGACCTCGGATTTATCCGAGTTGCACTTGAGGCTGTTATGATGGAACCATTGAAATACAGCCTCAAGGCAACCCTGGATCCTACCTCCATCGAAGTCCGCACCCCTCTCACAGGTGAAGAGGAGCTGGGTGTCATCGGCGTAAGAAACGATCTGGGCCCCGAAAGACTCCGCCAGTGCCGCCAGAGGGGTCATGAAGATGTTAAATAAAGTTGGGCTCAGGACAGAGCCCTGAGGAACTCCGACCCCCAATGGCGACATCTCGGCGGAGCAAGCAGAAGCCCAGACCGTTTGTCGACGGCCTGCCAGGAATGATCGAAACCACTGGAGCACCGTCCCTCGGAGACCAATCTCTGAGAGTCTTGCAAGAAGACCCTCATGAGGGACGGTGTCAAAGGCCGCCGACAGATCTAATTTATTTATTTTTACAAAAATAGGTAATTTCGTTTTTGTTTGGGGCCTTATTTATATCCATTAAATGTGACCCACACACATTGAGCTCATTTCAGACATAAACAGAAAGTGTTTGAAACAGTCAGGACACACAATACAGCGCTTTCATACCGAAGTTACACTAGTGAGAACAACCACATAAACATCCAAACACACATTTAAACCCACAAATCAACACTCAGGATGGAAACAGGACAGTCCGGACTGTACGTAGCTGTAAGTCAGATTTACAAGAAACACTTCTCAATAGTGTTCAAAAAAACTGCAGAAACAGCTTAACAGACAACGGAATGTACAGGAAACCAAAACTACACTCAATTCACTAGCTGTAGCTGGCAGAACACCAACAAATCGTTCTGCATCTCCATTCATAAAATTGCACAGAGCAAAGGATCCTTGTTATGTATTATGTCATATTTTAATTCCCTGGGGATACAAAATCACCAAGGAAGAAATATGTTTGTAAATCTAACCTATTTAGATATTCCTTTTAGGGGAAGCCGGCAAATCCAAACGTATACAAAGTTGGCCAACACAAATCTCCAAATTTGCTAAGATCAGGCATCTTATAGCTCACTAATCTAGCTTCAAACTTCAAGGGGCTATCTCTATTGATACACTTGTAAATATACAAACTCTTGGTTATTGAAAATTGCAATCTTCAAATAATACTAAGGACTAAACAAACCAAGCAAAGAACCACAAAACAAAGGACTGGGAGCGACCCACTTATACTTTAATTAAAGCAGATGGAGAAAAAAAAATCCTTCCTTACCTGCCTACACAAATTGCAATTCGCATATACAAACCTATACAAACCTTGTCCAAATTCCAACTGCCCTAACAGTCTCTTTTTTTAAAAAAAAGTTACACCAAGAAGGTTCCTCAGTCAGGAGTGACATCTTTTGGAGAGTTTAAGTCAGAAAAATCAAAATATACTGAGCCGCAAAGACAGAGAATCCCCCAGAACCTCCGTGCACAGAGTACCTCTTTTAGTAGATTTCTGTTTTGCCTTCCCCAGTAGATTTTTGTCCTCTGACAAGATTACTCCTCCAGGTAGTCACTTCTTGATGAGGCCCACAGTTGGTTGCGCCATCTGAAAAACCTAAAAATCCTCAAACTCCTTCTCAGGGGTCTTACCAATAAGTAGTCCATTCAAAGGCAGCAAAGAAATCAACAGAGAACCTGAAATATGAAGAAGACATCTTTATTACAATTAATTGTGAGGCTACGTCGCCCAGTCACACCTAAAGCGACTGAATGAGGTAGTCTGCCTGAATGGTCTCCGCACAGACCTTTTATACAAATTATTATGCCCTAGGCACACATTCTTTCTTTGAAGAACATTATTGCTGGTCACTCCCAGGACGTGCACACAAAGCACTGTATGATGAAAAACCCACTTTCAAGATAAGTCCAGGCCATAAACAATGTCCACATAATGCGTACATTCTCTGGCTGACAAGGCCGGATAAACCCAAACATTTAGAACACAGCCCAGGTCGTAAATACCTCGTGGAGGCAGGAACAGGAACAGATGGAAATAAGATAGGCACGTTTGTGTGTAGTAAATCTTTACAATGTCCTGTGCTCTGATCTATAATCTTGATCAGCTAAAGGCAGGAACTGGCTTGGCAAGGTTAGCCTCAAGCAACAGGGTCAGCTTTCGTCAGGTCATGCAGAAGTCAGCACAAACCCATGCTAAGGTTATTTCCTTAAATACTTGTTCTACCATGGTGAGAGCCTACTGTAAGGGCAATGCACAAAATGGCTGCTATTCACAAGATGGAACCCGAGTGTTCAAAACAGAACCTTCAAATACACAGTGAATCCATTGGTGTAACATGATGAAAACACTCATGCATACCGCATTCGTCATTTGCGGTTCGCTGATACCAAATTCATAACAGAATCATGATATTTAAAACACAGGTTCAGAATTTTCAGAACCACAATACCCTGTAAATCAAACAAAGTACAATTTCTATTGCATTTTCAAACTGTTCTATATCCAGTAACTTATTACTGAAAAGTATTTAATGCATATCTGTGCCAGGCTTTCTTGGTTCTAAAAATAAAACAACAGTACATATTTTGATAGAAATACAATTGGCCTAGAGTTCAGTTATTGAGTGTGTGAATTCATTTGCTGACTGAGTGTGTACATCAAATGCTTAACACTGTCCTCTGATACTGCCTTACTGCTCGACCACTCGACCACAATTAGAGAGTAAGGTTCTATGTAACCTTAACCTCTGCCTACCTCTGGGTTCATTTGGTCTCTATACACACTATACCTCATTCTGGTGTAGTATATATAGAGCTTGTTTCCTACAATATGGCATTAAGCTTTTTTGCTACAAGTGATGGATGGGACGGAAGTCTCTGTAAGGTTTGCTTCCAGAAGCATGAAAGATTTGGAAACACAATATTCTGTAATAGAAAGTGAATGTTGGAATGCGTTTGGAGTGTCGACAAGTGTAAGCAATATCTCTTGGAAAGAAAATTTTGCTTGAGGATCGATCACAGACCACGCGTTGCTATTTTGTCTAGAATCCAAATTAAGATCCTCAGCCAAATTATCTATCAAATTATTGGAGTTTTAGTGTGCTTCATATTACAGGAAAAAGAACATTAGAATGGACTTTCTGTCTTGGTTACCATTATATTTGTGTTAAGTGGATGTACAGGAAGAAATTGATGCATGTATCATTACCTAAGTTGAAGATTTGGTAATTTGTTCCAATTTAATGGAATTGTGTGATAGGTTCAGGGAGGATACTGTATTGACCAAGGTCATGAATTTTGGGACTTTTGGGGGGGACAAGGAAATAAACTTTGGAGACTTCTTTGCAATCTTATTGCAAGGTGGCGGATGAGGTATCTTTTGGAGGAGGATTGTTGATAAGAGGTGATAAGTTAATTCCACAAGGGTGTTTCCACCAAAAGACAGCTCATGTAGGCCATCTGGGTTTGAGTGCCACTAAGCGTAGGATAAGAAATGATTTCTGGTGTCCTGGAGTGGATGTGGAGGTAGAAGGATTAGTGAAAAATTGTATACCATGCTGTTTGAGTGATAAACATTTGGTGACCTCTGTGTGCACTGCTGTGCCTATTTCAGGTCCTGGTAAGGTGTGGCAGAGAATTGTGGTTGATTTTTTTTTTCCCGACCCTTTTCATGTATTACCTTCCAATATGAGACACTTTATTGTCATGATGGATCATCTTTCCAGGCGAGTGGAAGTGGGAAACAACACTTACAACGCAACTATTACAACGCACAACGTTACAACGCACACCATTACAACGCAGGATCCGTTACAACGCATGCCTTTACAACGCATGACATTACATAGCAGATGCTATTACAACGCATGCAGGGGTATTTTTAGGTTCCAGGGCTAGGTTTGGGTTTTGGGGTACAGGGGTATTTTTAGGTTTCAGGGCTAGGTTTGGGTTTTGGGGTACAGGGGTATTTTTAGGTTTCAGGGTTAGGTTTGGGTTTTGGGGTACAGGGGTATTTTTAGGTTTCAGGGCTAAGTATGGGTTTTGGGGTACAGGGGTATTTTTAGGTTTCAAGGATAGGTATGGGTATGGGGTACATGGGTATTTTAAGGGTTCAGGGTAACGGGTATTTTTAGGGTTCATTTTTTAAATAAATAATTTTAAATAATTTAAATAATTAATGTTAATATTTTTATTATTTTTTAATATTAGTTCTTTAATAATAATTGTTTTTTTTTAAATAAACTATTTTTTAAAGTATATATATTTACAAATTAATTATAAAAAAATAATTTAATTTATTAAATTAAATACATTTTAATAAATTACATTTAAAAAAAAAATAATATACTTACATATACTTACGTTGTAATGGCATGCGTTGTAATAGCATCTGCTATGTAATGGCATGCGTTGTAAAAGTATTCGTTGTAAATGTATCTGCGTTGTCAAAATTGCGTTGTAACGGTGTGCGTTGTAAAAGTTCGCGATGTAACGTCATACATCCAGTGGAAGTACGTGGTATAGCCAAACCCAACACGAACTCTGTGATTCCTTTTGTTTGTGAAGTGTTTGCTAGAGAAGGGACTCCCGAGGAGCTGCTCACTGACAATGGAGTTCAATTTACTTCTTCCACCATGACAGAGATTTTAGGCAAATGTGGAGTGAAACATTTATGCACGCCATTGTACCACCCTCAGGCCAACTAAAAGTGGAGATATTCAATAGGTTTCCAGTGGAGTGTATCCAGAGCGCGCTGACATCCAGAGTTGACTGTGAAGTAACTACCAGAGATTTAGTGTGGGTTTATAGATCTACACCTCATTCGATCACTGGTAAAGCACCTTTTAAACTCATGAGAGCCAGAAAAGAGTTGTCCTCGTTATGTCCCTCATTCGATCTCGGGTAAAGCACTTTTTACACTCATGAGAGGGAGAAAAGTGGTATCCTTGCTGTGTCCCTCATTCGATCTCTGGTAAAGCACTTTTTACACTCATTAGAGGGAGAAAAGAGGTGTCCTCGTTGTGTCCCTCATTCTATCTCTGATAAAGAACTTTTTACACTCATGAGAGGGAGAAAAGAGGTGTCCTCGTTGTGTCCCTCATTCGATCGCTGGTAAAGCACTTTTTACACTCATGAGAGGGAGAAAAGAGGTGTCCTTGTTGTGTCCCTCAGTCGATCTCTGGTAAAGCACCTTATAAACTCATGAGGGGGAGGAAAGAGATGTCACCTATGTTTCCCTCATTTGATCTCTGGTAAAGCAGCTTTTACACTCATGAGGGGGAGAAAAGAGGTGTCCTCGTTGTGCACCTCATTCTATTTCTGGTAAAGTACCTTTTACACTCATGAGGGGAGGAAAGAGGTGTCCTCGTTGTGTCCTTTTTAGGTCTTGGCCTGCGTAGGCCTCGCTTGCGCAGTCTCGCTGGCAGATTTTATCTTTTAGAGTACTCTGCTTAAACCCGCCACTCTTCTCCATTGGCTGGCTTCCTAAACGGAGGCCAGCCATTGGAGAAGAGGGGCGTCTTTCCATTTAAGCCCTGTCTTTTTGGGATTGAGGAGTGTGTTTTATAGTTTCTTTCTCTCGTCTTCCCATTGGCTGGAATTTTACATTCCAGCCAATGGGAAGAGGAGAGAAAGAAAAACACGCCCCCAGTCCAAAAATGATGGGGCGTTTCTTCGAGGCAATTCTGCTTGACCTCGGAGAAACATGGTGGTGTTCATGGCGTGGTCCACAGCGGAAGTCTGGAAGTTCCACTGCTGCCCGCGACTACACTGGAGCACAACTTTCTGCTTTTGCTCCGGTGAGACGCCCCCTCATGCTGGTTGTGATCATTTTTTATTTCCTCTGTTCACTGCTTGTGATAGTTTTTTCTTGCCTCTGTTCCCTGCTTCTGACCGTTTTTTCTTGCCTCTGTTCAGTGGTTGTGATTGGTTTTCTTGCCTCTGTTCTGTGGTTGTGCTCGCTTTTCTTGCCTCTGTCCCCTGCTTGTGATCATTTTTTCTTGCCTCTGTTCTGTGGTTGTGATTGGTTTTCTTGCCTCTGCCCCCTGGTTGTGCGTGGTCCACAGCGGAAGTTTGGAAGTTCTACTCCACCCAACCCTCATTTTCTCTGCTTTCTCGCTGTCCACCTCCCACTTCCCCTCATTCTATCTACTTCCCCCCCTCTCTCCCTTCGATCTCCCGCTCTCTTCACACTCTCATTGCTCTCTCCTACTTAGTTCTGCACTCCCCACCACAATCTTTCATTCATTTCTCAAACAGGGAGACCCAAAGTCCACAACAAACTACAGCTTAATTATTCACCGCTGCTAAAAAAGGTTGAGTCCCTTTTAGAACGTAGGAATTTATTACAACTGTCTTTAATGGGCCGAGCAGCACTGATACGTATGTCGATCCCACCTCTTTTTAAGTTTTTTATACAATGCACACCTTGTGTTATTCAGGTCTCCTTCTTTAAAAAAGTGGATTCCCTGATTTCCTCATTTCTCTAGGCCAAAAAGACTCCTAGGCTCGCACTCAGCACCTTATATCTTACATCTGCACAAGGAGGGTTGTCCCTCCCAAACATCAGAGAATACTATTTTGCGCCCTTTGCTCACCACAGCTTTAGGTTTTTCTTTTTAGACACTAATGCTTCCAGAGGTAAAAATAAGTGATCCGATTAGAGTCACTAAAGATCCAAAGAAAATTCGCTACAAGTCCCTTCAGTGGATTTTCTGACAGAAAATCCAGTTTTTGAAATTTTACTCTATTCCTAGAATAGGTAACACAACGGACTTGAATAACTTTAACCTAGGGGAAGACCGATGTATGGACAATAAAATAATTAATCTCTGGAAAGACAATGGTTTTGAGAAAATTGAAGACTTCCTGGTCGGCAACAGGTGGAAGTCATAGGATCAAATAGCCAGACAGGTGCACCATTCTCATTCCATCCTGAATTGGTCTTTCCTTATGCTTAATCCAATACTCAGGGAGCTAGATATAGGAAATCTTTATTTTAAGGAAACTATCTCTACAGCGTTAAATAATAAAACTCAAAAGAAGATGAGCATTTGGATTAAAATACTAAAAGAGGACAAGGAGCAGGAATCTCTCAGTAAGATTATTGAGAGGTGGAAAAAGAGGGAGGATATTGAAATCAATCAACACGTATGGGATAAAATAAATAAATTCAATAAAACAATTTTCTGTGGTGCTAACTTTAAACGCATGCAATTTTATAATAAATGGCTGATTTACAGAACTCCCTCTTATCTCCATAATATCTTCCCCCTAGTTGACGACAAGTGTTTCTGTTGTGAGGAAAAAGGGAATTGGAAACATATTGATTGGGAATGTCCTAAAATTCAGCCACTCTGGAAGGAAATCGAAAAATACCTCTCCCTTGAGCTTAAAGCTTCTATAATATTCGATGATCTAGTCCCTGTTCTAGGCTGTTCAGCGACCAACACCCAATACGACAAATCCCTTTTTATAGCCTCACTAATAGCTAAATCGCTTGTTCTCCAGTTCTGGAAAACCAACCAAGTACCGACCTTTCAGGCTTGGAAGGCTAAATTATTACGAATCCAGGGCAGGGAAAGAAAATACGCGCTTAGATCAGGGGCACTCAAGAAATATGAAAAGTTTTGGAGTGTGTTTGATTCGTCAAGTATATCTTCATAACCACCAGTCTGCTTCTATGCACTTTTAAGCATTCTGCACTTTATAATTCTATCTTGCACTTTATAACTATACTGTGGATATCTTATTTATACTTACATGCCATGTACTGTGCTAAATCTTTTACAAATGTATTCTGTAATGTTGATTTTGTTTTTATGAACTCTCAATAAAAATATTTAAACAAAAAAACTACAGCTGCCCCACTCTCATCCGAACTCCAGTGAATAGCCCGTCCCTGTTCACCTGGTTCCACTGTCCCCGCGCTCCTGCCGAGAGGCAGAAGGGGTGGAGGAACACACGGAGAAGAGCACTCGGCCAGACGGCGCCGGGAGGTACTGATGGAATTGAGCCTGTGAGGGTTTCCCCCACTTTAGTCTCGGTTCTCTTTGACTCCGCTGCCACTCCAGAGTACCCCTCTCTATCCTCCATAACGCGGACAGCCCTCCCCGTGAACCCTTTCCAGGAGCAGGGAAATAAAAGCACCCTGCTGCGGCTCACCACACTCGTGCTGCCCCAATGTCGAAGAAACGCAAAGCCCTGGATGGCGGGGGGCCTGGCAGCCTAGGGGCCGGTTGAGCCTCGGCGAGAAGCGAGAGCATCGAGGCAGGTAAGAGGGGAGCTAGAGGGTAGGGCACTGCTGGAGATCCCTTGGTGACAGGGGGGCAGGAATGTACCATGCGCCCCAGCCTGATGCTCTGGGAATGCAATACCCACCTGTTGTGGTGCGGGCCCCTGAGGGGTCACCAAGGTGGTATGCTTCACATCTGGCATCCCCAGGAGCCGCTGTGACTAAGGGCCTGGCAGATGAATGCTAGGGAAGGGGCTGTGGCAAAAGACGATAGTGTTGGTGACACATTAACCCTTTTACTACTCCAGCGCCAAATTCAGCTTTTTATGAAATGTTGGACAATGGACCGCCCTTTCCACTTTATGCAGGGTGCATGCTGGGTTAGAATGCATTTTGATCAGGGTGATGGCACCTACTTTAATACTACTACCACTACTACACTACTACTGCTGCTAATAATAATAATAACTATTATTATCGTTAGTAGTAGTAGTAGTATTGTTGCTGCTATTACTACTGTTATCACCACTGCTGGTGCTGATAGTTCGATCATTATTGATGTTGGTGTATCTGTCAATAACGTTTTATTTTTATTTTGAATACCATTAGACTTATCTTTATTATTAATTGTTAATATTACAATGGGGAAGATTTTTTTATTGCTTTTTCATATATACATTTGACAATGTTAGTCGGTATTTTGGCTTAACTGTCTGCGTAATTTGTGAACACTTAAAACAAGCTGCATGTGTGTGTGTGGCGCTCTGTGTGTGTGGTGCTCTGTGTGTGTGGCACGCTGTGTGTGTGTGGCACGCTGTGTGTGTGTGACACGCTACACGTGTGTGTGTGTGGCTCAGTCTGTGCATGTGGCTCTGTGTGTGTGGCTCTGTCTGTGTGTGTGGCTCTGTGTGTGTGGCTCTGTGTGTGTGTGTGTGTGGCTCTGTGTGTGGCTCTGTGTGTGTGTGTGGCTCTGTGTGTGTGTGTATGCGGCTCTGTGTGTGTGGCTCTGTGTGTGTGTGTGTGGCTCTGTGTGTGTGTGGCTCTGTGTGTGTGGCGGCTCTGTGTGTGTGTGTGGCTATTTTTGTGGCTTCTGTGAGCCTGTTTGTGTGGCTGTATGTGTGTGGGTCCAAATGAAATATGTCTCGCATTTGCGAGAGATTAAGCTATTACTCTCTACTACTCTAATGCTTACCTGTTGCCATTGTAAATGACAATACCATATATTTGTGTGTGTGTGTGTGGCTGTGTGTGGCTCTGTGTGTGTGTATGTGGCTCTGTGTATGTCTGTGGCTCTGTGTGTGTGTCGCTCTATGTGTGTGTAGGGCTATGTGTAGGGCTATGTGTGTATGTGGCTCTGTGTGTGTGTGTGTGTGTGTGTGGCTATGTGTGTGTATAGGGCTCTGTTTGTGTGTGTGGGGCTCTGTGTGGGTCTGTGTGTTTGTGTGTGGCATTTGCGAGAGATTAAGCTATTGGCATTGTAAATGACAATGCCATTTTTCAAGCCCAACACATAAATAAAAATGTTGTAATTAACAATGCCAATAGCTCTAACTTTTGCAAAGGCGAGGCTGTTGCATTGTAAATGCTTGTTGAAGATGGAGGTGATGGGTCAAGGCTGTGATGAATGTCTACAACAAGTGATGATGCCGGGAAATTGAGTGACAAACAGTGTTGCTCGGTGTCAGAGGTACGTGAGGTGTAAGGAAAAATATGTCCAGGAGGTCTAAATTCGAAATGAGTGATTTGGCACATGTCAGGACAACACCATTTTGTTAAGAAAGGCATCTTCGAAATTTTGAGATCCTGTTGGAGTCATTGAGGTTAGAGGCAATGCTGTTCGTGTTTCGAATGGGCAATGGTGAAATATGGCAAGAGTTGCTAGAAATGGAAAATGTGATAATGAAAGTGAAAAAAATGGAAGTGACAAACAAGTGTCTGTTGCAGGGAATGGTGCAGCGTTTTGGGTTAAGAAGGAGTTCTCATGGTATCAAAGTACCTAAAAGATACGCTCCTCTTACATGTTGGGTGGCATCTAGTTAGTTTTTCATATTTACTTTAGGTATAGCTTTTTGTGGTTCTCTGGGCTGATTTCTTGTCCTGTTTTGTGTGTGGTAGTGTCTCTATGGTTATATATGTATATATGTATGTGTGTGTGTGTGTGTGTGTGTGTGTGTGTGTGTGTTTGTGGTGTTAAAAAAGGGAGAAGATTTGTATCATCTGCAGATAGGATGCCTTTACCGTTTATTGTTATATGATGTAATACGGCAGTGTATAGAAATTGATAATGTTGTGTTCTGTTATGGAATTTCTTATGTGATGGTTTGAATAGTGTTACAGATGCAAGGATCCGCTGGGCCTTCTACATATCTGTAACTGGCTCTTCTGGAACTTCTCAGAACTCTAAAATAACAGTTGATGGACAGAATGCAGAACAATGTCATACATTCACCCCAGTACAGAGATCTGGACCTAAATCCATCGTTTTTTTGCACTCCACACCACCCCAGTTCAGACATGGCCATATGCAAATCAGCCTTGACCCTGTGCCTCATGGGAACAGTCCAGCCTGAACTGCCAAGCCATGTCTTTCCTGAACTGGAATCAAGCATTCTAGGACCGGTGTCTGGCTATCAGCCGTCTTCAGCCAGGATAGCTTGACTCCAGTGGTGTGGAGAGCATGGGACTCACGTCTGAGCATACCCATCCCACTCGGGTGACAAATGCAAAAAATACCATGTACTGGGGGGAATGTATGACATTGTTCTGCATTCTGTCCATCAACTGTTGTTTTGCACTTCTCAGAACTCTACCCCGACCCCGCCCCCCCAGCTTGTGGATTGGCGTTACTTCCACATTGTTTCTACGCCTCTATGTTCCGGGGTTCTTGCATGTCCTCCCCCATGCCCTCCACATGTTTGCCGCTATTGTCCCATACAGTAAATAGTGGTGGGAGGGTAGAGTATATTTGTTTACGAGTTGTACACAGTTCCTTAGTTATCCACCTGTTACCAGCTCCATAGCACTCCCATACCCTTTCTCTCCCTGAACCCAGCCCAATATCCCCCATGCGAGAGTGTGTGGTACTTTGCATACGGAACCCTCATTTGTGTTCGCTGCAAGACCCAGGACCATTGAAATTGCAGGATATCCAGCAAGAGACCAGAATATTTAACTCCTGTTTGAGAGTTAGGGCTAATTAATCTGGCCTATGGCATGGTACTGGTGGAGAGAAAGTGAACGCCAGTCTCTATCACGCCCCCTCCCCCATCGACAATGTCTTCAGTAAGCTGCCCATTTCAGGTGCACCGCCAGGCAATAAAGCTCCAAGTCAGGGACCGCTAACCCACCTCCATCAGTGGGGAGCCGGATTTTGGTTAATGCCAGTCTACGATGCCCTGTGCCTTATATGAGGTATATCAATAGGCTGTTAATATCCCAAAAAATTGATTTTGTGAGCCAATTTGAGCAAGCTGCAAAGTAATGCAAGACACTAGAAAGAAAAACCATCTTTGCAGTATCACTCTGCCTGCGACTAATAGAGGAAGTGTTAGCCAGAAATTTATGGATGTCTGTAAAAATCAGTGCCCGTTGAAGATTGCTCAAGATCGGCCAAGTTGTAGTAAATATGAATGCCCAGGAAGCATAATGTGACAGGTTCCGAGCAGAGATCCTGCGCCATTTCTGGCAGAATAGTGGCTGGTGTCGGAGCATGTATCGGGAATTTGACTTATTCCAATTCATCTGGATTCCTGACATCTGGCCAAAATCATCCAAAGCGCTAAATGCGTGATCCACATTTGCGTGTTCCTCACGCTGGTACACTTATGATCATTACCGTATAGGGATATATAGATGGGGTGTTCGTCAATTACTATTCCTCGATAATGATGGATGGTGTAGAGTATCAGGGCCAGAGGTTCAACAGTCACGGCAAATGGCACTGGCGACAGCGGGCAACCCTGTGTGGCATCGCTCTCTATCCTACAGGGTGCTGATATCACACCCCATTTCGGACCCAAGACATCAGGGGCAAATATAGCAGACGTGTCCAGGTGAGGAAGCCATTCCCCAGTCCCATGCTGGCCAGTGTAGCATCAAGAAAATCTCCGTGCAGCTAGTCACATGCTGTCTCTGTGTCAGTGCCGATCACTAGTGCTTAAGGATAGTCCACCAATGAGGTATGGAGCATTTGGCGAATGTTAGGGATCAAACTGCGTTTAGGTATAAAACCCATTTGATCCGTGTGAATAAGATCACCTGTATGGTTGCCCAGTCACCAACAATTTACTAAGTAGTTTATAATCTACATTTAATATGGAGAGCAGTCTTAGGATGTTGTCTTATCACTCTACCACTCTCCCTTCATTGGTGGGAGTCCCCCGCTGCTCTAGCTGCATTATACAGTGTAGTCAAAACTGGGGCAAGTGAGTCTGCACAAGATGCATAAAATTCCAGGGTCAAGCCATCTGAGCCTGGAACCTTGCCCAGGGCTTTATTCACCACTTATCTTCCTGGATTGTGATATCACCTCCTAGGGATGCAGCCACTGCCGGTGCCATTTGCTTCGTACTTGCCGATAGAACTAAATCCTGCACTGGCTGGGTTGGGTCCACATCAGAGCACCCATAGATGTTAGAACAATAGACAGCAAAGGCTGTATTAATCGCGGCTTACCTGTAACGCTGGTCACCCTCCCCTTGTTGTGCATCTGCAGTATTTGGGGACCCTGTCTATCAGGATTGAGCAGCCACACTAGTAATCTGCTGGATTTATAACATTCTATGTGTGCCTTAGTTTTTTATCTGCTCGATAATCGTATGCTGGGAGTTGCTCCACTAGTTTGAGGAGTTTTTCCCTCCCAGTCTGTCATGCAGGACCTGTGCTCCCTCTGTCGGTAGCTCCGGTTTTATTAAGAGGTGCTCCAAGTGATTGTTCTCAGTATGAAGCTGGGACTGAGTTCCTACTACTGCTGAGATGCTGTGACCACGTACCGTTAGTTTGAATGCCTCCCACTCCGCGAGTGGGAAGGAAGTCGTACCCGTATTTTCCATAAAGTAATAACTGATCACGTTCTCTAGGGTAGATCTGAAGACTGGGTCATCAACTTCGCAGTATTGAGCTTCCGTGTCGCAGTGCGGGGTCTGGACAACACCCAGGCCAGAATCAGTAATAACGGGTGGTGGTCGCAGTATTTTTCACCAGATATTCAACCCTTCTAGCTCTTGCATGTACACTAGCCGAGCATAAGAAAGCATTTAAGTGAACTGATAGCTTGTGCGTACCCAAGTAATAAGAATCGAAGCTGCCCTTTGAAGTTAAGGTTCTCCAGGTTTCAACAAATCCGTGATCTATCTAAAGTTACATCAGCCATGCAGTTAAAATCTCTTCCAAGTAACATAGGGTAATGATGTATTAGGGTGACGAGAAAATTAGGGAGAATAGGAATGATAGTTTGGCCCAGATTGGGGGCATACATATTCACACAGGCTATGCCTTTGCCATCCAGTTTACCTGCTAATATTATGTAGTGACCTTCTGGGTCTATGATCTCGATCTGTGAGAGAAACAGGGAAGGAAGGATACAAACCAGCACCCCCTAGCAAAGGCAGAGTACATGGTGGCAAAGATTTACCCCCCTTCATCGCTTCTGCAGCTCTCGGCCCACAAAGCAGTTCTGTTTGAGGTATCTGTGAGTGATGATGCAGATATATCGCCTGCGATTCCCATGCCCACCCACAGTTGTTGTTTCAGGAGTACCCAATTGGTGCGTTTCAGATCTGTGGCAGAATGATATGCTTGATGTGAGACCTGATGCGCCATATGATATATTTCCATCTTTGGGAGTCTCAGTCTGCCTGAAGTAGAGCCTTGGAGTTTCGGCATGGCCAGTCCGCGTGTCTCACCTTGCCAGAAGTATGTTTTAAGGGCTGCGTCTATTAGGCATAGTTCTGTTGCCGGGACCAGTTTAGTCAGCATGCTGCAAATGTAGTTAAACCTTGGACTACCACCAGGTTCACAGTTTAGACTCGTCCCCACAGCCACAATTGCCATTTGATCGATTTAGTGAACTCCATGTGCATTTGATCAGTCAGTGGAGTCATATTGTCTTTGATCATCATTGGAAAATTGGTAGTAATCAGTACTTATAATATTTCATCCTTGTGTCGATTTACCGAAATGGATGTGCACGGAGGGCTTCCCTTTGGTATAGAACATCAAGGGTAAGACTTCGCTTTTGGTCTAGTTCATTTTGTACCTGGAAAATGCTGTAAAGTCTGATATGGTGAACGTCGGTGCTGGCAGCGAACGTTTTGGAGAGGGTAAAGTGAGGAGTATGTTGTCCGCATACAGCTTAATTTTCAGGTCGCCGGCTATGATTTCAGTTTCCCAAATGTCTTCTGTGCAGCATATAGTGAATGTGAGGGGCTCTAAAGCTATCAGGAAGAGTGCCACACCATTGTGCTTCTTTCCCTCTCTTTCCCTTTTGCCCTTCTCCACTTCTTTTCTTGCCTGCCATCTGTTTGTTTTAAACTTCACATTATGTGTTGTATGCATGCTCAGAATTGAGATTTTCCTAAGTGTAAAGATTCAGAAAATCTCAACTATTATGCATTTCATCCCTTGCGTTATCAGCATCCATGTTAAACACAGTTATAAAAAGACTACAATTCCCAGGGACCATTGGATTCATGACTACAGAAAACTGCACCTGGTGCACCGTCATCGCACACTACATCTCTTAGTTAATCCTCCCATGCATGCAGCAAGTCCTCTTCTCTGATCATAGGCATTGAAAACAAGATGCATTGGCTTTTCTGGTTTCAGTTTGTATAGGTTCTAAATTGTGGTTTTTTTCAGTGCTTTGCTAACTTTTAACACTTTTGTAACTTTTTTTTTGCTCTGTAAGAAATCACAGGGCAAGTGAGTTAATTTCCTTATCTTGCTTGTCCCTATTGTAATTTCTAATATCCATCTATCTCCTCCTTACAATTATGTTTTAATTTGTTCTTTCAGGTAATGTTTCAATGTTTTGCTCACCTCCAAACCTTTCTCATTTCCCATCGATCTCTTTCCAGCAGTCTTGTCCCAGGATGTGCAGGGTGGAGGTATGTTTGCATCTCATTATCTCATAAATATTTGATTGCATTTTTTATTCTTGTAAAACATCAACGAGAGAAAACTCTTTGAGCAATATTGGTTGCAGGGAGCATCATTTACATAATATATGTGGCATATGTAGAGCACATCATGGTTGGGAAGCATTGCCAGTTACATCAGTGTCAGAGCTAGATCTACTAACCCCTTCCATGCCGTGGACATAACGATTATGTCCAAGGTTGTGGCGCTCCGGTGCCAAGGATGTAACCATTACGTCCAAGGCCCACAATTTTGAAATCTAGCTGCCCGAGGCACTTTTTTCCAGTATACTGACAATCGGCGTGCCTGGCGTGCTGACTTCCTTATAGTGAAAGTGAAATTAGCTGATCCTTTCATTTAATTTTCACTGCCTACATGCTCTTGGCACCGCAAGAGGGCGATCCCCTAGCAGGGATCCACCACTAGACACCAGGGAGGGGGGAGGGGCCCCTTGGGCAAGGGCCTTTGCTCCCCCATAATAATTTGGCCATATTCAGTCTTCCTGCCCCCCCCCCCGTCCCCCGTCCCCCGGGAGGTGGGGCGGAAGGCACTCTATACACCAAGGATTCTTTTTTTTTTGTTTACTTAGGGGTGCGGGCTGCCCAAAATGGGCACTATAATGCCCCCAACTGTCGCAGAAAGCCCACTAGGCACCAGGGATTATTATTTTTTTTTAATAATAGAGAGGTGGAGGCTTCCCACACCCAAAACATAACAGCGACAGTCTGCCTGCCCCTCTGGGAGGTAGATGGGGGTTATTACCCCGATCAGCCCCCCAGGTGGAAAAGTTGTGGGCTCATCGTACCGGCACACATTTTCCACCACAAAGCGTACTCCTCAGTTTCCTGATAAAAATGATACCTCACTTGTGTGTTTGCCCAAAACAGAGAACCTAAAAATGTATGAAATAAAAAACTGAGGGGGACCAAAGAGGGTCCAAAAGGGCTGTTATTTTTATATAAGTAATTAGGCTGACTCTGCTTTGGGCACCCACACAAGTGAGGTATCGTTTTTATCAGGAGACCGAGGGGAACGCTGGGTGGTGGGAAATGTGTTCCGGCACAGTGATCTCACAACCTTGGCACACATCCCTGAAACTCCATCAGGTGTCTATTTTTTGGGGGAAATGTCTATGTTTAGTAGGTTTCCATTGATGGCCTGCAAGCCAGGGCCAAAAACGCAGGTGCTCCCAATCTATCACCAAACAACCTATTTTTGCAAAAGGGGCACCTGAGTTTTTGGTCCTGTGCTCAGCTGCCATCTAGGGAAACCTACCAAACCCAGTCATTTCTAAAAACTAGATACCCGGTGGAGACCAGGGAGGTGTGTGTTGCGTCGATCCCCCACCATTTTTTCGCAGAATCCCCTGCAAACCTCAATAGCTAAAAAAAAAAAAGGTTTTCCTCACATTTCAGTGTGGGATAGTTGTGGATTCACAGGGCCCACACAAATTTCCCACCACCCAGCATTCTCTTAGGTCTCCCGATAAAAATACTACCTCGCTTGAGTGGGAGGGCTAAGGGGTTGCGAAAGGGAGTGTCCCAAAACTCATTGTGGAGACATCAAAATTATCTATGACAAAATTATCTGGTTTTGCAAGATGGGCACCTGCATTTTTGGTCCTAGGCTCGGCGGCCATCTAGGGAAACCTACCAAACGCAGACATTTCTGAAAACTAGACACCCAGGGAGTCCAAGGATGTGTGGTTTGCTTGGGTACCCCAATGATGTCTTACCCAGAATCCCCTTCAAATCTCAAATTTTGCTGTGGGTACACCATGCTGGCACAACTTGCCTACCACCTGACATTCCCCTGTCTCCTGAAAAAAATGATGCTTCACTTGTTTGGGTGGCCAAGGGTCTGCGACTGGGAAAGGCCAAAAACCTAGAGATTGAGGAAATAGCACAGCAAGCTCTAAGCACCCTATTTTTTTAAACATGTTTTTAGGCGATTCTGCATTGGACACCCAAACAAGTGAGGAAATGTGTGCCTGCATGGTGTTCTCAAACAGAAATGTGAAGATAATATAATTTTCTTTGCAAAATTTGAGATTTGTTGGGGATTCTTGGTAAAAAAAACATTGGGAGATCCACTCATGCCACACCTCCCTGGACTCTCCCAGGTGTCTAGTTAGGTCTCGGCTTGGCAGCGCATGTGCTGTCTTTTTGAAAGATGCTGTATACAGTATTGGGAGGGAAGCTCCGCCCACTTTCCATCTATGTTCTTCATTGACTTCAATCTTAAATGGTGCATTTGTTCATGTTGTTAGTTCCTCCTCCAGACGGTCATGTTGTCATTTATATCGCCCTGAGTTGGCAGGGTGTGCCCAGACGTGGGTCCCTTGCTCACTCTACCACTGGATTAAAGCTAGCCTGGCTGATGAGGGGTTGTTACCCCGAAACTGGTCCCAGGATGCTTGTTTCCGGTCCAGGGAATGGCTTGGCAGTTCGGGCTGGACTGTTCCCATAAGTCACAGGGTCAGACTGATTTGCATATGGCCATGTCTGAACTGGGGTGGTGGAGTGAGCTAAAGAATGGTGATGGATTAAACCCAGATCAGTTGACTGGGGGGTGAGTGTTTGATTTGCTCAAGCACTCCCGTCCATCATCCCCTTTGATGTAATTTATATCCTTCCCTGGCTATTGGTCCCTTTATTCCAAAATTATTTTTGCCCCTATATCACTCGCCCTCCCCCTGCCTCAGTCCGTGACACCCCGCCCCTCCTTCAGCCTCCCCCACTCCCGTTCCTGCCTTCCTTGACCCCACCCTTCCATTTCCAATGCAATATGTTTCGCGTCAAAACGCGCCCTATTGCATTAAGAAATGCTTGTTTGGCATGTAATTGGTGGGTCATTTGCACTCTTTTGTCTTGCATTCGCACGATGCCTTACATCGTAGCATGCGTGAGTTACAATTTACATCAGGAGGCAGAGACAGCACAAGGTAGGAATTTGACCTCTCTTGCTAGTCTGGCAACAGATATGTGCAGAGCGGGGGGACAGCAGCAGCCCAGCTAACCTACCAGGGGAAGCACAGAGCGCGGTGAACACTCTCCCCCAGAGCACTTGATAGCTTACTTAAATTGTGACAGTCGCACCACACACCTCGCTTTTAAAAGCGACAGACGCCCTGGAGAACCGTGCCTTATGGGCCGGGCAGCGCAGGGCACGCCTTAAATCTCTGAGTTCACCTGCCTTGTCGGACAGAGACACGAGACACTCTGTTAGGCGTAGAAAATCAGGTTTATTAGCTGCAGCTAAGCACAGTTGTCCCAGAAGTACAGAGTAGGTTCTCTGGAGACTGCCACTTTATTCCGTGGCGCACAATCTTTTATAGCACACATATTTACAACGTATACTCCCAATGCGTACAAGACTGACCAATAGAAAAAGTTGCAAAACAAGCTATCGAATATCTCAAATACGCCCTTCTTTCAGGCCCAGTATTCACCCCTCCCCTCAAGTTAATCAATACTAGTGCCTACAATCCAATTTGCAGGTGGCAGGACGTATTTGTGTGCCTCAAAGAACAGTTATGTAACAAGAGAATACAAGGAGAGAATAGCGAAGGCCAGTCGGATAAGATAAAGTAAGGAAAGAATAGGAAAACCCAAACAGTCGGTCGAGACAGGGATTAATCAGCCTAGACATGGATTAGTGAACTCGGCCAGACCCTGACATCGGTTTCGTAAACAAGGGCAGCGGGTTACTTTTAAACAGAAGAGACACGTAGCAGCTGGAAAAGGCAAAAACACTCCGTTCGCCGTGCTGCCTGAGTGAGGGCAACACAAAATGGCGACGGGACACAAAATGGCGCTCAAATACGAGACAAAGTCGAAAACCGAAGAACCTCAGACCCTCCTTTTGCCATTACTCAGACAAAACACAAAGGACTCAAGTTAGTCTGAGTCGATGTCAATGGTCATGAGGTCGTCAAGCTGTTGCTGCAACCTCATTTTAATGTTCTCTGTTTTCTGTGACACAGGCCTTGGGACACACATGGTGGCACAAAGACCGCAGATGGCAGGGCCACACTGTCAACAAAGACAACAAGAAAAAATGATGGCTAAAACCATTCCAAGGAAGGTTAATACCTTCCATCCCCATGTGGACAGTAGTCCCCAAAACCATCCCATCACAGACCAACCTCCTGTGTCCTGGTGAATAGACTTGGAAATTACGTGCAACTTAGAGATGGCTTGGTATACTGTAGGGGCATTATCAGGAATATAAATGCAGCAACTAGACCCAATCAATTTACAGACTTCTCCTCGATCTGCAAGGACAATGTCTAGAACTATTTGGTTCTGCAAAGTCATAAGGCGATCCGCCTGAAGTTCGGCTGTTAGATTACTCAAGGCTCCAGAAGTCACATTTATTGTAGCCTCAACAACACGAACTAACTGTCTAATTTTTCTGCTATTGGCCATTGGGCCCCAAAAAGGAAGTCTCCTCCCTCTTGTCTTGCTGTGTCTTCAGAAATGATAACCCCTCTGCCATATCCTGGACGAACTCAAGGGGAAAGCAGACATCAATCTCCCCCAGGCCTTGGTCCTCCTCGATTTGTCCGCTGCGTTTGACACGGTCGATCATTCTATCCTTCTCGGCCGTGTCAGCTCAGCGGGCATCCGGGGCGCCGCCTTTTCCTGGCTCGCGTCCTTCCTTCAGGGCAGTACCCAAGCGGTTCATCTTTCAGGCTTCTCTGCTCCTCCTCGCTTGGTCACCTGTGGGGTCCCCCAAGGTTCTTCACTTTCTCCTCTCCTTTTCAATCTTTATATCTATCCTCTTATTACTTCTCTTCTCGAGTTGGGGGTCTCTGGATACAACTACGCGGATGACCTCCAGCTTGTCTTTGATCTTTCCTCTCCTTCTGTTTCGCTTCCTAAGTTTTGTTCCACCTTAGTCTTTATATCCGAATGGATGAGCTTCAATCACTTGAAGCTCAACCCGGACAAGACGGAGCTTGTCCTCACGGGTGGCCCCTCTAATCCTTGGTCCACGGTTCACTGGCCCCCCTCCTTTGGTTCACCCCCTTCACCGGTTTCTTCTGTTCGGACCTTGGGCATCAAGGTCAGTCATGATCTGACTATAAATGCCCAAGTCAGCTCCGTAGTATCTTCTTGTTTTCTGTCCCTCCGCCTCATTCGGAAGATCTCTCGGTATTTTTCTGCAGAAGCCCTTAAAACCATAGTCATGGCCCTTATCACCTCCCGCCTCGACTATGGGAATGGCTTGTACGTGGGCATACCTGCCTACGAAACCCGCCGTCTTCAGGCCATTCAAAACCAGGCTGCCCACCTCATTCTTCGCCTTCCCAAATCCTCCTACATCACCCCTGCACTCAAGTCTCTTCATTGGCTTCCTGTGCACTCCAGATCTATTTTCAAATTGGCCTGTCTGGCCTTTCGCGCTCACATCCATTCAGCTCCCTTCTTTATCGGATCCCTCATCACCCCTCACGTCCCCAGCCGCACCCTCCGTTCCTCTTCTCTTTCCCTTCTTCACGTCCCCGCTTCCGTAAATCCAGAACGGGAGGCACCCGATTTTCGGTTCTGGCCCCCCAGATCTGGAACAGTCTCCTCTGTTTATTCGCTCTATCCCTATCTATACCCACTTCCGCAAAGCTCTCAAAACCTTCCTGTTTTCCCAAGCATTTCCTTGCTAGTTTTCCCGCGCCCCCTCTGTGAGTCCGGTCAAACCCCCAGCGCCAGGAAGCCGCTTGGCCGCAGTGCGCTTAATTAAGTTCTTTTTCCATTCCATATCTTTTTCTGTGATGACCTGAAGAAGCAGTGTATGTCGGAGGAAGAAGAAAAGCCACATAACACGTTCCTGAAAAATAGGTGGGAAGCCATGTGTAGGCTCTGTCGTGACAGGCAAAATATGTGCCTTGAGATGGCACTAATGGTAAAGAAATCTGGGGTGAATAGATGTATGTATGAGAACAAACACTTTTCCTGTTGGTTTTTAATATTTTGACCATTTATCTGCAGACATAAATTACCTCGATGAGGTACGGTCCAAATTGGTGAGGATCTTCTTCGTCTAGCCTTATCAGTGAGGCTAGTAACGTAACGAGTCACGTTCCAACCACCATACGCTCGTTTCTCATCAACGGGAATCTTACCAATTTCAGCAATTTTAGCCATGGTCACTATTCCCTTTATCAAAGAACTATGACTAAAATCTGCTCCACCACCATATGAATTACCAGGAGGATATCGAAGTTGATTCTGGTATGCATTAGAAAACATGGCTAAATAAGCCCAAGCGGAACCTTCGTAGGAAAATGGAAGGACTAAATATGGCATCCCTCTCTCTGTGTTATGGGGAATGAGCCCACAAACCCAACAGTCAGTGGTATTAACTACCAGTTGATGCTGATGTAACAACTGGATGAATGAACTGTTAAAATATTCTGTTCTCCTAATTTGCTCATGCTCAGGGAGTGTATGGAACTGATGCGGGAAGGCAGTAGTAGAAAAAGGCAAAGAAACAGAAGTAGAAACAGGTGCTTGCTGCATAGTGTGGACAACCCAACCCACACAAGCCAGTAAAATACATGAACATATTAAAATGCACAAAGTTACGCCACATGGACTAAACAACAATTTCTTACATTTACTTTTCATTTCTTGCTTTTTATCATTCTTTTCCACTTTAATATCCATTCTCTAAAGCGTTGCTCACGGTAATCTTCCTGGATCACTTAGTTGTGGTTATTAGCCGTCCTATGACACTGCAAGTCCTGCAGACCTACTGTCACTACTCAGGTCACAGCCTAAGACTCATACCGTGACCCTGCAACTTGATGGATAGTAAAAAAGAATGTCTCTCAAAAGTGTAACCAGAAAAAAAGAAAACGAGAAAAAAGTTCAATTGTTCTTAATCAGTCTAGGTCTTAGGTTGTACCGTGTCTTGTCAGGTACCGTTTGCTCTCGAAACAAAGTCTCTGAATTTGTTGTGTTCAATCGCAGATGTGATGGTACAGCTTCTTGCAACACGTCGTCGTCTTCTTTTTCAGACCTTGTCCGATCCAGACGTGCACTACTGAAAGGTAAACACCGAGGGACCCTTTCGCCTTCACTATCACCTACACCCTTACGGACCCACTGATAAAAAGGCAAAGGCAAAGGTACCCTCTTGCAGTACACGCCGTGGATCCAATTCTTCTTTTCGACGACCTTTACTGCTGTACGTGTCACCAGAAGAACTTGCCGAGGCAGCCCCCAAGGACGTTCCAGATTCTTTTTCCGCTGAAAATTCTTGAGGCAGACCCAGTCACCGGGTTGGATGGAGTGATCTGGATCTGTGGAGGCATCCGGCAAAGCATTTTGAACCTGTTGGTGAAGAACACGCAATTTAGTGGTGAGGTCATGTAAGTAGTGGTACACAGACAAAATATCGAGTTTTAAATTTTGATATACAATTATATTGAAGTTTAAATATTGAAGGGACATAATATAGAAGGTAAGTAATATCGACACTCTTAATATCGATATTAGTAATATCGAAGTTTTAAATATCGATGTCAGTAAATCGAAGTAAATAATTTCGATGTTACTAATATCGATTTTTAAAAAAATTTTGTGTATATTATATTGTATTTATTATGTTTAATAATTTATTTTTAATGTAATTTAATTAAATGTTGTCTTTTAGTACTGTAGCGGGTTGTGGGTTTATAGGGGAATAGGGTGGGAAGTAATTTAATTATGTTAAATTCATTATTAATTAGTAGGAATTATAAATTAATTTATTGAGAATAATTTTTAAATAATTATAATTAATTGAATAATTGATAAATATGTTCTGTAGCGGGTTATGGGTTTATAGGGGAATAGGGTGGGAAGTAATTTAATTATGTTAAATTAATTATTAATTAGTAGGAATTATTAATTAATTAATTGAGAATTATTTGTAATTAATATTAATTATTTGATTAATTGACAAATATGTTCTGTAGCGGGTTATGGGTTTATAGGGGAATAGGGTGGGAAGTAATTTAATTATGTTAAATTAATTATTAATTAGTAGGAATTATTAATTAATGAATTGAGATTTCTTTTTAATTAAATTAAAATAATTGATTAATTGATAAATATGTTCTGTAGCGGGTTATGGGTTTATAGGGGAATAGGGTGGGAAGTAATTTAATTATGTTAAATTAATTATTAATTAGTAGGAATTATTAATTAATTAATTGAGATTTCTTTTTAATTAAATTAAAATAATTGATTAATTGATAAATATGTTCTGTAGCGGGTTATGGGTTTATAGGGGAATAGGGTGGGAAGTAATTTAATTATGTAGAATTAATTATTAATTAGTAGGAAGCATACATTAATTGTTATTAATTGGTAAATAATTATAATTAATTGGTAATTAATTTTAAATAATTCATTAATTGATAAATGTGTTGTGTTGCGGGTTGTGTGTTTATAGGGGAATATGGTGGGAACTAATTTTAATGTAATTAAGTAATAATGAATTATTTTTTATAAGTATGTTATTTCAACCCCTAGGCTATCCAACACTTTCCCTACTGTTGCACTCTCTGGAGTGGGAATAGTAATTTTTACCCCTACGCTATCCAACACTTTCCCTACTGTTGCACTCTCTGGAGTTGGAATAGTAATTGTTACCCCTACGCGATCCAACACTTTCCCTACTGTTGCACTCTCTGGAGTTGGAATAGTATTTGTTACCCCTACGCTATCCAACACTTTCCCTACTGTTGCACTCTCTGGAGTTGGAATAGTAATTGTTACCCCTACGCTATCCAACACTTTCCCTACTGTTGCACTCTCTGGAGTTGGGATTGTAATTTTTAATCCTACGCTATCCAACACTTTCCCTACTGTTGCACTCTCTGGAGTTGGAATAGTAATTGTTACCCTACGCTATCCAACACTTTCCCTACTGTTGCACTCTCTGGAGTTGGAATAGTAATTGTTACCCCTACGCTATCCAACACTTTCCCTACTGTTGCACTCTCTGGAGTTGGAATAGTAATTGTTACCCCTACGCGATCCAACACTTTCCCTACTGTTGCACTCTCTGGAGTTGGAATAGTATTTGTTACCCCTACGCTATCCAACACTTTCCCTACTGTTGCACTCTCTGGAGTTGGAATAGTAATTGTTATCCCTACGCTATCCAACACTTTCCCTACTGTTGCACTCTCTGGAGTTGGAATAGTAATTTTTAATCCTATGCTATCCAACACTTTCCCTACTGTTGCACTCTCTGAAGTTGGAATAGTAATTGTTACCCCTACGCTATCCAACACTTTCCCTACTGTTGCACTCTCTGGAGTTGGAATAGTAATTGTTACCCCTACGCTATCCAACACTTTCCCTACTGTTGCACTCTCTGGAGTGGGAATAGTAATTGTTACCCCTACGCTATCCAACACTTTCCCTACTGTTGCACTCCTTGGAGTTGGAATAGTAATTGTTACCCCTACGCTAACCAACACTTTCCCTACTGTTGCACTCTCTGGAGTGGGAATAGTAATTTTTACTCATACACTATCTAAAATGTATTTAGCTTTTTTATTGGTATTATGTTGTTATTAATTGTTATTTATGTGATTATTTTATGTATATAAATGTATTAGTAATTTATTATATTTTTATTTTTTTATAAGTTATAAAAATAATTAATTTAGAGTTAATATTAATGAAAAATATATTATGTATGATATATTTATTAATATTAATTTGTATTACATTATGTATTCATTTTAAATATTATAGTACATTTTTCAGTTTCAGTTTCATCAACTTTTATTCGATTATCAATTAATATAATCATAAAAAGTACATACAAAAAGGTTATCAGCAGATGAATGAGTTTAAAAATAAGTCAGAGTATGAAAGATTTTTAGTACAAATTAAAATTTTCGGTTCTGTATAGTTCTAGATTAGATTAGCTTGGAGCATTACTACGTATTGTTAAGACTGCTTTAAGATAAGTTACTATAAGTTTGGCTTCATGAGGCGTGTTCAAAGATTGCAAATAGAGAAACGCAGAATAACATTGTCTGTGGCCACTAGATCGAAGAAGTGGAATAATCCACGTTTTTCGTGGGAGTTTATAGTATTTGCAAAATAGAACAACATGGATCGTAGACTGTGGGGAGATTCCATCGCAGGGACAGTTCATCAGGTTGCGGGACCAATCATGGGTTTCCGGAAATGAAACCAAGCGAAAAAAGATGTTAAAGCGAAGTCTTGTTAATAAAAACTTTTCATGGTTTGATAAAAAATACGTCAGATAGGCTTGTATGCCTTTGCCAAAATTGTTGGGCACAGATTTTTTAGTTTGATGGTTTTGAGATCTCTGCTTGGTTCCGTAATTCCCTCAAATGACCCAGACACATTGATTTTAACTGTTTCCTGGAAATGTCTTCTGCCGAGGCAGGATCTTCGAAGTAGGACTGATGGTCCAGGTCTTTGAAGAAGTTCCATATATAGGATAGCCAAGGAATTTTTCGCCAGTTTGTCAAGGCTAGACAGTCTGTGATAAGGGAACGAGTTAAGTGACATTCGGGGTTGGTCCACATTCGATGCCACAGTAAAATTGGCTGGCAACGGATGGTGTCGGTGATGTATTCCATGTCAAGCTCGCGGTGGGAAGCTAGTATCGGGGAACTTTGGGGAAGAGCTAAAATGTATTTTATAAAGGCATTTTCAGTTACCTGTAGCTGATCTGTGCGACCATAACCACAGACTCCTGCTCCATAGGTGGCCACACTATGGCATTTTGCATAATATATGGTCAGGAGTTCGGGTGGCGCTGGTTTCCCCAGTTTCCTCGAGAAAGAGGTCAGTGCCGATGTTGCACGACGGAAATGAAGATTTCTGGCGTCAATTGCCTTTCGCCAGTTCATTGCTTCGTCCACTAAGATTCCCAGGTATGGGTAAACTGAGGTTTTTTCCAGTTTTGTTTTGTCGACCATTATCGATTTGGGGTTTTTAACCCTAAGACCGATGTGCATTGTAAAAGTTTTCTTAATATTTATTTTGAGGCCAAGTGAGTCCATGAATGTTGCATATTTATTGATTTGTATCTGAAGTTGGTTCAAAGTCCGTGCTAAAATGACAGAATCGTCAGCATACAGCAATGTGGGTATCGGACGGTGGTTTATCTGGGGTAAGTCCCGGCTCCCTTTCAGCATAGCCTGTTCAAGCCCGTTTGTATAAAGATTGAACAGGAAGGGAGCCAGTACACATCCCTGTCTTACTCCCTTCGTTATTAGAAATGAACGGGACAACTCGCCGCTGGTACCAAATCTTACTCGTCCTACGGCGTTAGAATAAAGTTCTCGTAGGAAAGTTATTATTGGGGGGTCCACTCCAAGGTCGCTGAGTGTTTGCCAAAGTTTTGCATGTTGGACACAATCAAATGCCGCACTTAGGTCGACATAGACAAGGAATATGTTACCTCCTTTAGCGTGAACGTATTTCCCAGCCAGGAGGACGAGGTTGAGGGCCTGCTCCACAGTCCCAAGCCCCCTCTGGAATCCATATTGCAGGTCGGTTATGATGTTATTCTCCCGGGCCCAAGATTGTAAACGGTCCAGGAGTACTCGGCCCGCGATCTTTCCCATGGAGTCCAGAAGGGAGATTGGTCTGTAGCAAGCAGGATCATTACGGTCGCCTTTTTTAAAGATTGGTAAAAGGGTAGATATTGACCATGACTGGAAAAGGCCGACCGAAGTTACAGCTGACATGACCCGGGTGATTATCTGCGACCAAAAGTCTACGTTATGGAGGAACAGGTCCATTGGAACGCCATCAGGGCCAGGAGCCTTACCAGATTTGGATGCCCTGATTGCTTTTATGACTTCGCTGAGGTGGAAATGAATCTTTATCGGGTAGGTGTTATTTCCCACTGGATGGTTATCGTTTATTACTGGACAATTGTCTTCTGCGGATAAGTATTATTTTGTTAATATTAGATTTTTATTTAATAAAAAAAAAACAATATTTTACAAAAAACAATATTTTTGTCATTCTATATATTTTTTTCGATATATTTGTACTTACCTTGTTAGGGATAGGATTCCTATATTTTTGACTTCGATATTTTTGTTCCGATATTTTTGTATATCGATATTTGTGTTATCGATATTTTGTCAGACATTCGTAAGTAGTCAATCAACATAGGATACGGGATATCAGAGTACTTCTTAGGTCGAGGGACTCCCCAGACGTTAGCTGGGCGCCCAAAAATGACCTCGTATGGGCTGAGTCCTAAACGAGAATGTACAACTGTTCTCGTAGATAAGAGTGCCAAAGGTAAAGCATCGGGCCCAGCAAGACCCATGCTGGCCTGAATCTTCGCCAGTTTGAGCTTGAGGGTGCCCTTATAGCACTCTACAAAACCTGCTGACTGAGGGTGGTTTGCCGCATGGAATTTCTGCCTAATACCAAGACCCGCACACACCTTCTGCATAATTTGGCCTACAAATTCACTTCCATTGTCACTCCAGACAATTCGTGGCAAACCAAACCTTGGGAAGAATTCCTTCAAGAGGACTTTAGCAGTGGACAAAGCAGTATTATCCTTTAGGGGGTAGGCCTCTATCCATCTGGAATAGGCACACACCACCACCAGAACATACATGAGATTATTAGAATGTTCCATGTGAATGTAGTCAATTTGTAATACCTCAAAAGGATACATAGGGGGAGCAAAATTACCTGCCGGAGTTGGGGTTCCATTTCCTGGATTATGCATCAAACAAACAATACAATGTTTCACCACATTTTCTGCACATTTAGGGATTCCTTCATTCTGCCATACTGGAGCCAGAAGCTTACATATTCCTTTCGCACTGATGTGGGCTGGACCATGCACCATAGTAACTACAGGCAGTACATAGGCGTCTGGTAACAGCCAACGCTGGTGTTCTGACAATTCCGTCCAACACCCTGTCGCATCCAACATTCCCGTACTTTCTCTCCACTTACTCAATTCCTTCACGGTTGCCTCTTCTTGAATCATTCTCACACTTTCTACCGTGTCCTCACACATTCCTCCTTCTCTAACCCATCTTGCAGGGCCTGCAACATATTATGCGACTTGTAGCATCTCTCCCTGTTTCTTTCGCTACCTCGTCTGCAAAAGCATTCCCGCGACCCACATCATCAGTGATCCTTTTATGTGCACTACACTTCACTATTGCTATTTGGGTAGGCAAAACAAGTGATTCAAGAAGATCAGTTACCAACTGACCATGCTGTATTTTAGTCCCATGGGAAGTAAAGAATCCTCTCTCCTTCCACAAGCAGCCGAAGCTGTGAGCCACGCCAAAGGCGTATTGGCTTTCGGTGTAAACATTCACTCTCTTTCCCTTAGCCAACACACACGCTCTCGCCAGTGCAATCAACTCAGCTGCTTGAGCTGAATTCTGTGTAATGCGTGCTGTCTCTACTACTGTATGCAAGGTGGTAACAGCATAGGCCGCAGTCGTCCCACCATTGGGAAGCTTGAAACAAGACCCATCCACCCATAGGATCCCATCCGGGTCCACGAGTGGTGTATCTTTTAAGTCTATTCTGCCTTTCGTTTCCTCCTCTGTACGGAGAAAACAATCATGCTGTTCTTGGGTGTCTTTCTCTTCTGGAATGGGTAAGTGTTGCTGGATTTAAAATATTACATCGCTTGATGTGTATATGACTAGCCAAAAGCGTCAGCTCATACCCAGACAAACTGGCACTCGTGAGATGTTGTGTTTTCGTTCTGTTCAAAAGAGTATCTACTGCATGTGGCACCATAACATTAAGAGTATGATCTAATACCAGTCCAGCAGATTGACAAATGGAGATCGCTGCTGCTGTAGCTCTGAGACAACTAGGCAATGCATTGGCTACTGGATCCAATGTAGCTGAAAAATAGGCACATGGCCACTGTTTCGCTGTTTGCCTCCAAATTGTTGCGTTAAAACTGACAATGCACAACCTTCTTTTTCATGTACATAGAGTGTGAAAGTGTTAGAAGGGGCGATCTCAGAGGGCCAGGTTGTGCTCACCCAGACACCCCAAGACCCACCTCTTCCACAGAACTTGCCGAGTCTTGATTGTGAGGTCCTCACCGGGGAGGACTTTGGGTCTGGGATCGTACACACGGAGCTCACACCACACTACGAACAGACACTACACCGTTGGATTTTAGGAACAAGTTCTTTATATAAGCAAATAACGAAGGAAGCACTCTTATATACACAGTGGCCACAGGACCACAAAGTCTCTGAGGATTCGGGAAGAGGGAAGCGGGACAGTCTTTTAGTCTCTGGGTCAGTACGAGGCGTACCCTACGCACAGCTCTCAATCCTCGAGCCGGGGGGTACGGGATGGTGGTCGTACTGGTTGCCTCACCTTCGTCGAGTCGGCTCGGTCGTGATGGTGGTCTCGATGGTCCAGCCGGACCAGAGTACTCCTCGAGCCGTGACGAGGTCAGCAGGGCTCGATCGGGAGAGGTTCGTGAGAGCCGCGACAGCGTCAGCAGGGCTCGGATGGTCTTAGAGGTCGAGCCGCGACAGCGTCAGCAGGGCTCCGAGGGTCTTTAGAGATCGAGCCGCGACAGCGTCAGCAGGACTCCGGTGGTTCAGTTCCTTAAGGCGAAGAAGGAGCCGCGACAGCGTCAGCAGGGCTCAGAGGTTCCAGGTGAGTCTTCTTAGGGTCAGCCGCGATCAGATCAGCAGGCTTCAAGTCCAAGATACAACTGCCCGCTAGTTGTTGGGCGGGCCCAGTTATAGTCCTTTTGCTCTTTGATCTCCGGACCTTCGCAGGCAGAGGTCTCCTGCCCGGGGGGGCTGGTCATTGGTGAGGTCCGGCGGTCGGCTCTTTGATCCCTTTGAAAGATGGGTCCAGGAATTCCCAGACGCCCAGCGGGTCTGGAGCCAGCCAGAGGGGAGGCCAGAGGGGGGATCGAAACTGGCCCACAGGGGAGGGCCAAAGGTGTGACAGACACCAGCCCCTCAGGGGCGGCCGGAGGTGCCATCGAAACTCCCTGGCTTATCTCACTCGGGGAGCCCTTTACCCCCCAGCAGGGACTGGCGCGCCTGTGGAGTCTGGGTTCCGCTGGGGCCGGGGTCATGCTAGGCCCAGGGAGACAGGGATGACGGGAAGGGAAGATGGCGTCCGAACCTTGTGGGGCATGCCATGTTAGGCGCTCGGAGCCGGACGTGGAGCGGGAAAGGCAGGCCTGGTCGAGGTTCTAGGGGGATCTAGGCTTAACTGGAGTAGGACGACCAGGCTCGGGGGGCAGCTACACTAGCGGGGCGGCTGCGCAGAGGACTCGGGGTACAGCCCTACGCTCACAGGGGGTGGAGGGACAGAGAAGGACCACGCCAGGAGGCCGGGTCCAACACGCGTCCCCCCCAGCTGAAGGCGGGGAGAACTACCCATCCTCTTGGGGGTTCTCTTCGCTGAGGCGGAAGAATCGGGACAGGCCGTCTGCGTTGGCGTGGTCAGAACCAGGCCGGTGCTCAACAGTGAAGTCCATCCCCTGGAGGGAGATGGACCAGCGCAGCAATTTGGGATTCTCCCCTCTCATCTGCATTAGCCACCGGAGAGGTCGGTGGTCGGTCTGGGTAGGGCCTCAGCTTCTTCAGGGCCCAAACTACCGCGAAGGCCTCCCGCTCGATGGTGCTCCACCTTTGTTCTCGAGGGAGTAGCCTCCGGCTAATGAATGCCACTGGGTGGTCTCGGCCGTTCTCATTCACCTGGGACAGGACTGCTCCGATGCCATGCTCGGACGCGTACGTCTGGACTACAAACTCTCGTGAGTAGTCGGGGGCCTGTAGGATGGGGGCAGTGCACATGGCGTCTTTTAAAGTTTCGAACGCCTCTTGGCAGGCGGAGGTCCAGCTGACTTTCTTTGGCTGGTTTTTGGAGGTTAACTCCGTGAGGGGGGCTACGATGCTGCCGTAACTCTTGATGAACCGGCGGTAGTATCCCATGAGCCCTAGAAACGCCCGCACTTCCGTCTGGGTCGTGGGGGCCTCCCAGGCCACGATGGCATCGATCTTGGGCTGGAGGGGGGCTACGAGGCCGCTTCCGACCTGGTGCCCGAGGTAGATTACGGACCCTTGTCCGATCTGGCACTTGCTTGCCTTAATGGTGAGACCGGCCCTTCTCAGGGCCGTCAGCACCGCCCAGAGGTGCTGGAGGTGCTCGGGCCAGTGGGAACTGTACACTGCGATATCGTCCAGATACGCAGCGCTGAACTCCTCCAATCCAGCCAGTACCTGGTTCACCAGTCTCTGGAAGGTGGCGGGGGCGTTCTTCATCCCGAAGGGCATCACCCGGAAATGGTAGTGACCATCCGGGGTGGAAAAAGCGGACCTTTCCTTAGCTCCCTCGGTGAGGGCGATCTGCCAGTATCCACTGGTCAGGTCGAACATGCTAAGGAAGCAAGCAGCCCCAAGGCGATCGATAAGCTTGTCGGCTCGGGGGATGGGATGAGCATCGGTTCTGGTGACTGCGTTGAGCCCGCGGTAGTCAACGCAGAACCTCAGCTCGGGAACAGCACCGGGGGCGGCTGCCTTCGGAACCAGGACCACGGGACTAGCCCATGGGCTGTCAGAGGCTTCGACCACCCCGAGCGCTAGCATCTTTGATACCTCGGCCTTGATACAGGCCCGGACTCGGTCAGGGACGCGGTAGGCTCTGTGTCAGACCGGTGGGCTGTCCCCGGTGTCCACATCGTGGACGCACCAGTTGGTGACGCCGGGGGTGAGGGAGAAGAGGTCCGAGAACTGTCCCAACAACTGGCGACAGTCTTCGCGCTGCTCGGGAGAGAGGGAGGAGGAGAGACTCACCCCCTCTACGGAGCCATCTGTTTCTTTCACGCACAGGAGATCGGGGAGAGGCTCCGTTTCTTCTTCTTCCCCATCGTCCGTGGCTAGGAGCAAGCTCAACTCGGACCGGGCGAAGTGGGGCTTGAGGCGGTTCACGTGAAGGACCCGCAAGGGGTTCCTGGGGGACTCTACATCGATGAGGTAGGTCACCTGACTCTTGCGCTCTACCACCTTGAAGGGCCCTGTCCTCTTGTCTTGCAGGGCACAGGGCTCTACGGGGGCCATAACCCAGACCTGCTGTCCGGGCTGAAACTCGACCAGAGTGGAATTTTGGTCATACCACCGTTTCATTTCTTCTTGGCTGGCTTCGAGGTTGGCCTCAGCCAGTTCCCGGAACTTCCTCGTCTGGTTCCGGAGGGCCAAAATGTATCGAAACACATCGGGAGGGGGCTCTGGGGCCGCCGTCTCCCACCCTTCCTTGACCAGGGTGAGGGGTCCCCAGACGGGGTGCCCGTAGAGCAGCTCGAAGGGGCTGAACCCCAGGGATTTCTGGGGGACTTCGCGGTACGCGAAAAGGAGACAGGGAAGGAGGACGTCCCACTTACGCCTCAGGGGCTCTTCGAGTCCCATGATCATTCCTTTGAGGGTCCAGTTGAAGCGTTCCACCAGACCGTTACCCTGGGGGTGGTATGGGGTGGTGAACTTGTACGTCACCCTACATTGGTGCCAAAGGGACTTCATGTATTTCGAGATAAAGTTGGTCCCTCGGTCACTGACGACTTCTCGAGGGAATCCGACCCGGGAGAAGATGGCCATGAGGGCCCGCCCTACTACGGGGGCGGTCACCGCTCGGAGGGGAACGGCTTCGGGGTATCGGGTGGCATGGTCCACCAAGACAAGGATAAAGCTGTGCCCCAAGGAGGTCCGGGGGTCGAGGGGGCCCACAATGTCGATTCCCACCCTCTCAAAGGGGGTACTGACCACGGGGAAGGGTTGGAGAGGAGCCTTGCGCTTCCCTCCGCTCTTTCCGCTGGACTGACAAGTGGGGCAGGACTTACAGTGGGCCTCCACATCGGAGCGCATGCCCGGCCAGTAGAAGTGGGTGACCAGGCGCTGGTACGTCTTGTCTTGTCCCAAGTGTCCCGCCAGGGGCACGTCATGGGCCAGGTTCAGGAGGAAGCCGCGGAAGCGTAGGGGGACCACCAGCACTCGGCCGGACCCTAGCTCGGCGGACTTTTGCTCGCTGTATAATAGGCCGTTTTCCCAATAGATAAAGTGGGAGCCGGACTGGTCACCGGCGGCCTGGGCGGCGGCCTGCTGCCGCGGTCCCACCAGGGATGGACAGGAGGTCTGCTCTAGGCAGAACTCCTCTCGGGACGGTCCCCCTTCTTGGCGCCATTGGGCCAGCTCAGGAAGGTCGTCCAAGCTCGGGGTCGGTTCGACGTCGGGGCCGCGGGGCCCTGCGTCGGGGGGAAAGCTCTCCCCAGGGAATAGCTCAGGGGTCTCAAAGGGTTCAGGGACCTCGGGGTCCTCGGGGGTCACCGGGGCTGCCTCTAAGGTCGCCTCTTCGGGGGTGGCCCTTTGGGCGGTCATCGACCGGGTACTCACACAGGCCCACTCGGGTAGGCCCACCATCTCTAAGTGGGTCCTTTTCTCAACCCGCTGCCATGGGGAGCTCTCTAGATCGTTGCCGAGCAGGCAGTCCACCGGCATGTCGGAGCGGACCGCCACTCGTAACTCTCCAGAGACGCCCCCCCATTCAAACGGGACTTGAGCTATCCGGCAGGTGCGGACGGAGTTATCGGCTGCAATCACCCTGCAGGAGATGTGGGGAACAATCTGGGCTTCGGTGACGAGGTGCCGTTTGACGGCGGTGATACTGGCCCCAGTGTCTCGGAGCGCCCCTATGTGATGGCCATTGACAGTCACCTGCTGTCGGTATTTCTCTGTGTTGTCGGGTAGGGGAGCCCCGGGGACCATCTCCCTATCACCCAGGGAGACTAACATCATAGCTGCGGGGTCTGCTTCCTCGAACTCTTCCTCCCCCTCCTCTTCTAGAGCTACTGAGGTAATGTGGCGCACTGGGAGCCCTGCAGCGGCAGGCTTCTGGAACAAGGGGCAGCGGGGGTCATTGGCATAGTGCCCGGGTTTCTGGCAATGGTAGCAGGCTTGGCTGACCCGGGGCCCCGGCCTAGCTGGGGGAAACCCTGCGCGCGCTGTGGGAGGTGAGGTACCTGGCTGGTTTCTGGGGGGACTGCGCGGGGACCCTACCTGGGAACCCCTCTGTCTATTCTGACCCCCTCCTCCCCTCGGGCGGGATGGTCCTTGTTCGTTTCGGCCAGTGTCCCCTCCGGGCCCCCGGGTTACTCTGGTGCTCACCCAGCGATCGGCCTCGACGGCCAGCTTCCGGGGGTCGGCCAACTTGCTGTCCAGGAGGTGCTGTCGGAGTTCCACAAAGCAATTCAGGGACAAGTGCTCATACGCAATGAGGTTGATGAGTCCCTCGAAGGTGGATACTTTGCTGCCCTTGATCCACCCTTCCAGGGCCCGGCTGTAGAAATTGACATATTCTACCCACGTGGTGCCGGGGATCTTCTTGCATTCTCGGAAGCGTTGGCGGTACATTTCTGGAGTGAGCCCGTACCTTGTGAGGAGGGCCTCTTTCATGTGGCTGTAGGAGGTCTGTTCGGCAGACGGTAGGTCGAGTAGGGTGTCTCTCCCCTCACTCAGGAATCGACCCCACAGCCCGGCTCCCCAATCTTTCTGGGGAACTCGGTGTGAGGTCATAGCTACCTCGTAGGCCTTGAACCATTGCTGGATGTCATCGTTTTTATAATATTCTTTGACCACATCCTTGGGGATGTGGACCTTGGGTTCCACTGGGGGACCAGACTCTCGGGTCGCTGCTGTTTGGTTGCCTTCGTTCCGGGCCTTTAGTTCGATTTCCAATATGCTGCGCTCGTGCTCCAGCTGGAGCTTCTTTCCGTCGTGTTCTCGCTGGAGCTTCTTCTCCTCCAGTTCTCCTTGCAGCCGCAGCTGCTCGATGGCTAGCTTCTTCTCGGCCAGCTTGAGTTCTCCTTCCATTTTCAACCGGGCTAGTTCTAGCTCGTGGTTTCGGTTGCGTTCTCGGTCGGTCATCTCTTCTTGAGACAGACCTCTCTCGGGGCTGTAAATCCGCGTCGGGGACTCTGCTCTTTCTTGCTCTGGGGCGTGGGTTTCGGTCAGGGGTGCTCCCCCTCCATCGGCTTCCGTCGGTGCTGGAGGTTGGGCTCCAGTCTCCACCCAGGCTGTTAGAGCTTGTTGGAAGTCCTCTTTGGTGTTTAATCCCGTTGACGGGATATGGAGATCTTTGCAGAATTGCTTGAGCTCCCGGTGCGAATAGTCTCCCAGAAGCTCCATCTGGAAGGTGGTTTTGTCGGTAGTGACGCTCATGGCTGCTCTTTGTTCGGGTAGTGTGTCAGTGCAGTATGATCCCTAGACGTAGGTTCTTATCGCGACGCTGCCACCAATGTAAGAAGGGGCGATCTCAGAGGGCACGGTTGTGCTCACCCAGACACCCCAAGACCCACCTCTTCCACAGAACTTGCCGAGTCTTGATTGTGAGGTCCTCACCGGGGAGGACTTTGGGTCTGGGATCGTACACACGGAGCTCACACCACACTACGAACAGACACTACACCGTTGGATTTTAGGAACAAGTTCTTTATATAAGCAAATAACGAAGGAAGCACTCTTATATACACAGTGGCCACAGGACCACAAAGTCTCTGAGGATTCGGGAAGAGGGAAGCGGGACAGTCTTTTAGTCTCTGGGTCAGTACGAGGCGTACCCTACGCACAGCTCTCAATCCTCGAGCCGGGGGGTACGGGATGGTGGTCGTACTGGTTGCCTCACTTTCGTCGAGTCGGCTCGGTCGTGATGGTGGTCTTGATGGTCCAGCCGGACCAGAGTACTCCTCGAGCCGCGACGAGGTCAGCAGGGCTCGATCGGGAGAGGTTCGTGAGAGCCGCGACAGCGTCAGCAGGGCTCGGATGGTCTTAGAGGTCGAGCCGCGACAGCGTCAGCAGGGCTCCGGGGGTCTTTAGAGATCGAGCCGCGACAGCGTCAGCAGGACTCCGGTGGTTCAGTTCCTTAAGGCGAAGAAGGAACCGCGACAGCGTCAGCAGGGCTCAGAGGTTCCAGGTGAGTCTTCTTAGGGTCAGCCGCGATCAGATCAGTAGGCTTCAAGTCCAAGATACAACTGCCCGCTAGTTGTCGGGCGGGCCCAGTTATAGTCCTTTTGCTCTTTGATCTCCGGACCTTCGCAGGCAGAGGTCTCCTGCCCGGGGGGGCTGGTCATTGGTGAGGTCAGGCGGGCGGCTCTTTGATCCCTTTGAAAGATGGGTCCGGGAATTCCCAGACGCCCAGCGGGTCTGGAGCCAGCCCTTGGGGAGGCCAGAGGGGTGATCGAAACTGGCCCACAGGGGAGGGCCAAAGGTGTGACAGACACCAGCCCCTCAGGGGTGGCCGGAGGTGCCATCGAAACTCCCTGGCTTATCTCACTCGGGGAGCCCTTTACCCCCCCAGCCGGGACTTGCGCGCCTGTGGAGTCTGGGTTCCGCTGGGGCCGGGGTCATGCTAGGCCCAGGGAGACAGGGATGACGGGAAGGGAAGATGGCGTCCGAACCTTGTGGGGCATGCCATGTTAGGCGCTCGGAGCCGGACGTGGAGCGGGAAAGGCAGGCCTGGTCGAGGTTCTAGGGGGATCTAGGCTTAACTGGAGTAGGACGACCAGGCTCGGGGGGCAGCTACACTAGCAGGGGGGGCTGCGCAGGGGACTCGGGGTACAGCCCTACGCTCACAGGGGGTGGAGGGACAGAGAAGGACCACGCCAGGAGGCCGGGTCCAACAGAAAGGCTTACTGTAATCCGGAGTACCTAACACAGGGGCAGAACACAAAGCAGTACGTAAGTCAGAAAAACTCTTCTGACATTCGTCAGTCCAAGGAAGAGGTTGGGGTGTGTCTTTCAGAGTAAGTGCCAGCAGAGATTTAGCCAACAAAGAAAAATGTTGAATCCACTGTCTACAATAAGAGGTAATGCCCAGAAAAGCACGCACCTCCCTTTGTGTGGATTATACAGACATTTTTGCAATTGCTTGAATACGTTCTGGGGTCAATCGCCTTTCCTACTTCGACAAGAGATGACCTAAGTAGGTAACCTCTTGGCGGCAATATTGTAGTTTAGAGGGTGACACCTTATGATGTAGATCAGACAAATGACGCAAAAGTGAAACAGTCACATTCTTGCAAACATCCTCTGAATCAGCAGCATCTAACAAATCATCTACATATTGAATAAGAGTAGCACCTGGGGGCAAAGAAAAAGCATCAAGCTGAGATTTCAAAGCCTGACTATAAATGGAGGGACTCTCATAATAACCTTAAGGTGCACATTGAAATCCGAAACTTCGGCCTCCGAGAGAGAAGCCAAAGAGATCCCTACTCTCCTCAGCAATAGGAATGCTGAAGAAAGCATTTTTGAGATCAATAACTAAGAACCAAGCAGCTGAAGCAGGTATCATTGTGAGCAAGGCAGTAATATCCGGAACGACAGGAAACTGGGGGACAACAATTTTGTTGACCTCCCGAAGATCGGTCACAAAATGATATACAGGAGGCTGAGAAGGATCAGTGCGTTTAAGAACAGGCAGAACAGGACTATTGCAAACATTTCCTCTTGTTTCTTCAACCACACCCTTCTGAACTAGATCATAAATGATAGCCAACAAAGCTCTTTCACCATCGCTAGAAATCTTATACTGAGGAATGCGTGGCAATTTAACATTGGGATTGACAGTAATCACGTAAGGTGGAATTTGGAGCAAACCAACATTATTCGGACCCGTAGCCCAAAGCGTAGCAGGAAGTAAACGCAATTCGGGTGGCAATTGGTCCTTAGTCAAATACATAGGAGAAACCAATTTATCACCTAAAGTAAGATGTACACCAGAGGGGGTACAATACAACGTTGCATGCAGACGTTTCAATAAATCCAAACCCAACAAATTCTTGCCGCAACCAGTCGGTAAAATGAGCGGGGCCTCCAAATCATAAGGACCAATAGAAATAGGCAAAGGACAAGAAACCGGGTTGGTAACTGGGGCGCCAGAGAATCCTACAGAAAAATTTGTTAAGCCAGACAAAGGTGCCCCAGGGAGTTTGGAGTGAACGATAGAACTTCTCATTGCACCAGTATCCAACAGAAATGGCTCTGAAACACCCAATGCAACAACATTAACATAAGGCCCATTCTGATCCACTGGAACTGATACGACTCCCTTACTTTGCCCATGGCTGTCCTAGCTAGCATGAAAATCCTGATTCCCACTTTCAATACAATAATCGTCATTGTAATGTTGTGCAGACTGAGTATTCTGCTGGTCAAAATAATTCATAGAATTCTGAGGGGGAAAGGTCGCTGCCCCTGAGACAACGCACCTCGCCCTCTACCTATCGGTGCTGATTGAAAACCACCACGGCCTCGCGGCCCTTGCAATCCACCATTATGCTGCAATAAAACCGGACAGCTATTCTTAAAATGACCTTCCTCCTTACAATAGGCACATCGATTAGGACCTAACAAAGGTCGCGGAACAAAGGGTTCAGGTTTCTGTAACAGTTTGTGAAACTGTGAAGGCTGTTGAAATTGGCGCTGAACAGAACGAGGGGGATAAGCCTGTTGCAAAAGAACCTTCGTTTTTAATTCTTTAGTCTTTTTCTCAAGTTTATCCTTTTCCTCCTTATCCCTATTCTAATAATACTGAGCTGTTGCTAATATCTGGGCAGACGAAGAAACGGCCCATGAACTTTCGGAATCTTTTAATTTATGCGATAATTCTGGAAGTAAAGTAAATACAAATTTATCCACGAATAATCGCTGTCCACCCTCAGTACTCAGATCTTGACCACTATGATCGATGAATGTCTCCTCGAAACGAGTAAAGAAATCGGAGACACTCTCATCTTTCTTCTGTTTACACGCAGCTAACTTATCCCAATTAACACGTAAGGCAGGCATCATCGTTTTCATTAAAGTGATGATCCTACCAGGCAATTGAGTAATCAAATCATCGGGTTTAGCACCACCTACTTGTGCTGCATCGGCGGCAGTTATAGCAGCCCAATTACCGCCCAAAGCTTGGTCGTGGTCCTCTCTACGAATCCAAGCCCATAACGCTTGTTGGACTACATTTCCCATCAGCATATCAATATCGGCCAAATTCATAATACACGCATTAACAGTCTGGGACAGCTTTTTATAATAACCAGCAGGATTTTTACGAGGGTCCGGTAAAGACTGTTTAAGCGCCAAAACTTCAGATCGTTTCCAGGGGAAGTGAGCTGGTATAGGCTGATTACCATGCTGGGCTGGAACCGCATCTCTCCACACTGGGGGAACCTCTCGCATAGGGTTTCACTTTCTGTTTAACCGCAGGATCAGGCTCAAGAAAAGCTTGAGAAGAAAATAAAGACCTAAAGGTGACAAGTGACCTTACTGCATCCTCAACTTCGGAACCCACAATAAGTCCTTTATCAAATTTAGCCTGTACGTCTAACAAACCCTGGGGAGCTAAACCCAAATCCATATCCTCCCATCCTTTAACAAGAGTATCACACATAACATTAAAAACATATCTCTGCGTGGGCACATTCCACTGGAGAAAGGTGCTCAGGATATCGTGCGCGCTATACTGTGGACCACTCATGATCCAGTTGTGTGCAAGAGAGTCCAACATAACTCGCTCGTCAGAACCTGGGAGTTGACTACGGGATTCCCCTCGAGAAAGAGCAGGAGTCAGGTTAAGAGACCCAAAGAAGGGGGAGAAAAAACCAGAAACAGTATTGACTAATTGTTTACGGGCTGTGGGAGAATCTGACAGTAAAACGGGAGACAATGTATTAAGCACAGAAGGAGAAGGGCTAACAGTGACAAGAAGAAGCCTAGGGTAACGGAGACTGAGGTACAGAAGTCGGTGGCAAAGGAGGCGGGGGTGGCAATACTGGAAGGGGCAAATGTGGAAGAGCCGGATCAACTGGCTGAACAACAGGTTGCTGGACAAGTGGTAACAATGGGGGTGCATTAGCACCTGGTACATAGGGCGGAGGCAATCTCAACAAATGGGACATTAAGGGATCTTCGTCAAGATACTTATTGTGTGGGGGAGTAGGCAACACAGGGTAACATCTATCTATTGCCATACGATGCTGTCTTTCCGAGACTTCAATCGCCTGATCAGTCCCATTATTTTTAAACTGCTGGGCAGCCTGGAGAATCGTCATACCTTGCGCTTTCTTATCTCTTTTTGCCTGTTTAATTTCTTTCTGTTTGGCTTCCTTACGCCAGAGGCGGAAAGAGTCAAACATTGCCGGCCGGGCTTTTCTTTTAAACAAAATTGCTTCTAGATTGTCTAATATGTCAGGCTCAAAGCTACCATTCTGTGTCCACTGCAGAACACCATCTTTCTTTGTGTATCGAATCCATGTTTCGTTAAAGATAATGGGGCCAATACCATGTTTTGAATAAAGCTCATAAGTGGGAGTTCCAACCGGAGGAATTGGATAAGAGTCCTCCAACCGGGAATCCCTATTACAGTCAAAACAACAAAACTTCCTAAACTTGCTAAGGCCAGGCATCTCTTAAGTCACTGGTCTGCTCACAAACTTCAAGGGGTTAAAGCTATCAACACAGCACAAACTTACTCACCCCTTGGCTTCAGCTATTGCAATAGTCGAATAACAAAAAACCAAAAACAAGACAAAGAAGTGGGCGCTACCCAAGAATACTTAACTAAGTGTTCTCTCACGCCAACAGAGGTCCGTCTAACATCTCGCAATACCAGTCATCACCAAAGGGCCAAGGCAGGGCGGCAGTCAGGGCAGCAGTCGTCAGCAGCCGTCGGAAAGGAGTAGCCACGCTGCAACAGACCTTCAGTCCACTTCGACATACAGGGGTCGCTTGACGTGGTTCGACAATCCTCCGGAATTTTCTTGCGAGGCTCCTCACGACCCTCGGGCTGGACCGCTACCACTGAAGCCGCCCCACGTTGGGCGCCAGTTGGAGAACCGGGCCTTATGGGCAGGGCGGCGCAGGGCACGCCTTAAATCTACGAGTTCACCTGCCTTGTAGGACAGAGACACGAGACACTCTGTTAGGCGTAGAAAACAAGGTTTATTAGCTGCAGCAAAGCACAGTTGTCCCAGAAGTACAGAGTAGGTTCTCAAGAGACTGCCGCTTTATTCCGTGGCGCACAATCTTTTATAGCACACATATTTACAACGTATAATCCCAATGCGTACAAGACTGACCAATAGAAAAAGTTGCAAAACAAGCTATCGAATATCTCAAATACGCCCTTCTTTCAGGCCCAGTGTTCACCCCTCCCCCCACTGAGCCACGGTTTAGTCTCTTAGGGGCATATTATCAAGCAGGGCATTAAAAATGATCGCTGTTTTAGTGGCAGAAAACTGCTGCTAAAGTGGCGATAATGGGCTTGATAATACGCCCTGGAGAATTCCCATAGAAGGCCGAGTTCTGGTGTGAAGGACATCAAACGATCATTTTTAACGCCCTGCTTGATGATGTGCCTCTTATTTATTTCAATTGTTCCTGTCTCACGACTTCGCTTCCTCGCACAAGTCTGTCCGCCCGCTGCCTACACTAGCGGCCGGACCACAACCAGCCCGAGCCTCACTCTGCGACTGACTCCATCTGCCATAGTTGGCCGGTGGGCTGCCCCAGACACACTGCTTAGCGACGTCTTCAGTTCTACTGGTGACAGCTCCAGTATAGTGCCTCTTGCAGCCTTTTTGTTATTTCTCAGCCCCTCAAATGATACAGAGAGAAGGAGGTGCAGAAGGAAAGGGGGAGCTTAGGGTCTGATCTCCTGAGTTGAACCAGCGTCCGGTGTGCTTCATCTGCAGCACCTGAGTCGGTCGGTGTATACTTGGGTTAAAGACAAGACAGTTTAAAAGACAATCCTCACCCCTCTGATAAGGTTGAGGGGGTTCCGCAGTCTAGTTGCCATGTTTCCTTATCTTGAGAAACATTGCTTGATCTGGTTTTCATTAGTTCATAGTTAGGTGCCGGTTAGAATAGTAAACGTTGCTAGTTTCCCTGGAGTTTTATTCCACTTTGTTCTGCTTTTCGCAGTACGGTGCTCCTGGTTTCCATGAGGCATTGCAGGCCCTCCCACTACCCCTTGCGCCGGCTGCACCCCTCACCCCTCCCACCACGTTCCTTGCGTGGTGTGAACCCTCCAGGCTGTATTCAGGTGTGTGCAGCTGCTCACACACTTACATTCTTAATATAAATGTATTCAGCCCGGGGTTTTCAAACACCGCGTTGTTTATGTCCCCCTCTAATCGCGCTTTGGACGAGGCCAGGTTTGGTTCAGGATAAAGTCACAGAGACTGCACAGCACACATGAAAACATGTGGAGCTTTTGTACTAATGTGTTCACAACAATAACCACGGTCAGACGTGCACGTCTGAGTGAGTGAGACATTCGGCCTCCGTTTCGAAAAGACACGCTGAAAGGCACTAAGACCGCGGATGAAGTGTGAAAAACAGATGCAACTTGCAACCCACAGCTGGAAACGAAAACAAACGTCCATTGGCATTACTTATGCTTAGACATCTATCTAAGGGTTTTCTTTCTCTTTGTACCTTCATGTGATAAAACTCTAAACGGTGTCCTTCCGTTTTTCCTTCTTTCCTTATTAGCTTCCACCATTCATTTCTTCCAGTCTTTTCTCTCCCCACTATTTCCTTTCTTCCTTTCTTTCTTCCTTTCTTCCTTCCTTCCTTCTTTTCTTTCTTTCTTTCTTTCTTTCTTTCTCCTTTCCGTCCAGGCTTTTTTCCTTGTTATTTTTCCTTTCTATATTTCTTCCAAGCTTTTTTTCCTCTGTCTTCCTTACTTTCCTTCTTTCCTTAATCCAATCCTCTTTTTCTCTGCTTCCTTTTTCCCTTCTCCTCTGCCTCCTTCACGGCTTATTCCTTTCTTCATAACTTAATACACCTTTTACTTCCTCTCTCATTCCTTCCCCTCATTCTCAACTTCCTTATTTCCCTCTCATCCTTCCTTCCTTCCTTTTTGCCTTCCACCCATCATCTGCTCCTTTCTTACCTTATGCCTTTCTTCGGTCATTCCTTTGTTCTTTCCATCTCCCCCCCTCTCTTTTCAGAGTGCTCATAAAATTAAATCTTCATGACATAATGCTGTACATTACCATGCTTTTGTATGAGCCTTATTAGGAGTGGACAAGCTGGGTTGATTTTGCTTGACATCTCATTTTAGCCCCTCCGATTCACACAAGCCAGGCAGGCTCCAAACGTCCATGACAGAAAATATTTCTACATTTTTGCACTGATGCATTATATTTCCGCTCGGGGTTTACAAACAAGTTACACATTGCTACAGAGCTAGTTCCACCATAACACAGTACCACCAGCCCTAGCCTGTAGTGCAACGGGGTGGAAAATAAATAGCTGTGGCATTTTTTAAAGGGCTATTTGTGGATACCTGGCAGCTCAAACTTGAATTTTTACCTTGCAACATAGATTACAAAACAATGTGAAACATCACATTATTTGCTGTCTTTAAAAAAATGCAAACAACATCATTCGAAGCTTAAAAACTACTATGGAGCATAATTGCATTCCTTTTTGCTTGTTTACTTTAGTCAAAACGTATATTCGTACTTTTTATATTAGCCCCTTTTTTGCTTTATTGTTGGTTTTGTACAGGTAGTCAGAGGCGGCCTTAGGCATGTGCAAGCGGTGCACCTGCACAGGACCGCCAAACCCCAGGGGCCGCCACGCCAATATATATCCTTAATATAATAATCCTCTGAGGATGGATACATATTTGCGTGGCGGACCTGGCAGGGATTGGGCGGCCTCCAGCTCTGTTCCACTTCCAAACACCCTGACCCCCCCTCTTCACTGGCCTCCGCGCCTGCGTTCCTCCAGGTTCCTGATTGGCTTCTTTTTTTCCCTACCCACTGCTGGCCCACTGGTACAGGCGTATATAACATTGCAAGCAAAATTAAGAGAATTCGAGTACACAAATCTGGTTATTCGAAACGAAAAAGAAAGGCGGCTCCGCAGGCTTTCGTAGCGTTACAGGAAGGAGCAATCCTGAACTTTATCACCCAAAGGAAAACAAAAGATGGAGAATCCTCCGGCCAGAGTACTGCTGATGCACTAGATAAAACAGGCGCTAACGACCATAAACAAGAACAAAAAAATGATGATATCCATGATCAGAATGATACTCGTGGCGGCCCCTGGAAGGGATTTTTCCGGGCAAAGAGGCCACCGATACTTTCTCTGTGGGGGGGCTGTGGGTCTGGGGCCCCTGTCATGGCCCTGGCACTGCAGCCATCTGTGCCAGTCCCTCACGTCATGTGTCACAATATACCCTCCTCCTCCTAAATGTTATCGTTCTGAGATGAATTCGGAAGGGTAGGAGCAGCCGTAGGTACTGGTCATCTAACACCTTTTCTGGACGTTTTATTAAAACACCTTCCTGAGCTCTGGGGGGCTCTGCCCCGCCCGGACCCCCTCTTCCGGGGCCCCCTACCTACGCTCCCTGCCCAGGGCCGCCATGAGCCTAGAGCCGCCCCTGAGGTAGTAATTGAGAGTAAGTAAGGAAACACAATGCTTTCATACATAGATAATGCATCACTTTAAATTAGGGGAATGACTGGATTGTTAACAGGATAATGTGCTTACAATTTCTAAACACTTATAAGGTCCCAAAGACGAGACCTATTGGCTATGCCAATGCTTGTTTTTAGAAATGTTTGGGTTTGGTAGGTTTCCCTAGATGGCTGCCAAGCCCATGACCAAAAGCATACGTGACTCTCTCACAAAACCTTGCCTTTATGTGATCGATAATTTTGAAGTCTCCACAGTATGTTTTGGGCAATTTCCTGTTTCTATGTTTCCCTACGTGCCGGCTAAAATAGGGTCCAAAATGCACAGGTAGGCACATTGCGAAAAAAGGGGAGAGGAGTTGGCCTAACGGGTAGGGCTGTCGCCCTCGAATCTGGGGAACTGGGTTTGAGTCTCGGCAATGACACTAAACATCCTGTGATTCTGGTCAAATCACTTAATCTCCCTGTACCTAACAAAACTGAATGTGTCCTCATGTAATGCAACTGGCGCGATGTAAGGCGCTCTGATACCCAATTCGGGTAAAGTTTGCACTATATAAAACTCTGTAAAAAAAAAGTTTTCTTTGCAAAAAAATATGTGACCACGTTGATTTTGTTTTCGGACCGTTTCCTGTTGCGGGCACTAAACCTACCCACAGAAATGGGTATCAATTTTATCGAGACACTTGGTGGAATGCTGGGTGGTTGGAATTATGTGGGCCCCCACAGATTCCAGAACTTTCATCGCAGAAATGTGAGGAAAATGTTTTTGTTTTTACAAAGTTTGAGGTTTGCAAGGGATTCTGGGTAACAGAACCTGGTGAGAGCCACACAAGTGCCCCCATCCTGGATTCCCCTGGGTGTCTAGTTTTCAAAAAATGTCCATGTTGCGGTTTAACCCATTACCTGCCATGGGCACTAAGCCTACTCACACAAGTGAGGTGCTGTTTGTATCGGTAGACTTAGGGGAACCCAGAATAATAGAACAAGTATTATTACCAGTTGTTTTTCTACGCATTTCTGTATTCCAAACGTAAGATAACCTTGTAAAAAAGAAGACATTTCTAATTCACATGCTGGTATGGCTATCCACAAATTCCGAGATGTGCAAATAACCGCTGCTTCAAAACTCCTTATCTTGCTCCCTGTATGAGAAATACATAGGTTTCCTTGATATCTATTATTCACTCTTTATATTTTACCAAATGAATTGCTGTATACCTAGTACACAATGAATAACCATTGCAAGGTGCAGCTCAGTTATTGGCTCTGGGTATCTCGGGTTCTTGGTGGACCTACAAGCCCGATATATCCCCGCAACCAGAAGGGTCCTGCAAACATAACGGTATATTGCTTTAAACAATCTAACATAGTTTGAAGAAGTTACAGGTGAAAATGTAGGCACAAATGGCTGTTGTTTTGAACTCAAATTCAATATTTTTTTATTTGAACTGTTACTTTCTATAGGAAAACCTTGAAGGATCTACACAATTGACCTCTTGCTAAATTCAGAATTATGTTTTTTTTCATAAATCTATTGCTTTCCGGGATCCATTATTGGTTTTACACCCATTTCTACCACTAGCTTGAAGGAGGTTGAAAGCACAAAAAATATGAAAATAGGCTATTTCCTAGTAAAATGCCAAAACTGTGTAGAAAATTTTGGTTTTCTGACAAATGTCTGCCTGTTGCTGAAAGCTGGGAAGATGGTGATTTTAACACCACAGACCCTTTGTTGATACCATTTGCAGGGAAAAAACTGACACTGTCTTCTGCAGCACTATTTTCCCATTAAAGTTTTTTTGTGGTATTTTGCCTAATTTCTCTCTCCCCTCCAGGAGAATCCACAAACTTCGGGGGCCTTCAGAATACAAAGGATGTTGGAAGAAAAGGACGCTAATTTAAGTGGACAAAAAGATACGGGTGCCTAAGCGCAAACCCCCCCAAATACCCAAAAAAGGGAGTGGCACATGGGGACAAAAGGCCTGGCAGCGAGGGGGCTAAGGTAATGGGTGATCACAGGGCAAGGAGGATGGTGCGTCAATAAAACATGCCAATCCTAAATAGAAGACAGTGCGTCAATAAAACAATACATTATAAGGAAGTAGGATGTAAGGAGGAGGCTGCCGGGAACACGTAAGGGTAGATCAACATAATGTCTAATCCATGCAATCTGCCAGAGTGGCTCCTGGTCCCACCATCGACAGGGAAATAGAGATCACAAGAACAGGAGGATATACATCATACTTGGGTACAATTGTACATGCACCAACTCACACAGGCTGCAATGGCATGCATGTGGTCAGAGTTTGGAGGGTCTCTTTTGGGTGGCATAACACATGGTGCAGCCCATGGGGTCCCCTGGAGTACCTAGGCCCTAGGCACCTAGTACCATATACTAGGGACGTACAAGGGTACACCAGCAGCCAATTAGGAATGTACCAAGGTACTCACCATAGCCAATATAGGGAGGAAGCCCAGTGACTGGGGTCCTGATTAGCAGGATATCAGTCAGACTAGTCAGAAAAAAACTGTATGACACCAGCAAAAAGTGGGGGTAGCCATGAAAGCAGATCCTACTTTCCCACACCCTCACCCATTCTCCCCACTCCTCTAGAGAGTAGCATGTGTAGTGTGTTATCTTCTGCTCGTGCACTGTGCAGTGGAGTATGCAGCTACCTCTTAGTGTCCGGCACAGAGGCCACTTTCCAAGACGTTGCTATTGTCACTTGAAAACTATGTATGCAAGGTCTATGAACCTGTGTAAGTGTTTGTCCCCCTTTGCTTTAGGGTGAAGGCCTAGCAGGCAGGATTCAGGGGTAGTTGACAGTATATGGTCTGCGAGTACAGCTGTGGTGGCTGTAACCTCGAGCCATGACACCTGTAGTGGTGGGTACTCCCACACCATATGTTAGAAACCGGCGTCAGCCAGTTTACAGCGCGGGCACTCTGGTGTCGAATCAGGAAAAACACACTTGATACGGTGGGGGGAGAGTTAACTGTAATGTGTGTAGTTAGATTGTGTGAATCGGAATCGAGAGTTCCAGGACAACATGTTTTAGCGCCTGTATGCATCACTTGAGCGGTTGCGGGAGCACAGCCTTCCATTTATCCAATGCTGTCCCCGTGTGCAGCTGGTTAAAGGTTAATGGTCGGCATTTAAAACACCTTCCTGTTGCTCTGTTCTTCAAACAATCGTTAAAGATTGGCTGAGGTGGAGTGCTCAGTGCTGTATTATTGGAAGCCAGCATCCTACTTTCCGCTTCTATATCTCTGAATATTACTGAGCTATAAATGTTTTATTTCTGAGAGATATTGGCCTGCACCCGCTCTACATGTCATAGAGGAAAAGCTTCTGAGGAATTATCACACATGCTGCTAGTTTCAGGCTCTTCGATCAAAATGCAGTAACAATCTACTATCCCGCCGCCTCACCTATCGCTCGGTGACTCTGTCCCTGCCTAGGACCGATAAGGAGCTCAGCTGCTTTTAGGTTAGGTTTGTGCTGTACAAATACCACATGCATAGCACCTTTTTCAAAGGAAGAACACTTTGGTGACAACAAACTTTGCTGCTGTAGAACGCAGTTGAGATAGTAAAGAACTTTGGTGGCATGCAGCACGCTTTGGATCATTTGGCGGTGCATTTCACACTGTGAAATACTTTTATTTTACATTGTTGAGCTGTGCCTATGGCATTTTGTGTGTATTTGAAAAGCAATGCTAAGCATCTGGCCCTTTGTAAAAGCTGTGTAGGGACTGTGTCATTTCCGGGCATGTGTAAGAGTCGCAGAAGGCACTTTATCTTTATCTTATGTGCAGCGTGCGCTGTTCTGGTGCATTCTCCATCATGTGGAAAGAATGAGCGCACCTCAGGATTGTTCCATTAAATGTGGCCACAGTGGTTTGTACAAGTGATGTTAAAAAGCATGAGTAGGAGGAGAGACCCATGAAAATTCATGGGAATTACATGGTTAGAAAATGTTGTTCGCAGGTTTTGTGCTGGAATAGGAATGTTGAAAGCAGGTCTATGCATGTGAGGTGCAGGTGAATACATTTGAGAACAGGCCCTGCCTTGTATGGAGGGCAGCAGAGATGTAGGAGATATGGACAGAGCAGTTTGACTTAAGAGATGTTTTTAAGATTATTTCGGGTGCTGAGCAAGATCCAGAGGTGAAAGGGTGCTAACAGGCTTTGGCTTTGGCGTGCCATCTGTGCTCTTGCTACGCTGATGCACCATAGTTGTCAACTAGTGGGCCACCAGGCTAGTGTGCTATCTCAAGCTCTAAAGTTAGTGGTGGGACAACTAAACAACAGAGCAGCCCAGCTCAATCTCCTAGTCCATCCGGGGAACTCCCACCCCGTTGGATAATACTGACAAACGTAAAAATATTTGAGAGAAATAAAACCACAAAGTAAATACAATCATTAAACTGCTGCTCTACTGCATATTGTGGGTGCAGTTGATGAAGCCAGGCACCTCTGCGAGCAGCAATATTTGATTCATGGCGCAACATCCTGATGTCCACCCTTCTATCTTGAGTCTTCCTGATCCATCTCACATCTCTTACTCAAAGAACTGTTCTTGTTTTAACAAAACCTTGACCATATGCATCTACCTAAAGCTGTAACTAGTGTATGAGTGCTATGCGAGCGCCCTTTTTTTTTTACTAACTTACTCATGAACACCTTTGCTGAAATAAGTAAGATGTGACATATTCAAAGCAACTTTTATGTACATTTCTGTGTATGGTTAAATATGCCTTCATAAGTTTCAAAAATGGTAATCAAGAAATATTTATACAATCAATTAAAAATTGTGTATGCACATTCCGTTATGTTTCACTTTAAGTTATTTTAAATCTTTTTACATCCAACAGAAAACAATCTTTGATTGTATGAAATGTTTCAAAATAAGGAAGATAACACTGTAAATCTGCAAAGACGAAGTGCGAAATATTGAGTTCCAATATTCAGGAAAACATAAGTGCCGTCAGAGCCAGCCGGACCCGAACATAAACTGAGACATCCTGAAAGAAGGGACAAGGGACACGAGAAATTCAGTGATTCCACGAGTCTCAGCTGTGTACCTTCATGCCTCAAAATGAAGAAATAACCTTTAGAAAATTAAGACAACACTGATAAACCTCCTCTTGTGTAAACATGTCCAATAACAGCTTTGATCATGAGGTTGGTATGAGGTGGTTACAGCAGTGCTCTGCTTCCTTAAATAATACCAGGCCACCATTCAGTGCTAGAGGTGTATTGCAAACTGTTTCAGACCAATCCACAGCAACCATTGAAAATCGCAACGGAGTGGAGTCAGACAACTGAAGATTAAAAGAAATAGGTGTTTTGCAGTCTAAAATAAAGAGCACTGTCCCAGTGTGTCCCGACCAGAAGGACAATGGATCTTTACCCGCATGCGTGCAGAACCATTATCCAGTCTGAAGACACAATCGCCCAAGAAGAAGCCTTACACACGTTATGAGATTGGGAAATAATTGGTGACCATTGCACTTTATTCTTTAATCGGAAGGCAAACGATACATACAGAGAATGCAAGAATAACACAAGTGCTTTATCAGTCATGTTGGCCCTTCAGGAAGTACAGTCAATGGATGTAAACAAGTATATACCAGACCCAGAGACGCTAACCAAGAGAGAAGTCTCAGACACATGCAGTGAGGGCTTTAGTTTGTCTTCAATATTAAAACCCCATCAGCAAACACACACAGGGAAAAAACTATTCAAATGCACTGAATGTGCAAAGAGCTTTATTCAATTATCAGGCCTAAAAAGACATCAACGAACACACACAGGGGAAAAACCATATCATTGCACTGAATGTATGAAGAGCTTTAGCCAGCTATCAGGTCTCCAGACACATCAGCAAACACACACAGGGGAAAAACCATACCATTGCAGTGAATGTGAAAGTTGTTTTAATTACTCTTCAACATTAAGGGATCATCAGCGAACACACACAGGGGAAAAACCATTCAAGTGCAATGAATGTGGGAAGAGCTTTAGTCAATTAGCAAACCTAAAACGGCATCAGGGAACACACACTGGCGAAAAACCATATCATTGCAGTGAATGTGGAAGTCGTTTTAGTGATTCGTCAACATTACAGAATCATCAGCGAACACACACAGGAGAAAAACCATTCAAGTGCAGTGAATGTTTGAAGAGCTTTAGTCGATTATCAGACCTAAAATACCATCTGAGAACACACACAGGAGAAAAACCATATAATTGCACTGAATGTGTGAAGAAGTTTAATCGATTATCACACCTAAAACAGCATCAGCGAACACACACTGGGGAAAAACCATTCCAGTGCAGTGAATGTGAAAGACGTTTTAGTGATTCATCAACATTAAGGAAACATCTGCGAACACACACAGGGGAAAAACCATTCAATTGCAATGAATGTGGGAAGAGCTTTATATATTCATCAGGACTAAAACTGCATCAGAGAACACACACAGGGGGAAAACCATTCAAGTGCAGTGAATGTGAAAGTAGTTTTAGTCAATCTTCAACATTAAGGAACCATCAGCGAACACACACAGGGGAAAAGCCATTCCAGTGCAGTGAATGTGGAAGTAGTTTTAGTCAATCTTCAACATTAAGGATTCATCAGCGAACACACACAGGAGAAAAGCCATTTCAGTGCAGTGAATGTGGAAGTAGTTTTAGTGATTTGTCAACATTAAGACATCATCAGCGAACACACACAGGGGAACAACCATTTAAGTGCAGTGAATGTGTGAAGAGCTTTTGTCAATCATCACACCTAAAATACCATCAGAAAACACACACCGGGGAAAAACCACACCAGTGCAGTGAATGTGAGAAGAGGTTTATTCGATTATCAGACCTAAAAAGGCATCAGAGAACACACACTGGGGAAAACCCATTCAAGTGCAATGGATGTGGGAAGAGCTTTATATATTTATCAAGCCTAAAATGTCACCAGAGAACTCACACTGGGGAAAAACCATTCCAGTGCAGTGAATGTGGAAGAAGGTTTAGTGATTCATCAACAGTAAGGAAACATCTGCGAACACACACAGGGGAAAAACCATTCAATTGCAATGAATGTGGGAAGAGCTTTATATATTTATCAAGCCTAAAACAGCATCAGAGAACACACACAGGGGGAAAACCATTCCAGTGCAGTGAATGTGAAAGTAGTTTTAGTGCATCTTCAACATTAAGGATTCATCAGCGAACACACACAGGGGAAAAACCATTCAAGTGCAGTGAATGTGAAAGTAGCTTTAGACGATCTTCAACATTAAGGATTCATCAGCGAACACACACAGGGGAAAAACCATTCCAGTGCAGTGAATGTGGAAGTAGTTTTAGGAATTTGGCAACATTAAGGAATCATCAGCGAAAACACACAGGGGAAAAACCATTTAAGTGCAGTGAATGTGTGAAGAGCTTTTCTCGATCATCACACCTAAAAGAGCATCAGAAAACACACACCGGGGAAAAACCATACCAGTGCAGTGTATGTGAGAAGAGGTTTATTCGATTATCAAACCTAAAACAGCATCAGAGAACACACACCGGGGAATTTCCATTCAAGTGCAATGGATGTGGGAAGAGCTTTCAATCTATATCAAACCAAAAACGTCATCAGAGAACACACACTGGAGAAAAACCCTTCCAGTGCAGTGAATGTCGAAGAAGTTTTAGTGATTCATCAACATTAAGGCAACATCTGCGAACACACACAGGGGAAAACCCATTCAATTGCAATGAATGTGGGAAGAGCTTTATATATTTATCAAGCCTAAAACGGCATCAGAGAACACACACGGGGAAAACCATTCCAGTGCAGTGAATGTGAAAGTAGTTTTAATGAATCTTCAACATTAAGGATTCATCAGCGAACACACAGAGGGGAAAAACCATTTAAGTGCAGTAAATGTGTGAAGAGCTTTTGTCAATCATCATACCTAAAACAGCATCAGAAAACACACACCGGGGAAAAACCATACCAGTGCAGTGAATGTATGAAGAGATTTGTTCCATTATCAGACATAAATAGGCTGTCCTGTTTTCAGTTTCTATTTTTGGTAAATTCTGGTGGGGGGTTTTCAGTGTTTTCAATATGTTAAAAAACAGTTGTTTTCAGTGGTTACACATTTTCACGCCACTAAAAACAACAGAAAAAGTGTTTTTCTGGTGTTTATGGAACGTTTTGTTTTTATTATTGCTTGCTTTCTGCACTGACAGAACATGGTATATAGACAGTGTACGTATAGTGTATATGAGGTCCAAAGAGATTTTTGCAAATTAATCTTATTGTAGTACACCATACAATACTTCTTCAGTGAGTTTTTTGCCATGTGCGTTCGCGCTTTCCTTCCCATGTAAACTTCTCTGAAAAGGCCCTCTCAGCATTCATAGCCCCTTGGGCTGAGAACCGTCAGCTAAGGGACACAGTTGGGATGACTCTTTCTTTGATGCCACATAAAGCACAAAATGATAAATATTTGCGTTTTAGTTCCTGGTCATAAAAAAACAGTGCACCAGAATGGACTAAAAAGTCAATAGCATCCCTCATTAACTCTGAAGATTGTAAAGATGCTTTCAGCATACCATCTAACAAGTGGCAAGGATCTCCTACAGGGAATCACTTCAGCTCAGGTATCAATTTTGACAGGTCATCACACAAATTTTTTATATACATAGCTGAATCACTGCAAATACAAACAATATCACTCCAATCTTTGTTGAACTTGGAAAGAACCTTTTTTGCAGAGCATAACAAGTGACACTGCGTTCCATGTTTTCCAAAAGTCTGGTGTCACTTTTTTACCACTATCCCAGATGCTTGGTGATATATATACTTGTCACTATACCTTGCATTTAATGTTTAAAGCCTGAGGTGTTGGCAATTCACCTACTATCAATACTGACCCACTAGAAATTATGGTCTGATGTATTAAGGGTTTTTACCCATTCTCTGTGGGTAAATCTGATGACACATATTAGGAAAGATTTTTATGAAACTAGCCATTTTACCTATCAGTGAAAGAATCAAATGCAGCCAAAATATCAAATATGAGTTTGATATGTCCTGATTCTCTACAGTTTATAAAATAATTAAACTAGACCTAAAACATGAAACTAAACCCTGCATCTTTAGACCGAAGGCCATAAAACTGAAAAAACTAAAAGGAAGAAGAAACAATATTTTAGTGGCATCCCTAAAGAACAAAACTCAAGCAGAATAATGTTAGCCAGTCTTTCTTACTGCTAGCTTGTATAACAAAGTTAAATTTTATTGACCCCTTCAGTAAGAACAAAATTACTCTTTCACTTTCTTTTTCCTTTCTTTAAATGGCATTTAGTTTGTGGTTGTGCAGGTGTTTATATGTTTTCACCGGTGAGGGCTATTTTTCTTTCAGTGGGTTTTTATCAGTTATTATAGGTTTAAACCTAAAACCTCACAGCCTAGACATAAAACAGCATCAGAGTACGCATACAGGGGGAAATCATTCAAGTTCAGTGAATCTGGAAGTAGTTTTAGTGAATCTTCAACATTAAGGATTCATCAGCAAACGCACACCGGGGAAAAAACATTCAAGTGCAATGAATGTCTGAAGAGCTTTAGTCGATTATCAGACCGAAAGTACCGCCAGAGAACACACACAGGGGAAAAACCATACCATTGCAGAGAATGTAGAAGTAGTTTTAGTGAATCACCAATATTAAGAAAATATCAGCGAATACACACTGGAAAACCATTCAAGTGCAAGGAATGTGACAATGGATATATATATACATATATATATATATATATATATATATATATATATATATATATATATATATATATATATATATATATTCCTTGAAAAGTGGCGTGCTTCTGCCGCTTGCACGGCGGGCGTTCGACCGGGTCGCCAAACCATAGAAATTCAAAAGTACCTGGTGTAGTTTCTTAGAGAAAATACCAGAGTCGAAGCCCAGTTTCCTTATTCAGTGCTCAGGTTTATTTAGCGAAAATAAACAGCCCCAACGCGTTTCGAGGTAATCCTACCTCTTGATCACGGGTGGAGTATAAACAAAAGCGCCATTCTTTTAAAGTTGAAAGTGAATAACATTACGTCATGCATCACGTGATAGTGAACATAGAAGACACATTTAGGTATTCGTACTAACGTGAAGGTTTCAATAAACTAATGGCTTTGCAAGTTGCGTGTAATCATATAAATGTCATGCAGGTCTGCTATATTTTATACTATATACATTTTTAACAAGTGATAACACTGTGATTCGTATTTGCATTGCTTGAATCACCTAAAAATTACCAGAGAATAGCATTGCTACCCATATGAGGCCCCAGTGGGCTCGTGTCTTATATTCTAAATGCAGAACCAAAATTAATCACAGTCAAAGTTCATAGCTTATCCGCAATGTCAAAAATAAAGAAAGTGTCTCATGCCCCAATAGGCTCGTAATCTTGCCGCAATATTGCACCCGCAAAGCCAAGCTCTCAATTCCGCCCAAGTGGGCATGTAGTTCAGGACCTGAAAACAAAAAGTAATGTGATTTTAAGCCTGTATGTGTCAATCATAAACAGTAAATTTTGCTATTTGTGTAAATACTAATAAGATCATGTTACTTTAAAAACTTAAAAATTTGACATTAGACATGCGACGACAATTCCTTCATTATTTTCAAAAGACAGGTTACTCATATAAGTGGACTGCTAGTTCCTCCCCAAGATTGTGCCCAAATGGTTGGATGGTGTTGTATTTAATTATGTACTTGGATTCCCACTTACGGAGCTCTAGCCATCTATTCCCACCTCTTTCCTTATTCCCAACACAATCCAATACAGTGAATGTTAATAAATTGGGATTCTGATTGTGTTCTGCGGCAAAATGCCTCGCCACCGGGTATTGGTGGTTCACATTCTTTATAGCTCTTAGATGCTCTAGAACCCGTAGTTTCGCATGCTTAGTAGTACAACCAATATAAAACTTCTCACAGGGACACTGCAGTGCATAGATGGCATAATCTGTCGAACAGCTGAGATGTTTTGTGATTTTGTGTGCCTCTTGATCCTTAGATATTTTTAATGATTTGCAATTTCTACTCATTTTGCATGCCTTGCATTTTTTACAAGGTTAAAATCCCTGTATGGCGTTAGCTTTAGGGCTTTCCTTGATAAGTGTACTACATAAGTAGTCCCTGAGTGATCTTGCTTTAGTATATGTAATAGAAGGGGCATCATGTATAACTCCACACAGATCTTTATCCAATTTGAGGACATCCCAGAACTTCCGTAGACTACGTCTTACTTCCCAGGACTGACTGCTATACCCTGTTATAAAACGGATTTTCTCATCGCTTTGGCGTTCCCTGGGGGCCAAGAGATCTGATCTTGTTCTTAGATCTACAGTTTTCTCCGCCTGTGTGATACTCTTGTTAGAATATCCCCTTTCCTGAAACCTAGCCCTCATGGTTTGTTTTTCTAGCTGATAGTGTTCCTCTGTGCTGCAATTGCGTTTAGCTCTAATCAGCTCCCCCAGTGGTATGCTCCGTATGAGTGTATCAGGGTGACAGCTGTCTGCGTGTAAAATACTGTTTCCAGCTGTTTTTTTGCGGAATAAAGAGCTCGTCAGAGCTCCATCCTTAATCAGCAGAGTTACATCTAAAAATTCCAGTGTTTTTTGACTCAAATGACTCGTAAATTGGAGGTTTAGACTATTCCTGTTAATGGTAGTCTCAAACTCAAGGGCTTGTTCCCGTGTGCCATCCCACACGCAGAAGATGTCGTCTATGTAACGCAGCCAAAGGACGGCGTGGGTATTAAAGAGGGAGATGTTACTCACCACTTGCTCCTCCCACCAGCCCATGAAGAGTCCCGCAAAGCTGGGGGCGAAGCAAGTCCCCATCGCCGTCCCCCGTATCTGTCTGTACATTTTTTTATCAAAAATGAAAAAATTATTTTCAAGACATATCTGCATCATGTCTATAATCATGTTAGTATGCTGAAAGTGTGAGATGGAACGCTGTTTAAGGAAGTGTCTACAAGCTTCTAACCCCAGATTTTGGGGTATGCTGGTGTATAAGCTTATAACATCAAAACTTATCATTAGGTATTCTGTTTTCCAAGAGAAATTGTTGATTTTTCTAAGAAAATCAGAAGTGTCTTTGACATATGATGGCAATGATTGGACTAGCGGCTGTAGGAAATGGTCAATGTAACGCGACGTTTTCTCTAACAGGCTTCCCACCGAGGAGACAATCGGTCTCCCTGGCGGTTTCTCCATGTCCTTGTGCAGTTTAGGCAACAAGTATAATGCTGGTACTGTAGGATATTTACATAATAGGTACTTGTATTCCTCGTCCTCAATAATGCCTTTCGCTTTCCAGTCAAACAATTTGTCAAAGTACATTTGCTTCATGTTGTTATATTCCTCTCTAGTAGTTATGACATAATTTTCTTTATCATTCAGCTGTCTATACCCTTCCTCCAAGTACATTTCAGTGGGCCAAATCACCACGTTGCCCCCCTTGTCGCTGTTCTTGATGACGACATCATTCCAGCTTTCCATATCTTTTAATGCCAAAATTTGATTCTTATTCAAATTAAGATTCATTTTGGGTCTTTTTTTACTTATTTTGCGCATTTCATCTAGCACCCCTTGTTCAAAGCTGTCAATATACATATTAGCGATATTAGGCACAAAAATTGATTTAGGTTTAAAACCGCTTGCGCTGCACATATCGACCCTTTCTGATTCCATCAGATTACTTAAAGGGTCTGTATTTACATTTTGACAGCCTGCTAGTTCTTGAAATGCTTGCAAAACTTCAGCATCATTGGGAGTTAGCAAACTAGGAGTATCAACTACATTGTCCCTTTTTAACCTTGTCTTGCTGGCAAACCATTTTTTCAACTTAAGTTTGCGAGTGAACTTGAATAAGTCAATGCGTGAGTTGGTGAAATTAAACTTTGCAGTGGGACAAAAAGACAAGCCCCGCGATAATGTTAACATTTGATCAGCCGTTAATGTACGTTTTGATAAATTTACCACTGTTTTTGCTGTCATTTCTTCGCCGCCTTGCCTCTTGTGCGTAGCCCCACTGGACTGGCCACGCTGTATGAACTTCCTCCTCTGTTGGCCTTGCTTCCTCCTCTGCCGCCTCTTCCATGATTCCTTGGGGGCGTGCCCATCTGGCGATCTTGTGCCATTAGGGCGAATTCTTTTAAAATTCGGTCTTTTGGTTGAACCGATTCTGCCTGTTCCGGAGTGTCACTCTCCATAGAGTCAATTTCCAATTCAACTGATACTGTATCCTGTTGTCGTTCTGTAGCAGTGTCATCCGCCGCCACATTTTTTGTGGAATGCTCTGTTCTCCCCTTTGTTTTTGCCGACTCCCTTAGGGCATCGAATTTCTTAGCAAAAGTTAGGATCTGACCTTTATTGTAGTCGACCTCATCACGGAGGAATTTACTTTGTTTCTTCTCCTTAATCTCTTGTTCAATTTTCTCCAGCCGTTTGTTAATTTTGGCCATTTCCGTTGTAAACTCACTCTCAGAACGTTTTTCTTTTAGTTTGCCGGTTATAGTTTCTATTTCATCTCCCAATGTCGTGCATTCTTTCTCCGCATCCTTTATTAACATTTTCAACATATTCGTTGAGCAGTTGTGATTGTTTTCCATCCATGCATTAATTAGATCTGGGTCTGGTTTTTGAAATGTAGGCACTATGAATATACGTAATCCCCGTGGAATACGATTGCATTCCAGATACTTTGTGAGTGCAGCCGCTTCCCACCATTTGGATTGTTCTCTTTTTGGGGCTTTCCATAGCAGATCCCATAGTTTTTTTACATCATCCGATGTTTTACCTGTGAGTACCTTTTCACGAGTATTGTCATCTCTGCTGCTCCCAGCATGCGAAAATAATTTGTCCGCCGCATCCCTTCTCCTGCTGTTTCTTGATTCCGCCATTATAACCTATACAGCGTGCCCCCCGGCGTCCCGCTGTGAGCACTGTAAATAATCCGTCTCGCCTGTTGCAGATGCCTCCGTCACTCTCCCGGCTTCTGCAATTGCTGGTACTAGTAAGTAGATGTTGCACTCGAAGATAGGATCCCAGAGTAAAAAATGTCAGTCTTTTTTGACTCGATTGTCAAATCACCATCCGTTGCGGTTCAGCAAATTTTAACCGCATGCGTTTGTTGCAGCATCCGTACTCGAGCAATGTCTTCTTTCAGGCGGGCAGAAGCGTTTAACTTTAAATATTCCTTGAAAAGTGGCGTGCTTCTGCCGCTTGCACGGCGGGCGTTCGACCGGGTCGCCAAACCATAGAAATTCAAAAGTACCTGGTGTAGTTTCTTAGAGAAAATACCAGAGTCGAAGCCCAGTTTCCTTATTCAGTGCTCAGGTTTATTTAGCGAAAATAAACAGCCCCAACGCGTTTCGAGGTAATCCTACCTCTTGATCACGGGTGGAGTATAAACAAAAGCGCCATTCTTTTAAAGTTGAAAGTGAATAACATTACGTCATGCATCACGTGATAGTGAACATAGAAGACACATTTAGGTATTCGTACTAACGTGAAGGTTTCAATAAACTAATGGCTTTGCACGTTGCGTGTAATCATATAAATGTCATGCAGGTCTGCTATAGAAATTGTTGATTTTTCTAAGAAAATCAGAAGTGGCTTTGCGGGTGCAATATTGCGGCAAGATTACGAGCCTATTGGGGCATGAGACACTTTCTTTATTTTTGACATTGCGGATAAGCTATGAACTTTGACTGTGATTAATTTTGGTTCTGCATTTAGAATATAAGACACGAGCCCACTGGGGCCTCATATGGGTAGCAATGCTATTCTCTGGTAATTTTTAGGTGATTCAAGCAATGCAAATACGAATCACAGTGTTATCACTTGTTAAAAATGTATATAGTATAAAATATAGCAGACCTGCATGACATTTATATGATTACACGCAACTTGCAAAGCCATTAGTTTATTGAAACCTTCACGTTAGTACGAATACCTAAATGTGTCTTCTATGTTCACTATCACGTGATGCATGACGTAATGTTATTCACTTTCAACTTTAAAAGAATGGCGCTTTTGTTTATACTCCACCCGTGATCAAGAGGTAGGATTACCTCGAAACGCGTTGGGGCTGTTTATTTTCGCTAAATAAACCTGAGCACTGAATAAGGAAACTGGGCTTCGACTCTGGTATTTTCTCTAAGAAACTACACCAGGTACTTTTGAATATATATATATATATATATATATATATATATCAGGTCTAAAACGGCATCAGAAAACACGCACAGGGCATATTGCGCTATTTTGAGGATAACACTGATACTGCATCCACCCCACAGGTTGAATGGGATGCATTTAAGGTGGTCACGAGGAGACACTGCCTAGGAGCACAGGCGGGATTGAGGCGTCAGGTGGATAGGGAATTGACACGGGTGGAGGCTGATCTATTGATTGCTGAACTCGCAGCGGTGGAGGGAGATGAGGCGAGATTAGCGGAAAGTCGAAGGGAACATGCGAAACTCCTAGATAGGCTGAAGAACTTAAATTACACCGCACACTCGGCACGTACACATGACACTGGGGATAAGCCTGGTAAGCTGTTGACTTGGCTGACCCGGAAAAATGCTCAAACGCCACCATTATTATCGATTCGCACAGCGCATGGTGTTGTGGTGCACACACAGAAGGCTATACATGAGGCCTTTATGACCCACTATGGAAGTTTATACCGTTCCCGTTTGCGAGCCACTAGGGATGACATTTCGGAGTACCTGTCTGACTTACCCATACCGACGATCACTAATACACAGAGTGAGGAATTAGGCGCGCCGTTTAGGGCAGAGGAACTCCGCACTGTTATCTTTTCTCTCTCCAACGGAAAGTCTCCAGGCCCGGATGGACTGCCGGCGGAGTTTTATAAGGCATATTCTACCATTCTCTTCCCAGAACTCTTACAGGTGTATACAGCAGCGGTAAATGATGCTGCCCTCCCATTGTCATTAAACGAGGCAAACGTGATATCGCTTTTGAAGCCCAACAGAGACGCACTAAACATAGGGTCCTACAGGCCACTTGCCCTCCTTAACACGGACTATAAAATACTAGCAGCTGTGCTGGCCCAGAGGCTAGCGCCCCTGATCCCCACCTTGATCCATGCAGATCAGAACGAATTTGTTCCCACCCGCAGCACTTCTTACAATATCAGGAGGCTGTTTCGTGTACGACACCTGGCTGTGACCCGATGGCCCCACTCGGGATGCGTGGTTCTCGATCTCGAGAAAGCGGTTGACTCGGTGGAATGGGCCTACCTCGCGCTAGTGTTGTAGAAATTCGGCCTAGGTGCTGACTACCTCCGCATGGTGGAACTTCTTTACTCTGTACCCGTGGTGTGAGTGCGCACGGGAAAGCTCTTCTCTGCCCCGATACGTGTTTGTAGGGGAACCAGGCAGGGGTGTCCTCTCTCCCCCTTGATCTTTGCACTTGTGATGGAACCATTGGCGGCGCAACTACGTGCTTCCGGCGAGGCCTGGGGCATTCCCTTGGCTGATGGGATACACTCGGTATCCCTATATGTGGATGATCTACTGATCTATGTTAAAGATCTGACCCGCTTCCCAAGCGCGCTCACTGATATATTCAGTGCCTTTGGTGATATGTCTTGACTCCGTGTTAACTGGGCGAAATCAGGTGTATATTCCTTTGCTGCAGAGACCCCGGAGTGTGAGATCACTGTAATGGGGGAACGACTCCTTTGGTACCCGACAGTCTTTCGATACCTAGGAATACAGATCTACCATGAACCTGCCGACATACTAGACGGTAACCTAACAAGGACTATATCGTCTCTTAGGTCACATGTCTCCTTTTGGCAAACGCTTCCGCTCAATGTGCCCAGCCGCATTGCACTAGTGAAGGCAGTCGCTCTACCTAGGCTGCTGTACTTCTATGCAAATTTGCCAGTGTATGTCCCGGCCCGCATCTTCCGTGAACTGGAAACCCTGACCAGGCGGCTTATCTGGAGCAGGGGGCGACCCAGGGTTGCGCTGAAAACCCTCTACGCTGCAGCGGAGAGCGGTGGGCTGTCGGTACCTAAACACGAACTGTACTACCTGGCAGCGCAGTTACAATGGGTTGCCTACTGGTTGAGTGGGAGGAATTTGGGAGATGCAGCTTCGGAGGATGCCATAATGACAGTCCCACAGATACATGCACTATTTCACCCTTTGTCTAGACTCCGCTCTCCGGACCAGCTACATCTAGCGGTGGCGAGGAAATGTTACACAAGAAGCTTAAAACTTACCGCTGTAATGAAACCCTACGCGCCCAATCTACCACTACTTGGCACACCTTGGGAGGGAGTTACATTTGCGTCACGAATGTTAGACACTTGGGAGACGGCTGGTCTAGAGGGGCTGGGGGACCTCTTTGAAGACGGTGCGCTACACCCTTTCGCGACACTGGCGGACACCACAGGACTGCCAGCCGGGCAATTCTTAACCCATGCGAAACTCCTACATACACTGACACAGGCCTGGGGCCCGCAAGCGGAAAAGCCACCGACACACCTCCTCATTCAATATCTACATGTGATGGGCAATGGTTCTCACATAGTGCACTGGCTCGCCCAAGCATTGCACACACATACACAATTCTCCCCACAGCGTCTGCGAGACAAATGGGCAGCAGATAGGGGCCGGGATTGGACCGACAGGGAGTGGACACAAATACTGGCTGGGACACGGAATATACCACGCAATGCACGCTTCAAAATCATACACTACTACATTGTACACCGGGCGTACCTGTACCCTGATAAGATTAATCGGTATTTTGGGCTTACCACTACAGCGTGCCCGGATGTGGGCTTGTAGATGCGCAGTTCCTACATATCCTTTGGGCATGCCCCTCACTGCACACCTACTGGACAGCGGTGACAGAGACATTGGCAAAGGCAACGGGGGGCAGCTTGCCGTTTACATGGGAGGCTTGCCTACTGGCCTTATTTAAGAGGACGAAACAGACGAAAGTTCAGGCGAGGTACTAGGATCTAGGGCTGATCACGGCGAAACACCTCATTACTAAGCGCTGGAAACATGCTGTCCCCCCCCAGCCAATACACTGGCGTAACTCGTTGGATAACTGGGTGAGGGCAGAGAGTGTGGCGCTCCATAGGGAAGAGACAGCAGGACTCCGCAAGTTCCCAATAGCTCTAGACTGGTATGTCATCTTGGCATCCTATCAGCAAATATGCCAACAGGACAGCATAGTGTGACCACTCACCCCCCCCTCCTCCCCCCCTCCTCCCGGTGACACCCATGCACCTACCCCTACACTTTACACCCTCATAAACGACGAGAGGCAGTACGGACCTACTTGTTGCCTACCCCATGACCATCACACACACACAGGCTTTTGTTATCAGACACCACCCGCTATTTTGTTTCTAGAATTTGTTGGTTTGTTCTTTATAGTTAATTGCTTTGAAAAACAGCTTTGGATATATGTTGAGCTATTTCTAGGCCCTTTTCCTCTAGCGTTGCTGTTTCAACACCATTTGCACATCCGATGAACAAATCCGCGATGCCATAAGGAAACAATTTCAACTTTCTCCATCAGCAAGTGCTGCAATTACAGAATATTATTTTCTTGCATGTAAGCCAGACTTTATTGCCTTAACCATGCTGCTTCATTGACACTGTCCTTATCCTGATCCTTACTATTGGGCTCTTTTATGTATAATGTTGTCGGCACAGAGCTAGGACGAACAATTTTCATTGCGGCACTGTGTATTCTTTATGTTTAATCATGCGTAATGTTGTATGGTACCTGAAAATTTGCAATAAACATATTCAAACAAAAATCAGAAAACACGCACAGGAATTATTCAAGTGCAGTCAATGTTGAAGTAGGTTTTATGAATATTCAATATTAAGTACTGATCAGCAAACACACGGAAAAGCCATGTCATTGCAGTAAATGTGTGAAGATCTTTTGTCAACTTTTAGAGCTACAAAGACGTCAGGCTCTCTTCAGGAGAGTGCAGGATCAATAATGAAGGTCACAGAGCTGCTGCAGCTGTGTGACAGCCAGGTCGAGCACACTTCAGAAGAGTGCAGGATCAATAATGAACGTCACAGAGCTGCAGCTGTGTGATATCCAGGCCGAGCACACTTCAGTAGAGTGCAGGATCAATAATGAAGGTCACAGAGCTGCAGCTGAGTGATAGCCAGGCCGAGCACACTTCAGAAGAGTGCAGGATCAATAATGAAGGTCACAGAGCTGCAGCTGTGTGATAGCCAGGCCGAGCACTCTTCAGAAGAGTGCTGGATCAATAATGAAGGTCACGGAGCTGCAGCTGTGTGATAGTCAGGCCGAGCACACTTAAGAAGAGTGTAGGATCAATAATGAAGGTCACAAAGCTGCAGCCGTATGATAGCCATGCCCAGTACTTCACTTCAGAAGTGAGCAGGATCAATAATGACGGTCACAAAGCTGCAGCCGTGTGATAGCCATGCCGAGTACTTCACTTAAGAAGAGTGCAGGATCGGAAGATGGCGGCACTCCCGTGACTCGTCTGAGGTGACGGGGTTGTCGAAGGGATTCTCTGACACCACCCGAGTCCTGAAGACCGGCAATCAACATAAATGAAGGTCGGAATATGAGCGCCTTCAGACAGACGTAATTTAATTTCTTTTGCGATAAACCTTGGCCTTCTAACACGGATTTTGCTTGCTGGTGAAGTAATGGCAACAGCTGCTTAATTGATTTCCACGCGCGCTGAAGGAGCCGTTTTCATCGTGTGAGGCATTCTCACTGGCAGCATAAATTCATTGTTGGAAGAGGAATGCCCCAGTATGAAATGGAACTAAACAGATAAGTTTTGCAGTGTTTCCTTGCATCCTTTTGACGTGCACTGCCCTCTCTCTGACCCCTATCAGTTCTGACTAAACAAACCGGGATCTGTTATTTCAAGGCTGTGCTGAGGAGATTGTTTTCATCCTGCGCAGTGTCTCTTCAAGAGGGGCAATAATTCACTTGCTGAATATTAATGTTCAACACTAATAGATGTGCGGAACAGTGAAATGAGGCCTTTTTTTAATGTGCTTGTCATCTGTATTAATGTACTTTAAATAAGCATTTCAGCAACCTCATTTCTTTATTTTCGGTCTGTGTATGTGTAACCATATGTACTTTTCAGCTGATTTTCATTTTTTTTCTTCTTCAGAGCCTGAAATGTTTTATGAATGTCCCACACAGTTATTTATTTCACATGGCTCTCCTAGCTGAGACATGCAGTTTACCATATGTAATGGCTTGTTCTGTTCAGGTCACATTTTCGTGAAGAATTGTGCTGTTTTACATTTCACACACCTCCTTCTCATTAAGCATACAATTAACACTTTCAGTTTGTGTCTCATGCTTATTGGTTAAGTTATGTTATGATAACCTGTCATGCGCCTAATGCTCATAATTTCCATTACGGTATAGCTTCTCTATTATTATTAGATGGAATTGCACATTTAAGCTTTGTCTTATAGTTTTGTACAACCTCTTCTGTATAGGTTTTAATTCTTCCCATTGCATGGGTAGTTTAAAAAAAAATAGCTTCATTGCACATATCCTCACAGCGCAGATTTATTATCCATCCAAAGCCACGTGTGAACTTTTCTCTATTACATTTTCATAATGTTGTGCTAATTCTTTACAGTATCTTTTTTGTTATTATTGTTTTAATATTGCTATGCTTACAGTGATAGGTCAGTTTGCCCTAGTGTTGGGTTCACATTATTTCTGCTCTTAATACAGCGTTTCTTCTCCTGCACATTACTATTCTATGTCTTTGGATTGTTTTTCTCAAGTCTATGGACAGGACATCTAGAACTTTACAGATATCTACACCTTCTCCTCGGAAATTTTTGATTCCTCTCAGCTCACGCTATAACTGTTTATCCATGGAGGATTCAGTTGCTTCATCGTCCAAAGGTGCTTTGCCTTCACAGATTGCCTCAGTCTCGACTGTTTCCAAAACTTCTACGAAAAGATTGAAAAAAGATCCTCCCTCTCCACCTAAACAGACTCCTTCTGTTACAGTAGTGGAGTAGTGTGGCTCACTGGTTAGAGGCGGCAGGCCTGAGAGCAGAAGTCAGCCCGGGACCAGGGTTCAATTCCCGACGCGGCAGGGTCCTGAACCTTGGTCAGCGGACTCGATAATTCTCGCTTCGGTGCTTACTCTAATCAGGGGTTACACTCGGCAACTCTGGGCATTAGCTTGCCTAATCTCCACAACTGCCCCACCAATTCCGGGGATGCCTGGCTCCACCTTGGGGGACTCCCAGCAAGGGACCATCCCACAGGGAAAGCCAGGACGGGTTCCCCAGAGTTATACAGCGCCGGGACGCCCCGTTGCTGGGGCAGCTGTGCGCTTTACAAGTATACTACATTTACATTTACATTTACAATGGATCTAATACTGGAGGAGATTAGAGCTCTACGTCCGTTCATGGAAGAGACTAAATCCACACTTCAGATGCTCTCTGACAAATGGTCAGCAATGGATCAACGAGTCAACACTTTAGAGCAGAACTTTGGCTCGTTATCTTCTTCTACTTCTAAAGTAGACTCTCTTTGTTCACAGGTCTCCGTACTTCACAAACAAGTTGAGCAGTTGGAAAACAGAAATAGGCGGAATAACCTTCGAATTTATGGTCTTCCTGAAGGGACAGAAGGCTCGGATCCGCCAACTTTCTTTAAATCCTTCCTTCCAACGCTCCTTCAGCTACCTGAAGGCACCATGTTGAATATACAGAGATCTCACAGATTAGGCCCACCAATGCGTCAAACATCTTCTTTGTCGCCACACAAACCGAGAGGAGTGATCTTGTACTTTTTGGAATATACTGACCTCTTAAAGATTCTATCAGCAGCTAGGGCAATGAATCGTATAATTTGGTCAGGAAATTCTCTGTTCTTCTCTCAGGATTACGCCAAATCGACAGCTGATCGACGTAAAGAATTTTTAGCATTGAAGCCACAATTACGCTCGTTGGGTGCAAGATATGGTCTTTTTCACCCTTGCTTGTTTAAAGTGACATTCAATAATAAAACTACCACATATGAGGATCCAATTAAGTTGAAGAGCTTCCTGCACTCTCATCACATTGACACAATGGAGACCACTTCATCATTTAGTTCCAGCTAGTTTGCTTTAACTTTGTTTCTGGTTGCAGTATTCACATGTTTTCTCTTTTGGTTTTTATTCCATTTGCTATTTCTTGAAACGTTTGCAGCAGTTACTATGCGGTGTCATTGTTTGCAATATATCTAATCATTTTTTCTTCCTTCACAGGTTTCGGTAGCGTGTCTCCTCATACCTATGTTAGAGTATGTTCGTTATGCCCTTCCCTCCGCCTTCCCTTGTGGGTCCTGGACACGTCATTATTCCGTGTGGCCTTCCATCCCTCCAACCTTCGTATGTCTTGGACTGTTTGTAAGTTTTCTTTCTTCATTATTCTCTATTCTCTTCATGCTCTCTTTCTTCTTTTTCTTTCTCCTTTTGCATATTCTCTTCCCTCATTGGTCTTCCACATTTCCTTTTGATACCCTACAATCTTCCTTTCTCTTACAGAGGTTGCATTTTCGCTTTGCTTCCTTTCTTTCTTGTTTCTCATATCTAGTTCAGATCTCTTACTTTTTGTGCAGTTGGTTTGATATTGCTTGTATTTGTATTGATTTCACATGTCATTCTTATTGGAATTGTCCCTCAACTGGTTTTTTTATATGCTTTTCTAAAATTATGTTATGCCTTTGAAAATATTATCTTGGAATGTTAGAGGTTTACATTCACCAATCAAAAGACAGAGAGTATTATCCCACCAGGCCAAGCTCAACACAGATATAGCTTGTATACAGGAAGCACATTTGTCGGCTGATGAATCTGCTAAATTGAAGAGGGATTGGGTAGGCGAAGTTTATTTTTCCCCAGGTGATGGTAAGCGTAATGGAGTCTTGATTTTGTTTCGAAAATCTCTTCCAATTAAAGTAGTAACGCATTCTGCAGACACTTCAGGTAGATGGGTGCTAGTGAATCTCACTCTAGATAACGTCCCTATTTCTATTTTAAATGTTTATGCTCCTACGAGTGGCGACGCCACTTTTTGGACCTCCCTCGCAGGCTTATCACTCAATACTACGTTGATAATTTCATCCTTGTGGCTGACTGCAATTAAGTTTTTGACCCATTTTTGGATAGACACTCAGTTAGTGCATACATTCCTCATAAGTCACAAAAATCTTTTACACAACTCATTACACAATACAAACTTACTGACGCCTGGAGACTCTGCAATCCCACTTTGCGAGAATACTCCTTCTTTTCACCCCCTAATCAAACTCAATCACGCTTGGATTATTTTTTTTATCTCTCATCAACTTACACAATCCCTTATTTCTTCTGACATTGGCTCCATCTTAATTTCTGATCATGCCCCAGTCTCCATTGTTTTAGATGTATTACAAAAACCTACTTCTATTAAAAAATGGCGTTTCAATAATGCTCTCCTTCTCGATGCACAGTTTCTTTCTTCTTTCACATCCTTTTTTCATGAATATTTTTTGTTCAATCACACGGGTGAAGTGCCATTCCCTGTAGTTTGGGACTCTTTCAAAGCATCAGCTAGAGATTTCATCATTCATTATGTTTCTCGCAAACGGAAGAAAGCCCAACTAGCCACCAATGACCTCCTTTCTAAAATAAAAACATTAGAGCACTTATATTACACTTCCAAATCAAAGGATTGTTTAAATGATCTTATCGCCACCAAAATTCAATTTAATAAAGATTCCAGGTACAATGCCTCCAATTTCATCTTAAAATCTAGCGCCAAGTTTTATGGTGGACAGAATAAGGATGGGAAATTGCTGGCCAACTATCTAAAGGTAAAGCAGAACAAGGTCAATATTGAATCTATCTATAGTTGTGATGGGTCACTAAAACACAAAAGTGAAGATATCCTACAGGAGTTTTTGCATTTTTATGAAACATTGTATTCGTCTGAATCATCTTCTTCTGAACAAGACATTTCCCAATTTTTGTCCAAGATTTCCTCTCCTTTCGACACTCTTCTGGACCTTTCCTCTTTAGAATCAGACCTTACGCAGAAAGATCTCCTTCAACCTCTTAACTCTCTCAAACATGGTAAAGCTCCAGGTCCCGACGGTTTCACTGTTGAATTCTTCTCCTGTTTCTCAAAACTACTTATTCCCAAATTACATACTCTTCTTTCCACTTTCCTTCAAACTGGTTCCGCTTCTTTCTCTTTCTCTGATGCCCTTATTTGCATTATCCCGAAACCAGGTAAAGATCCACAACATTGTAAAAACTATCGCCCTATTTCTTTAGTAAATATCGACTCTAAAATGTTTTCAAAGGCTTTAGCATTGCGTTTAGAATCTTTTTTACCCGAGCTTTTAGGGAAAGAGCAATCCGGTTTCGTTAAAGGTAGACTGCTGACGGATAATACTAGATTGTTTTTTGACATTCTCTCTAAGACCTCGCATAGCTCTCATCCCCTTGCAGCTATAGCCCTAGATGCAGAGAAAGCTTTTGATCGAGTCGAATGGCCATATCTGTTTAGTACTCTGAAGTGGTTTGGTTTTGGTCCAAAGATTTCCACCCTGATTTTGTTCCTTTATTCCAGCCCTAGAGCAGCAATTTTGGCAAACGGTACCTTATCTTCTTACTTTTCTCTTAATAGAGGGGTTAGACAGGGATGCCCACTTTCACCTTTTTTATTTAATCTTGCTTTAGAACCTTTCCTTTTGAGAATTCGTCAGAATGCTAATATACATGGTTTTAATTTCCACGACTCCGATATTAAGATGGCAGCATACACTGACGATGTATTATTATTTCTCTCCCAACCAGACGCATCCCTCCCTGCTTTTTTGGATGAAGTTAACTCATTTGCACAAGTATCTGGCTACAAATTAAATAAGGATAAATGTGAAATTTTGCCACTTACCAAACTCACTCTCAAGGACGATTTCTCTGCTTTGGGCTTTAATTGGAGCCCTAACTCTATTAAATATTTGGGTCTCCATTTTACTTATTCTCTTTCGGGCACAGTTACTAAGTGTATGGATGACTGTTTACAAAAATTGACTACTCTCACTAGCAAATGGCATCCTCTATATCTATCGTGGTGGGGGAGATTAGATACAATCAAGATGATGCTCTCTCCCATTGTGCTATTTACAATATCTAACATACCGTTTTCTATCCCTTTGAAATGTTTCAAGAAAATTAACTCTATTTTATCTTCCTTTTTATGGGGACATAAAAAGTCTCGTATGTCTTTGTCCAAATTAATGCGTTCTAAAAGAGAGGGTGGGGTAAACTTTCCGAATTTTGCCTTATATCATAAATCCTTTTTTTTTTAATCAAGTGTCGAACTGGATTACGGATTCCGCATCATCCTCTCCTTTCTGGTTGGCCTTAGAAAAGTCTTTTATATCCCCCTTTTCTTTCAAAGAATATCTTATGTTTTCTCATAAACCTCAATCTTTATCTACTCCTATTCTTAAGTATACCTCCAAAATCTTTCCTTCCTTTCCCGTTTCCTCCTTTTTTGATCAACCTATTTGGCACAATACATCTATATTAATTAACAATAAGCCGATTTTTTGGAAATCCTGGAGATCACGTGGCCTTATCTGGGTGCATCAATTGTTTCACCAAAATCAGATCATCCCATTTGCATTAGCTGCTACTTCTTTCAATCTACCTCCCGCTTTTCGAGTTCAATATTCATTATTGTCACACGCATTACAACTTGCCTACGATGCTTCCCTTGCTGCACCTCCTCCATCAAACCACGTATCCTCCGATATGTCTTCACTGAGTTCTTTACTTCTTAAACAACCTAAAGCTTCAAAAATCTACGCTTTGCTTCAAACTCAGTCTTAATCTCACACGAAAACCACAACTGAAGAAACCTGGGAAAAAGACCTAGAAGTCTCTTGGCCTATTGAGCTGTGGGACAAATTATGGCTTAAGATTTGTAGATCTTCCAGAGCTGCTAATACTACTCAAACACTATTTTTTATTTATAATCGTTTATTATTTTCACCACTAGTTCTTAGTAAACAATATCCAGATGCTTCTGATAAGTGTTGGTCCTGCTCCTTACCATGTGCAGATCTTTTCCACATGCTTTTCAGTTGTCCCCATGTTCATAATTTTTGGCGGCAAGTTTGGTCTCAAATTAACAAGATTTTTTCCTCTAATCACTCCTTCTCTTTATCTCACATTTTCTTAGGGAGTGTTTCCCTCATCTGGGATCATTGCACTTTCAGGGTTAGAATAATTGACTTATTGTTGGCAGTAGCTTTCCAGCAAATAACTAAAAATTGGAAGGATTTTACCAAAATATCTTATCAGGCTTGGTGGTATACTGTTTGCTATAATCACAGGTTAGATACGACTTTTGTTGGCTTTAGCTGCCAAGCAAAAAGAATTGTGGAGTCCAGTTACACTATTTTTTGATTTAAGTGCTCAGAGTTCTCTGCCTTTGTCCCCGTTACAACAAGAAGTTCCTAAACCTCCATGAATTCCTGTATTTTGTTAAACATATTAATATTATTTTCGCTTTTCTTGTAATTACAATGTATATTTAGTATATCTTCTATTACCTTATGTCATACCAGTTGCCAATTTTGCTTATATTTATTCTCAATTTTTGGTGTTTCTTTTTGTAACTTATATTAATACCTTTAATTATCTTGATGTATACTTTTGCTTGTTATTCTCTTTGTCTTACTTTGTAAGCTTATGTCATATTCTTCCAATAACATTTTTCTGGACTTAAAAAAAAAAAAGAAAAGAAAAGAAGAGTGCAGGATCAATAATGAAGGTGGCAGAGCTGCAGCTGTGTGATAGCCAGGGCGAGCACACTTCAGAAGAGAGCAGGATCAATAATGAAGGTCACGGAGCTGCAGCTGTGTGATAGCCAGGCCGAGCACACTTCAGAAGAGAGCAGGATCAATAATGAAGGTCACGGAGCTGCAGCTGTGTGATAGCCAGGCCGAGCACACAGTGTCTGTTCACCAGATACTGATTATCAATGAAAGTCTCCAACCTGCATGCTGTGTGATGGACAGGGTGAGCACGCGGCTTCTCTTAAGGAGAGTGAGGAATCATTTATAAAAGTCACTGAGCCGCATGTTGTGTGACAGTTAAGCAAAATCACCATTTTACATTCTTGGACGATGATTTTTTGATGGCTAATAGAGCCGAATATTGACATGATTGTTCCACAAAAGAAAAGAAAAAAAAGATTGATTGCACAAAAATAATATAAAGGTAGAACCAATCATGATGCTATACAATGTACACAATAATGACTAAGCTTTACATATTGAAAAGAAAGGCATGTTTTTAAGATATGTACTAGAATAAAAAAATTCTTTGGATTTTGGTATGTTACTGCTGATTTTAAAGAAATGATATTGCGCCCCTAAACTCAAGATAATTTGTGCTGTCAGCAGGTGGTCTGGCAGAGGTGGCATTAGAGGGGGGTCCTGTCTCGACAGTGTGACTGCCCTCAGCAGGGAGTATGGCACAGGTGGCATTAGAAGGGGGTCCTGTCTCGACAGTGTGACTGCTGTAAACAGGTGTCTGGCACAGGTGGCATTAGATGGGGGTCCTGTCTCGACACCGTGACTGTTGTCAGCAGGGAGTCTAGCAGAGGTGGCATTAGAAGGGGGTCCTGTCTCGACAGTGTGACTGCTGTCAGTAGGTAGTCTGGTAGAGGTAGCATTAGAGGGGGGTTTTGTCTCGTCAGTGTGACAGCTCTCAGAATGGGTCTGCTTTCGGCGTTCACATGACGGACAAAGTTTCTTTGAGATGGTACTAGCTCTCTTGTGTTGATGGAGAGAGAAGTGCTACTTGTGATACAAAGACCTGGGCTTCACGTCTTTTAATTCAGTCATTTGTGTCCAACCAATGTATAATTTCGTATGAAAGTTAAAACTAGCAAGGGACTCACGTCTGAGCATACCCTGCCAACTTAGGGCGAACAAAGCGATACAAAAGGGGGTGATGGACAGAGCGTTTGAGCAAATCAAACACTCACCCCCAGTCTGCCTGGCCAGAATAGTATGTTTGCCAATCATGTATTTGATTGCATTCTTAAAACAGTACTTAACTGCAATGTTTAAATGAATCTAGACATATTTATACATTGTTAATTGGATAGGTTTCAAGACCACTGGTCTAGGGTGTTCCTCATCGGAGAGGTGTGAGGGGCCTGATGTAACACTGTTGGTTAGTCAAATCTTAAAGGAGAGGGCACAGATGCTCAAAGCCGATGGATTTCAATGGCGAACCTGTTTATCACCACATAATCATCCTCACAGTTGCAATAAGTGACTGCGTCAGCCCCCAGTCCAACCATGTCCAGATGGGCTGCTGGCTGAGTATATTCAGCACAGGTTTGGAAATCAAGGTTTGAGATGTAAAACATGAAAGTAATAGATACATGTACGCATTACACAGGAACGATGATGGTGATGCCAAGCTTTGTGTGGCAGTGTTAGTACTGCTAGTAAGAGCGTGTACATTTATCTGCTAACAGCGCCGCTCCATGGGAATGGTCAGCCGTCCCTCATCATACCTGCAAACCAAACCTATTCTAGACCCTCTCCAGCTGCACCTGCAGGCGGCTGGCCAGTGAACACTAAACTCTCTCTCATAAACCCACCTTTAGCAGACATGGGGGTGAGCACTTCAGGCAAAAACAACAAAACTAGGGCTGCTGATCGACCCTGATCGCAGGCCCAGTGTGTTTGGTCCCAGAGATCCACGAGGACTAGTTTGGTCCTGTGTGGGGCTGAAACGTAACCGGTTCCTGTCCAGAAATACTGAGTGTTGACAGGGGACAGGCAGCCCTTGTTCTGGAAGAGCATGGGCATTCAGTGCTTATGACCAGGGGTTGCTCAGCCCTTAAAAATGATTAGACAGTACATACATCACTAGGAGAAAAATACATTAAACCCCACCCTCCTCCCCCTCCCACCTCCCTTTACCGTTCCCATCCCCTCCTCATCCCCCACCTCCCTTTACCGTTCCCATGCCCTTCTAATCCCCCTCCCACCTCCCTTTACCCTTCCCATCCCCTTCTCATTCTCCCTCCCTCCCTTGATGACCTCGAACTTATGAGCTGCGACGGCAGATCCGTCTGAGAGCAACACGGAGGTTTTTCATTTAAACAAGTTATGTCAGGAGAAACTTGAGTGAAACTGTGAGAGAAATATTAAAAAGAGGGTTGCTCTTGCGATTATAAGAATGAACATTTTGGCTATTCTGGCCTGGTCAGGTCTAAATAGGAACATCATTAAGTATTCTTAGTCCTCAATGCTTAAACCTTAAACCTTAAACCCCAAGCATCCTCGAACCTTAAGCATATAAACCTTAAGTACATATAAATTGAGTAACAGAAAGTGCCGTTGCACTTCTTACGAACATTGAACGTTGGAATTGGTATTCCAGTGATAAGTGACAATGATAACAGTGTGTTGGCACCGCTAATTCAGGAGCAAAAACTAAACTCTAGATGCAAGAGTCGTGGTTTAACATGGGGTTTGAAAATGAACAGGACTTACCACCCTTACAACACTGAATACGTCTAACTGTATAGAAGTACATCATGCAGGGCTTCTTTGGATGACATTTGTGTAAAAGCAAAGTAATGGTGTAAGTGTTGTGTGACAAAGAATACAAAGTAAAGGATATCAAGTTTTCCACTTGTTTGAGGAGCCGCCAGAAAGGTCCATCTCCTGGGCAGGGTTGTCTTCCAGGTGACGTGCGAGGTCTTGGGGGTTTGTAAAGATGCTTGGTTTTCCATTCTCTAATATTCTGAATTTCAAGGGTCCTGTAAAAAAGAATTGAATGTTCTTCTTCCTCAGAATGTCCCGAAGTTGTAGGAATCCTTTCCTTGTGTCAACTGTGTCTTTGGAGTAATCCTGTGTAAAGGTAATCCGTTGGCCTTCCCAGGTGACGTGATGATTTTTCCTGGCGTAGTTTAAGATGGCTTCTGTGTGTTGGTAGCGGAGCGGTTTGCGGATCATGGGGCGAGAGCCTTTTCTATTTAGAGGGTTGAACGACGGAATTCTATGGGGTCTGTCCAGTTCCAGGCCCTGTTGGAAGTTTATCCCCATTATCATTGGTATCCAAGCTTCGAGGAAGGCTACGCATGATCCTGCATCAGACTCTGACCCTTCCAGAATACCGAAAATACGTATGTTCCCTCTCCTATTTCGGTCTTCCAATTCCGCGTTCTGTTTCTTGAGCTCACTGGTGATGTTGAGGAGGTGTTTGATCTCTTTGGTGGCCTGGGAGGTCGTGTCTTCAGCATCGCTTATTTGTTGTTCCGCTTCATACATTTCCGTGTTCATATCGGCGCGGATTGCGGTTAGTTCTAGTTGCATTGCATCAGTGTTTTGTTTCGTTGATTTGGCCAGGTCATGGACTTCTGCTAATTATTTTAATATCATGTCCATTGTGCTATTTAGGTCTGGTCTTTTATCAGTGATTCTGTGATGGTTGTTCCGGTTTCACTTTCTTGTAGGAGGATCTGCTCTCTTTGTCCGCCATTTCTAGTCAAGAGGTGATTGAGATGGCTAGGTGACGTGATAATTAAGGGAAGGCTTACTCTCAATGAGCTATATCTCGTAGGCTGCAAGGTCGATAAAGATCCCAGGGACTGCGCTTGTCAATATTAGCACCTAGATACAGTTAAAGCCCAGGTAGGAGCACCGGTAGGATGATGAGTGTGCCTATGATATCAGCAGTAGGAACACTTGGGACAAGTAGTCAGCGCAGACACAGTAATGCAGATAATGTTAATGTCCAATTGGCAAAGTTAACATCCAAGCCAATGGGTCAGAGGAAGCTGCAACCTTGATTCTGACAGTATACCGCCTGTGAAGGCTTTATAAAATGTTGTCTTTCCTGAATGATAGGCATTGTAAGGCAGACAGACTTAGCTGGCAATGGAGTTGGGTCACCATCAGAAGAGGCTTGCCCCTATACTTGCGCCCAGTAATTAGCGACAGCAAACACCTACATGACACAGAATAGAGCCTTAGCAGAGAACCTTAATATTGTATCTCTGAATGTTAAAGGCCTCAACCATCCAGTGATGCGCAGGAAAATTTTTGAATACCTTGAGAAAACCAAAGGGGACACCATCCTCCTACAAGAATCCAAACTCTCAGAAGAAGACGTAGGCTTCATAAAACATAACTGGATCTCTTATGTCTTATGCTCTCCAGCAGACCATAAGAAACAAGCATTGGCATAGCTAATAGGTCTCGCATTTGAGACCTTATAAGTGTTTGGTTATCCAGCATAATATCCTTTGTGCAACAACATCAACTGTTGCATGGTTAACACTTATAAGGTCCCAAAGGCGAGACCTATTGGCTATTCCAATGCTTGTTGGTGATGGGAGGAACTCCGGTGTTGTACAGGAACAATGGTGAAAAGGCTGGCACCATAGTTGGGGCCAAGACCAAGAGGGGACTTGAACAGCTGTGGCATGGGACAGAGAACTTGAGGATGGGGCCAAGCTGTTACCAAAGGACAGCATGCAAGCGCCACTGGGAAGGTGAGAGTTTGAAAGAATGCAAATAGCTTGGTGATTTGGGGTCCAGGAGGAAGCTTTTTGCAGGAGGAACGTGTGCATTACCGATACCAGGTCCTACCCAGGCAGGTCATATGGTAAAGTTAGTCTAGACAAAGTAAGTGTGCAATTTCACAAGGCTAGGTGACTGCCTAAAATGTATGTTATAAGGTGGTGCGGGGAGTGGGGTTAGTGCTTTTTCATTTTCTGGTTCCTACCAAAAGACAACTTACACTCTGATGCTTCTTGTGAGGGCTATGGATGACAATGCTTTCAGCAAATTGAGGCAGGAAGGCAGGTCACCTGTCTGGGGCTGGTGCATGATATACTGGACTATTGTTGATTCACATATTAATCAATAATGCAGGCAAGACATACTCAGGCTTTATCATTCATGAGAGGTATGCTGTCCTGTTAACAAGAAGGAGAACCCTCTCTGAACGTTCTATACAACCCCTTAGACGACTCATCTTGTTCAAATTACAGGCTATTAGGCTGCAAAATTTATAGAAATTTGGAGCTTTAACTTTTGTTAAAGTTAAAGTAACCTGCAATTATTATATTCAAGCTCATTAGCCACTCATGAGAAGGATCAGCCCATATTTAAGTATTGCACTGCAGAAAGGGCTTCAAATCTTTGGCCATGTGTATTATGTATTATTCAATGGGCAGAATCATCCCAACAAGTTACTCATTACAAGGTACTGAGGGAAGGCAAATCCAGAGAGAGAGAAAAGTAACTCCTTTTAACCAGATTTTCAGAGGTGAAACTGTGCCTGTAGGAAAAAGATTGATGAGTTAGGGGTCCGATTCAATCATTGGCCAACAGAACAATCACCATTGGCCTAATATAGGACTTTACTTCAGGCAAGACAAGACTACTATACCCGCTAACTTTATAAATACCACCCAGCAGGCAGTTCTTTTCAATGAAATTTACTGTTTGTAATCAATTTTTTTTTCAAAAAGAAAATCCCAAAATTAGATGTTATTTATGTAAAGAAAAAAACGTAATGCTCCCCTCGCTATGGGAGGCTTCTCCCATGGCGGGGGAAGTCTAAAAAATATTTTTGCTGCAATGCATGTACGTTTTTGGCAGCCAAACTGAATCGATGGCTAAAGGTCTTTTCCCAATGTAGTGCATGCGTGCTGTGTATGCGAGACCTAAAAAGGACATTTAGTGGGGCTCACACAATTTCCCATCGTCAGCTTTTTACTGGTAGTTTCTCCCTTAACTTTCATCAGCCTCTGACAAATCAATAAAAAGTTACCCAGGAAACTTGGTATATCCACCAAAACACGCTCCTTGAAGGGTCTGATTGGGTAGTCAACCAATCGATGGAGGCCCGAGGCCCAAGGAGTGCCAACCTTTGGCTTTTTTCCCCCCGCTTTGGGGGTGTGGGCCAACTATCACAGCTTCCACGCAGTCCAACAGCCTGCCGCCACCCTGAACATGCACACACTCTGGCTGGCTCAGTGTAATAGTGAGAAGTATGATGGGCTGACATGGGATGGCAGAACATAAAGTGTGGCTTGTGTCTGCTCTCTTGCAGCACAGCTCTGAGCAGGGACACTTCCACAGAAGAGTATACGTTTGAGTGTGTGGTTAAGGAGGTTAATTTGCCCTAGCACAGAACTTTTCCTGTGTTTCTTGAGGTATGTTACGCTGCTAATGCTGGTCAACACACGAGGAGTGGTAGGTGCAGCTAAAGCTACATTTAGGTAAAGTTTTGTCAGCAGGTTCATTTGTTTTTTAAAAGTGTTGAAGTTTGTCCATTAGCTTTGGGATGGGATTCGCCTTTGCAGGGTCATCTCTGTCCTTCCCCTACCGCCCTGATTAAGGATTCTGAAAAGAAGAGCAATCCAAGTTGAGAATGCAGTCCAAGAAGAGATGTAAGACATATTAGTGCAAATGATCCTGCTGAAAACTGCAAATGTGGAGATGATCAGTAGAGGGTTATTATCATGAACAAAATGTCATTTTTCAAACCACATAATAATACAAAACCTAAATAAAAAGTATGACTGGGTGGGGGAAAAATAGAAATCAAAAAAGCATTTTAGCTTGCTTTTTAAACTACTGGGAAGTGGCTCCATGTCATGTAAAATAATTAACCTGTCTTGGCTTTTGAAACATTATGGATTCAAATTCCCTCACACGCAAAGTGAGGTTGGCTAAAACAGCAGGAAGGACTGAAGATGTCACATATGAAATGGAGTCACTCATTTTACAAAGCAGTCCAGTCAATGTCTAAAACAGTTTCATATGCAAAATCAAAAGAAAACTCTGTTGACCTATTGTGTCAAAGTTCATTCTTTGGCATCAGGCATTGATTATTGGCAATCCCACTCATGTTGGCGTTTGTGGAACGAAAATATATATTTCAGCCTTCACCAATAGTGCAATTAGCTTCCCCACCACAAAGAATAGTTAGAAGTCAGGAGGCAAGAGCATCAGGGGCTTTGGTGTGGGCAAAAGGTACTGTTATGTGCATGGACGATGAAAAACCAGGGCGAGCTTTCTCCCTCTCAGAACAATTACAAGAAGGGAATGACAGGGCAGGAAGGGGGTAGAGAAAAGGAAAGGAGAACAGACAACGTGGGAGGAAAGTGACACAAGCTGAATGGAGAATACAGGTGGGGTGAGACGATGCAAAAAGAGGGATGAAGAGCTAGAGGTGCAGGACAGAAGGTAGAAGAATGTGAGTTGCAAGAGGGTGGGTGAAGAACTGAGTTGCATGAGGGTAGGTGAAGAAATTAGTAGAGCCGAGCAGAGCTAAGGGAAGAACGCTTGTCATTTATCAAATATTTTGCCTCAAATTAGCCCTCAGCTCTAATAAAGCCACAGTTAGCGAAAAATTGCGATCTACAAATGTGGGGCACTTTTTGGTGTCTCCGGGCCTACTTCTGGTCTCAGTTTATCCCTGGTTCCTTGCTACGTAACACTTTAAACATACACAGATGCCTTCAGTGAATTCATGTGATATTGAAAACCCCTTCAGCGAGTATTTGTCAAAAAGCAACTGATCATCCACCAGGAAATAAGGAAGATAATTACTGCCTGGGTTAAACGCAACAACCTGAAAGCTAGTGCTTAATTTGTAAAAGAAAGTATGCCGGTGCCCGAAGCTCAGCGGCCGGTTTAATAAAACGGGGACGTGCCGAGTGCCAGGCTGGTAGCCTTAAATACCCTACCAGACAACCTCACCCCCTCCCTCCCCCTTGGACCTTTCTCTAACTCTAGATGGTTCCTGCTTTCTCCCTAAGTTATGGTTCTTTCGTCTTTCTGATCTGTGTGTTTTCCTCTATTCAGCTCAGTAAAAATCAGATGGATCATAAATAGGTACAGGTGGCCCCCACCGGAAATCACCGGCTCAAATTAAGCCCTGCAAAAGCTTGTTTCATGTACTCTTATGCTAACATGACCTCCTTGGCCTTGCAACTTTCCTTCTCTGACCTTGCTAAATCAAAAATATGTAAGAAAGCGAATAGTACCCTCCGTGTCAAGCAACAATTGTGTGAAAAATTTACTGCAACTTGGGAAGTAAACAAAAGAAGCATGTAATCAAACCCAGTGAAATAAAATTAAATAGTTCACATTCTACAAATTGTGAGTAAAACGATTTACAATAAAGCACAAATACATTATTTTACATTCTCCCAGTGTCCCATTAGCTACAGGGAAGGATTTACTCAGTCTGGGGCCTCTTAGTTTGATCTAGATTCCAGGGCGTAAAACTTTTTTTCTAAATGTTAAAATGTCACAAGCCTGTTCTCTGATTGTCACGAGCTTCTACCCTTGGCTTACCACTGTTAACACAGATCTTTTCCCAGAACTGTGTATCCACACAGCCATTGCAGTTCTCAGTGGATCGATGTAGAAGAAAAGCGGACAAACGGATGAGAATTCTTCCTGCAAAATCGGATTGATTAAATTCCCTGAGCTGTAGAAAAATATCCCATGTCAGTGTTTACCTTTAAAGTGTACGGGTGCATGACTGAAGGAAAAGTTTGCGAGCCTGTTTGTGGGAGCAGCACGAGCGTTCGCAAAATGTACCAAAGTGTTCCAGACTCGTGCACAGCATCGAGGACGCTTGGATGAGACCCCTAAAACTGTCCAAAAACCCTCCAGCAAACTTGACAAGTGCGCCACGGCTAATTAAATCCAGATGGCCCTGCACACCTCTGCTGGCTCCCGAGAGCAAATCGCTCTGGGAGTAAACCTTTTAAAAGAAGCTGGGACTTCCACACACCTTTGGCCAATTGTGTGCTAAAGCCAGAAGCAATGGCCAATGGCATGTGAGCCCCACATGCATGAGCTTTTAGGAAAGCTGTGCTGATAGCAAGAGGTTGTTTTCCTAGTGCTGCGCATGCGCTGCACTAGGCTCGACATAAAAAGGAGTGATTACCCTCATTGCTAAAAAAGGCCAAAATCACAACTGTATCGAGTTCCTATCGAGTAGACTTTTAATCACACACCTCCAGAGAGGTGATGACCCCATCCATGTAGTCAACATATATGGCCCTAACACCGACTTACCGGAGTTCTGGGAGAAGGTCTCCAGTAATCTTGAGAGCCTTCCGCAGGATGACCTCATCATAGTGAGAGGGGTCTTTAATTTGCCGCTAGACCCACACATAGACCGCGAATCTAAATGCAAATACCGGCCCTCCCGCTCACATGAAATCCTCAAAAAAATATGCTCTAAATATAGCCTAAGGGATTTGTGGCGTCTCCAACACCCAGAGGCAAGAGACTATACATTTTACTCGGCCCCTCATAACCCCTACTCTAGGATTGACTACATCCTACTCTCAAGTGCTTTCACACACCTCATAAACGAAACAGATATAGCCCCCAAACTAGTCTCCGATCACTCTTGCATTAGTGCCAAACTCGCAGGTACACACTCTATTCTTCCCCCAAAGAGATGGCGATTCAACAATGACATCCTCTCTGACCCAGCAAACAAAACAAAGATCGAATTCGCAATTAAAGAATACATTGAACTAAATGACCGTCCTGAAACGAGCTCATCTACTTTATGGGAGGCTCTCAAAGCAACTATTAAAGGTATCATTATCAGTATTAAGATGCAAATTAATAAAAAACTAAATCAAGAACTGGAGTCGCTAGAGAAAGAAATAAAATCACTTGAGGTAAAACACTCTGCGAATATAGATAATAAAGACATCCTTGACCTTTTGATCAAGAAGAAATATGAATACAACAAGATAATGAGTAAAGGCGCGGGTGTGTGGATTAATACATTTAAAGCACTAAAATGATGTGAGGGAAATAAGGCAGGCAAATTGTTAGCTTCGTATCTCAAGCACAAACAGAAACAATTCACCATCCCATTGATTAGAGATTCCAAGAACATTGTCCAAACTAAACATAACGAGATACTAAAGGCATTCCAAAACGTCTATGAGGACCTTTACAAAAATAAACAAACAATAGATCTAGAGAGCTGCACTAAATATCTAGAGACATTGAACCTACCAAAATTAACTGAAACTGAGAGCTCAGCGCTAGGGAACCCCATTTCTGAAAAGGAACTCTATATCCATTAAATCCCTCAAAAGCAATAACCTCCCAGGCCCAGACGGCTTCACGGCCTCCTTTTACAAAGAATTTGATATGTCACTAAAACCCACCTTACTAAAACTGTTCAACTCTATTGCTAAGGACGGCTGTGTAACCAAATCAATGGGTGAAGCCAACATCATCGTTATTCCCAAAGACGGTAAGGACTCCCTTTTAACCAAAAATGACAGGCCAATCTCGCTTATCAATCTTGATTGCAAGCTCTATGCAAAAATCCTAGCCAATAGCCTAAAGGCGATTCTGCCAAAGCTGATTAGTAATTTGCAGGTGGTGTTTCTCAAGCATCGCTTGTCTAATGATAATACGAGTTTACTGTGCCACATCCTGGAAGAAGCTAAGATAACGCCCATCCCTTCCATCGCCGTTACCTTAGATGCAGAAAAAGCGTTCGATAGAGTATCATGGTCTTTTTTAAAACAATGCATGTCATCTTTTAATCTAGGTGAGGCATTTATCAATATGGTCCTGGTCCTGTACTCTTGCCCTACTGCCCGAATAGCTATTATTGGCACCCTGTCAGAACCCTTCCACTTAGAACATGGAACCAGACAGGGTTGTCTCCTCTCTCCTGCATTATTTATTTTGGCCTTGGAACCACTGATCATGGATATCAAACGTAATAGCAATATAAAGGGTGTGTCATTCGGAGATTCCATAGTGAAGCTGGCCGCTTATGTTGATGATATCCTAGTGGTTACAGAGAAGCCGAGTGATTCCATCAAAGCACCTATGTCCACCATTGAAAGATACTCTAGTCACTCTGGATTCAAATTAAACCGCGACAAGTCCGAAGTCAAACCTCTGAACATCCTTGGTACCCGAGATATGTTAGGGGACTCTGGGCTTGCTTGGCAACCTGGTTACATAAAATATCTGAGGATTGAATTTGGCAGTCCGATCCTCGAGACACTCCATCGCAACGAGGCTAACACCCTAGAGAAAATGAAATGTCTCCTTGATGCATGGTCCCCAAGATTCATAACATGGTGGGATAAGATAGAGACCATCAACATGATGATCTCGCCCCTAGTTACTATATAATCACTATGCTCCCCCTCCATTTAACTGAGGACTTCCACCATAAATTAGACGCCCTGCTCTCCAAATTCCTGTGGAAAGGGAAGAAAGCGAGAATTAGCATGAAGAAACTTAGATTAGATAATTCACTGGGTGGGATCAATCTTGCAGATTTCAAACTCTCCAGACGGCTTTTTTAGCAAAACAAGGCTCCTATTGGCTCGTTAAATCAGAGGACTACACCCCAGTTTGGCTGGACATTGAGAAATCAGTCCTCATGAATCTCTCCCCTGCGTCCCTGCTGACCACGAATCTCAAGGCGGTTACATGCTCAAAGTCCTTGTTTAAGAACACAAAATTGGCCCTACTGAAGATCGATACATTTCTGGACAACAGTATTAAGAGCTCCTAACTTGAATCACTTTGGAACGATCATAAAATACTCTATACAATGACTCCTGGGTTAACAAGGGCATCTTTTTTCCACCCCAACTCTTCAACGGCGCTTACCCCCTCTCATTCAAAGAAATACGAGCTACTTATAACCCAGAATCAATTGAGTTGTATAACTTCCTAAAAATAAAATCAGCATTAAATAAAGCATTAGGTTACCTCTCCTCTCTCCTTCGCTCCCACATTATCTCTCGAAGTTAAATAGGCTAGGTCATCAGGTCTCCTGGCTCTATAGGCTAATACGCCCTCAACAATTTTCCCTTAATAAGAAGATGGTAACCTTTTGGGGTCCTCCTCCCTGATAGCTAGATTGGTCCAAAACTTGGGCCTCAATCCTGAGAAATAAAATTAGCCCGGTACTCACCCAGACAAAGTTTTGGCTCTTGCACAAGGCCTACTGGACAGGAGCCCGACTCCACCCACACAAAATTAGGGAGGACCCCATCTGCTGGAATTGCAAGGAGAAAGTTGGTGACCTTGACAACTCGTACTCCAGTGCGTTTGTGTGACACCATTCTGGGATAAGATCTTCGACTTCATATCCAACCTTTTCACTTTGCCCGACACTCTGCCCGAGTAGCCGCGCGCTTTATAAGACACCCTTATAACATAACATAACTTACTCCCCTAGTAGAGATATCTCGTCACTAGTTTTTGGTTTCCTTAGAGCAGAAGCACTGACTGAAAAGGACAGGACACTCCCAGACTTACTTCTAACTGCGGCGATTAAGATTATCCTCAACAATTGGAAAGACACACGCAAAGCTTCCTTTAATTGCTGTTTAAACTGGGTCATCAATCTAAGAGGCGCCGACAATATATCCCTCCAGAACTTGCCATGGCAATCTTCTACCAGACACATGTGGGACACTCTCGACTCATATCTTAGCTCTCACAAACTGCCCTGATTCACCTCAATCACGCTAGGCCGGCTCACCTGAAAGAACTGACTATCGCACCAAGACCTACTAGCAGCACCGGCTATCTTAACCCCCCGCTCACTGGGATAAGCCTCTACAACCGGGTATCTGTTCACACCTCCTGACACTACTGTCATGCCGTTCACCTTAAGGCACTCTCCCCTGACACTACATATGCCTCAAAATTGTGTTAAGTATGTATTAGTATTGATTTTATCTATCTATCCATTCTGCGCTTAGATGTTAACTACGATACTATCGCACTTGTTACTTACTTAAATGACTAGTTGATGTTTGTCCTTCCGTATATATCCTTGTATGTCTTTAAATGAATTACTGTATGTAATTTCGTCTGGAAACAACCAATAAAAACTTGTTTGAAATCAATAAACCACTAGGACAGCGGCTGATGTCAAACTCTTGAACGGGGAAGAGTTGCATTCCCGAAACCACTGCAGTTTGAGCTGACCCTAGGAAACCACCCAAACTTCACGCAACTTGGCCTCCACTGGTTCTTTTGGTAGGGCACCGCCAGAACCTCCTTTAGGCTTACTTCAGGAAGTAGTGGGGTTGAAACTCTTTGACTTGGATTACAGTCCGTCTTTGTGTAAGTAGCCCTAAAGTTGTAGGGTGCTTCATAGGGTTAGCATTAGAGTTGGAATAGGAATGTCCCCTGCATTTCTTTTGGAGTTTCATTAAGCTCGCACTCGACCCAGAGTTATCGGAGATCATAGTGCTTTATATGAGCCCCAGTTGCATAACAATGGACACATTCATTTTTGTTAGGCACTGGGATATTGAATGATTTGCCCAGAATCACAGGATGTCTCATGTGATGGATCGGAGTGCCATGCCTGAACGTAGCAAAACCAGAACCCCTAAATGTGCGCTGCCAGCTTTGCTCAGTTTGACTTCTAATTATTATAGCAGCGCTCCAGCACTTCACAGCTCAGGAAGCCATAAAAATGTGTGACTTTGCATTTCAGTACGGTGATGCGGACCACCACATTGAAATGTGGTACTCTAACCCCTGATGCGTGGTACTTGTCAGGCCTGCTCCCCTCAACGCAGGCACCCTTGCAGTATGGTGCAAGGCTGCCTGCATTAGCGTTAGGCAGCTAAATTCAGCACCAGCACAGGGTGAAATGCAAGGCTGCACCGTATTCTTGTTAATATGGTGCAGCCCTGCATTTCAGAAGTGGAGAGCGTGACGTTAAGCCAAGGAGGCCAACGCCATGCTCCACCACTTCCTTGTAAATATGCCCCTTAATGACAGCAGCCTGACCTATTTTTTTAAGGGACAGAAAATCCTCTCATTTCAGTAGATGCACCGCCTTGATGAAGCATTGCTCCAGGAAACACACCTGTCACCTAGTGAACATGATGAACTCAGAAGGGATTGGATAAGTACGGTACTACATGCCAGCAGGATCCAGACTACCCTTACACACCTTTGGAACATAGGGAGAGTGGGTTGGACATCTGTTTTCACAAATCCCTGGTGGTTTGCATACTGCTGACATGGCGGGACCCCCTGGGCAGATATATTTTTGCCAAGGTTCAGATACTCAATGAGTCTTTGTGTGTTGGCTCTATCTATGCCCCGGCGGCTGACCAAACCCCTGCTGTCCTTTGGGAGAGGGGGGTGCAGGAATATGGCAACTTGACAAGTCCAGAAACCATAAACCAGGCAGCCCCGAGACCGGTTCATCCTCTCTGACATTATTGATGATCGTGCCTTGATGGATCCATGGTGGTTGACGCACCTGAGGGACGCGGACTATACTTTCACCTCCTGCTTCCATTGTAAACGTTTACGCCTTGATGCTCCCAAACAGTACCTCTGATCATGATCTTCTGCTACTCGACCATAAACTTCGATTGTTGCAAACCCCTCAGGCCCGTTGGCGTATGTATACAGCATGGTATAAAGCCCCTGAAGACAAGCACAGTGCCAATATCTGAGCCTGTACTATTTTTTTTTAGAGTTTATATAGCGCGAACTTGACCCGAATAGTGTATCTGAATGCTTTACATCGTACCAGTTGCGTTACATTAGGACACATTCATTTTTGTTAGGCATGGGGAGATTAAGTGATTTACCCAGAATCACAGGATGTTCAGCGTCATTGCAGAGACTCGAACCCATTTCCCTAGGTTTGAGGTCGACCGCCCTAGCCGTTAGGCTTACTCCTCTCCCCTAACTTGGAGGAAAACGTTGGGTCCATCTCCTATGCACAGGTGCTGTCAGAGGGCAGGAAGGTCCTTGAGAGGTAATTCGATGAACGATTTGGCTGCTACTGTGAGGCATAACAGTGGTGGTTGACTGACCTCCCGCTTCACCTGGCTCAGACGTATAACGCATTGCTGATCCCTGCTCTTTTCAAGGAGCTGCTTGGAACACAGTATGATCTGAACTCTGATTACACAGTGGAAGACCAGAGGGATACGCTCTGTTGACGATATAGTAGGGGACGGTGAGTTGGCCCCCTTTGCTACTCTCATGCGTGATTATGGGCTGCCACAATCGCATCACTGATAGTACCGACAGCTCCTGCATAGCCTGCGATACATGCTGGGTGCTCCCCCTTATGATCCTGAGACTGCCCCAATGTTGCATAATATCCTGATGTGGAAAGGATATAAGGACACCATGGTGGGATTGTATGTTACAGCTGTGGACAGCCTTTTTTCGAGCATCACTGCCCACAATTGATGCTGTTTGTGGGAGCAGAGGCTGTGCCTCTCACTGTCTGAGCAGGACGGGCACGACCTTTGGAAAGACCATGGAAGTTTCCTCCAGGAGGTCAGGTTGAAATTCAGTTATTTCAAGTTCCTACACTGGATGCCGGAGTGGATCTATAAAGCACATACGGCAGACGATTCCAAGTGCTGGAGGTGCTGACGGTTTGGCGCAGTCGCCTGTGACATTTTGCATTTCCTGCAGACTGTACAGTACTTTGTGCTACTGGGGCTCCATTTTGGATACCTTAATCATCAACCAAGGGGTGGCACCGCAATTCATGGCCCGTCTGACCTTGCTTCACAAAATGTAAATGTTCCAGTATTTAACCCACCATTGGAAGAGTAAGCTGGCTATGGCCATCGTAGTGGGAGTTGTCTTTTTGGGGGCGACCATGGGGCCCGCCACCCTGACATTTTATTTTCCTGTTCCCATGTGCCTTCCCTTGTGTTCCCCCTCGTCCTCCTTCCCTGATCATCTGCGGGATCTTCTGAGCCACATCCCCTCTATCTAGAGGGTTTATTTCATTTATTGTTTTTCCTGTTATCAATGTTGTATCACAAGTTCTAGTTTACACAGTATCTTGGACTCTGCTGAATAAATAAACTTTCATACCTGTTATATGCTCATTGTATATGAAAAATCAATAAAGAATTGAGGTATTACTGAATTTATAGACATGATCAGAACACATGTAAAGTGATAATATTGACAACCAAGTCTCACTAAAATAGACATTCAATGTAACATTCAACGGAACTGTGTGCAGTACTCATGGTGAAATATGAGAAAAGTTTTGCCAACAAAATGTGGGACCGAGGGTCTGCTCTGTGCTGCGTAGTTACGTGTGAAGTTCTAGTTAATCCCCATAGTTTTGAAGAATGGGCCAGGTTTGAGTGAGACTTCAGACCAACATCCAAATGTGTTAATGTAACTCGTGATGTGTGATTCTTGAGGGCTCTGATGTATGCACGTCCAAACTAATGTCGCTGTTGAGGCATTCAAGGCTGCTTGCATGACAATGCTACAAAGAGTTGACAAACTCAATGTTCAAAGGTGAATTGATGGCAAGTGCAGTATGATATAGGAGCCTATGTGAAGGAGCACAATATTTTAGAGTATTATAATGCCCTTCCCCTGTTCTTCATAACAGTAATACCCACTCATTTTTATGATACAATGCAAAGTGTGTGAGAAATTTCTGGTCTGGTTCATATTTGATATCTCTATCTTAGGAATTAATTGTTTCAAAGATAAATTGCTTTATTGTTTGTCAGTGAATCTTTGTTGAGAGAGGGAGGTGGTTACTGTAAACAAAACAGCAAAGCCTGGAAGAGGCCGCTATCTTGGTAATTTAGGAGACAGTTGTACTCTTAAATCAGAAACTCAAAACCTAATTAGTGCCTAAATTTCAGTCTTGTGCGAGGATATAAAACCATATCAAATACAAGGAAAAAGCCACATTGACAGAAAATTAGAAATAAGCTGTTCCTTTCAGTCCTGCCAAGTACCATGCATCAGGCACTAGACTAACGCATTTCAGAGTGGTGGTCCGCATCACCGCACTGAAATGTGAAATCACGCATAAAGCGCCTGTGCCAGTCAAGCGCCGTGGACCGAGTGGAGGCTGGTCTTTTAATAATACTAGTGTTAGTGGGCCAGGCAGGCAGCCCGCGCTATTCAGAAGATTGCTTTGGAGCTGGGCTCTGAGCTGCCTGCTTGCCACAATGTACAGACTGGTTTGAATCACTGTGCAGTAACGCGGCTTACTTTCACTTGTCATGGGCTGCCTCCCGTGACACGTGGTCTCTGCTGCTGGTGCGGTAATGAAACTCGGTGGCTTGCTGCATTGCGATTGACCAACTCTCAGCCGTCTCACCACATCCCCGGGCGGCGGCGGGGTCACTTAGAATATTCGGACTGACTGCAGTTGATGGAGTGGTTCGTTCGAGGTCCCAGATCACTGGGACCCATGACTGTGAAGTTGAGTCCACTACGCGAGAGAGGGAAGCCAGGCGGCAGGCATCAAGTGAAATGCAGCTGCTCTTGAGCTGGCCACCACTGAATTAATTTCAAATAAGTGTTTGCATAACCCTGCTAGGAGTCAGTGAGGGCCATAAAATAACAATTGTTGCCAGTAACCAATTTGCAAATCTGTGCTTGACTTGCCCTCTGACCTCCATGTGCCACACACACACGAGTCACACCCACACTTGCAGCGAGAAAGCGAGATTTAGCATGAAGAAACTTAGATTAGATAATTCACTGGGTGGGATCAATCTTGCAGATTTCAAACTCTACCAGACGGCTATTTTAGCAAAACAAGGCTCCTATTGGCTCGTTAAATCAGAGGACTACACCCCAATTTGGCTGGACATGGAGAAATCAATCCTCATGAATCTCTCCCCTGCGTCCCTGCTGACCACGAATCTCAGGACGGTTACATGCTCAAAGTCCTTGTTTAAGAACACAAAATGGGCCCTACTGAAGATTGATACATTTCTGGACAACAGTATTAAGAGCTCCAAACTTGAATCACTTTGGAACAATCATGAAATACTCTACAAGGGAAACCGTCTATACAATGACTCCTGGGTTAACAAGGGTATCTTTTTTCCACACCCCCTCTCGTTCAAAGAAATACAAGCTGCTTATAACCTTGAACCATTTGAGTTCTATAACTTCCTAAAAATAAAATCAGCATTAAATAAAGCGAAGTTACCTCTCCTCACTCCTTCCCTCCCGTACTCTCCCTCGAAGTTAAATAGGCTAGGTCATCAGGTCTCCTGGATCTATAAGCTAATACGCCCTCAACAATCTTCCCTTAATAAGAAAATGGTAACCCTTTGGGAATCGCAGTCCTCCTCTCGATCTCAGAGCTAGACTGGTCCAAAACTTGGGCCTCAACGCTGAGAAACAAAATTAGCCCGGTACTCTCCCAGACAAAGTTTTGGCTCTTGCACAAGGCCTACTGGACAGCAGCTCGACTCCACCCACACAAAATTAGGGAGGACACCTTCTGCTGGAATTGCAAGGACAAGGTTGGTGACCTTGATCATCGCGTACTCCAGTGCGTTTGTGTGACACCATTCTGGGATAAGATCTTCAACTTCATATCTAACCTTTTCTCTTACTCCCCTAGTAGAGATATCTCGTCGCTAGTTTTTGGTTTCCTTAGAGCAGAAGCACTGACTGAAAAGGACAGGACACTCCTAGACTTACTTCTAAAGACACACAAAATGCTTCCTTTAATTGCTGGTTAAACTGGGTCATCAATCTAAGAGGCGCTGACAATATATCCCTCCAGAACTCGCCATGGAAATCTTCTACCAGACACATGTGGGACACTCTTGACTCATATCTTAGCTCTCACAAACCACCCTGATTCACCTCAATCACGCTAGGCCGGTTCACCTCAAAGATCCGACTATCGCACCAAGACCTACTAGCGGCACCGGCTATCTTAACCTCCTGCTCTCTGTGATAAGCCTCTCCAACCGGGTATCTGTTCACACCGCCTGCCGTTACTGTCATGTCGTTCACCGTAAGGCACTCTCCCCTGACACTACATATGCCTCAAAATTGTGTTAAGTATGTATTAGTACTGTTTGTATCTATGATTTTCTACTGTACCATTCTGCACATTGATGTTAACTACGATACCATCGCACTTGTTACTTTCTTATATGACTAGTTGATGTTTGTCCTTCCGTATATATCCTTGTATGTCTTTATATGATTTACCATATGTAATTTTGTCTGGAAACAACCAATAAAAACTTGTTTGAAATCAGTTTTTTTCAGTTTCATAAGTCTTTATTTCGGTATAATTAACCATAAAAGACATCACAATATGAAAGACACAGTTTAAAACATACAGTAAAACAATAAAACCACTATGATACATGATTTACATAATTCATGATACTTCACAGTAATATACAGAGTAAAAATAACAATGAGCTATCAGGCTAACTAATGCTGTGCAAATATTTCCCTCTAATTAACCAGGACCATCCTAGAAATTTGGCTACAGATATGGCCACCGGGAGAGTTGTTACCGTCCCCAACAACCTTAGAGCTTCCCTTGCCCTTCTCGTTTTCAACAACTGGCAAATCGGTTTTAGCCATTTTTTCCGTGGTCTAGCATATGTAGGGCAAACAAAGAAAAAATGGCTCACAGTTTCCCTCTGTTCTTTACACCATGGGCATGAGTCCCCTGTGCCCCCCCTCCATTTCTGGGTAAACGACCTTAAGGGTAATGTTCCTACTCTAAATTGATGGAAGAGTTTCCTGTCACTGCTCTTTAGTATGGCATCCCAATAATTCTCTAGGCTTGTATCCACTTTGTGGCTCAAAAAGCTGCCAGAGAGGGTTGTTGAGCTATGTTCTATAATCAGCCTATATCTATAAGCAGCCCAAAACTGATCTTTAAAATCCTTCTTTCCAGGAAAAACACTGTTCCTGGGATCAGACCATAGCTGGGCAAGACCCATATCTACCAAAGTGATTCTGACTGCTCTAAACCAGGGAAGATTGCCACTACCTGCTAAACGTCTGAGGTCTTCAATGCCCTTGCAAAGGAAGCCAATTCAGGGGTTACCCAAATTCTCCTCCATAAAATAATTATTCTCAATTTAGCTACTTCCTTTATTGGATGACAGCCCAAATCCAACATAAGTGGTAGCATAGGGGTCGATTGGGGAAGACCCACCAAGTTGCGTAGAAATTTGTTTTGCAATTTCTCAAGTTGGGACAAATTAGCGTAACCCCATAGGTCCGCTCCGTATGTAATAGCCGATCTAATCTTGATGTTGTAAATTTTGAGTGCTGGGCTCACCCTTTTTGTTAGCGAAGATCTTTGCTCCTTTACCAGTGTCCCACTCAGCTGTGAAAATTTTAGAGGCAGAACGTCTAGCTGAGCAGACCATATTAGTCTGTGGTCCAAAACCACCCCCAGATAGGTCATCTCATGTACCTGTTCTAGATTTACGCCTTCAAGACTGACTTGTCCCAATCTTGATCTATCTTTTGTAAATACCATAAACTTGGTTTTGTTTGTATTTATTTGTAGGTCGTTGGCAACACAGAATTCCAAAAATTTGTTAAGGGCCAATTGTAACCCCTTTTGGGTTTTTGAGAGTAGAAGCGTATCATCCGCAAAAATCAATAGCGGGACCTTCATACCTCCCAAACTGGGTGCGTCAGTAGGGGTATGTAAAAAATAATCAACAACTCTATTGATAAAGAGGAGGAAAAGGGTCGGGCAAGGACGCATCCTTGACGGACTCCTAGGGTCACTGGAAACTTTTTGGTGACTTGGCCCTGCATACCCCAACGGACCTGAGCATAATTCTTCTCGTGGAGTCTGACGATTAAAGTCAACAGGCCCAAGGGCATGCCCATCTGTGCCAAGGCCGCCCACAATTTGGTTCTAGGTACCAAATCGAAGGCGGACTTGAGATCTACAAAGGCCGCGTAGATCACTCCTTCATTTAGGACCACCACCTTCCAATAGATTAATAAAAATCTAAGGATCTGGTCTATTGTACTTACGCAAGGCCTAAAGCCAGCCTGCAGTGGTGATAGTATAGACTTTTCGTCCATCCACGCTATGATCTTAAATAACACCATCCGAGAGATAATTTTTTGGATGGCGTCTATAAGGCTGATTGGACGATAATTTGTGGGTAGGGAGCGGTCCTCCTTTTTAAAAATTAGAATGATTTCCGCCCCCTGCCAAGTGTCTGGTATCTGGGCTCCGCCTGCCACCGCATTGGCAATCTTCAGTATATATGGAGCCCAGACTGCCAGATCTGATTTGAAGAGATCAGAGGGAATGCAGTCTATGCCGGGTGCTTTCCCACCCTCGGTCTGATTTAAAGCCGACTCAACATCTAAAAGGTCGAACAGGGGGACATGACTCGAGGAACTTAGATAGACCTCCCGTAAACTTACAGCATGGTCTACTAGAGGGCCAGGGTGACCAAATTGCACTCCAAAATGTGCGACCCATCCTTCTTCAGCTACGTGATTTGAGGGGAGCTGGGATTCGTATGAATTCCCCCATTTAAGGACATACCAGAACCTTGATTGGTTGGAAGACAAGCTTGCCTCGTATAGGTCCTGCCAATGTTTCTCGTCCCAGGCCGACTTGGCCTCATCCAGACATCTTTTGTAATCCTGCCTTGATTTTCGTATGCCAGCACTGTCTAGTGATTTAAGTGCAATAAGTAAATCATTATGGGCTTTACGGCAGGATTGGTTGTACCACTTGACCCTTTTCCCAGCTGTTTGATTCTTTTTTACAAAGTTACTATTTGTTTTAGAAAAGAAAGATTTCAAAGAGACAAAGAGGTTATCATGTAGCCCGCAAATTCCGTCTGTCTCTGTCATTGACTCCATGACATTCAATACCTCCACTACTTTCCGTGAGATCAGACTTAGATTTGCGGGATCCTCAGCAACTCTACTCCACTGGACCCTTCTGCTGTTATTCTCCAACAACACATCTGCTGTGCTACAGTTGTTGGGGGCTCTCAGACGGCAGTTACTATCTATGGCTAGCCTAAGGACTAGGGGATTGTGGTCACTCTCTGGGCGATCCTCCACCAGCATATCGATCAGAGAGGGCCAATACTCTACCTTAATAAAAAGGTAGTCGATCCGGCTCGTCCTGCGTCCATTATCAAAGGTATGCTTCCCTTGTTTATCAGACGCAGTTCGCCCATTTATGGCTCTCAATCCTCGTTCAAGGCAAAATCCCAACCAATGAAGGGCGGCCTCTATAATTCTAGGGACGGGATCTTCCATCGCTTGTCCTCTTCTTCCTGAAAGTCCAGCTCTCTGGCCAAAAAGGGAGCAAAAGTGCAATTAAGGTCGCCTGCCAAAATGACAAAAGATTCCTTTTCACATTGATTATATATCAACTCCAGGTCATTAAAAATACCTATTGGACTACGTCCTCCTGGAATGCCCCTCACGTAAACATTTATAATAACTATCGTCAGGGAGCCTGCATTTGTAGGCTTAAGTACAAGAATATCAGGATTAGAAGAGGGTAACTCTGTAGTGTGATAGGCCAGAGACTGCCTTATCCAGACACATAGTCCCCCTGAGGGTCTGCCCACTCCACCCCTACGGGCAGGTTTGTGAAAGTTAAGGAACCCGGGAAGTAAGATGGCATCAACTGCCCAGGTCTCTTGAAATAGCAGTATATCCTGATTATTCACCAGCTCCAACCACTCCTCAATTTGAAGCCTACCTCGTAGGCCGGCAATATTCCACGAAATAAGTCTCAAAGAGGATGGTTGGTTAGCCAGGCCCGGGCCAACGGGACCATTGATACCGGATAATAACGGGTTTCCCCCCCTAGGGCTTAGGGGCACCTGCGACTGTGCATCATCTATCATAATAAGGGGTTTCCCCCCCCTAGGGCTTAGGGGCACCTGCGACTGTGCATCATCTATCTTGTTTGAAATCAATAAACCACTAGGACAGTGGCCGATGTCAAACTCTTGAAGGGGAAGAGTTGCGTTCTCTAAACCGCTGCAGTTAGAGCTGACCCTAGGAAACCACCTAAACTTCACGCAACTTGGCCTCCACGGGTTCTTTTGGTCGGGCACCGCCTGAACCTCCTTTAGGCTTACTTCAGGAAGTAGTGGGTTTGAAACTCTGTGACTTGGATTGCAGTCCGTCTTTGTGTAAGTAGCCCTAAAGTTGTAGGGTGCTTCATAGGGTTAGCATTAGAGCTGGAATAAGAATGTCCCTGCATTTTTTTCGGAGATTCATTAAGCTCGCATTCGACCCAGAGGTATCGGGATCATAGTGCTTTATGTGAGCCCCAGTTGCATTACAGATGGACACAATCCTTTTTGTTAGGCACGTGGATATTGAATGATTTGCCCAGAATCACAGGATGTCTCACTTGACGGATCGGAGTGCCATGCCCTAATGTAGCTAAACCAGAACCCCTAAATGTGCGCTGCCAGCTTTGCTCAGTTTGACTTCTAATTATTATAGCAGCGCTCCAGCACTTGACAGCTCAGAAAGCCATAAAAATGTGTGATTTTGCATGTCAGTACGGTGATGCGGACCACCACATTGAAATGCGTTACTCTAACCCCTGATGCGTGGTACTTGTCAGGCCTGCTCCCCTCAATGCTGGCAACCTTGCGCTATGGTGCAAGGCTGCCTACATTGGCGCTAGGCAGCTAAATTTAGCACCAGCACAGGGAGAAATGCAGGGCTGCACCGTATTCTTGTAAATACGGTGTAGTCCTGCATTTCAGAAGTGGAGAGCGTGATGTTAAGCCAAGGAGGCCAACGCCGTGCTCCACCACTTCCTTGTAAATATGCCCCATAATGCCAACGGCCTGACCTATTTTATCAAGAGACAGAAAATCCTCTCATTTCAGAAGATGCACCGCCTTGATGCAGCATTGCTCCAGGACACACACCTGTCACCTAGTGAACATGATACATTCAGAAAGGATTGGATGAGTACGGTACTACATGCCAGCAGGATCCTGACTACCCTTACACACCCATCTACTCCTTTGGAACATGGGGAGAGTGGGTTGGACATCTTATTCCACAAATCCCTGGGGGTTTGTACACTGCGGACATGGCGAGACCACCTAGGCAGATATATTTTTGCCAAGGTTCAGATTCTCAATGAGTCTTTGTGCGTGGGCTCTATCTATGCCCCGGCGGCTGACCAAACTCCTGCTCTCCTTTGGGACAGCCAGGGTATTCAAGAAGGGGGGTGCTGGAATATGGCACCTTGACTAGTCTAGAAACCAGACGGGCAGGCATCCCTGAGACCGGTTCATCCTCTCTAACATTATTGATGTGGAAAGGATTTAAGGACACTATGGGCCCGATTCCGATGCGGTGTTGAAAGCTTCCCGACCAAATGGGTTTGGGAATGGTTTCCAACCAAATCGGATCGGGAGAGTCCAACCAACCGAGTATGATGCATCGGGATGCTTCAAGATATGATTTGGTTGGGCTCCAATTGACGTCAATGGGAGCCTATGTTCCTAACCTCATCTTAATCGGGCCCTAGGTGGGAATGCTTTCCTAATCGCATCGTAATAGGGCCCTCAATTGGTAAGACACGTTCCCGATCTGATTTGGACATAGCAAATGCCGTTAGGAGGCCTTCCTAACCACATCAGAATCAGGCCCTAAGGTGGGATTGTATGTTACAGCTGTGGACAACCTTTTTTAAAGCACTGCTGCCTACAATATATGCTGTTTGCTGGAGTAGAGGTTGGGCCTCTCACTCTCTGATCAGGACTCCCATGACCTTTGGAAAGATCATGGCAGTATACCTCAGGAGGTCAGGTTGAAATCAGTTATTTCAAATTCCTACACCACTGGCACTGGACGCCGGAGTGGATCTATAAAGCACATATGGAAGACGATTCCAAGTGCTGGAGGTGCTGATGGTGTAGCGCACTCGCATGTGACATTTTGCATTTCCTGCGGACTGTACAGTACTTTGGGCTACTGGGCTCTGTTTGGGATAACTTGATGACCAACCTAGGGGTGGCACCACAATTCATGGCCCGTCTGACCTTGCTTCACAAAATGTCAATATTCCAGGATTTAACACCCCATGGTAAGAGTACGCTGGCTACAGCCTTCGTACTGGGAGTTGGTTTTTTGGGGGGCGACCATGGGGCCTGGCACCCTGACTTTTCTCTCCTGTTCCCATGTCCCTTCCCCTCCTGTTTCCCCTCGTCCTCCTTCCCTGATCTGCGGGATCTTCTAGGACACATCAACTCTATCTGGAGATGGTATTTTATTTATCGTTTTTCCTGTTATCAATGTTGTCTCACCAGTTCTAGTTTACACAGTATCTTGGACTCTGCTGAATTGATAAACTTCAATCCCAGTTATATTCTCATTGTGTATGAAAAGTCAATAACAAAATTAGATATTTAAAAAAGACACAGGAAGTGTTGTCACTTAACATTTGACTTTGACAATTCCAAAGGAAGAGACATTACTGAATTTATAGACATGATCAGAACAAATGTAAAGTGATAAAACTAACAACCAAGTCTCACTAAAATTGACATTCAATTTAACATTCCACTGAACTGTGTGCTATACTCATGGTGAAATATAAGAAAAGTTTTGCCACTAAAATGTGGGACAGAGGGTCTGCTCTGTACCGAATAGTCACGTGTGAAGTTCTAGTTAATCCCCATATTTTGGAAGAATGAGCCAGGTTTGAGTGACACTTCAGACCAACCTCCAAATGTGTGAGTGTCACTCATTATGAGTGAGGTTTGAGAGCTCTGATCTATGCACGTCCGAACCAATGTTGCTGTCGAGACATTCAAGACTGCTTGCATGACAATGCTACAAAGAGTTGACGCACTCACTAATCAGTGGTGTATTGATGACAAGCGTACTATGATATAGGGGCCTATGTGAAGGAAGAGAATATTTTCGAGTAGTGAAATGCCCCTCCCCTCTTCCTCAGACCAGTAACACCCACTCATTTTTATGATACAATGCAAACTGTGTGAGAAATTTCTGGTTCATACTTGATATATCTATCTTAGGAATTAGTTGTTTCAAAGATAAATTGCTTTATTTTTTGTCAGTGAATCTTTGTTGAGAGAGGATGGTGGTAACTGTAAACAAAACAACAAAACCTGGAAGAGGCCGCTATCTTAATATTTTAGGAGACAGTTGTGCTCTTAAACCAGAAACTCAAAACCTAATTAGAACCTACAATTTAATCTTGTTCGAGAATATAAAACTGTGTCAAATATAAGGAAAAAGCTACAGACATAGAAAAATTGGAAATAAGCTCCTTCAATTGTCACTTTGACACATGACCTATACCTCATTGTTACTGATCTGGTGTATAAAACTCCATGGTATTTACCTCTGTTTACTTTGCTATCCAGCACGTTGTGGATTTGAAAAACTGCAAATAAATTATTTAAAAGGATAAAAATAAGCTGTCCAGTTTAATTGCAAAACTGACGGAAATACTCATATATTCATTAAAATACCAATATATTCATTGAAATACATATATATTCATTGAAATACAGATATATTCATTGAAGTACAGACTGCCAGTTGTCACCTTTCTGTAAATACTCTCAAGTCCTTTACATCAGTGTTTGGAAGATGCTCATCTTGAAGTGAAGCTACAAATACTTTTTTACAGCAGCAGCCAAGTGTGAGGCCCTGTACTTGAACTGTCTGACCCTTAAAACCATTCACGTTTGTGACATCTGAAATCCCAGGTCTTTACGGGTATAAATGCTTGTTTGTATGAAATGTATTCACTGCTGGAGCCTGGAGGTGGCGGTTCCGTCAGCGGCCACCAGAGGGCGCTCCTCGCCTGCTGATGAAATCCACTGAGCTGCACATTGTATGAAAGAGCGAAGGGTTTCTTCTTCCGGGTCAGCGGCGGCAGAGACAGCACCAGCAGTGATGGTGACAACACTTCCTGCCTCTCCTGGTGTGTCCAGCCTGCTGCAGAGGAGGAAGGAGCCCTCTCAGTCTGTGCAGCGACCTTCATCTACAGACCCCCCTCAGACCCCAGATCTGACCCACCCCCCAAACCCCCAGGGGGAGGAGAGAGCCTGGAAAGTTTCCTGATCAGGTAGGAGAGGCCTGTCCAGGGGGCAGAGAAGGAGAGGCCTGTCCAGGGGGCAGAGGAGGCGAGGCTTGTCCAGGGGGTGCAGAGGAGGAGAGGCCTGTCCAGGGGTGCAGAGGAGGAGAGGCCTGTCCAGAGGAGGTGAGGTCTGTCCCGGGGTGCGGAGGAGGAGAGGCCTGTCCAGGAGTGCAAGGAGGTGAGGCCTGTCCAGGGACAGAGGAGGTGAGGCCTGTCCAGGGGTGCAGAGGAGGTGAGGTCTGTCCAGGGGTGCAGAGAAGGTGAGGCCTGTCCAGGGGTGCAGAGGAGGTGAGGTCTGCCCAGGGGTGCAGACGAGCTGAGGCCTGTCCAGGGTGCTGTAGGTGAGGCCTGTCCAGGGGTGCAAGGGGGTGAGCCTGTCCAGGGACAGAGGAGGTGAGGCCTGTCCAGGGGTGCAGAGGAGGAGAGGCCTGTCCAGGGGTGCAAGGGGGTGAGGCCTGTCCAGGGACAGAGGAGGTGAGGCCTGTCCAGAGACAGAGGAGTTGAGGCCTGTCCAGGGGTGCAGAGGAGGTGAGGCCTGTCCAGGGGTGCAGAGGAGGAGAGGCCTGTCCAGGGGGAGCAGAGGAGGTGAGGCCTGTCCAGGGACAGAGGAGGGGAGGCCTGTCCAGGGGTGCAGAGGAGGTGAGGTCTGCCCAGGGGTGCAGACGAGCTGAGGCCTGTCCAGGGTGCAGTAGGTGAGGCCTGTCCAGGGGTGCAAGGGGGTGAGCCTGTCCAGGGACAGAGGAGGTAGGGCCTGTCCAGGGGTGCAGAGGAGGAGAGGCCTGTCCAGGGGTGCAAGGGGGTGAGGCCTGTCCAGGGACAGAGGAGGTGAGGCCTGATCAGAGACAGAGGAGGTGAGGCCTGTCCAGGGGTGCAGAGGAGGTGAGGCCTGTCCAGGGGTGCAGAGGAAGAGAGGCCTGTCCAGGGGGAGCAGAGGAGGTGAGGCCTGTCCAGAGGGTGTAGAGGAGGTGAGGCCTGTCCAGGGGTGCAGAGGAGGTGAGGCCTGTCCAGGGGTGCAGAAGAGGTGAGGCATGTCCAGGGGTGCAGAGATGGTGAGGCCTGTCCAGGGGTGCAGAGGAGGTGAGGCCTTTCTAGCAGAGCAGAGGAGGAGAGGCCTGTCTAAGGGTGCAGAGGAAGTGAGGCCTTTCTAGCGGTGCAGAGGAGGGGAGGCTTGTCCAGGGGTACAGAGGAAGAGAGGCCTGTCCAGGGGAGCAGTGGAGGTGAGGCTTGGGGTGCAGAGGAGGTGAGGCCTGTCAAGGGGTGCAGAGGAGGTGAGGCCTGTCCAGGGGTGCAGAGGAGGTGAGGCCTGTGTCCAGGAGTGCAGAGGGGGAGAGGCCTGTCAAGGGGTGCAGATGAGGTGAGGCCTGTCCAGGAGTGCAGAGGAGGTGAGGCCTGTCCATGGGTGCAGAGGAGGTGAGGCCTGTCCAGGTGGGCCGAGGAGGTGAGGCATGTCCAGGGGTGCCGAGGAGGTGTGGCCTGTCTAGCGGTGCAGAGGAGGAGAGGCCTGTCCATGGGTGCAGAGGAGGAGAGGCCTGTCCATGGGTGCAGATGAGGAGAGGCCTGTCCAGGGGTGCAGATGAGGTGAGGCCTGTCCTGTGTTTGGGTGGTTCATAGAAGGTGGGGCCTCTCCAGGAGGGAAGCAGTGGATATGAGGCCTGTCGGTCCAGGCGGGGTGGTCGAGAGCTGAGTTTAAGTTTGTTAATTGTTTTCCCAAGAGATTCGTGGAATAAGTGTAAGTTGCTTGTAAACTGGCCAATTGAAGAGCCACAGACTGAAGCGCCTCAAAATATTTTATTATATATTACAAGAGATTAATGCAGATTTACAGACAATATTGCAAAGTCGTAGACCGGGTAAAGGAGGACGCGTTATCTTCCGACACCACAGTCTTCGTGAATGAGACCAGTAATACTGAAGACTCTGAGACTCACAGCAGTAATTTCTCCTTTCAGAGCATTATTGCTGCAGATAGAGTGAAGCCCAGAAGAAAGCACATTACTAAGGTACCAAAAAAGTTTAATGTTTTTCATTTGTATTAACTGTTCCTCTTTTGCAGCATTTGAAAATGCATTTTCTAGTTTTATTGTTCTTTGTTTTGTTTTTTCTTGTAGGTTGTTACCTTTGGTTTAAAGGGAAAGATGTTGTAGTGTGTGACCTTAATGCTGCAGTTTGCATTTCATTACCATCATTTGCTTACCCTGGAGAATCTCCAGGGTGCAGGAGGTTTGCTGTTCCAGAGTTCTTTCTTCAGCTTCTGGGCAGTTGTTGCTCTGTGGCGATCTATGGTCCTGTTTCTCTGCTCTTCTTGTAGCAGCTCCTATCAGAGCTTCATCCTCCCGTTAAAGATAATAAGATGCCAGGCATCACCCAGCACACAACACAGCCTATGATGGGCTACGTCTATCTGCTCGGCGCAGTTAGAGCGCAGATAAAGTTCTCCGGACCTATTAGGCTGTGAATGTAACCTAAGGGCTTAAGATGAAATGTAGAGTTTACCTCCTTCCTGAGTGGCTCCAGACTGCTGTGTGCAGACCCGATAGCCGTCAGCACCCTGAAGTGTGTATGTATAATTCAGATTATGTTGGAAGTAACCTGCAATATAGTGGCAGGCAGCACCCTCCATAGAGTAGGATTTCTGAAAGTATTTTATTTCCTGACACATTAATGGAGATTGTCTTTTAACTGGCAGAAGAACACCACTGGCCATACATTTCCTGCCACAGTCTTTAAAATGACGTACACATTAGGAATGGCATTTTGTCCTGCTGGAATAATAACACAAGTTATCTTGCACTCTATGTTGTTGCATGGATTTTTGGCTGCAATGAATTCCATGTTTCTTGTGTACTGTGGCAGACTCAGAAATATTGAAAAACTTCATGATTTCTCTTTCAGCACTTCGTGTAAAGCCTTTCATTTTTTGACCCATACATTTAGCAGAAACATAACTTAGTACCATTAAAATAGTTGTGATGGGGAACATTCATGTGGGGTTAGGACTGGCTCGATCAGAGTGCTTGCTGACTTGGAGGAGTATGCAGTTGACCACCTTGCCTGTCCCAGTGTGGAACCAAGCCAGCGAGGCTTTGCTGCAGGCTCATTTGCCCTGATAGCTGGTCAACAGTTTGAGGAGGAGGAGGTGAAGAGCTGGCTAAGTGTGCCATGAGGCTGGCATTTCAGTACATCCCTGAGAAGTGAGCTTTGAGTCGATGTGGTGTTCCTCTTATACCACGTGCAATTCACCCTCTCCAAAGCCTCAAGAATTCCTGGGTGTGAAGGGCGGCTGATTCTGATTGGGTGCTTGAAAGTTTTCCAGAAACTCATTTTCTTGGTTGTTCATGTTTGTCAGTAGTTAATTAAACACGTACAGGGGTTTTATCTCGTCAGTGACACAAGCGGCAATACAAGTTTCTTAGTCGTTGCAAAAAAATATGAACGGCTGAAAAGCCTCTGTAGGTCAAAGAATGGAAGGGCTGGGGAACTGTCATTCTTCTCACTGCTAAGAAGAGCCATGTCATGCTTCATCCTCCGTCAGGCCTCTGATTTTAACCAACATCGCTTAGAACACTGGGACTTTAGAGACCATCCTTTTAATGAGAAAAACAAAACTACAAGTCCCATAAGCAATAGTGGTGAAAGGTGTCACGCATGACCTGGGACAACATCGATTCAGCGCATCCAGTTCCATTTTTTAAGTATTTGAGACAATATTGAATTTATAACCTTTGTTTTTTTTGGTCATGAGTCACCAGAATACTAAAAACGTGTCTTTTATTTTCAGGGTCAATTAAGTAATGGTCACCAGCTTGGAAGCTCTGTTCATTCTTCAGTATTTGTCATTGATCTCCATGTGTGATTGGTTTGGGTCTGTCCCCTGCATCTATCCCGATAACTCGCACAGGTAAGGAGCTTGTAACAGCAACATGATAACCCCATACTCGTCTGTAAGAAGTGCGCTCCGAGGCAGGTATCCGATCATTTTTGTGAAACAAGGAAGGGCCAATATCTGCTATGTACATTTGTTAAAATAAAACAGTCAAATAACAGTATACTGTTCCGGAGGTTCGTCCCAGAGACATTATTTGTAACTGAACGCAGACACCCTAGGAAGCATGTGCTTTTAAGACAAGTTGCGTTCACTCACCTGAAGGTGACCTGCTTCATCATTGGGCTATACTCCTCACCAGGCTGGCACTACAATGCAGGCACCACGAGAGGGCACTTTGTCGGAGATCTTTTAATAAGTACGCCGGATGAGCATAATAGGACAGAGGATGTTGTGTCATAAGATGTGAGATTGGTGAAGTCTGAATATAAGATCAACTATCGACCAGTTGCCACTGGTCCATGGTGAGATTAAAAACAGTGGCAGAGAAATTGAGGAACTAATGGCCCCTATCACTGTGTGAAAGTGTCGATCATCTATGGACCTGCTGGTAAGCTGGGGTCTATACTTCAGGTCAACTTTTTTCATGCTTTGTGTAGTCATGGAGCAATCTGTTGGCATTTCATCAGGACCAAATATGGGAAAATGGGTAAATGTGACCTAATCTTCTCCACAGCGTGAGGAACTCTGTAACTTAAAGCCCTGCACCGTGCATAGGTGATAAGGTGCCTATTAACATCTTACTGCCACAGGTGAGCGCTGCCTAACAGAGTGCACTAGATACGGTAACCCTCCTAAAATTCAGGGCATATTGACTTATCCAATAGCGAGGACGCTGCATCAGAGGGCAACTGGTTTGAAAAGCACATGCTTCCTAGGGTGTCTGCGTTCAGTTAGAGATAATGTCTGTGGGACTGAACCTCCAGAACAGTATACTGTGAGTTGATTTAGATAAAGAATGTGTATACTGGACTGTCATTTTCCTTGTCATCTCTTATGATATGTAAAATAAAACACAACACAACTGGAGGCCAACACATCTATCATACATTTAACGCAAAAATAGCAAAAGGCCAAGCAAACTAAGAAGTGACAATTGTCTTTGCAATGGACGAGAGCATCCACCCTAAAGCAAGTTGGAGTATATAATGCTAATGCTACAACAATGTATTTTTATACACTTTTCTCCTAATACAAGTCAATGAAACATGAACACGTGATAGAAACAGTTACTGAAACATCAGTAATGAGTAGGAGGCAGGATCTTCTCTCGAGAGGAATGTGAGGAGTCTGTGAGGTGCAGATCAAAGATACACAGACAAGCTGTAGAATTCACTGTTTCTGGAAATAACACTTCTGTTTGTCAATGTTCAATTTACTACAAGATGCAGGAAAGTGTGCAGATGGACATCACTAAATAAAATGGTTCTGGGCCCTAATAGAATCATGTAACTTTGCAGGCATATTAAGGCGAACAGACACATCAAATTAATATAAGAATATTGTAATTTGGTAATGTAATATATCAATGCACGTTGTGACAGTGATGTGTATGATGTGTAACCAATTATCGGTATTAAAGAAACCAGTATATCCAGTTATGCTTTCTCAATTCCTTCTTCCTAGAGGCCACCACTGCTGCTAGCCAGCTGTATTCAGCAGTACCTCCTGTGTCCTGGAATCCTGCATTTAATCAATACCAAATGTTGTCAATGCTTCTAGCCAACTCCGGTCACTGGTGCCACTCGCACCCCCACCACCCTTGGGCCTGTTATTCTTTTAGCCAGCTCCAGTCAGTAGTGGCCCCTTGGACCTGTATGTAAGCCTATTAGCCAGCTCCTGTTAGTACTGGCCCCTGGGACCTGTTATCATTCTAGCCATCTTGAGTCATTAGTAGCACCTTAGGACTAGTGATCATACTAACCAGCTTCAGTCAGTATTGGCTCCCTGAGACCTATTATCCTGCTGGGTAACTCCAGTCAGTAGTGACCCTTGTACCTTAAATCCTGCAAATATTCAAAACCAGAGGTCAACTCTACTGCCAACCAGTTCCAGTGACATGCATTGTTACCCTGCCTGTAATGAATACCAGAGGCTAGCATTGTTGATAGCCAGCTCCAGTCACCAGTGCCCGTCACATATTATCCTCAATAGGATCAATGACCAAGGTCTGTGCAGCGGCTAACCTGCCCTAGTCAGTAGTGACCTCCCAGACCTGTTATTCTGCATATAATCGGCAAGGCTTCGGTCCGAATAACACTCACCCCACATCCTTATGGTATATTAGCAATGTCATTTATTTACTTACATCATACGGTAGGTAACACGCTATATCACACAATCCCAAAAACAAAGAAAATCAAAAATTGCCTAACCATTCAGCACTCCACCTTGTCAAAAATGACCAAATCACACCAAGCACTATAGCCTGTCACATTTCATGGCACACTCAGCCACAACATGACAAGATACCACGGCAGGGATTTGGGGCCATTAATCCTATGTTTGAGGCATGTACGCTGTAGATGCACCTGCTTTGCATACTCCTGCCATCTTGTGTTGGATCCGGATGTTTGCAAGTTGTTTTTCTTTGAATAAGTCTTTCCAGTCACGAAGTAAGGTGACTCCTCCTTTCAGTGATAGTGCACATGGGCATTGACTCCATTGTTAGATTGTTTTTTACCCCCAACAGGTTCGGATGTGTATTGCTGCGCTCCAAAACCGCTCTTCGGGTTCCCCTCGGTGCGCAGCAATACACTCTACCCTCAACAGTATTGTTTCAGTATGCATTTCTTTGTTCTCCGCATTTAAGATTGATCGACAAACTCTCCATTATTGATAGAAAACCTTGTGGGCAACCGTCGGGCTACGTAGGGCCAGCCATCTACAAATGGAATGGACTCCATTCCATTTCTTACCTTGGTACCAAGCCAAGTACCCTCGCACTGACCTACATCAAGTTTGTAACTTGTGTCTCTCTCCGGAGCACAAGGAGGAAGACTGCGATGCTTGTAAGTCATTTCGGTCCAGGAGGACTCTACCCGATCATCAGGATCGATGACGAGAGAGGCAGCGCCAAAGCATTCAACACACTCTGGATATCTTTGCAGAAGAATCTGACCAAGAAGAGATAGAAGCGTCCTCTGTTGAAGAAGAGGCCCACTCGATTCCAGAGTCCTATTCCCAGCTTGAAATCTATCTGGAGTCCCAAGATGTGCCTTTGGGACCTGGTGCCGTGAGTACCGAAGACCCCATGCCCCCTAAATCCTCATAAGGCTACAGCACCACCTCTGCCTTCTGGCCAAAGTCGGCACCGTGACAATGTTTCCAACGTCACGTCCCTCGGCTCGGCACCAAAACAAACCATCAATCCTTCCAGCTCCGGATCGAGTCAGAAGAAATTACCTTTGGATCCAAAATCATCAGGCTCCAGGATAAATCTGGTTTGGAGCCGAAACTCTCCGCTTCGAAACACCATCTCGCTTCCGAGGCGAAACATTCTATAGACTAGCCGAAATCCGAGGACAATGTTCTCGAGCCTCCAGAACCAATTTTAGACATTCTTAAAGCCAAATTGGATCCCAAACAAAAAAACATTTTAATTAATCCTGATACTGGACATAAATCCAGAGAAACACAAGCATCCTGGAGAGGACACTTCTGATAAGATTCCCTTAAAGAAGTAGGACATGACTACTAGCCATGTTTATCCTGCCTCACAACCCTCCCCACCTCCACCTTCTTCTCCACAGTTAATAATTGAAGAGCCCTTACACATAACACCTCAGGAATCTCCACATCCAGATCCAGATGTGGACAATTGTGGACGTATTGTTTGGCATCTGTGCAGCCACGTCTTGCATTACAAATGCTATAGGTGTCACATTTGCGAAAGTTAAAACTATTGGCTTTGTAAATGACAAAGCTTTTAATTTCGCTATTTTCAAAACCAACACATGAATACAAAATCTGTCATTTACAATACCAATAGCTAAAACCTTCCTAATGCAAGACACGTGCCTCAATAACAGGTACATCATAGAAAGACTGATGCACATAATGAAGCTGACCTAGAGATACATGCATAGCACAGACAAGAAAAAGGTCTTGATTTAGAGTTTGGTGAGCAGGGTACTCCTGCACAAGCATGGTGTAGTATCCTGTCCAACAAACGGATGGTCTGCCTGTCCTAGTGCAAGTCAGGTGGATTGTCATGTGTCCAGCCTTACTTGAGTGGCATCCATGTAAATACATCGGTCGACCATTCCTCTCTAGATCAAGCTGTCTGGTGTATTTGTCTCTTATTCAGGACCACCAGGGAATGGATGTATGATGTTACAACGCATACTTTTACAACGCATACCGTTACAACGCATTTTTTACAACGCAAAAACTTTTACAACGCATACCATTACAACGCATGTTTTTACAACGCAAGTACTTTTACAACGCATGCCATTACAACGTAAGTATTGGTAAGTATATAATATATTTTTTTTAAATTAATTGTAATTAATATAATTTAATTTAATTTAATTTATTTAATTTAATTTTTTTACCCTGTACCCCTGTACCCCCAAAACCCAAATTAACCCAGAAACCTAAAAATACCCCTGTACCCCAAAAACCCAAAACTGTCCCTGAACCCAAAAAATACCCCTGTATCCCATAAACCCAAAACTGTCCCTGAACCCTAAAAATACCCCTGTACCCAAAAACTGAAAACTAACCCTGAACCCTAAAAATACCCCTGTACCCAAAAACTGAAAACTGACCCTGAACCCTAAAAATACCCCTTTACCCAAAAACTGAAAACTGACCCTGAACCCTAAAAATACCCTTTTACCCAAAAACTGAAAACTGACCCTGAACCCTAAAAATACCCCTTTACCCAAAAACTGAAAACTGACCCTGAACCCTAAAAATACCCCTTTACCCAAAAACTGAAAACTGACCCTGAACCCCAAAAATACCCCTTTACCCAAAAACTGAAAACTGACCCTGAACCCTAAAAATACCCCTTTACCCAAAAACTGAAAACTGACCCTGAACCCTAAAAATACCCCTTTACCCAAAAACTGAAAACTGACCCTGAACCCTAAAAATACCCCTTTACCCAAAAACTGAAAACTGACCCTAAACCCTAAAAATACCCCTTTACCCAAAAGCTGAAAACGTAAAAAAAAACCAAACATATAAAATATTAAATATAATTATATACTTACCAATACTTACGTTGTAATGGCATGCGTTGTAAAAGTACTTGCGTTGTAAAAACATGCGTTGTAATGGTATGCGTTGTAAAAGTTTTTGCGTTGTAAAAAATGCGTTGTAATGGTAGTGCGTTGTAAAAGTTGCGTTGTAAATGTTGTTTACCCCAGGGAATACCTAGCAGTCGTGATGAGAATTTGTTTTTAAATGAATCCCACTTCCTAGGAGTAAATTAATCAGGGAGAAAGTTCCAAGGGTGTGAGGGTGATTAGTTATTAGTTTTTAAAAACAAACTCCAGCTTTGGAAGCTTGTTGTTGAAAAACACAAAAGTTGGTGAATGGCCGCCTGAAACATCCCCAAGGGATCCAGAGAACTGTAGATCAACTACCTATAGATGGTTGAGATTGCTTTTTCGGTCAGTGGATTAGTTAGCAGCTGGTCCTCCAGTAGGGATGCATCAGGCAACTTCCCCCTTCCCAGATGTGACCTTGCAGAGCGTGACCCACATGCAAATGTCAGAACCGTTTTAGTCACCTAATTCATACTTTTGTTGTAGGATCGTGAAGGACACAAGCGCCTGTCCCCTCCACACATCGCCCGGCCTTCTAAGCTAATCAATCCCCATTTTGTGAAGCCCTGCAATCCTCCCACTGCACTTAAGAGATCCCTATCATACAGTGGAGTCATTTCAGTCCGTTTACCTTCTCAGCCTAAACACTTGGTAGCCACTCTCCACACCCATACCACTGTTTGGGTATGAGTAGGTAGGGTGCACTCATACTTTCTTCGATACAGCACCGGGATGGGGTAACCTCTCATGCTCATGGACAATCTATCTACCCGGTAAGCAGGATCCTCACAGTCCTCAATAAACCCAGTTGTAGACTGCCACCTGCTGTGTGGCCCAGTAATACTTGAGAATGCTGCGGACCGCCAGTCCACCTTAATAAACTCCCCTCTGCAACTTACTCAGCGTGACGTGCCACCATCCCACAACAGGAGCCGAAGTTCTCAGACTATCTTTTGAAAAAAATGTCTGGTGGGATCTTAAAGGACATTTTTTGCACAATGTACAGGAGACCCTGGAGGGTCATCACTTTAAATAGGGCCACCCAGCCCAGTAAGGAGAGCGGGAGCGCCCGCAAGTGTGGGGCATCCCAGCGAATACTGTCTAATTTCGGGAGTATGTTCCTGCCTGTGCTCTCTTGTAATGAACACAACCAAATATTTAAAGCTATGTAGTGCCACCCTAACTGTGCACCTAGAGTGCAGCTGCAGGGTCCCTGACACCAACAGGAATATTAAGGACTTCTTCCAGTTAATATTATATCCTGAATAATCTCCAAGTATGTGAAAAATGTGTAGGATTCGTTCACTCGAGAAGGCTGGCTACGTGTCATATAACAAAACGTCTGAGTAGACGGAGATTCTCACATCCCACTCCTGATCAACTGGATTACCCCATATGAGAGGTCCTGGTGAACCCAAACATGTGTGAAGATTGTGGAGAAGTGTGGCTCAATGGTTAGAGCGGCAGACCCTGATGCAGAGGTCTAGCCCGGGACCAGGGTTCAATTCCCCGCCTCGGCGGGTCTTGGGCTCAAAAATTCCACGGACCTGATAATTCTCGCCTCGGTGCCTATTCCAATCATGGAGTCCCACTCTGCAACTCTGGGCAATAGCTTGCCTAATCTCCACAACGGCCCCCACAACGCTAAGGATGCCTGGCCTCCACCTTGGGGGTGCCCAGGAGTGGACACCTCACAGGGAAAGCCAGGATGGGTTCCACAGCGTTATTCGTACAAGCACCTTGAGACCCTTGCGGGTGAGTAGTGCGCTATACAAGTATCAATTTGCATTTACATTTACATTACATTACATGAAGAGCATAGGAGACAAGGAACATCCCTGTCGGATGGCAAAGACTCGGTAGACTGTATTATTGAGGCGCATGCTCGCTAGAGGGGCCACATACAAGAGCTTAACAGCAGCGCCACTGGTTCAGCAAAGGAATCCCCTATTGCATTTGGTACTCCATTAAGGTGTCGGAGATTTAAGCGCGTTCCCTGGTGTGGCATAAAGCCCGATTGATCAGGATGAACCACTGTTGCAATTACTGTCCGCAGGCAGATCGCCAGGGCGTTCGCAAGGACCTTAGTCTCAATATTAAGCGGGGAGATAGGCCTATAAGACCCACACTCAGTTGCTGGTTCGTCCTTTTTAGGGCTCTGGCCTACCGTCCCACTGCGTCAGCAGTGGGCGTGGCCTAAGAGTCCTTTTCTCGGGGCTTCCGAAAACGTACCTAACGAATTCCAGGCTGCTTGTGGTTTTTCGTGCTTTTTTTTGCTACGTGCATTGCTATTGGTTTTCGTGTGCGTGTGCTTTAGAAACAGAACACGCAATAGGCCATAGGCGGTCGAGTAGCTCCGCCTATGGCCTATTGGTGTCTGTTACGCGCACTAGAAGGCCATATATCTTCAATTATCTCAGCTGTCACGGCGGAGATAATTCAAGACATATGGTGGCAGTGGCGCGCGCGCGTGCACCACTCGCCGGCGGTTTACGATTATGTTTCTTTTTTTTTGCGGCTTCTGTTTTTGTTGCTAGTGGCTCTCGTATCGGGCATACTCATATCTGTTATGAGATCGAGTAGGCAGGGGTGCTGATAGATAGACTCGTATATTATATTTAAATTATATTTAAAACTTTTAATTGAGAGACTGGATACATTTCATTCCCATGATTTATGTCAGCAAATGTGGCCGCTTAGCTGAATAACAAGAGCACTTGGAGCCGGCGCTTGCTTTCCAGCTGGAGTTAGCAAACTGCAAAAATTCCAAATATGTATTTAGAGCACGGAGCTCTCCCTGTCAGCCTCTTCTCTGTGTCTACGCTGGGCTTGGGCAGGGTCAGTCTGCTCCCAGGGCATGGTTCTTGCGACACAGAGGGGCGCTGGGCTAGGGCAGGGTCAGTCAGCTTCTAGGGCATGGTTCTTGCAGACACAGAGGGGCGCTGGGCTGGGGCAGGGTCAGAGAGACTTGAGGGCAGAGTGTTGAGAGCAGAGCGTTGAGGGCAGAGCGTTGAGGGCAGAGCGTTGAGGGCAGAGCGTTGAGGGCAGAGTGTTGAGGGCAGAGTGTTGAGGGCGTGCAGAGGGCAGCGTGTTGTGGGCAGCGTGTGGAGGGCAACATGTTGAGGGCAGCGTGTTGAGGGCAGCGTGTTTTTTTGTTGTTTTTGCAGAGTTTTATATAGCGCGAACTAGACCCGAACCGAATCAGGTATCAGAGCGCATTACATAGCACCAGTTACGTTACATGAGGACGGACACACATTCATTTTAGGCACGGGGAGATTAAGTGATTTGCCCAGAATCACAGGAGGTTTTGGCGTCGTTACCGAGACTCGAACCCAGATCCCCAGGTCCGAGGTCGAGCACCCTAGCCGTTAGGCCAACTCCTCTCCCTGTGTTGAGGGCAGCATGTTGAGGGCAGCGTGTTGAGGGCAGCGTGTTGAAGGCGTGCAGAGTGTTGAGTGCAGTGTGTTGAGGGCAGCGTGTTGAGGGCAGCGTGTTGAGGGCAGCGTGTTGAGGGCAGCGTGTTGATGGCAGCGTGTGAGTGAGTGCGGCAGAGTGTGAGTGAGTGCGGCAGAGTGTGAGTGAGTGTGGCAGAGTGTGAGTGAGTGAAGCAGAGTGTGAGTGAGTGCGGCAGAGTGTGAGTGAGTGCGGCAGAGTGTGAGTGAGTGCGGCAGAGTGTGAGTGAGTGCGGCAGAGTGTGAGTGAGTGCAGAGTGAGAGTGAGTGCAGAGTGAGAGTGAGTGCAGAGTGAGAGTGAGTGCAGAGTGAGTGCAGAGTGAGTGCAGAGTGAGAGTGCAGAGTGAGTGCAGAGTGAGATTGCAGAGTGAGAGTGAGTGCAGAGTGAGAGTGAGTGCAGAGAGTAGAGTGAGTGCAGAATGAGTGCAGAGTGAGAGTGAGTGCAGAATAACTGCAGAGTGAGTGCAGAATGAGAGTGAGTGCAGAATGACTGCAGAGTAAGAGTGAGTGCGCAGGAAAAGACCACACACATAAGACCACTCACATAAGACCACACACATAAGACCACACACATAAGACCACACACATAAAACCACATACATAAGACCACACACATAAGACCACACACATAAGACCACACACATAAGACCACACACATAAGACCACCACACACTCACCACCACACACGCAACCACACACTCACCACCACACACTCACCACCACACACGCAACCACACACACACACCACCAGCCGTCACTGCACACTTTTACCGGGCACAAACACCATCAGCTGTCAGTGCAGGCTTCCACCAGGCACACAACACCAGACATCAGTGCACGCTTCCACCAAGCACACACACCTCCAGCCGGCAGTGCACGCTTCCACCAAGCACACACACCACCAGCCATCAGTGCACAATTTCTACAGGCACACACACCACCAGGCATCAGTGCACACATCAATTGTTAACGCATCCACAATTAACTATTGTAGCAATCGCAGTATGGTGCACTTTACTTTTAAACATATTCATCTAAAGCGCAGCATGCCACCATTGCTACAATTCCAATCCAACCCACATAATTCCACTACACACCACATGCATACACTCCATAACACATGGCTAAAAGACTTTGCCATTTACCATGCCATTAGCTCTAACTCAAATAAATCCGAGACCTATTGCATTTCTAATGGTTGTTGGGATGACCACCACCTCAGACGTTCTTTGGTGCTCCGGGAGACACCCTTATTTTCAGGCAGTCTGAAACCTACTCTGGAGGTACTCCCTGATATTATCCATCATGCTTTTATATAATTCTAACGGGAGCTCATCAGGCCCCGTCGCTTGCCCTACTTGCAAGGTTCCTATTGTCTTATTGATTTAGTCTACTGTCAGGTCTTGGTCTAGTGCGTCTCGGTCCTCATTTGTAAACATTGGCAGGGTCAGGTCTTTCAGGAAGTCTCTCCCAGTATTTCCATCCCCTTGTTGTCTGTGTCCTCAAGGATCCAGTTCCTTCCTTTGTCTTGTCTCTCTAACCATGTAAGCAACTCATTGGCTTTATCACCGACATCATAGAGACAATGCTGGGTAGCCAGCGCATGAGTGCACGCTATTTTCCATTAGTGCTCTTAATGTGTGCTGCTTCAGTTGATGGTGTAATGGGAGAGAAACTGATTCCCCACTTGCCAAGCAAGCCTCCAGGAAAGCACATTCCCTGTCCTGAGCCTCGCACTTCAATTTACGTTCCTTCGACATTCTCCCAATCGAGGCTTGTGTCTGGCCGCGAATCACTGCCTTAATTTCACCCTATAGCATGCAAGCTGATTTAACAGGCCGCCCATTCTCCTTAAAATAGAATTCTGCTCTATCTCGCATACGAGCTTTGAATGTCTTGTCTTTTAAATATCACGGATCAACCCCTGGGGGTAGGATGAAGTCCACAACCGGACCATCGAGTTGCACCTCCACCAGCGAATGGTCTGAGATTCCCCCTGCTATGTGCGTAACATCTCTAAAATCAACTTTATGGACAGTCTGGGTGAAAGGATGGTGCAGGCATGCCAGACTACCATGTGCTGTAGACAGGTGCGTCCGGTTCTGATCCCCTCTTCCCCTCTAGGGGCATTTAGGAGTACCATGAATATAGTATAGGTGCAGTTCTCTCACTCCAGTCACCCCAATGCGTGTATGCTCTGTCGTAAGCGTCTTATCCTTCCACAGGATGAGTCAGTCTTGTCTGGGTCTCTTGCCTGTTTCCCGGCACTTGAATAGCACGCCCGAACACTCGAGAGAGCAGTGACCCACCAGCAGGCTTTTGTGGTGCGCTTTTGTCCTGGATGTAGGGCTGCATACATTAGGGCACCCACTCTGTCTTTTCTTTGCCTTTGCCTGAAGATCAGCAGTCCCAAGGTAGCAGTCACACCTGGCCTGTCGGTAAGTGCAGGCCCTCTGGAGGCCCGACCGTCAGCAATTGAGCCCACACTGTGGCCGGCTGGACCACAGGCATAAGCTCAGACAGGGTGTTCGATACTGGAGTAGTTGTAGTCCCTCATGGGCCTCTGACACAGAGTAGTCAGAAATTCAGCAGCTAAAAGCCCAACACAGGCTCTCCAGGAAGCCAGTAGATTCAGACCCTGTTGTGTTAGGAATTTGGCAAATGCAACCTTGAAAACGCCGTTGGCAGCACACAATCTTCCAACTGGGCCTCAACAATCACTTTGTCGTAGAGTTTAATTTTTTGCCTTGAACTGTTGGGAGAGTCTTGGCGGGGCGGGGGGGGGAAGTCCCTCAGACTAGTTGGTCCTGCTGGATGGCTTTCCGGCCCGCCCTACAGATAACGAGGATGTGTCGGACCTTGCTTCTTCCAGGACAGCCTTGTCCTCCCTTCCCTTTCTTACCAGGCAGGCAGGCTTCTAGGCAGACTTCTAGGCTCTTCAGGACAGGTACACAGCTTCTCCATTAAGTAATTCAGCCTTCAGGTGATGCCCCCTCAACTTAGATAGGCTGACACTATCCCTGGTGTCACAGCAGGCACCTGAGTACTTTGTAGAGCACTTTATTCCTTGGTAACAGGGGACTCTGAACTAGGGTATAAAAAAGGGATAGATGGTCCCACATGCATACACAACTGGCAGGCAGGAGATGCTGTTTACTCTGTCGCACTCTCACATTGCATTTATGCTACGCACACCAACACCCTAAACACACACTTGATGTTAGCGCAAAGTCTGGGCACATGCATAGAAATGGAGCATTCCATGGGTGTGTCAGTAGGAAGCCCCTCCACTGACCATGATGCAAAGATCTCATCAGGCTATTGATCCTTACTACAGGGTGCATTGCCACCACCGCTCTAGCTGTTAAATCCATGACAGTCCTCTGTCTTAAATAAGGGCACACTTAGTGCGACCCTCCAGGTCACAGGACCGGTCCAAGACCTCTCATAGTCCCTTGTTAGAAGTTGCATAGTACTGGGGTGGCAGAAAAATCTCATGTAATTGTTTTTTTTAAACTTTGTGGTATATTTACCCCAGTAACGTGCAGTCAGAAGTTTGACGCCATTGACTGGGGAGTTGCCACGAGGAACAGATTCTTCTGCCTGTCAAATCACATGCCATTCACTATTTCATAGTGTTTTTTGGCTTTTATTTACCACTTGATTTAAGCAGGTGGTAGATATATTCATGTGGTTGGTTGGGGGGGGGGCGATGGGTGAAGCCAGGGAGGGAAGGGTAAAGAAATGTCTAACAAAGGGAAGAATTGTGTGCTTCCCCCAGTTAGTAAAGAAACAGCATAAGTCTTGGCTGCTTCTGCTGCACCCAGAGTCTTGTGCGTCTTTTCAGTCTAATTTTCTTGTCTGGACAAAAATTGTGTCCTGTTTTTCTGCACCCGGTACATCCAGGTGCCGAAAACCCTAACAACTGATAATCAGATGGAATAAAATGAACACATGAAAGTACGCCTTAATTTCATTGCCCTCGATTGATACTCTGGACCTTAGTTGAGGGATATGTCTAGGCATAGTCCTCGCAATACACAATAGATTTGCGTGCGGCAGAGGCCAAACTCAAAGTCAGGATACCAGATACAAGTAGGTGGTAACTCAGGGCAGGGGAAAAATGCCTGTTGTCCATGGAGGGAAAATTCCCGTCCCAGAAATCTACTTTAAAATTTATTTAATAGTATCCTTTTTTAAATATCTGTTTGGTGCCAGTGCATATGACTTTAATTTCTGCCTTTGGGATTCAATGTTACAAGTCCATAGGGTGCATGTATCCTTTGTGAGCTTAAATGGAAATTCTACAAAACCTCACTCTTAGATCCAAGTACTCTCAGGCTACCATTCTACACTCTGCTCTGTCTGAAGAACAGCTCAACACTTTCAAAATTCTGCAATTCTGCATTGATGTGGCTTGTAAATTATTTTTGGGGATATTTACATGTATTAACTATTTAATTTTAATACTATAGGTGATTGAAATTACGGACGAAGAAAGCAAGATTTAGCACCAGCCAACTGAATGTTAGTGCCATAAGAAGGATTATTTTGAAAAACTGAAGGACATCCAGCATTCTAAGTTTAAACAATTTCCAAAATCTAGGTGTGGCGAGGAAGTGGGTGCTGAGGAAAGTACTATACCTGTAAGTGAAGTCTCTAATTTTGCATTTAATTAACCCAGAGCAAAGTCATATCTGTCCACACAGCATCAGAAATAGTGCCAGAAAGACCAATCACAACATCCTCATCTGAAATATTATCAGAAAGACAAATTGCCTCAGCATGACAGAATAACGTTCATCTAAAGCACGCATGATCTAAAGCATCATGTAATTCCAGAGAGGAAGCACACACTGCATAAAAGAAAGATATAACAAAAGGTTTCTTCTGCAAACCATCAAAGAAACGACACTGATAGAAGACTCCAAAGCTGACACGCTAACAAAAGATGGGAAAATCACCTTTGTTCAACAACCATTTTTAACCAGTTACGCAAGTTTGAGACTATCTGCCTCGGGATATAACACCTCGAACCACTCTGCTCACTTTGGCGAAAACCTTAAAAATTCACCACTTTATTGTGTTCATGACCATCTCAGATTGTTTTCTTTTTATTGTGTGCTGTTCTGTAATTCTATGTACATCGCCTCAACATTATCTGTTGTGCAGGAGTGATATGTAAAACTGTTAAATATAAAAATGGATTAAATGAGCACCGTTGCACTATAGCTAATGTAAATAAATCCTCGTCTTCAGAACTACAATCCTTAACCTTACACCAAACATAGAAAGGGTAAAAGAAACTGCTGTTCTGCGACTGGTGAGAAACAATATTACTGTGCATGTTCTAATGTTCTCAGTTACTGCCATTACGCCAGTGCAAAAAGGTACTTAACAGTTTAATCATTAAATATCAGACTAACACCTTATCACTGCATTGCTAAGAACCTATACAAATAGATTTGAGAAAAACTTCAGTCACAAAATAAGTTGCTGCTGGAGAGGCTATAACCAAAAGACTGTTATCTGCTAGAAACATTTCAACAGGTTTTAAAGGGCTGCATCCAGTCATATTTTGCTCAATTCAAGTGTTAAGAAGATTACACACAATTTCTTTTAGAGATAAATGCTGAGCATTATCTAAACAAGCCCGATTCTAAAATCGGGTTCACTCTTACCGTGGCATATAAGCAAGAGAAAACTAAATGTAGAGATATTAACTCTAGGAATACATCTTATAAAAACACGGGCTGTGATAACAAATTCAGTGTTAAAACCCGCCTCAATCAAAGCAAAGTAACCCAATTTGGGGAAAAAAGTTACCTGTGCCAAAAAAGATTCAGCCATAAATCTCATCTCACTGAATTTGAGAGAATGCGCTCTGGGAAAAACCTCTCTCAGTGCTCTGAATGCCAAAAGAGTTTCTGCAGTAAATATTATCTCACTGCGCATATGAGAATCCACACTGGGGAAAAACCTTATCAGTGCTCTGAATGCCAGAAAAGGTTTAGTTTCAAACCGCATCTTTATCGACATGCATTAACCCACTCTGTGGAAAAACCTTACCAGTGCTCTGAATGCCAGAAAAGGTTTTGTAAAAAACAAAGTCTTTCTCAACATGTATTAACCCACACTGGGGAAAAACCTTATCAGTGCTCTGAATGCCAGAAAGGTTTCAGTTTAAAAAGTAGTCTCACAAAGCACATAAGAATCCACACTGGGGAAAAACCTTACCAGTGCTCTGAATGCCAGAAATATTTCAGTGAAAAAAGAGACCTTACTGTACATACAAGGACCCACACTGGGGAAAAACCTTATCAGTGCTCTGAATGCAAGAAAAGGTTTTGTAAAAAACAAAGTCTTTCTAAACATGTATTAACCGACACTGGGGAAAAACTTTACCAGTGCTCTGAATGCCACAAATGTTTCAGTACAAAACACAATCTCATTCATCATATAAGAACCCACACTGGGGAAAAACCTTATCAGTGCTCGGAATGCCAGAAATGTTTCAGTGTCAAAGACAGTCTCACTCGGCATAGAAGAACCCACACTGGAGAGAAACCTTATCAGTGCCCGGAATGCCAGAAATGTTTCATTGACAAAAACAGTCTCACTCATCATATAAGAACCCACACTGGGGAGAAACCTTTTCAGTGCTCTGAATGCCAGAAATGTTTCAGTGTAAAAATCAGACTCACTGAACATACAAGAATCCACACTGGGGAAAAACCATATCAGTGCTCTGAATGCCAGAAAAGGTTTTGTAACAAACAAAGTCTTTCTCAACATGCAATGACCCATTCTGTGGAACAACCTTATCAGTGCTCTGAATGCCAGAAATGTTTCAATGAAAAACGCCATCTCACGGTGCATATAAGAACCCACACTGGGGAAAAACCTTATCAGTGCTCTGAATGCCAGAAATGTTTCAGTTTAACAAGTAGTCTCACACAGCACATAAGAATCCCCACTGGGGAAAACCCTTATCAGTGCTCTGAATGCCCAAAACATTTCAACCGTAAATCACTTCTAATTGCACATGCGAGATTCCACACTGGGGAAAACCCCTATCAGTGCTCTGAATGCCAGAAATGTTTCAGTGTAAAATTCAGACTTACTGAACATACAAGAATCCACACTGGGGAAAAACCTTATCAGTGCATTGAATGCCACAAATGTTTCAGTGAAAAAAGAATACTCACTCGGCATATAAGAACCCACACTGGGGAAAAACCTTATCAGTGCTCCGAATGCCAAAAATGTTTCAGCCGTAAATTTGATCTCACTGCACATGTGAGAATCCACACTGGGGGAAAATCATTATCAGTGCTCTAAATGTCAGAAAAGATTCAGAGGTAGTGATGGTTACAAGCGCCATAAGAAAACACACCATCAAAAATACTTCAGTGCTCCAAGTGCCAGAAAAGCATCAATTTTAAATGCAATCTCACTCTACATGAGCAGACGCACACAGGGAAAAAACATTACCTATGCTGTGAATGGCAGAAATTCCTATTTTTTGATAGGCACAGCCTCATTAACCATAATCAACTCTATACTGATGAAAACCTTATGAGTGCTCTGAATGCCAGAAAAGCTGCAGAGAAAAACGCTATCTCACCAAGAGAAACTCCACACTGGAGAAAATCCTTATGCCATAAAAGCTTAAATCTGAAAGACAGAGTTATGCTTCATGAGAGATCTCACTGTGGGGAAAAACCTTATGAGTGCTCGAAATGCAAACAAAGTTTTGGTCACAAATTACTTCTCACTTTTCAGGAGCAAACTCACAGGGAAGAAAAAAGCCTTATGTGTGTTCTGAATGTCAGATAAGGTTTAATCACGAATACAATGTCACTTCACATGAGAGAATTCACACTGGACTAAAGCCTTATACAGAAGGGGAAAGCCAGAAACGTTATACTCAGAAAGGAGATCTCACTAAACATGAGAAATGCATCCACATGAGGTGAAAAGTAAGGCGTATCTTGAGTTGCAGAAAAGCTTTTAACGATCTGACTTTACATGAGAGAGCACATATTGTAGTTGCAATAGGATTAATCAAGAAATTCTTGGAGGATAACTTAGGCTGTCCGCATGCAACATCCAAAGAAATTTCAGGCCTTGAAAATGTTTTAATTGCAACAAAATTCACAATTTGAGTATCTGAAAGTTACAAAACTCTCAAGGTCTTTACTTGACACAGAGAAGTGTTCGTACTTGCAAACATCAACTAATTAACAAAAAATTCACAATATGAATGTCTTACATTTTCTCCACCCAAAAGGTTTCTACTCACACTTGTTTCTTAACATATGACTGAAATCTAGATTTTCATGATAAGATTAGGCCTAGGCGGTGTTCCTCAATGAAGAGCTCCGCAAAGTGTCAAAAAAAGTCAACCGCTCAACGTGGAGTTCTGCGAGCAGCGAAGTGCGTTAGGGTCAATTTGAAGCGCTTTTTCGGCGAGTAGCACGCTACTCCAGGATCCAAAAATGATTAGTGGTGAATTAGTGTAGGGAAATATAAAATGTATTTGAGAGCTGGAAATGTTGGTCTGTTAGTTGAGTTGAAAAAGAGAGTGGAGGGATAGAAGAGGGAAGGGTTTTCATTTATATAGCGCTTGCTACCCCTCAACGAGTAGCATGCTACTCCAGAACCCAAAAAGATGAATAGATAGATCAATTATTGTGGGTAGGTTGTTTTATTATATAAATACAACTGTACGAAAATTCATAAAATTCTGTTGTAAAGTTGTATCCAAGAGGCAAGTATAGTCTCTGATAATAATGTATACAAAGTTGGCTTGCCATCAAGACTGATGCCCCGTAATATTGATGCAAAGTCAGTTGTGCTGAAGTATTTTAGACTCTTGTTGAATTGTAACATCCACCTTGTAGGTACTGTTATTTGTATCAGGTCCACATTGTAGGCAGACACAAACGCCGACATTTTGTGCTATTTATATTAAGCATAATGTAGGTGAGCATATGACAGTAACCACTGTCCAAGTTGTAGTAGGTGCTTAGAAGTAGAGTGACATAGAGGGCAATAAACACTCCACTAAACTCTGTCACTCGCTTAGTACAGACGAACGCCAAAGGCTTCGTACATGATGAAGCATCAGAGTGCACCCTCTTTCTGCGTCCCATGGGCATTTTGGCTTTTGTTCTACAGAAGAGGCTGCAGACACTTCCATAGCCCTTTATGTAGTGTGGATCAAGTAGGAGAGATTCTCAGCGGGCATGCTTTCCTTTGTATTGGGCATGGCCACATTCAAATGTGGGGAAACCTTTTGTCTTGCAACTGCACTGTATTATTGACACGGGCGAAAGGGCAAACAAGCAGTTAGGAGGCACACTGATTGTATACCCCCACCTGACAGGATGGTGACAGACCCCAACCACCTTCATGGGAAACGTGCCACCTCGTTTAATAGCTGCCAGACGGTTTACTTTGTAAGCAGACTGGTGGTTTACAAGGGTACCTACGTTGGGGCACCACATGCTTTTTTCAGCATAATCTGGTGTACTCCCCCTGTGTGACATGACAGCACCCACTGAAGACTGCACTGTTGTGTAGTCTGGGACAGTGCACCTTCCCTGTAATTCTGAACTGGGCCTTTAAATACAGTACTATTTTGTGTGCCTATTTAATTCAGGTATACAAAGAATGTGGTACTACTTGTATACTAAGGTACATAATGAGATTACGTAGAATACACCTCTGCGTGCCTAATGCTTCCATTTGCATTTCAAGACCAGTGATTAATGTGGCTTTATGAAGTTCAACGCCATTGGGTGTTCCCGACCTGTCTGATACTTGCATATGGAAAAGATGGGCCATTTGGAACCTAAAGATAGATAAACATATTCAAAGGTCACGATTTAAGTCTGCATCTAAAATAAAACTGTAAATTAGGAGAGGTGATAAGTGAGATGTTAAAAGGCAGCCGCTTATCGAGCTGCATTTGTAAGTAGGCCTCCCTATATTATGAGATCTATTCCTGCTTCAGTCCTTAATTGCAATGAATACTTTAATACCCAGGCATGAAGTCATTGTCGAGCTGTTTTAATATCCACCTGTCTCCCCACCTCTTCCCCAAGGCATCCTTAACCAGTGGCCTAGCCAGTGTGCCCTGGGCCCTAAGGCAAGAAAGGAAATGTGACACCTGCCCTCTGTTTGGACTGTGGAAAACAGCAATAATCATTGTTCTGTGGGCCCCTCAGGCCTTTGTTTGAACTGTGACAAACAGCAGTTATCAGGGTTCAGTGGGCCTTTAAGGCGCCTGGGGCCTGGTGCCACTGCACCTGCTGCACCAATAGGAAGCTAAGCCCCTGCCCTTAACAGCTTCTATTCTAGCCCCACTGGTGAACTGAACCAGCCAAGTACTGATCTGGCCATATCTGCAGGCATGCAGCCGCCTCTTGGACTGAAGGGATTTAAGTCGCATGAAAGCAGCATGCGGGAAACAACTATTTTCTGAGGCAGTCAACCAACACCTCGTCTGTTCCAACCTGAATCCATTTAAAACCAGGGACGAAAAAACGGTTCATCGTCATCTCTTGCTTATCAAAAGGGTAAAACCGATTCATCTAACATGATAGTGTACCACATAAAAAATTGTGATTCTGTGTACAAATTAAAACTAGCATGCATAAAGAAAGGGGAGCCTTTGGCCAAAATAGCCATTTTCCCTACCCATACTTCTAACACATCTTTTACAAAAAAATGCTAACTACATTGTCATCCGGAAATAGTCATTAGAGCCTACTCATAAGCAAATGACATTTAGAATTCTCTTTCACTTTAAGCTTTCAAAAGTAAATTGATATAAAAGCAGAATTGAATATTTTGAAATTGTGTACTCTTACCAAAATTTAGAGCATCAATTTTATATGACAGGCCATAAAAAAGGAGTTTTTTATATATACTAAACCTCCAGAAACATTTGAATAACCAGTTATAAAGTCACGTCTAGCTTAGTTAGTTTATAGTCTTCTTTTTTAAGACACATTTTTTCACATTGTTACTGGATCTGCATGGCTAAACACTTATAAGGTCCTAAAGGCGAGACCTATTGGCTATGCCAATGATTGTTATTATTTGAGTACAATGAACAGCAGCACTTTTGATTAGGTCCTGAAGAAAGCAGCAAACACCTCTTTGGAGGGTTAATAGGCTGAAACATGTTGACCTCTTATTAACTTTCACTCTGCTGCCCCCACTACCCTGAGCTCATTTTTGTGGTATTTCGTATACCATTCTCTATAACAAAACATGCCTGAACTCCTCCCTCTCAGTGAGGGGGCTGTACCCTGTACTGTAACTAGGTATAATGGTGGGAGAAGATTCCGAATGAGGAAGCATGCCAACTATGGTGGGTGAGGGAAATCTTCTCTTTAAAGGGATATTTTATCTTAGCTAGGTCTTCATTTGCAACAGTAATCCTCATAGACCCAAGGGTTTCTTGATTGTGGTAGAAATACATTTTTACCCCTTCATTGTACGTTTAAGCACAGGCCATTGCTTGAAATGTTGTGATCAATGTAGGAAAAATACTCTGTGCACTGAGAAAATGTGTTAAAATAACAGAAGGTTGATAATTGCATTTAATACCTTCTCAAACCTGGATTTATCTAGAAGAGAAGTCTGTTAATTCTAGCACATTTATGATACCACAAGGTATAAGAAATTAGGGGATCTTTATCTGATATCTTTATCAGTAAATTATCTGAAATTATTGGACATAAACTTTTGCAAGTATTATTTCTAAAGATAAAGGAAGTTCTATATTTGACTTTTGTAAGCTAAACCCAGTGCGTATGACTTCAATAACCACCTCTCTCAAATCAATATTGGGCTTGTTTTAGTGAGAAAGCTAAATGATCTAGGAGAAACCAGGACTGTGCGTCAGTATTTTTCTTAGGAAGCTTTAAGTTAGAGAGTGAAAACACTTTTTAGAATGCCCCAAAAATTGTGACAAAGATATTTCAATATGTTTGACAAAAAGAATAGGTACATTCCATGACAATATTGAAATTGAAAATTAAATAATAGAAACAAATATTTACACCACATGACAAAAATATTAGACTACATTTCAGCAATATATAGGAAATACTGAGGTTCATGTATTAATAATCCATTTGGTTAAAGTGGTTGCTTGTGGAGTCAGCACACTACTGTGTCTGTGATGGCTTTTAAATAAACAATACAGAAAAGGGGGTGGTGATGAACAGAGTGTCTGAATTAAGCAGACCACTCTTACCCAGTCCAAAGATCAGGGCTTGATCCATCACCGTTATTTATCTCACTGCCCCATCCCAGCTCAGAACCTGGCTGTATGCAAATTAGTCTGTCCCTGGCCCAGTGCATCATGGGAACAGGGCAGACCAAACTACAAAGCCAATTCTTCACCAGAAAGGAGACAAGCTACCGGGGACCGGTTTCTGGCATTTCAGCCTCTTCGGCCCGGCTTGCTTGAATCCTGATGGAGCAGTGAGAAAGGGACTCATGTCTGAGTATACCCTGCCACACCTATAGTGGCCAAAAACAATACAGAAAAGGGGGTGGTGATGAACAGAGTGTCTGAATTAAGCAGACCACTCTTACCCAGTCCAAAGATCAGGGCTTGATCCATCACCGTTATTTATCTCACTGCCCCATCCCAGCTCAGAACCTGGCTGTATGCAAATTAGTCTGTCCCTGGCCCAGTGCATCATGGGAACAGGGCAGACCAAACTACAAAGACAATTCTTCACCAGAAAGGAGACAAGCTACCGGGGACCGGTTTCTGGCATTTCAGCCTCTTCGGCCCGGCTTGCTTGAATCCTGATGGAGCAGTGAGAAAGGGACTCATGTCTGAGTATACCCTGCCACACCTATAGTGGCCAAAAACAATACAGAAAAGGGGGTGGTGATGAACAGAGTGTCTGAATTAAGCAGACCACTCTTACCCAGTCCAAAGATCAGGGCTTGATCCATCACCGTTATTTATCTCACTGCCCCATCCCAGCTCAGAACCTGGCTGTATGCAAATTAGTCTGTCCCTGGCCCAGTGCATCATGGGAACAGGGCAGACCAAACTACAAAGCCAATTCTTCACCAGAAAGGAGACAAGCTACCGGGGACCGGTTTCTGGCATTTCAGCCTCTTCGGCCCGGCTTGCTTGAATCCTGATGGAGCAGTGAGAAAGGGACTCATGTCTGAGTATACCCTGCCACACCTATAGTGGCCAAAAACAATACAGAAAAGGGGGTGGTGATGAACAGAGTGTCTGAATTAAGCAGACCACTCTTACCCAGTCCAAAGATCAGGGCTTGATCCATCACCGTTATTTATCTCACTGCCCCATCCCAGCTCAGAACCTGGCTGTATGCAAATTAGTCTGTCCCTGGCCCAGTGCATCATGGGAACAGGGCAGACCAAACTACAAAGCCAATTCTTCACCAGAAAGGAGACAAGCTACCGGGGACCGGTTTCTGGCATTTCAGCCTCTTCGGCCCGGCTTGCTTGAATCCTGATGGAGCAGTGAGAAAGGGACTCATGTCTGAGTATACCCTGCCACACCTATAGTGGCCAAAAACAATACAGAAAAGGGGGTGGTGATGAACAGAGTGTCTGAATTAAGCAGACCACTCTTACCCAGTCCAAAGATCAGGGCTTGATCCATCACCGTTATTTATCTCACTGCCCCATCCCAGCTCAGAACCTGGCTGTATGCAAATTAGTCTGTCCCTGGCCCAGTGCATCATGGGAACAGGGCAGACCAAACTACAAAGCCAATTCTTCACCAGAAAGGAGACAAGCTACCGGGGACCGGTTTCTGGCATTTCAGCCTCTTCGGCCCGGCTTGCTTGAATCCTGATGGAGCAGTGAGAAAGGGACTCATGTCTGAGTATACCCTGCCACACCTATAGTGGCCAAAAACAATACAGAAAAGGGGGTGGTGATGAACAGAGTGTCTGAATTAAGCAGACCACTCTTACCCAGTCCAAAGATCAGGGCTTGATCCATCACCGTTATTTATCTCACTGCCCCATCCCAGCTCAGAACCTGGCTGTATGCAAATTAGTCTGTCCCTGGCCCAGTGCATCATGGGAACAGGGCAGACCAAACTACAAAGCCAATTCTTCACCAGAAAGGAGACAAGCTACCGGGGACCGGTTTCTGGCATTTCAGCCTCTTCGGCCCGGCTTGCTTGAATCCTGATGGAGCAGTGAGAAAGGGACTCATGTCTGAGTATACCCTGCCACACCTATAGTGGCCAAAAACAATACAGAAAAGGGGGTGGTGATGAACAGAGTGTCTGAATTAAGCAGACCACTCTTACCCAGTCCAAAGATCAGGGCTTGATCCATCACCGTTATTTATCTCACTGCCCCATCCCAGCTCAGAACCTGGCTGTATGCAAATTAGTCTGTCCCTGGCCCAGTGCATCATGGGAACAGGGCAGACCAAACTACAAAGCCAATTCTTCACCAGAAAGGAGACAAGCTACCGGGGACCGGTTTCTGGCATTTCAGCCTCTTCGGCCCGGCTTGCTTGAATCCTGATGGAGCAGTGAGAAAGGGACTCATGTCTGAGTATACCCTGCCACACCTATAGTGGCCAAAAACAATACAGAAAAGGGGGTGGTGATGAACAGAGTGTCTGAATTAAGCAGACCACTCTTACCCAGTCCAAAGATCAGGGCTTGATCCATCACCGTTATTTATCTCACTGCCCCATCCCAGCTCAGAACCTGGCTGTATGCAAATTAGTCTGTCCCTGGCCCAGTGCATCATGGGAACAGGGCAGACCAAACTACAAAGCCAATTCTTCACCAGAAAGGAGACAAGCTACCGGGGACCGGTTTCTGGCATTTCAGCCTCTTCGGCCCGGCTTGCTTGAATCCTGATGGAGCAGTGAGAAAGGGACTCATGTCTGAGTATACCCTGCCACACCTATAGTGGCCAAAAACAATACAGAAAAGGGGGTGGTGATGAACAGAGTGTCTGAATTAAGCAGACCACTCTTACCCAGTCCAAAGATCAGGGCTTGATCCATCACCGTTATTTATCTCACTGCCCCATCCCAGCTCAGAACCTGGCTGTATGCAAATTAGTCTGTCCCTGGCCCAGTGCATCATGGGAACAGGGCAGACCAAACTACAAAGCCAATTCTTCACCAGAAAGGAGACAAGCTACCGGGGACCGGTTTCTGGCATTTCAGCCTCTTCGGCCCGGCTTGCTTGAATCCTGATGGAGCAGTGAGAAAGGGACTCATGTCTGAGTATACCCTGCCACACCTATAGTGGCCAAAAACAATACAGAAAAGGGGGTGGTGATGAACAGAGTGTCTGAATTAAGCAGACCACTCTTACCCAGTCCAAAGATCAGGGCTTGATCCATCACCGTTATTTATCTCACTGCCCCATCCCAGCTCAGAACCTGGCTGTATGCAAATTAGTCTGTCCCTGGCCCAGTGCATCATGGGAACAGGGCAGACCAAACTACAAAGCCAATTCTTCACCAGAAAGGAGACAAGCTACCGGGGACCGGTTTCTGGCATTTCAGCCTCTTCGGCCCGGCTTGCTTGAATCCTGATGGAGCAGTGAGAAAGGGACTCATGTCTGAGTATACCCTGCCACACCTATAGTGGCCAAAAACAATACAGAAAAGGGGGTGGTGATGAACAGAGTGTCTGAATTAAGCAGACCACTCTTACCCAGTCCAAAGATCAGGGCTTGATCCATCACCGTTATTTATCTCACTGCCCCATCCCAGCTCAGAACCTGGCTGTATGCAAATTAGTCTGTCCCTGGCCCAGTGCATCATGGGAACAGGGCAGACCAAACTACAAAGCCAATTCTTCACCAGAAAGGAGACAAGCTACCGGGGACCGGTTTCTGGCATTTCAGCCTCTTCGGCCCGGCTTGCTTGAATCCTGATGGAGCAGTGAGAAAGGGACTCATGTCTGAGTATACCCTGCCACACCTATAGTGGCCAAAAACAATACAGAAAAGGGGGTGGTGATGAACAGAGTGTCTGAATTAAGCAGACCACTCTTACCCAGTCCAAAGATCAGGGCTTGATCCATCACCGTTATTTATCTCACTGCCCCATCCCAGCTCAGAACCTGGCTGTATGCAAATTAGTCTGTCCCTGGCCCAGTGCATCATGGGAACAGGGCAGACCAAACTACAAAGCCAATTCTTCACCAGAAAGGAGACAAGCTACCGGGGACCGGTTTCTGGCATTTCAGCCTCTTCGGCCCGGCTTGCTTGAATCCTGATGGAGCAGTGAGAAAGGGACTCATGTCTGAGTATACCCTGCCACACCTATAGTGGCCAAAAACAATACAGAAAAGGGGGTGGTGATGAACAGAGTGTCTGAATTAAGCAGACCACTCTTACCCAGTCCAAAGATCAGGGCTTGATCCATCACCGTTATTTATCTCACTGCCCCATCCCAGCTCAGAACCTGGCTGTATGCAAATTAGTCTGTCCCTGGCCCAGTGCATCATGGGAACAGGGCAGACCAAACTACAAAGCCAATTCTTCACCAGAAAGGAGACAAGCTACCGGGGACCGGTTTCTGGCATTTCAGCCTCTTCGGCCCGGCTTGCTTGAATCCTGATGGAGCAGTGAGAAAGGGACTCATGTCTGAGTATACCCTGCCACACCTATAGTGGCCAAAAACAATACAGAAAAGGGGGTGGTGATGAACAGAGTGTCTGAATTAAGCAGACCACTCTTACCCAGTCCAAAGATCAGGGCTTGATCCATCACCGTTATTTATCTCACTGCCCCATCCCAGCTCAGAACCTGGCTGTATGCAAATTAGTCTGTCCCTGGCCCAGTGCATCATGGGAACAGGGCAGACCAAACTACAAAGCCAATTCTTCACCAGAAAGGAGACAAGCTACCGGGGACCGGTTTCTGGCATTTCAGCCTCTTCGGCCCGGCTTGCTTGAATCCTGATGGAGCAGTGAGAAAGGGACTCATGTCTGAGTATACCCTGCCACACCTATAGTGGCCAAAAACAATACAGAAAAGGGGGTGGTGATGAACAGAGTGTCTGAATTAAGCAGACCACTCTTACCCAGTCCAAAGATCAGGGCTTGATCCATCACCGTTATTTATCTCACTGCCCCATCCCAGCTCAGAACCTGGCTGTATGCAAATTAGTCTGTCCCTGGCCCAGTGCATCATGGGAACAGGGCAGACCAAACTACAAAGCCAATTCTTCACCAGAAAGGAGACAAGCTACCGGGGACCGGTTTCTGGCATTTCAGCCTCTTCGGCCCGGCTTGCTTGAATCCTGATGGAGCAGTGAGAAAGGGACTCATGTCTGAGTATACCCTGCCACACCTATAGTGGCCAAAAACAATACAGAAAAGGGGGTGGTGATGAACAGAGTGTCTGAATTAAGCAGACCACTCTTACCCAGTCCAAAGATCAGGGCTTGATCCATCACCGTTATTTATCTCACTGCCCCATCCCAGCTCAGAACCTGGCTGTATGCAAATTAGTCTGTCCCTGGCCCAGTGCATCATGGGAACAGGGCAGACCAAACTACAAAGCCAATTCTTCACCAGAAAGGAGACAAGCTACCGGGGACCGGTTTCTGGCATTTCAGCCTCTTCGGCCCGGCTTGCTTGAATCCTGATGGAGCAGTGAGAAAGGGACTCATGTCTGAGTATACCCTGCCACACCTATAGTGGCCAAAAACAATACAGAAAAGGGGGTGGTGATGAACAGAGTGTCTGAATTAAGCAGACCACTCTTACCCAGTCCAAAGATCAGGGCTTGATCCATCACCGTTATTTATCTCACTGCCCCATCCCAGCTCAGAACCTGGCTGTATGCAAATTAGAAGACGGCTGAAATGCCAGAAACCGGTCCCCGGAAGCTTGTTTCCTTACCAGTGTAAGAATTGGCTTTTGTAGTCTGGTCTGCCCTGTTCCCATGATGCACTGGGCCAGGGACAGACTAATTTGCATACAGCCAGGTTCTGAAACTGGGATGGTGCAATGAGCTAAAAAACGGTGTTGGATCTAGCCCTGATCTCTTGACTGGGTGAGAGTATTCTGCTTAATTCAGAGACTCTGTCCATCACCACCCCTTGTTATAAATATTTTTGTCCACCCTAAGCGTGGAAGGGTATACTCAGATGTGAGTCCCTTGCTCATTGCACCATCAGGATTCAAGCAAGCCGGGCCGAAGACGGCTGAAATGCCAGAATTGGCTTTTGTAGTCTGGTCTGCCCTGTTCCCATGATGCACTGGGCCAGGGACAGACTAATTTGCATACAGCCAGGTTCTGAAACTGGGATGGTGCAATGAGCTAAAAAACGGTGTTGGATCTAGCCCTGATCTCTTGACTGGGTGAGAGTATTCTGCTTAATTCAGAGACTCTGTCCATCACCACCCCTTGTTATAAATATTTTTGTCCACCCTAAGCGTGGAAGGGTATACTCAGATGTGAGTCCCTTGCTCATTGCACCATCAGGATTCAAGCAAGCCGGGCCGAAGACGGCTGAAATGCCAGAAACCGGTCCCCGGAAGCTTGTTTCCTTCCCAGTGTAAGAATTGGCTTTTGTAGTCTGGTCTGCCCTGTTCCCATGATGCACTGGGCCAGGGACAGACTAATTTGCATACAGCCAGGTTCTGAAACTGGGATGGTGCAATGAGCTAAAAAACGGTGTTGGATCTAGCCCTGATCTCTTGACTGGGTGAGAGTATTCTGCTTAATTCAGAGACTCTGTCCATCACCACCCCTTGTTATAAATATTTTTGTCCACCCTAAGCGTGGAAGGGTATACTCAGATGTGAGTCCCTTGCTCATTGCACCATCAGGATTCAAGCAAGCCGGGCCGAAGACGGCTGAAATGCCAGAAACCGGTCCCCGGAAGCTTGTTTCCTTCCCAGTGTAAGAATTGGCTTTTGTAGTCTGGTCTGCCCTGTTCCCATGATGCACTGGGCCAGGGACAGACTAATTTGCATACAGCCAGGTTCTGAAACTGGGATGGTGCAATGAGCTAAAAAACGGTGTTGGATCTAGCCCTAATCTCTTGACTGGGTGAGAGTATTCTGCTTAATTCAGAGACTCTGTCCATCACCACCCCTTGTTATAAATATTTTTGTCCACCCTAAGCGTGGAAGGGTATACTCAGATGTGAGTCCCTTGCTCATTGCACCATCAGGATTCAAGCAAGCCGGGCCGAAGACGGCTGAAATGCCAGAAACCGGTCCCCGGAAGCTTGTTTCCTTCCCAGTGTAAGAATTGGCTTTTGTAGTCTGGTCTGCCCTGTTCCCATGATGCACTGGGCCAGGGACAGACTAATTTGCATACAGCCAGGTTCTGAAACTGGGATGGTGCAATGAGCTAAAAAACGGTGTTGGATCTAGCCCTGATCTCTTGACTGGGTGAGAGTATTCTGCTTAATTCAGAGACTCTGTCCATCACCACCCCTTGTTATAAATATTTTTGTCCACCCTAAGCGTGGAAGGGTATACTCAGATGTGAGTCCCTTGCTCATTGCACCATCAGGATTCAAGCAAGCCGGGCCGAAGACGGCTGAAATGCCAGAAACCGGTCCCCGGAAGCTTGTTTCCTTCCCAGTGTAAGAATTGGCTTTTGTAGTCTGGTCTGCCCTGTTCCCATGATGCACTGGGCCAGGGACAGACTAATTTGCATACAGCCAGGTTCTGAAACTGGGATGGTGCAATGAGCTAAAAAACGGTGTTGGATCTAGCCCTGATCTCTTGACTGGGTGAGAGTATTCTGCTTAATTCAGAGACTCTGTCCATCACCACCCCTTGTTATAAATATTTTTGTCCACCCTAAGCGTGGAAGGGTATACTCAGATGTGAGTCCCTTGCTCATTGCACCATCAGGATTCAAGCAAGCCGGGCCGAAGACGGCTGAAATGCCAGAAACCGGTCCCCGGAAGCTTGTTTCCTTCCCAGTGTAAGAATTGGCTTTTGTAGTCTGGTCTGCCCTGTTCCCATGATGCACTGGGCCAGGGACAGACTAATTTGCATACAGCCAGGTTCTGAAACTGGGATGGTGCAATGAGCTAAAAAACGGTGTTGGATCTAGCCCTGATCTCTTGACTGGGTGAGAGTATTCTGCTTAATTCAGAGACTCTGTCCATCACCACCCCTTGTTATAAATATTTTTGTCCACCCTAAGCGTGGAAGGGTATACTCAGATGTGAGTCCCTTGCTCATTGCACCATCAGGATTCAAGCAAGCCGGGCCGAAGACGGCTGAAATGCCAGAAACCGGTCCCCGGAAGCTTGTTTCCTTCCCAGTGTAAGAATTGGCTTTTGTAGTCTGGTCTGCCCTGTTCCCATGATGCACTGGGCCAGGGACAGACTAATTTGCATACAGCCAGGTTCTGAAACTGGGATGGTGCAATGAGCTAAAAAACGGTGTTGGATCTAGCCCTGATCTCTTGACTGGGTGAGAGTATTCTGCTTAATTCAGAGACTCTGTCCATCACCACCCCTTGTTATAAACATTTTTGTCCACCCTAAGCGTGGAAGGGTATACTCAGATGTGAGTCCCTTGCTCATTGCACCATCAGGATTCAAGCAAGCCGGGCCGAAGACGGCTGAAATGCCAGAAACCGGTCCCCGGAAGCTTGTTTCCTTCCCAGTGTAAGAATTGGCTTTTGTAGTCTGGTCTGCCCTGTTCCCATGATGCACTGGGCCAGGGACAGACTAATTTGCATACAGCCAGGTTCTGAAACTGGGATGGTGCAATGAGCTAAAAAACGGTGTTGGATCTAGCCCTGATCTCTTGACTGGGTGAGAGTATTCTGCTTAATTCAGAGACTCTGTCCATCACCACCCCTTGTTATAAATATTTTTGTCCACCCTAAGCGTGGAAGGGTATACTCAGATGTGAGTCCCTTGCTCATTGCACCATCAGGATTCAAGCAAGCCGGGCCGAAGACGGCTGAAATGCCAGAAACCGGTCCCCGGAAGCTTGTTTCCTTCCCAGTGTAAGAATTGGCTTTTGTAGTCTGGTCTGCCCTGTTCCCATGATGCACTGGGCCAGGGACAGACTAATTTGCATACAGCCAGGTTCTGAAACTGGGATGGTGCAATGAGCTAAAAAACGGTGTTGGATCTAGCCCTGATCTCTTGACTGGGTGAGAGTATTCTGCTTAATTCAGAGACTCTGTCCATCACCACCCCTTGTTATAAATATTTTTGTCCACCCTAAGCGTGGAAGGGTATACTCAGATGTGAGTCCCTTGCTCATTGCACCATCAGGATTCAAGCAAGCCGGGCCGAAGACGGCTGAAATGCCAGAAACCGGTCCCTGGAAGCTTGTTTCCTTCCCAGTGTAAGAATTGGCTTTTGTAGTCTGGTCTGCCCTGTTCCCATGATGCACTGGGCCAGGGACAGACTAATTTGCATACAGCCAGGTTCTGAAACTGGGATGGTGCAATGAGCTAAAAAACGGTGTTGGATCTAGCCCTGATCTCTTGACTGGGTGAGAGTATTCTGCTTAATTCAGAGACTCTGTCCATCACCACCCCTTGTTATAAATATTTTTGTCCACCCTAAGCGTGGAAGGGTATACTCAGACGTGAGTCCCTTGCTCATTGCACCATCAGGATTCAAGCAAGCCGGGCCGAAGACGGCTGAAATGCCAGAAACCGGTCCCCGGAAGCTTGTTTCCTTCCCAGTGTAAGAATTGGCTTTTGTAGTCTGGTCTGCCCTGTTCCCATGATGCACTGGGCCAGGGACAGACTAATTTGCATACAGCCAGGTTCTGAAACTGGGATGGTGCAATGAGCTAAAAAACGGTGTTGGATCTAGCCCTGATCTCTTGACTGGGTGAGAGTATTCTGCTTAATTCAGAGACTTTGTCCATCACCACCCCTTGTTATAAATATTTTTGTCCACCCTAAGCGTGGAAGGGTATACTCAGATGTGAGTCCCTTGCTCATTGCACCATCAGGATTCAAGCAAGCCGGGCCGAAGACGGCTGAAATGCCAGAAACCGGTCCCCGGAAGCTTGTTTCCTTCCCAGTGTAAGAATTGGCTTTTGTAGTCTGGTCTGCCCTGTTCCCATGATGCACTGGGCCAGGGACAGACTAATTTGCATACAGCCAGGTTCTGAAACTGGGATGGTGCAATGAGCTAAAAAACGGTGTTGGATCTAGCCCTGATCTCTTGACTGGGTGAGAGTATTCTGCTTAATTCAGAGACTCTGTCCATCACCACCCCTTGTTATAAATATGGCTTTTAAATAAAGGCATTTTTAATGCACCCCATTTTACTTTCAGATTCACAAATGTCCCCTTGGGTTACTACCGCCTGTTACTGTTTTTCAGCCCACGTATGGTTTCAAAGCTTCATACATACCTTAAGGATGTACTACATATTTAGAAGGGACTCTATTAACATTCCCCTTCCAAATTCTTAATTGTTAAATGGGCTTAGTACATTTCCAAAAGGGGTTTAGCATTTGCAAACTCCCTGCATTACCGAACCATTGGATTTTTGAACAATAAAACCCTTGGTACATGAGTCAATTTTTCTCAATTCCCTCCAAATTAGGTTTGCCAATAATGTTGGTTGAATGATAACCGGTGGACGTACCTATTTTATGTTAGTGTTGCTTCAGATCAAATAAAAACCATCACACATAACTCTTACACAATGCTTAAAGACAGAATTTCTGACATCCAGCTTTAATGTTTTGTTAAATATATTTGCAAATGTTGTCACTTAAACAGGAAAGCATCTAAACCGGTCTCTGGACATAAAATAGGTTGTAATTATAATCTTTTGATATATTTTCTGAGTTTCAGGAACAATGTGTGTCATCTGTGTTTACTCTAAACCAACATAATAAACATATTCAATGCTTTTAGATTTGATCTGTTTGTACTGGTTTCTATTGCAGACAATAATCTAGATTTAAACCAAGGATCAATTCCACCCATGGCTTTTAAAACCTATTTATCATTGATCTCTTTTAGTGTTATTGCAAATAAAACTGTAATAGAACTGATCTGAGAGATGGACCTTCAAGTATTATGCTCAGTCAATTTATTGAACAAACTATGGAGTTAACATCTAAATAGATTAGATCCACAAGCATTGCCTGACCACTGTATTTTACATCAATAGATTACTAATCAGCACATGTTGTCTAAGTACAATTCACTCATCTTCAATTTTTCGCGGAGCTCCTGCCGGGGCTGTTAGAACTCTTTTAAAATATGACATTTAAATGTCCAAAAGTTCAGGAATTCTAGTTTTAGGCCTGGTCAAACCTTAATGAATGCTATACCTAAAGATGCCTTTCTGTTCCTACATTTTATTGTGCACCATGATTCAGAAATGGCATGTTTTTGCTTTCGGAGGTAAAATTCTAAACATATTTATTGTTGTTGCCATCTGAAACATTATCACTAATTGGGAAGATAACAACAAGTGGTCTTGTGATGCTTGCTGGAATGGGAAGTGTTTAATCAAAAGGTGGATTGAATTCAAGTTTAGGTGACAATTTTACAAAAGTGTATGGATTTTGTATATATTTAAAATTGTTGATCTCCAAAAAGGCCTAAATCAATAAATCAAATTGAAATTTAAGTTTATCATTTTAATCCTATCGTTGGAAAAGATGTGATTTTGAACCCCATACGGCGGTTCCTTTCCAGAAAGCATTCAGGTTGTAATCATGAGTCAAATAATGCTGAGAAGGTTAAAATATTCAAATTGAATTCTAATTACACGTGAAATGTTCATTGTTCAATATATTTCTCTTAGCATTTTAATGTGAGGACTTTATTGCTTAAGAAAAATAATTAGTATTTGTTTTTCTATATGTAGGAAGCATTACATTAATGAAACTACTGTATCCCACCTTCTTTCTTTCCTTTCCTGTTCTTTATGAATGTTTCTATTGTTGAACTTTAAAGACTGCCCGAAATTAAGAATTGTGCTCTACATAACTTTGCTGTGATACAGTTTGTTGATTTTTATGTACAACTTTCGTCTCTTATATGTATGGCAACTGATGTTCTGTTTTGCTTTAATAATCAGCTTATGTTTATTAGGTTTTCTTATTCAATAAAATGTTTCAAACACAACAAATGGTAGTTGATATGTATTTACAACGGCAGCATTTTTATTGTATGGGCAGTTTCAAAGCGGCCAAAAATATGGTCTGTGGGATAACTGAGGACCACATTGGCATCAGCAGGGAGAGGTTTGGGCAGGTGATTAGGGGTACATGTAAGGTTGGAAGTAGGGGGAACAAAGCATGTCCATTGTGTGGACTGTGACTCCAGGAGTTAGTGTGAGGGATACCATGCTACCCTGTAAATGAACCCCCTAGTGATTATTATCAACAATTTTTTTTCGGTTTTATAAAAGAAAAACATCTTCCAAGTTACAGATTGACAAATATAATATGGCCAAGTTAATCAGAACACAAGATAAAAATTCATGCATTCCAGCAGTAGCTTTTTGCGTCTGTGAGATCTCAATGAATGCCGTCATCAGAATCAGTAGCCGCTGGGGACAACACAGAGCATGGGCTGTTACTGGTGCAAGCAAAGTATCAACATCCGTTGGCATGACTGATGGGAGTGTGAGACATGTGTCTAACACGCTTTCTTCTCCGCATAGCAGGCAGCGTAGAACAAGTAGGATGCAATCTTGCCAAATTTGTCTGAATTACAGAAACCACGTGGTATTTAATTCTCTTAGACGAGGTAGTCCCAAAATGTGGACAATGCGCTCACGACACTTCATCGCCAGTAGAGTTGTCTCCATGGTGAACTAGGTGTCGTTTGTGAAATGACTTGCCATATCGCAGCAATAGAAGCAAAAATAGTATTCCTGCAGCGAGTCCCAAAATGAGAGGCAATCCGCCAAACACAGAGTGCACAAAGTTTGGAAATATTACCAGGACTGCTTCAAAAGGTGCTGACAGTCCAGAAATTACGGTCTTGAATACATGTACAATACCACTCATATCAGACATGTTTAAGATACGACTCAACATTTCTGATAAATGTATAGGGCAATGTGTAGTTAAGAGGGCATGTAACTCTGCAGAAGTCCTTGCGATTTGCAGATCATAGGTTTCTTTGGCCGAGGTCAGTGGCACTGTTTTTTGCAAAAGAATGGCTTTCATTCTGCTTAAAGTATCAATTTGTATAGAAGAGATGTTCAGTGAAGGCCAAAGTGGCGACTCCCAGCTGTCTTGGTTTTAGGAAACAATACTTGCATACAGCAAGTGACCCTGGCTGACACAGATACTAGATATGGTATTCCTGGCAACATGCCACAGCAGCTGCGATTATTCAATGTAAGGTAACTCCCATTCGAGAGTTGTCCAAAAATTGGATCAATCACCGCAGCTGGTGAACCTTGCAGGTGAGAGGATAAGTTTTTAGAGGAACTATCGCAGGCCCTGTGTAAGTTTATACCCTGTCATAGGAGAGAACCGCTTAGTGCATTTTCACAATTTTCCCCGCTAAGAAATACTTCACGACCCCCACTCCAACATCTGTATGTGTACGGCAATTCACAGGATGTCTTGATGTATTCTTTACCCAACCTTTTACATGTGCCTGCTGGTATATGTTGTAGGCAATATTGAAAATGAAAAACTGTAACAGACTGAGTGAATGTTCCAATGTATAATCCATTCCATAACTGGCTTTTCAGCGACAGTAAATGGCAATCTTTCCAGTTTTTCAATGCTCAGCACCGTATTGTCTGCTCCCCTTTGTGCCAATTTAATCTGTTTATCAGTGAGATTGAATTCTGAAAACAGTGACGTAGTATAGCCTGAATGAAGGTTTTGCAACGTCCAGCCTAATAGCATGATAGAACGTACTTGCGACTGACCATTTTGCAACATGACCAAGTCCTGTTCCATGATGTCTATAGCAGAAGACACTATGCTATCTAAAGAATATATCCTGGACCACAGAGTCGTTAACCCATTGTCAACCACAGAGAGAGATTTCTCTAAATGAATATGATCAATTTCTCGTATTCGTTCTGCAGTCTCTGCTTGCGTAATTTTCCATGCTTCATTATAAGCAGCAAAGATACCGGCATATATAAAACGTTTATGGCGCGGTGTTCTTGTTCCTAGCACCAATTCCCTAAGATCAGCGCCATCTTTAAGTAAAGATAAGTGTTGCTTTACATCCTTAAGTATAGATCTATGTATCCAATCAAGGCAAAGTTTCCCTACACTGTATGTTGTTACTATTCCTGGATGCTGTCTTTGAACATCTTGGTTCTGGACTAATGAATGTGAACCCCTTTGTTTTATTCATGAATCTATCTTGACAGTTGTTTGTGTCTGTGGGCCAGATCAACCATTTATTCCAATCTGGATCTGTTCTGTTGTGATGCAAAATAGTATGTACGTCGACTCCCCCCTCTGAAGTTTTATCACTAACAGGTGTAGGTGTAGGTATAGACAGATTGTTCAAGTCTTTTATCTTGGCTAACCCAAGACAAGACGTCTCTTAGACAGTGTCATTCAAAAACATAATTTGCTCAGGGATGATGCAGGCTCTAAATTAAGCTTCTATCCTCTGCACTTGCCAATCTTTTGTGCCCCAGACAGTTTTTTGTCTCAATGTTGTCTTTCCAAGATTCGAAACCTAGTGAAGACAGTTGAGCATAAAAGGCTGTAGAATAAATTTGCTTGGTATTTGTTAACATACTTTTCATTCCTGTTTTTGTTTACATTTTTAAAGTAAAATGATTCCGGATTGGATACATTGAACCCTAAAAAGTACGGACATTTTCTAAAAAATGTTTTTGAGCTACCCTTTGGTGGCGTAGGAAAATTTTTCCATTGGTTATACATTAATACATTTCTAGGATTTGCAGATTTGTACACGAAATGATGACCATAGTGATTATAACAATACATTTGTTCATAAAACGTCAAATCAAACTAGGCAGCAAAAACGCCTCCTGGTTCAACGATGATCTTAAGAAATTGAAGAAACTCTGTTGCTCCCTCGAGAAGGCCTGGAAAAAAGACCCAAACACCAGCACCAGGGACGCCTTCAAAAACGCCACCCGCATACACCGCCAACTAATCCGGTCTGCCAAGAAAGCCGCATTCAAAGACCGACTAGACAACAACGCCCACAACAGCAAGGAATTATTCAACATCGTCAAAGAATTTACCAACCCATCAGCCAACTCCAAAGACATCACCCCCTCCCAAGCCCTCTGCGACTCCCTAGCTTCCTTCTTCCACAACAAAATCGCAGACATCACAACAGCTTCGACAACCGACCCGGAGACCAACCCACCCAACCTTCTGCAGGACCTTCACCCCCCGTGAACATCCTTAACGACTGGAACCCAATCTCCACTGAGGACACCATCCGACTGATGAACTCCATCCACTCAGGATCCCCAACAGACCCATGCCCTCACCACATCTTCAACAAAGCAGACTCCATCATAGCACCACACCTCCGAGATGTCATCAACTGCTCCCTCAACTCCGCCACCTTCCCGGAAAGCTGGAAACACGCCGAACTCAGCGCCCTTCTGAAGAAACCCACAGCTGACCCCACAGAACTCAAAAACTACCGCCCCATCTCGCTTCTTCCATTCCCGGCCAAAGTCATCGAGAAAGCTGTCAACAACCAGCTCGCCGCCTTCCTCGAAACCAACAAATCCCTCGACTCCTCACAGTCCGGCTTCCGAGCCAAACACAGCACTGAGACCGCACTTATCGCAGCAACAGACGACATTCGAACCCTACTGGACAATGGAGACACAGTCGCCCTCATCCTCCTCGACCTCTCCACTGCCTTCGACACAGTCTGTCATAGCACCCTTCTACAGTGCCTCAGAAACGTCGGAATCCAAGGAAAAGCACTGGAATGGATCACCTCGTTCCTCACCGGAAGAACCCAGAGAGTCCGCCTCCCACCATTCAAGTCAGAGGCCTCTGTCGTGCCACAAGGATCATCACTCAGCCCCACCCTCTTCAACGTATACATGAGCCCCCTTGCGGCCATCGCTCGCCAACATAATCTCAACATCATCTCCTACGCTGACGACACTCAACTGATCCTCTCACTCACCAAAGACCCTAACACCGCCAAAACCAACTTACACGAAGGAATGAAAGAAGTAGCCGAGTGGATGAAGCACAGCCGTCTGAAACTGAACTCAGACAAAACAGAAGTCCTCATCTTAGGCACCTCCCCCTCTGCCTGGGATAACTCTTGGTGGCCAGAGGCCCTTGGAAAAGCACCCATCCCGACGGACCACGCACGGAACCTGGGCGTCATCCTAGACTCCTCACTCTCGATGACCAGACAAGTCAACGCCGTTTCATCATCTTGCTTCAACATTCTTCGCATGCTCAAAAAAACATTCCGCTGGATCCCCACTGAAACTAGAAAAACGGTCACCCACGCACTGGTCACAAGCCGCCTGGACTACGGAAACACCCTATACGCCGGTACCACCGCAAAACTCCAGAAAAAACTCCAACTCATCCAGAACGCTTCAGCCAGGCTCATACTAGACATCCCGCTTAAAGAACACATCTCTGGTCACCTGAAAAACCTTCACTGGCTCCCCGTAAATAAGAGGATTACTTTCCGCCTCCAAACCCACGCACACAAAGCACTCTACGAACTTGGACCCGAATGCCTCAACACACGACTGTCCTTCTACACCCCCTCCCGTCAGCTACGATCCTCCAAACAAGCCCTTGCCACTGTACCTCGCATCAACAAAACCACCATGGGAGGTAGATCCTTCTCCTACCTGGCAGCTAAAACCTGGAACTCACTTCCCACTCACCTTCGCCTTACTCAGAACCACCTAGCATTCAGAAAGCAACTTAAAACTTGGATATTCGACAAGTAATTCCCCACCCTTCCTCAAGCGCCTTGAGACCCTATGGGTATGTAGCGCGCTATATAAATCTCTTGACTTGACTTGACTAATCTGATGAACCTTCTAAGTATTCATGATTTGTAAAGTCTGACATCATATTATTAACAGTCTCGAAGTCCCAATCATCAGAAAAGGTACTAGATGAAACAAAGTCATTCAAGGAAATCTTGAACTGGTGTGGAATCTTCAACAGCTCTGACGGGCCAAAAATGTCATAATTAGTTCTGTCCCAAGCTATACTCCCTGGTATAGGAACGGCTGTGATGTTCACTGATGACAAGTCTCTTTGTTCACGATGGAATGATTTGTGTGGCTTGAGAATTAAGTTGATGTTCTTACTTGCTGTGTCCATTTTGACATATCTTCCATTTATCAGCATTCCCAAAGTTATTACCAGAGTCAACCAAAGTAGAAGAAAAAGCACACCCAACACAATCCAAAGTTCAATCCATGGTGAAACCAAATAGGTCTTTTCCAGGTGATGAAAAAGGTCTGTTGCTTGTTCTTTAAAAGTTCTTTTTACTGGCGCAGTTTTAGGTTCGCTTGGATCCTTGGAAAATGTATCAAAGTTAATGAAATAGCCAGAGGCAGGTCTGTCAATTGTTGTGATTGCATCTGGATTTGTTGAAATCGCTGGAACCTCAGGATTAATTGTAACATTTGTGTTGTCAGATGCTACTTCATTGTAGACAGGCGTTTCTTGACAAACTGTTATTTGGGTTTCAAGAGGTACAAGTTCCATAGATTTGTTGCTTAGTCCTTCATTTCGCACTGCAGATTCTTCAAAGGTGATGAGTCTCTCAGTTTGAACCTCTTGGATAGTAGCCAGAGCTGGGCATCTGCTACATTGGCGGAGTCCACTTGGCCAACTGCTTATGATCGGCCACATGAGGTGGTTTGACCAGGTTGATAGACACAAGCCTGTTCTCCTTTTTTCCAGCAAGGGGCGGCAGTAATACTGTTCTTGATCCGTGGATTGCTAGGGCAGGTACTGGTTGTCAGTAAGAAGGCCCAAATTCCTTCTTGTCCGCAATCTTTTCTCTGACCAGATCACCAAGCTTTGGGATCCAGACAGGCCTTGCTGGGATGGTCGGTTTCTCTTCAGTGGTGGTTGGCTTCAGGAACACATTACTTTGTTTCGTTCTTATTTCATTTAAGTCCTGTAAGACAGCCAAACGATCTTTGATATCAAAGAGTTTGTGGTCTACCAATCGAGGTCCGCCACTAACATTCTGGTCCCAAAAAGGACTTCCTATGGAGTGATACCCCCTAGAGAACTTCTTGGCAGATTGTTAAGACTACGTTGGACACTTATTAGATGTTTGACCCACCCGCCAGCCGAACCTATTACCCTAGCTGTTATAGATTGCTTTATGTCTCGTTTTTTTCTCTCCACTACCGAATTTCCCTCAGGATGGAATGGACTAGAGTACCGCAATGCAACGCCCAGATTGGCCATGGCCTCCTGGTAAGCTCGAAAGGTATACGCAGGACCCTGGTCAGAATGTAGCGTGCCGATAAAGACTCGCAAATCTTTAATAACAGTTCGAGCGTCAGCCGAGTGCTGAGGCCACATCCAAATGAATCTTGAACACGAATCCACTGCGATCATGATATATTTATAGTTGCCATCACTCTGTATGGGACCGCAGTGGTCCAGGTAAACGCTAGCTAGTGGTTTATCTGAAATCAACAGGGGCGTCTGCGCAGGACGTTTCACAGTAGAGACTTTCATCTTTTGGCATATTTCACATTCCAAAACATAGTGTTCGAGGCATATGAGCTGCAGATACTACACTGTGCATTAGATCGCCAGCTGGTGTTGGGCTCGGATGATTGCATGTTGTTGTCGTCTTGGAAGAAGTCTTTTGTAGTCACGAGATAGGTGACTCCTCCCTTGGACGATAGTGTGCAAGGGCATCGGCTCCATCCTTAGATTGTTTTTTTCCGCCACTGGGTTCGGACGAACTTTTTCCGCTCCGGCTCGACATCTACTTTTCAAGTACTTCGAAGCGCAAAAACTTATTAAAACTTCACCTAACTACCTTCGATATCGACTAACATTGTTTTTGACTCCATCAGCTCAATTCCGGTCATCGACGCGGGCCGTTGGGCCTATCCACGCCGTGAGGCCTATACCTTATGGAAAGAACGCCATTCAAGAAATGCCCCTTGTGTGGAGCAAAGTTTCCATGCAGTGATCACCACGAGGTCTGTAACCTGTGCTTATCGCCAGAACACGACGAATCCAGTTGTACAGCCTGCGCGTCCTTTCGATCCAAGAAAACCATCCGAGATCGGCGGGCCCGTCGACATGACATGCAGAGATCAGCTCCAGAACCGGTGGATATCTTCGACGAGGAGGTTCCGCTCGTTCCCGAAGAGGATTCCGATGATCTCCAAATCGTCATATCAGAGGCAGACGACTCCCTACCTTTGGGTCAGTGTGTGAGTACTACTGCCCCTGCATCACACACAGCACACAAACTAAAGGCAAAGGTCAACACTCCGCCTCCTGGGCCCAGTCGAGACCGAAAAATCACTTCGAAAGCCCTGCCATCGTGCCCGGCTCCGAAAAAAATAAGTAAGCCTTCCGGCAACTCCTTACCGAGCAAGCCGCACGTGTCGATCCCACCAGCTCCATCGACACCGAAACCGAAAGAAGTCGAGGCTCCTTCGACTTCTAAAGACAAAGGTGCTAAGCCAACGTCCGACGCCTCAAAGCCGACGAGACCAGCTTCCACTCTGAAGCCATCACCTTCGGTATCGAAACCGACAAGGCCTGATTCCGATGCACCCAAGCGCTCGAAACAGCCTACCACACCGAAAACAACACCTTCGATGCCGAAAACTACGCCAAAGGACACTGTAACGCCTCCTAAGGCTAAAGACAAGCAGCAAACTTGTTCGGATCCGAAAAAACGGTGCCGACAAAGGTTACACAAGGAGAAGAACTTTTCCAACCTGATCCTCTGCAAAAGAAGATCTACATTGACCCAAAGACAGGTGCTGTATCCACCATACCACACAAGAAGAGGAAGGGAGATACAACACCCACTGTAGTACCTGCCAAGAAGAAGGACTCTGCCATATCTCCTATCACCCTTCTTCTCCTATACTTCCTTCACCTTCATCCCCTGTTCCTCTTAACAATTCACCACAGATTTCCCCTCCACATTCTCCTCTTCAGTGTTCACACTTACCTCAAAATGATGATGAGTATAGTTTAGGAAGAGGGATAGACCCAGATAAGCCGATCCCATACCCTATAGATGATACAGACTGGGAGTAACCGAACCCACAGATATTCCTGACCCACAGTCATACCCATCAAAACCCTCTCCCCAGAAGATAATATTAGTTTTGGACACCTGCTGAACAGAGCTGCCATTTACCATGGAGTCACTATGCACTCTGATGAGGCAGAGGAAGATTTTCGTTTAGACACATTTGAACAATCGCATAGGTCTGTTCAAATTCTTCCTATGATTAAAGGAGTCATCAAACACGCTCCAGAGATATTTTAAGACCCTGTACGTACTAGGATCCTAAACCCTAGAATTGAGAAAAAGTATAGGCCTGCACCTGCAGATCCAGCCTACATTAAAGGACAACTACCATTAGTTTCACTAGTTGTATAAAATGCCAGGAAAAGGGCAAATTCACAAACGTCAGGTGAGACACCCCCACCTGACAAAGACTCTAAAGTAATAGATGCTTCAGGCAAAAGAATAGCTGCGCAAGCTTCTAACATATGGCGTATAGCTAACACACAAGCCCTCCTCTCAAGATATGATAGGACTCATTATGATCAGTTAGAGAAACTACTGGAACATCTACCTGACCAATATAAGGCGCAGGCAAACGACCTTATACAAGAAGGCAAGCTAATTTCCAATGCCTCAATCAAGTGTACACTTAATGTGGCAGACACTGCATCCAGAGCTGTCAACACTAAAGTCATACTTAGAAGACATGCATGGCTACGCATTTCAGGATTGAAACAGGAAGTGCAAACTACCATTTTAAATCAACCATTTATTCAAAAACAATTGTTCGGACCAGAGGTAGACACCGCACTTGAAAAGATGAAGAAGGATACATATACTGCCAAATCTATGGGAGCTTTACAGTCCACACAAGCTAAAAGTACCTTTTGTTGCTCCTTCTACAGAGGAGGCTCCAAACAGTGTGGAGCAGACAATACAACATCCTTCAAATCTAACACACAAACATCCTCTAACAAGGGGTATTTTAGAGGAGGATATAGAGGAAACAACAATAAAGCAAGAGGTCGGGGTAACAACAATAATCGTACCTCTTCCACCACAAAACAGTGACTTTCCTCTGCTCCCCCAACAGCATTCCACTCCTGTGGGGGGCAGATTATCACACTTCCTACCTGTCTTGAATTCCATCACAACAGACAAGTGGGTAAGACAAATTATCCAGTATGGCTACTGCCTGGAACTTACTGCAACCCCTCCAAACATACCACCCAGGCAGCGTCCAATGTCTGCAGAACACCTTACTCGACTCAAACAAGAAGTCCTGTCACTTCTTCAAAAGGACGCAATAGAAATAGTTCCTTTACAACACCAAGGAACAGGGGTTTACTCGCTGAATTTTCTAAAACCCAAGAAGGACGGGACACTAAGACCAATTCTTAACCTCAGGCCCCTCAATCATATACAATCAGATCAGTTTCATATGATCACCTTACAACAAGTGCTCCCACTGCTGCAACAAGGCAATTTCCATACAACACTAGATCTAAAGGACGCCTACTTTCACATTCCTATACATCCTGCTCACAGGAAGTATCTAAGGTTTGTACTGGAAGGACAACATTATCAGTTCAAAGTCCTTCCATTCGGAGTTACAACAGCACCAAGAGTGTTCACAAAGTGCCTAGCAGTAGAAGCAGCACTTCTCAGGAGACAACAAATACATGTCTTCCCTTATCTAGACGATTGGCTCATAAAAGCCAAGTCATTCAATCGGTGTGTTCAACACACACATCACACAATTCAAACATTGCACGACTTAGGGTACACAATCAACTACACCAAGTCGCACCTGCAACCCTTTCATATACATCAGTATCTAGGGGCTACAATAAACACGTCTACAGCTCTAGCGTATCCCAGTCCAGCAAGGATACAGAGCATTCAAGCCTTAGTCACAGTCTTCCAACACCAACCATCTCTGCAAGCCAGAGTGTTCATGAGACTAAGAGGCATGATGGCATCTTGCATCTTCATAGTACCATATGCAAGACTGCAGATGCGTCTGTTACAGGAATGTCTAGCACGACAGTGGAACCAGGCTCAAGGGCAACTAACAGACCTGGTGTTGATAGACAGCCGCACACCTCGCTCTCTGCAGTGGTGGAACACCAAAAACTTGACAAATGGGCGGCCGTTCCTCGAACCTGTTCCACAAATAGTACTCACAGCAGACGCATCTCTCACAGGATTGTAGTGTAGTTCCTATCTTCCCAATAGGCTCTGCGCATTGGAATAATACCTACAGCAGTAAAGGCCTAGGCCAGACGTTAACTAGGTCTACTACTGTCGATACTAGACTTAAAGTTTTGGGTTTGCCAGCTTAGCTCAGAGTTCACTAGAAACTTTCTCGAATGTTCAAGGAGGACTTAACTTCCCTGATTAGACAAGAAGGGATTTAGTTTCTGACAACCATAGAACATGACAACTTTGCTCTCCCCTAATCAAGAGTCAATCTCGAGAGTCGTGTGAACAAAAGGCAAATTATTTTACTCAGTCAATACGTGCATTCTTAGTCTCATCAGAATGTAGAGAAAAGGAAGAGACGGGCGTGTTCAATAAAAAGGTGTTATTTATTGATCAGTCTCTTTTCTCATACAAGAGAAATGGATCGATATTATTGCAATACTTATAGTTAAGTAAAGTGCATACATTAAAAGCAATAGTATAAAATAATACTGTAAAAACATTGATATGGTTTCTAAGCCATAAGATGTTTTAAAATGAATAAAATATATTACATACACATATACATTTGACTAAACGTACTCAACTGGTGTTTCTAGATACGCCTACCCCGTGTACCTGACCTAAGTCTAATACGTGGGCGGGAATAGAAAGTTACAGTTTAAGTTAAGTTTGTTTTTGCCAAGTGAATAACTAAAGAATTCTCTGTGAAGGGTTATTCAGTTCTGTACCTGGAAGTTAGGATGAATGAGGAATGGTATCTCTCTCTCTGGTCTCGATATTCCAGGCTGCCTGCGAGGGCTGCCCAGAAACGCCGGTGCTGGATTCTCGGCAGGAGAAAGCAGCGCGTCTCTCAGCGCGTCAGAAAGGCGGGGCTGTTGCCAGCGGGGTCTGCTCTGCTCTTCGCTTCGGCAAGTATGGCTGCTCTGTCTCGTCACCACGCGTGTGTTTGCATATGGCAAGATCGGTAATATTTATACCTTTAAGGTGCCGAGATTGACGTAAGGATGGACATAGATACGTCAATAAAGATGTCATACGACTTGCTCGTTAGCACATTCTTTTACTAAAGTTCTCGGTGAAATCAAAACAATGGCCGCAGGGTTTTGCCCAGGTTGTCATAGGTTTGATTTGTTATGAGAACTCCGTATGCCTTATCAGGGGCTGGAGGAATATCGCTTGTCTAATTAGATCGCAAGTGTTATGACCTAATCAGATAACACGTTCCTGTGCCGTAGTGTGACTGCGTCAGATAACGGTATCTGCATCATGGGGGTTTTCTGCCTCATGGGCTGACTGCTAGTTAACTTGTTGGTTTGTTTAACTAGAATAGGGTCAGGAATAGGGGGATCGATTCAGAACCTATAGGAATACATGACACCCACTCCACGCTAACTATGGACATATTTACTAATCTAGGCATAGTATAACATAGTACAACATACTATAGAGTAGTGTGTATACCTTACCACCCCAAAATACATAAATGCATTTTGAAATTTTCAAATATACTGAAAAATTGCAGACATATATATATGGTATGCACTCAAGCTGTAGAAAAATGCCAAAGTAATCGCATTTGTATACATTATTGCTTATTTGGTATATGAGAATTACACATGAAATGGTTTCTTAAATACAGAAAAAAGTTTCGAGACCATTCCATCACAGAATAAAATATCTATGAACATGCCAGCGGGCAGCTAATGTCTATAAGTTATCTAAAATTTAGAAACTTTAGTTCTCCAAGAATAGTTCTTACTTTAAGCAGAAGATAGTGTCCCGAAAAATATGCAAAAATATTTGGGGCTGCTGGAAAAACTGCTGTCCGTGAACTGGAGCGAAATTGTTCATGTGACTTTATTTTTAAAGTTGAAGGCCGAATTCAGGGAACGCCGTGTGCGAGCTTGCTCAAAAGTCTCTATTTCTGCTCTGGAGAGAACATCATATCATTTAGGCTTTCGAAGAAACTGTCAACAGCTTCCTGGGAAAGTTCCACTAACTCGGAAATAGGTGTAATCATGCATTCTTGCGCATGATTGTCTCCATTGACATTCTGATTTGCATTACTGACAGAAGGTCGTACCTGTTCGATGCTGCTTTCATCTTGAACTTCACTACCCATCAATCGTAGTGGTGAAGCTTCCACGAATGCCGTCATCAGGATTGGTAGCCTTTGAGGGCAGCACAAAGCATGAACCTTGATCGGGCTCAACAATGTTTCTGCATCCATCGGCGCATCCGATTGTAGCGTCAGACAGGTGTCTAACACGCATTCTTCTCCGCATAGCAGACACCTCAATACAGGTAAAACACATCTTTGCCACATTGGTCGAAATGATAGAAACCAAGTCATGTTCAGGTCTCTAAGCCGGGAGAGTCCCAGGATTTTTGATATCCGGTCCCGGTATCCAATGGCTAGGATTGTTTCTTCCCTTGTCGCAAGAGTTTTGTCTGTGACATGGGTTGCCATAACGAAAAAAAAGGACTAAGAATAGGATTCCTGCAATTAGTCCCAGGATCAGGGGAAGTCCGCCAAAAATCGAATGGACGAAATCTGGAAAAATACCCAGTATGGCTTTGAATGGTGTTAATGCCATCGAAAATACTGTCTTAAATACCTTTGAGACCCCATTGGTATCAGAAATATTTAAGATTCATTCAGGATTTCCGCGAAATGTACGGGGGAATTAGTTGATAATAATGTATGTATCTCTGCAGTCGTCCTTGCGACTTGTAGATCATACGTTTCTTTTGATGACGAGAGCCTGGTAGGCGTCTGAAGAAGGACTGTTTTCATTCTGCTTAAAGTATCTATTCGAATAGAAGTAATTTTCAAATCGGGCCATGCCCTTGCCTCCCTGTCTGGGAAGGAGCTGGGGAACAATGAGCGTCCACAGCACTTGACCTTCGCAGTAGTAGTTACTAGATAAGGAGTCCCGGGCATAAGACTACAACATCTGCGGTCTACAATAAGAATGTAACTCCCATTATAGAGTCTTTGAAAGAATGGTTCTATTTCTGTTGCAGGTGCGCCTTGCTGGTGACATGAAAGGTTGTATGAATTCCCTTCACAGGCTCCATGCAAACTAATTCCGTTACACAGAAGTGTGCCACTTAGTGACATCGCACAATTGTTGCCACTAAGAAACACTTTCTGTCCTTTATTACTGACACATGCATGTGAATAGGGCAGGTTCCATGTTGTTTTAAGGTACCCCTTTCCCAATTTCTCGTACATGCCAGCCTGTATATATTTTTGGCAGTATTGAAACCTGAAGGTTGAGATTGGAATATTTATTATCCCATGTATTATCCATTCACTGACAGGTCGTTCTGACATTGTCATTGGTAATCTTTCTAGTTTTTCAATGCTCAAGATTGTATAATCAGCACCCTTTTGCGCCATACTGATTTGTCTATCAGTAAGGTTAAAGATTTGGAATAGTGACGTTGTGTTGATTAAACGCCAAGGCACATAGCCTGAACGCAGATTTTGTAACGTCCAGCCAAGCTGTACAATAGAACGCAATTGTGACCGACCGTGTTGTAATAACAGTAAGTCTTGCGATAATATATCGATTGCTGACGACACAATGCTGTCCAAAGAAAAAATTCTGGAGGACAGAGTCATTAACCCATTGTCCACTACAGAAAGTGATTTTTCCAAATTAATACGGTCAATTTCCCGTATTCTCTCTGCTGTTTCAATTTGAGTAACCTTCCAGGCCTCATTGTATGCTGCATATACAGAGGCTGCTATGAAACGCTTTTGACGCTGTTTGCGTGGTCCCAAAGTGAAATCACGCAAGTCAGCACCATCAGTAAGTAAAGTTAGGTGTTGCTTAATTTCTGCCAGTGTGGAAGTTTGTAGCCATTGAAGGCATAATTTGCCCACACTGTAGGTGGTTATTATCCCTGGGTGATGTCTTTGAGGATATCTAGGGTCTGGCCTGGTCATTTTAAACCCCTGTGTTTTGTTCAGGAATCTGTCTTGACAGTTATTAGTATCTGTGGGCCAGATCAACCACTGTTTCCAATCAGGATGTGTTCTGTTTTGGTTTAATATATGGTTTACGTCTATCTCTTCATCTGTATCAGAGTTATTGCTAAACATTGTTGGCTTTGGAATAGACGGTTTATTTAAATCTTTGATTTTGGCTAAGCCAAGACAGGTGGTCTGTTGAACAGTGTCATTTAAAAATATCATTTGTTCTGGGATCATGCAGGCTCTAAACAAAGCTTCTATACCCTGTACTTGCCATTCTTTTGTACCCCAAACACTTTTCAATTCAACATTTTTGTCCCAATAATCAAATCCAAAAGTATTCATTTGTTCAAAAAATTAGTCTGAATATAACAATTTTGTGTTGGTTATCATGGTTTTGGTTCCTGTCTTGTTCGACAATTTAAAATAAAATGCTTCAGCATTACTTGTGTTAAAACCTGAAAAATATGAATATTTGTCGTAAACGGTTCTTGAGCTCCCTTTTGGAGGTGTTGCACAATGTTCCCATTGATTATAATTTAAAACATTTCTAGGTTGTGCAGATCTATGTAAAAAGTGGTTACCATAGTGGTTATAGCAATACATACTGTCATAATTTGTAGAACCCTGCAAATAATCATGTTTGGTAAATTTAGCAGACATCACTAAGTCAGACATCATATTATTAATGCTTTCGAAGTCCCAATCATCAGCAAATGAGTTTGGTTTTGCAAAGTAAATGTAAATGTAAATGTAAATGTAGTATACTTGTAAAGCGCACAGCTGCCCCAGCAACGGGGCGTCCCGGCGCTGTATAACTCTGGGGAACCCGTCCTGGCTTTCCCTGTGGGATGGTCCCTTGCTGGGAGTCCCCAAGGTGGAGCCAGGCATCCCCGGAATTGGTGGGGCCGTTGTGGAGATTAGGCAAGCTAATGCCCAGAGTTGCCGAGTGAAACCCCTGATTAGAGTAAGCACCGAAGCGAGAATTATCGAGTCCGCTGACCAAGGTCCACGACCCTGCCGCGTCGGGAATTGAACCCTGGTCCCAGGCTGACTTCTGCTCTCAGGCCTGCCGCCTCTAACCAGTGAGCCACACTACTCCACTCAATGAGATCTTAATTTGGTGTGGATATTTCAGGATCTCGACCGGACCATAAATTTCATAGTCAGTGTTGTCCCAGGCTACCCCACCAGGTATCGGATTGGCTGTGAAGTTGGCCGAAGAAAGTTCTCTTTTCTCGACGTGTGAAGATGTGTGTGGTTTGAGGATCAAGTTGATTTTCTAACTTGCTGTGTCCATTTTAGCATATTTTCCCTCAATGAAGCGTCCCAAAGTAAGTACCATGATGAGCCAAAGTATGAGAATAAATGCACCAAAACCCACCCAAAATTCAATCCATGGGGAAATCAGATATGTTTCTTTCAGTTGTCTCAAAAGTTCCTTAGCTTTGTCTTTAAAGGTTTTTGATGATGGCTGTGTCTTTGATTCGCTGAAGCCCTCAGAGGAATCATCGAAGTTTATGAAGTAGCCGGATGCTGTTCTGTCAATTGTTCCAATTGGTTCAGGATTTCTGTTTCTTGCATTTTCACTTGGTACTTCATTATAGATTGGTGTGTCTCTGCTAAATGTTTTTATTTGGGTTTTCAGAGGTCTTAGTTCTATTGCATTGTTGCATAGTCCTTGTTGTTTTTCTGTAGGCGTTTCGAATGTGATGAGCCTCTTCGTTAGGACCTCTGTACTGGTAGCAAACCTTGGTGTTCTGCTACTTATTGGGAGTCCACTTGGCCTACTGTTTGTTATCGGCCACATGTTGTGGTTTTACCAGGTCGATCGATACAACTCGGTTCTCCTTTTTTCCAGCAAGTGGCAGTAGTACAACTGATCTTGTCCCGTTGACAGACAAGACAGGAACTGCTTTTCTGTAAGAAGGCCCAAATTCCTTCTTTACCGCGATCTTTTCCCTGACTAGATCCCCGACTTTTGGAATCCAGACAGGTCTTGCTGGGACAGGTGGTGGTTCTTCAGTGGTTGTTGGCTGTTGTTTCAACTTTATGTTGCTCAGGTCTTTTCTTGTTTTGTTTAAGTCCTGCAAAATAGCCAAACGGTCTTTGATATCAAAGCTTTTTTCTTTCACCACTGAAGTCTGACTATCAATGTCAGAGATCATCATCCTAGTTCCAAATAATAATTCGTACGCACTGAATCCCTTCAGAGAATTTCTTGGCAAGTTATTGAGACTACGTTGGACACTTATTAGATGTTTGACCCACCCAGCTCCCGAACCTAATATCCTTTCCGTTATAGATTGCTTTATGCCTTGGTTTTTTCTTTACACCGTCCCGTACCCTCAGGAAGGAAGTGAGAAGATTCCCGCTGGACTATGCTCATTTGGCCATGTTTCCCCTCAGGCTTGAGGGCTAGAGTGGAGACAATGGTCAAACGTAGCATGCTCTTAGCGTATATGCCATTTAGACCCGCAAATCTTTGTATAACAGTCCGGACGTCAGCCGAGTGCTGGTGATCTACATTATAAGTGGAACTAGCCTGTATGAGTTAATCGCAACCCTTCCTTTTTACTCCTGATTTTTTCTGGAGTAGAACGACGAGGTATTAAACTGTTTCTCTCCCCACTGCGATCTCTGTTGCAGTTTGGGCAGTTTTTTACAAACATGGTATGACGCAGGCTCATGCCTGGCCACCAGTACCGTGATTGTAATTCTTCCAGAGAATCTTTTAGTTTAAGGTGTCTTAGACCCTCGCCCATGTGTGCGTCTGCGATTAACAAGTTTCTCCTGTCCATGTTTGGAATCACTCTATCCCCCACTCCAGGGATTCGAGCAAAAGGGACGGAGTTTGCATCGATTATGTATGTATAATTGAGTGGATAGTTGATCGGTAACGCTGAGCAGTCGCCTTTTGATGACGTTTTCACTGCCAGCACTGTTTCACCGTCAATGTATTTTAATGTACGCTTTTTTCGAACTACGGGAGCCGATTTAGTGGCTGCCGCTGCGGCTGCTTCAGCCAATGAATTCCCTACAACGTGAACGCCATCACGCTGATGACTCAGTGAGTGTGTCACGTGAGTCTTTGGTAGCTCTTTTTGTAAAAGAGCTATTTGTTCCCAGAGCAGTTTCTGCTTTATTGGTGCATCTGTGTCATCTTTGTAACCGTTTTGAATCCATGTCTGCAAGACGCAGTAATATGAATCTGACACTATAAGTGTCGGGAATTCGCGATCCGCATTATCTAGCGCCATTTTCAATGCTATTATTTCAGTTTGTTGTTCTGAATTAGTTTCTACTGAGTGTGTTTTTGTTAATAGAGGTTTTAGTTTACCTCCGCGCCACACTTCTTTTGTAATCTCACATGTGGGGTTGTATGCCTGTTCTCCCCAAACGGACGGTTGAGCATGTCCGTCTGTATAGATTACACAGGCGTAATGTCGTAAAGGCAGAATGTCGATTGGCAGAGGGTATGTTTTTTCATATTCTAAATTTTCCATTTCTTCTAGTTCCGGATCAAAGTAATAGTATACTTTGTCCGTTGTGATTGAATTCACCCATTGTATCCATTCTGGATTCAATGTAGTTGTTGGTAAATTACACGGTGTTGTTAGTGCCTCAAAGGCTGATTCAGCTGTTCTGACTGTGATATGTCTACCGTCAGCTTGATCTTTTTCTCTAGCTATTGCGGTTTGAACTGCATGAACAATTTTTTCTTTGTTGCTGAATTTATGTTCAGCTTCCGTGTACAAGTGTGATTTGAATGCAATTGGTACCTTTTCTCCCTCATTAGAGGTCAGGTATGTGAATCCGCATCTCCCTGGGATGACTCGAATCACAAGATTGCGTGTGTTATCACGTGTTTCTAATTTTGTTTTAATTAGCATGTCTGTTTGTAAGGATCTCAAAATTTCTGTGTGTATTTGAGTCCAATTGGATCTTTTAAAATCTGGTTTAATTAGATCATAAAGGGGTTTGACCCTTTCTGCGTAATTTGCAATGTATGTTCTTCCGAAATTTAGGAAGCCTAGAATCGACTGTAAGTTTTTTAGTGTTCTAGGTGCTTGGAGTACGGCACATTTCTCTAGGAAATTGTCAGCCAGGCTTTTGCCTTCGCTTGATAATTCATATCCTAAGAACAGGACTGTCAGATGGGCAATTCTGGATTTTTTAAAGTTGAATTTGTAACCCTCTGCAGCGAACCCAAGTATTATGGTGTTCACTCTTTTCAAGTGAGTCTCCAAGTCATCATCTGTTAAGTAAATGTCATCGACATAAGATAATGCTTCATCATCATATAGTTGAAGTAAATCTGTTACTCTCGCTGAGAATACCCCCGGGCTGTTCTTGTACCCCTGGGCTAACCGACAGAATTGTTTTTGAGTGCCATTTACTGAGAATGCAGTTAAATATCTGCTCTCTGGTGCTATGTTTTGACAAAAGAATCCATTAGAGATGTCTAAGGTTGTTTTGTATTTTTTGCGCACTATGTTATTCATTAGTGCAGCTCTGTGTGAGTTTTGCACTGCAAAAGTTTTGCAACATGTGTTAAGGTGTCGGTAATCCAAAACTAGACGATATGAATTGTCTGGTTTGGAGACCGGAAACAAAGGATTGTTCATTTGTGAGGTGCAAGTTTCAATCACCCCCTGGTATTCTAGCTGATCTAGTATTTCATTTACCTGTTTTTTAGCTTCTTGCTTAATTGGGTACTGCCTTTGTGCAGTAGGTTGTGATTTTAACTGGATTTTGTGAGGAGGAGAATCCTCATCCCATCCCACGTGATTTTTATATAAAGCAGGTGCTAGAGCCACTGCCCACTTTCTGGCAAGTGTGTATTTTTTATGAATTGGAATATGATTTGAGAAGGCAGGCATAATTACTTCTTCGCCATGAGGGCACTCCCTGACAAACTCTGGTGGCCAGTCTTTTTCAGCTAGAAGGATGTCATAACCCTTGGAGAGGTTATCCCAAAATAGTCCCCTTATTTTCCTAGTCTTATCTCCCTCTATACGTAATGTTATCTCGTATATCTTGTGAGGTTTGCTAACCCTGGTGTCTGCAGTTTCCACTTGAAGATATTCATTCGTGTCCACTGTCTCCAGATGATTCATAAGGACTTTGCGAGCTATGCTCACTTCTGCTGCGCTGTCTAGCATTGTCTGAGCCCACTCTCCGTTTTTCAGTTGTGTCCTCAGTATTCTCGGCATTGTTAACTACCTTGATACTGGCTACCTTCTTTTTGGAAATTGTAATTTCTTTTTTAGCTGAGCAGGTTCCTTGTCTTTGGACTTGGCGTGCTCTTCTCTTTGTTCTGATCGTCCTCTTCTTTCCGATTTCTGCGAGGAAGTCTGAAAAGATTGAGAGGGACGTGTATCAATGTCTTGATATCTATCAGGCTTTTTTATATTATCCCTATTTCTAAGGTTATATCTTTTCCCAGAGGGGTCACTCTGAGGTGACCTGTGTCTTTGGTTCGGAGATTTTTCTCTTCGCCTAGGAGACCTTCCTCGGGACTGGAATTTCTTTTCTTTGGGATTGGATTGTTTGTTTCCATCCCAGTTCTTTTTTTGGTGAATTATTATTAAAAAATATTTTTTCTGGACTTTCAGTCAGTTGTGGTTTTACTGGTATTCCACCTAAACTGTCTCTACCTAGTTCCTCATAGGATTTTTCTATGATTCTGGCAATTTCAGCTGGTTGGTCTGCTATATCTGTCTCTTTTAACCTCTGGCGGATCGCCACGTTTGCTGCTTCACCTTTTATGTTGGCTAATAATATAGCCGAGACCTGCTTGAAGTCTTTCAGTAATTTCATACCAAGAGTTAAAGCAGGTTCTGGACCGTATTCGTCTTGAATTTGTTTTAGCACATCTGGTATTACCGAAATGGATGGAACACCGTGCGTTTTTGTGTAGATGGAAGCAAAGACTGTACCCCAAGTGTCACAGTCCTCAATGTGTGGTGCGATTCCCATTGGGAGACAGATAGTCAGAATCCTGTGCTTTTCTAGCGGGGTGGTGTCAGGAAACACCGCCTCAATTTGGGTAATTTTCTGTGCCAACCAGAATGGTATTTGTTCCCGTTTAGCCGGTACTTTACCTAGGCAGGATTGGATGTTCTGTGGTGTAATTTTATTTGTGTTCCCCTGATGAGGGGTCAGCTGTGGAAGTTTAATCGCTGGCTGAATTGTTGAAGTCCGCATCACATACTGAACTAATTGTCTATGAATTTTTATTAATTGTTTTAGCTGTGTTAACAGGTTAGCTGCAGACATCCCGTCGATGTCTGGATGTGGTGTGTATCCGGCTAGGACCGGCCACGTTGCTCCTGGTCTACCTAAAGGACTGAGCCTGGTGATGTGATTATTATGTTTTAGGGCGCCATCAAATAAGAGCAAATGCTCTTGGAATTTGAGTGGTACTTCCACCTCCTCGAAAGGAGTGTACTCATTAGGAGGTTCCTCTATTTTGTAATAGTGGAAGTACTTTGTTACAGCATTTGCTGCTGGAAAATGTATCCATGAATAGTATACCTCTGTCTGCCGATATTCGTGTGCCTCAATTACGAATATGACTGCCACCTCTAGGTGTCAGTCCATTTTCTATAAGCTTAAGGGTTATAGATCTCCTTTTGATGACTGGGATGAGTATTATATCTCCGTCTGCATCTAGTGCTGCAGCATCAGCCGCTGCGAGTTCAGCTGCTAATCTAACTGCCTCTCTTTCTTCTTCATTTTCTGCCATTTTACTGTCCTGAAGGTTATTTTGTTTGTTTGCAGATCAGGTTTCTTATGGAAACAAAGATTAGATGCACAATATTTTGGAACAGTGTATCCTTCAACGTTGACTATACCAAGAACCATACATAGGAGTTCCCTCCTGCGAGGTCTGGCGGATATAACCTTTCACCCACTCCAGACGTCTTTGGAGTATTTGGGAAAAGGGGTCTGAGTGAGAAAGCACGACTGAGTTACTCTAAATGTCTTACGTTAGTTTTATCGCCCTTTCCAAACGCGTTGGGCGCCATGTAGTGTAGTTCCTATCTTCCCAATAGGCTCTGCGCATTGGAATAATACCTACAGCAGTAAAGGCCTAGGCCAGACGTTAACTAGGTCTACTACTGTTGATACTAGACGTAAAGTTTTGGGTTTGCCAGCTTAGCTCAGAGTTCACTAGAAACTTTCTCGAATGTTCAAGGAGGACTTAACTTCCCTGATTAGACAAGAAGGGATTTAGTTTCTGACAACCATAGAACATGACAACTTTGCTCTCCCCTAATCAAGAGTCAATCTCGAGAGTCGTGTGAACAAAAGGCAAATTATTTTACTCAGTCAGTACGTGCATTCTTAGTCTCATCAGAATGTAGAGAAAAGGAAGAGACGGGCGTGTTCAATAAAAAGGTGTTATTTATTGATCAGTCTCTTTTCTCATACAAGAGAAATGGATCAATATTATTGCAATACTTATAGTTAAGTAAAGTGCATACATTAAAAGCAATAGTATAAAATAATACTGTAAAAACATTGATATGGTTTCTAAGCCATAAGATGTTTTAAAATGAATAAAATATATTACATACACATATACATTTGACTAAACATACTCAACTGGTGTTTCTAGATACGCCTACCCCGTGTACCTGACCTAAGTCTAATACGTGGGCGGGAATAGAAAGTTACAGTTTAAGTTAAGTTTGTTTTTGCCAAGTGAATAACTAAAGAATTCTCTGTGAAGGGTTATTCAGTTCTGTACCTGGAAGTTAGGATGAATGAGGAATGGTATCTCTCTCTCTGGTCTCGATATTCCAGGCTGCCTGCGAGGGCTGCCCAGAAACGCCGGTGCTGGATTCTCGGCAGGAGAAAGCAGCGCGTCTCTCAGCGCGTCAGAAAGGCGGGGCTGTTGCCAGCGGGGTCTGCTCTGCTCTTCGCTTCGGCAAGTATGGCTGCTCCGTCTCGTCACCACGCGTGTGTTTGCATATGGCAAGATCGGTAATATTTATACCTTTAAGGTGCCGAGATTGACGTAAGGATGGACATAGATACGTCAATAAAGATGTCATACGACTTGCTCGTTAGCACATTCTTTTACTAAAGTTCTCAGTGAAATCAAAACAATGGCCGCAGGGTTTTGCCCAGGTTGTCATAGGTTTGATTTGTTATGAGAACTCCGTATGCCTTATCAGGGGCTGGAGGAATATCGCTTGTCTAATTAGATCGCAAGTGTTATGACCTAATCAGATAACACGTTCCTGTGCCGTAGTGTGACTGCGTCAGATAACGGTATCTGCATCATGGGGGTTTTCTGCCTCATGGGCTGACTGCTAGTTAACTTGTTGGTTTGTTTAACTAGAATAGGGTCAGGAATAGGGGGATCGATTCAGAACCTATAGGAATACATGACAGGATGGGGAGCCCATCTCCTACATCATACAACTCAAGGGCATTGAGAGACCCCATCTGTGTTTTTTAACAGAGACTTGGCTTAAGCCTCATACAGTGCCGGCCATAACGATGGGGGTGCCGACAGGGTACAAAATAGTAAGGATGGATCGTCCAACTAAAACGGGAGGAGGGATAGCTATTGTTTTCAAACAAGAGATGGAGATTGTAGTTACCGAAACTGTGTGCACTTCAGAGATGGAGCTTTTGATTTTTACTATCAACCCTAGTTCTAGGGAAACCAGGAAGGGTGCGCTAGTTTACCGACCTCCTGGTCCATGTGGGACCTTTTCTATTAAACTAATTGAAACTTTGGCACCTCACATGCAAGCTAACTCTGAGTTTATTTTGGTGGGCGATTTCAACATCCACAGTGAGATTACTACGTGTACTGATGCACAGATCCTATTAACGGATCTGGCCACACTTGGACTCAATAAAAGGAATCAGGGGCCTACTCACTCAGCGGGCCATACATTAGACCTAGTGTTTTGTAACTCCACAGCTATTAACTGCTTGACCCCTAAACAAGTTGATTGGACGGACCATTCCATTATTGTGTTTCATACTCGCTCCAATTATAAAGCAAAAGGCATCCAAAGGACTATGGCAGATGTCAGGAGACCTTGGAACAAATTAACCCCAGAAAGTTTTAGGGATAACTACACCGAACCCGAATGGGAAGCCTGTGGAGAAAATGCCACTATTGCTTTATGTAAATTTAACGAAGCTGTGACAGTAACTGTAAATTATGTGGTTCCGCTTAGAACATATAAACCTCGACCTGCCCCAAAACAAGAAGTCTGGTTTACTGGGGATCTTAGACAATTAAAATTGACTACGAGAAAACTAGAGAAAAGATGGAGAGTCACACGTAAGGCAGAGGATAAGGAGAACTTTATGAGGTCTTTCAAAAGCTACCATAAAGCAATTCGAGCTACTCAAAAACAACATATAGCAGTCCAATTATCAGCGGCTGGCACCAATGTGAAAACTCTTTATCAAATTCTACAGACTTTCACCAAGCCCACTGCCTGTGACACTGAGGGGATTGAATCCCAAGCACTCTGTGACAATATTTCACAGTTTTTTGTCAGGAAAATAGAAGCTATCTATGCTAAGATATTAACGTCTAACTCCATCTCCAATAATATAGAACCTACTGATTGTCTGGTTCAATCATATACTAGGACTGCAGAAAATAAGGCTAAGAAGTTCGCCGTATTTCCACCCATCTCTATGGAAGAGATGACTGTTCTTGTCACTCAAACAAAGAGTGGGTGCCCTACAGATACCATCCCGGCACGTATCATGCCACTTTTGATGGATGATCTGGGTATAGGAATGCGACATGTAGTTAATTTATCCTTGTGCACTGGGGAAGTCCCCTTAGACTGGAAGCAGGCCCTGGTGAGACCCCTGCGGAAAAACAATTCGATCCCTTGGTCTGATTTGACAAACCTGAGACCGATCTCTCTTCTCCCTTTTTTAGGGAAGCTCACAGAGAGATATGTGAATCAGCATTTGTCAAAATTCATTGAAAATGTGGGTGGGCTTGATCCCTCTCAGTCAGGCTTTAGGCCTAGGCACAGTACTGAGACCGCCTTGCTGTCCGTCGCTGACGATCTTCAGATGTTACAGGACAAGGGCTACTCCGTTGTCCTGGTACTTTTAGATCTGTCAGCGGCGTTTGACACTGTGTCACATGACATCATGACCTCCAGACTAGTTGACATCGGTCTGGAAGGCAAGGTGAGGAAAATTGAATTTTGCCCTGTTATGTGTCCCTACGTGTTCCCCAACATGTAATATATATATGCATGATTTCTATGCATGTTCCATCCATGGCCGAAAATAAAGACGCATTTGCAGTTGCGTCCAACGTTAATATGTCAGTTATCCAGTCCTCCGTGAAAGCAACGTGAATTAGGCTTTTAGGCCTATGTTGCCAACGTATTCACATGGTGCACGTTAAATCATCGAGATGCACCCGTTTCTAAGGCCCCACAGGGCCCGGACACCAGATTCAGGCCTCAGGCCTCCTGAACCGTTCCGAGAGATGCAGCCCCGCCCGCATCCTTGACCCTTCCCTTACTTCCTGCCCAGCAACGCGGTGCCCGGCTCGGCCTGGCCTGCCTGCCAAGAATATGTTATGCCTACAGTTATCTGTTCAGCTCCCCGGCTTCACATTCTTAGCTAACGAACAGCATAAACATATCCATCTACAGTCTAGTCTTTCTGTCTCCATGCAAGTGAATTACTGAATTAATATCCATAAGAAGATCCATAGCTCACGCAATACATGAAGAAATATATGCATACACTAGCCTTTAGTGACAAGTAGCCTTTGCCCTGATGACTTTTAGAATCAAGCAACATGTTCTCCAAACACAAGATATCAGATACGCTATAGGTACAGGTCGTTCTGACATCCCAGACTTCAGTCTCCTCTACTAGTGCTAGAAGTCAGCGCCCCCCAACCCTCCCCAGTTATACGTCATGACTCGTTTTGCGCGCACCAGTAGGTTAAAGGTTCCAGCTGCCCATGAAGCCCCCTCCATGTGTCCACCCACTTATGACACTTCTGTGACGTCTACATCACACACCTCCGTGCACGCCTTCTTTCACGCCCATATGTTCTTATCTTTCGTTTGTCATTTGTTACGCCTACTGTACTCAATGCAACTGTACGGTTCTACTATATATATTGTATGATGTTAATGAAATGTTGAGATTGTCCCTTCCTGACCTTTAGTAGGTGATGGAACCTGATGTCCATTGGCTCGAGCCACTTAATTAAAGCCCGTATGACTCAGATACCACGGACTCTGCCTCTCATTTATTGAGCTATCCTTTTTCATTTAATGCATAGAAAAATAGTACCGGCAATTTATTTATTTACCACATAATGGCGCCCGAATAGGAACCAGCCCCTTCCCCACGCGCCGGCGATGTAACGCAGGCCCCCTGTCCCCTTCTACAGCTGTGACGGACCCTACTGTGCACCTGCAGGTTTTCCTGCTAAACTCCCTCCGGCCCACGGAGGAGACGGAGACTGCGGTCCAGCATCCAGATGAGGCGGTGAGGAAGGCGGAGAGTCCCGACCAGAGCCCAAGCCGAGAGAGCAAGGTCCGAGGTATCCGGAGGCCCACCTGTTTCCGAAGCCCGAAGCGCATGCGTAGTGCGTAGCAGTAACCAGATGTCGTAGCAGTCCAGTCCAGTCCAGTCCAGTCCGAGGCCTTCAGTATTGCTTCCCTGTGAGTACCATTGCTGGGAACGCATCTAGACGGGTTCATTAATTTGTGCCCGGTCCAGACGGGTCTGGGTACACAGATCCGGTCCGACGTGTTCACCTAGGTGGATACGGTATGACGTGTCTCTTTATGAGACCGGTATGTTCTGTACTGTTTTAGCAGTGCATCCAGTAATTCTGTTTTCTAGTATAGTCTCTCGAGATTTCCAGTATTATGTTTTCAATGTACTAGGTAGTATCTGTTCGAAATGTTTTTAATGTGTTTTGATGTCGTGGTATGAATGATTTGTTTGCTATTTCATTACTGTGTTCATTGTGTTCAAGTCGAAGTACGTTTAAATATGCCTCTGTTTTCAAAGTTACGTCAGATAGGAACCAGAAAAGGGATACTCGAAGAATCAGTTCCTGTCCCACCTAGGGACAGTCCCGGACATTTCATGTATCATAAACATGGCTTAGATGCCATACTGTACTTAGACTTATGGGTAGACTATACCAAACATCTGGAAGAGAAATATAGATGGCCTGTTTCAGGAACCTGGGATGCTGAGTGCATCATGAGAGTAGAAGAAGCATTATGGAAAAAGAAAGCTAGACAATCCCAGAAAGATGCCATAGAATTGTGGCGTAAAGAATCGCATAAAAGAACAGAAAAGGAAATCAGAAAAGCAGAACTAAGTAGGGAATCATCAGAAAAAGCCCAAGAAAGGGAACTACTAGAAGAAGGTGAACGAGTTAGAGCAGAACAGTTAGATAGACAAAGAAATGCCCTTATTAAAGGCATGTATCCCCTACTCGCCGAAGGCCTGCCTCAGGCGACCCCGGAAACACCCTGTAATTTACCGCCACCATTGGTCCCGGCTAAGTTACGTCATAAACCAACCGCAGCTGAAATTTTCCTTTCTTCCTATTTAGACGACACTGTCCCAGAATATACAAATCCGAATCCTCCTCCGCCTGCTCAACCTCACAACCCTGGTAATAACGCGATTACTGTTCCTCCAGCCACTGGTCCCGGGAATCCCTTTGATCCGCCAGTAACCCCGGACCAACCCACATTACGCTTGCCTACTTTACCAGTCACACTACCAGCAACGGCACATCCAGTATTAGTTGCCGATTCTAGTTCAGGAGGAGCAGGGGGAGGTATCCCTATCACCCCGCCTCAAGTAAAACGAATGACGCTGAGAGACGCAGCATTACAGCGCACGCCAAAAGTAGCTACATACGCAGCCCTCGAACAATACCTTACGGATTGTAGATATGACCCAGTGCCAGGCGAAGATCAGATGATATTATATTCCATACGTCTACGACGAGTTGCAAGCTATTTGGCTATCATTCCAGAGATGAGGGAACATTTAGACAGAATATATCATTTTATCAGAACAGGGGAAAGACCAGAAAGTATTCACGAGGCTATGGCACACAGGAAGGTCGAGACTCAAAATATGATCTTACAGTTTTTGATAAATTGCTTAATAAGAGAACAAGACCATCCTGGTAAAAACAAAGACGAGATGAAAGTCCTGATAAAATGGAGTGACAACATAGCAGACGGAAAACACAGTAAACAAGGTTGTATAGAATCCATGTATAGAAAGATTCGTAAGGAAATCCTAGGCATACACGAAAGGGAGAAAGCAACGAGAGAAACCGAGAAAGAGAATGACACCTCAGACGAAGATGTAGACACAGAGAACCCAGACAGAATAGCGTACGTAGGTAGGATGAGACCTTCTGACAGACACACACGCCTAGAATGCAAGAGAACTTTTCTTCCTCCCGTACCAGAACAGTGTTCTCTTGAGCATTTATTCCAAGCTACCGATAGAGTTTTGAAACAACGAATAGGTTACAGTGAGCTTAGTACCTGCATGAACAGGAACTAGCCCGATCAGCAGTTCAATGGACTAGTGATTCTAGCACATTTTCAGACGAAGTAGTGGCCCAAACGTTTCTGAAACTTTCCCCAGACGAACAGCGACTGGTGGGTATGTACATGATCCAACACCTCATTACACTGTACGAAAGTCAGCATTCTGACCCAGGTCCCCTATATAATGTATTGGACGAGTTACTCCTAAACAGATGGAGAGGTCTAGGTACCGATTTGATTAATGTCATTTTAGAACAACGCCACAAATACAGAACGTTCCTGACTCCACATTTTGTTCCTGTTCCACCCCCAGTAAGGAAGACATTTTACATAGACAGACAGAATCCCTTGCGAGAAGTCCATCCTGTTAAGGGAACGGGAGGTGCGCTCGAACGAGTATTTGTTTACACCCCTTTAACAAAAATAGAATTACTGGAAATGAAAAAGTTAGTGCCCTGTCACGATAAAGATCCAGCAGGGTTCCACCGTGAATTAAAGGACATGCTCCGCATGGGAGAATACACGTATCCTGATATCATTAAAATGTTAAAGGTCCTGTTGCCTGCGGGCATATATGAAAAACTTAAAGAAAAAGAATGGGAGGTGGGAGAGAAAAAGATTGACTGGGCAGAATTAGAAGACGAAGATAAAACACGAGTTCCTGGTACTGGTCTCGGGGAAAAAGCCAAAGCATTGCCCGAGTTGTTAATACAAGTCTTGCCAAGATTACTAGCCACGAAAAAGGAAGACTGGGACGCCATCTCAGCCTGTAAACAGAAACAAGACGAAGACTCTAGTGATTTTTATTCCAGATTTGAGAAATGTTTCATTATTAATAGCGGCTTGAAAACAAGTAGTGAGTCGTATCCACATCTTTTTGTTACCAAATTAGTAGAGAATTCTTTACCACAAGTTAAAAATCGAGTACTGAAAGTTGAGAGTACCTGGCAAGCTAATACCCCGTCCCAAATGTTACAAATGTTGCAGTACCACCAGAACCGAATCAGAGAAGAGCAAGAACACGAAAAGAGGCGTATGAAAGACACGAAAATGAAAGTACTAGTGGCACAGTCTGTTCCGGTGGATAGTCAGAAGAGGGGTACGACTCAGACCAGTCATTCTGCAGCTCCTGTAAAAGGGACATGCAATTACTGTAAACAGCCAGGTCACTATATAAACGAATGTGCCGTTCTGAAACACAACATTGCTACTGGTAAGACGAAAGAGAGACCGCGTCCTCCTAGACAGGAACATGTTCCACAAAATACGCAACCACCACAGAACTCACAACAGACAGTAACAGTACCGCAGCCCATAGCTGCCACACAACAAGTTACACAGCAGATGTACCAGTACGCACAGTCAGATTATCCAGAATATCAGCAGTATTCATGAAACAGCCTAGAGAGAGAGGTTGGCTTGCCTCTTATCGAGGTTCCTGTAGATCAAGAGGGTCCCTATGTACACAGTCAGGTATTAGGGAAAGACAGAAAATTTCTGATTGATACAGGGGCAAGTAGAACTACCATCAGTCATGACGAGGTTCCAGGGGCCCCTCTCTCAGGCTCAAGAAATGTTTCCCTGGGATTTTCAGGAAAGCCTATTGTTAATGAAATATCGAAACCAGTTTCCCTAGAAGTTGGTCCATTGTCCCGAACTACAGTCTTGTTACTTACGAAATCATGTCCAGAAAACTTACTTGGTATTAAAACATTGAAAGAACTAGGAGCAGTGATTTGTTGTTCTCCGGAAGGAGTGAGATTGTTTTTACGTGATTTTAAAGGACATTATGTGTTAAGAGATTTTGATCCAAGATTATTGAATGTACCACAGCATTTATGGGCGCAAGGTCCTACTGATGTGGGTTGTATGCACATTACACCATACCGTGTCACTCTGAAACAAGGAGTTGTATTACCACGAATCCGACAATACAAGTTACCACCTGAGGCTGTAGCAGCCTTATCAAAAATCATTGACGAGCTCATTGCTCAAGGAGTGGTTGTAGAAACTGACTCCAATGTATGTAATTCTCCTATCATTCCGATCCTTAAACGTACTGACCCAAAGGCACCTCCAGTCTATCGACTAGTGATTGACCTTCGAGAACTTAATAAATGTATAATACCCCAGTACCCAGTGGTTCCAGATATCTCTTCCCTATTGACTGCCATTGATTCCGAAGCAGCGTTCTTTACTGTCATCGATCTCAAGAACGCCTTCTTTAGTGTCCCCATCCATCCGGACAGCCTTTTCCTTTTCGGATTCTGTCTAAATGGACGAAGCTATAAATTTACACGTGCACCTCAAGGGTTCACAGAAAGTCCTAGTATTTACAGTCAAGCACTGAAACGTCAACTAGATAGTATTCACATGCCAACTGACACTGCCCTGCTCCAGTACGTTGATGACCTATTAATTACAGCCCGTACAGAACGTGACTGCGAACGTGCGTCACTGACAGTCTTGTATTTTCTGGCAGAAATGGGACACAAGGTGTCCCCTTCGAAACTGCAATTCTGTGTCCAGCAAGTGGTGTACCTTGGTCACTTGCTGTCCAAGAGGGGTAGACAGCTGACACCTGACCGTATCCAGTTAATTGCACATCTTCCACAGCCCCAGACACAGAAGGAGGTACGAGCTTTTATCGGCCTCACTTCTTACTGCAGACAATGGATCCCTCAGTACGCATATCTAGCCAAGCCACTGATACAGTTGACAACACAGGAGGCAGCGACATCGACTGTCCTCCCTTGGACTCAGGAACATACACTTGTTTTCGAAGAATTAAAGAAAGCTTTATGTCGAGCACCTGTTTTACCGACACCAAACTATAGTAAACCTTTTACACTTTTTGTCACTGAACGCGATGGTACAGCATTATCTGTTCTCACACAAGATCAAGCAGGACAACACAAGCCTTGTGCTTATTTTTCTAGCACATTAGATCCAGTAGCCCAGGCTTTGCCTGCGTGCCTCAAATCAGTTGCAGCCACAGCTTTAGCTATCAGACAAAGTGATTCCATAGTGTTAGGACACCCCCTGACAGTACAGGTTCCACACTCCGTGGAAGTTCTTTTAAACCGAACACAGACTCAGCACTTGACTATAGCTCGATTGACAGGATATGAACTGACACTGTTTCAGCCACACATAGAAATCAGACGTTGCAACATATTAAACCCTGCTACACTGTTACCCTCGATTACCTCAAACCCTACAACACATGACTGTGTGGAAGTTATTAACACCATGACGAAGCCAAGACAAGACTTGACGGACATTGCATTACCTGACCCAGACCTGACACTTTATGTGGATGGTTCATGTATGAGAACAAGTACAGGAGAGTTAGTGGCAGCATATGCAGTGACTACTGAAACTGAAGTTATAGAAACACATCGTATTGACGCCCTGTCTGCTCAAGCAGCAGAGCTCATCGCTCTGACCCAAGCCTGCATACGAGCCAAGAACCTGAAAGTAAACATATATACAGATTCACGTTATGCATTCGGAGTCGTTCACGACTTTGGAGTCGTCTGGCAAGAAAGAGGTTTTATGACCTCTCATGGAGCCAAGATTCAGCATGGCCCCCTCATTCAAGCTCTGTTAGAAGCAATACATTTACCTACGGTTATAGCCATTATGAAGTGCAAAGCACATACGAGAGTCACTGACACCATTTCCCAGGGTAACGACCTGGCAGATCGAACAGCCAAGCTTACAGCCCAGACTCCAGACATTTCAGCTGACACGACAAAGACAGACATTTCAGTCCTGACGACTTGCATGACAGTCAAGGATCCCACACAAGATGTACTAGACATACAGACACATGCTACTCCAGACGAAATCAAGAAATGGACTGAACAAGGAGGGGTCCTGACAGATCAGGGATGGTTGACGAAGGGAAAAGCCACATGGTTTCTCCCCGACTCTATGGTTCAAGCCATCATTAATACAGCACATAGTCCAGCACACTTAGGAGAAAAAGCCATGTTAGACAGCATCCAGAACCTCTGGTTTAACAAGCATTTACGAGCAGCAGCGAAGCAGAAAGTGCGTACCTGCATGATCTGTTGTCAGTTCAATCCAGGTAAAGGTGTTCCCGTGGAACAAGGTGGATTTCATCCTCCTGACCACCCTTTTGAAGTCCTCCAGATGGATTATATTCAAATGGATCGATGTCGAGGATTCAAGTATGTCCTCGTAGTTGTATGCGCTCTGTCCAGATGGACAGAAGCATATCCAGTCTCAGATTATACTGCCGTGACCACTGCCAAGCAGCTGGTTCGTGAGTTTTTCCCTCGATATGGTTTGCCCCGTGTCGTGTATTCAGATAATGGACAGCCATTCTCGTCCGAACTCATGAAACAGGTATCACTTCTGTTAGGGTACCAGTGGAAATTCCACTGCGTACGACACCCCGAGGCAGCTGGCCTCGTCGAGCGACACAATCAAACTCTGAAAATACGATTAGCGAAGGTCTGTGCAGAAAAAGGTGTAGATTGAATGGTAGCCCTGCCGGTTGCCCTCTTCTATATGAGAATGGTGGCTCACTCCAGATCTGGTTTGTCACCATATGAAGTAGTTTTTGGTCGTCCCCCAAACATGTGGGGTACACCTATGCCTCGTAAAATCACCGATGTCGACAGTAACATGCTGACAGATTACCTAGCTTCCTTGATGTCTGCACTACTCTCTTGTCGTTCACAGGTCGCGGCTGCCTTCCCGGACAACACCCAGGTGAAACCGCACGAGGTCGTTCCAGGAGATCTAGTTCTGGTTAGAAATTTTGATCGCTCAAGCCCTCTGGAGCCCCGCTGGAAGGAGCCAAAACTCGTTCTGATGACCAGAAGGACCGCCGTAAAACTAGAAGGAAGAAAAGGCTGGCTCCATTCCAGTCATATCAAGCGTTTCCATGGACCGTGTCCAAAGACTTTTTTCAAGGACTGCTCCGATACTGACTCTAAACTTCCCCTGTTAGAGAAAACTCCGCAGCACGAGTATAAAGTCAAGCTGAGGTCTAGTAAGTCAGACAGCGTTTAATTGTTTAAGTCCCCCTCGGGTGAAGCGGTTAGACAGGTTTCTGACATGTATGAGATAGACCCACATAGTGAGAGAGATAGGCGAAACTTCAAGAAAATGAAATATTGTAAAAATCTCCGAAGCAGATGCATCGTTACATTATTGTTTATGTTTATTCTGAGTCTTACGATTACATGTATAAGTTGTATGTTACACGTATTTTTTCCTCCTCTCGGTTCACATTTACACCTTTCCCCTAATGATACTGTAGAGCACACATTTAGTGAACTACCCCCTCACGAGTTATCCCATTGACTTGCAATGCGCAACAATACTTTTATTCGTATGTTACACTATTCGCATCAGACCAGCAATGCCACTAATTGCTGGGTATGTGGCCGACTTCCCCCTTACCAGACAGTGAAGGGAGCTCTGCCACTCTTTCCCTATCCGTTCTCACACAATGGTTCGTGTGGAGCATGGTTTTCATTGACGTCATCTGTAGACGATAAGTCCCTTCTGAATACAGTTATAAATGAAACCTGTTTCCCAGACAAGGACGGTCTTCCCCATAGGACAGGGATAGATCTAGAAAATGAAGTATATGATCTAGGTAATTTTTCCTCTAACCTCATGGTTTTGAATGTTCAGTCCGAGATTAATCCAGATTTGCCTTCTATAACAGTTCTACCAGTGAAAGGCGAATTATGTGTTAGAAAGAATGGTTCGGTACATCTAGGACACAGTGATTGTACTACTGTGGTCGAGTACAGTGACAGTGGGAAGTCTACTTTCAAAGCCTCACGTCATTCCTATTTTATATGTGGTCAGACCGCTTATGTACGTTTGCCCCTAGATTGGGATGGAACATGTTACATTGCATTCCTACTGCCACCAGTTTTCCTAGCCCCATCTGATTATCACCGAAATACCCATCAAGTACACGTCAGACATAGAAGGGAGATTGAGTCCCCAATTGTCGATCAGACTGAAACAGCATTGGAACAGTATACGGATTTCAATAAAGGTTTCTTTTTCTTCATAGGTCCTGTCCAGAATAGTAAATTAATACGCAGGTTAACCAGAACCCTTGAAGCAGTAGTGAATGAGACTACTTCCGCCCTAGGTAACTTAACAGAAGAGCAGTCTGCTATGAGATTTGTTGTTCTTCAGAACCGCCTTGTCCTTGACGTCATCCTGGCCGATAGGGGCGGAGCTTGTAGAGTCATCGGATCTAGTTGTTGCGTTTTCATTCCTAATAACGCACCGTCTGTGTATTCAGCAATAACTAGACTTCATAAAATAGCTCATCAGCTACACCAGAATCCAGGCACCTGGACTTGGTCCGGCTGGCTCTGGAGTGTAATTTCTGCATGGGGATGGAAAGTACTGTCATTCCTGGGATTAATAGTAATGATCATATTCAGTTGTTGTCTCTGTTTACAATGTGGCCCAGCGATCTGCGGCTTTTGCGCTACATCTTGTATTCCACGTCCACGATCCCATACCCAAATGAAAAAAGACGAGCAAATGATGCTGTATGAACAGATAGATGGTCTCATGAATATTGATGTTTCCTGAAGGGAACGTAGGGAACAAGGAGGGAATGAGGAAAATTGAATTTTGCCCTGTTATGTGTCCCTACGTGTTCCCCAACATGTAATATATATATGCATGATTTCTATGCATGTTCCATCCATGGCCGAAAATAAAGACGCATTTGCAGTTGCGTCCAACGTTAATATGTCAGTTATCCAGTCCTCCGTGAAAGCAACGTGAATTAGGCTTTTAGGCCTATGTTGCCAACGTATTCACATGGTGCACGTTAAATCATCGAGATGCACCCGTTTCTAAGGCCCCACAGGGCCCGGACACCAGATTCAGGCCTCAGGCCTCCTGAACCGTTCCGAGAGATGCAGCCCCGCCCGCATCCTTGACCCTTCCCTTACTTCCTGCCCAGCAACGCGGTGCCCGGCTCGGCCTGGCCTGCCTGCCAAGAATATGTTATGCCTACAGTTATCTGTTCAGCTCCCCGGCTTCACATTCCTAGCTAACGAACAGCATAAACATATCCATCTACAGTCTAGTCTTTCTGTCTCCATGCAAGTGAATTACTGAATTAATATCCATAAGAAGATCCATAGCTCACGCAATACATGAAGAAATATATGCATACACTAGCCTTTAGTGACAAGTAGCCTTTGCCCTGATGACTTTTAGAATCAAGCAACATGTTCTCCAAACACAAGATATCAGATACGCTATAGGTACAGGTCGTTCTGACATCCCAGACTTCAGTCTCCTCTACTAGTGCTAGAAGTCAGCGCCCCCCAGCCCTCCCCAGTTATACGTCATGACTCGTTTTGCGCGCACCAGTAGGTTAAAGGTTCCAGCTGCCCATGAAGCCCCCTCCATGTGTCCACCCACTTATGACACTTCTGTGACGTCTACATCACACACCTCCGTGCACGCCTTCTTTCACGCCCATATGTTCTTATCTTTCGTTTGTCATTTGTTACGCCTACTGTACTCAATGCAACTGTACGGTTCTACTATATATATTGTATGATGTTAATGAAATGTTGAGATTGTCCCTTCCTGACCTTTAGTAGGTGATGGAACCTGATGTCCATTGGCTCGAGCCACTTAATTAAAGCCCGTATGACTCAGATACCACGGACTCTGCCTCTCATTTATTGAGCTATCCTTTTTCATTTAATGCATAGAAAAATAGTACCGGTAATTTATTTATTTACCACAAAGGCCCTGGCCTGGCTAAAGAGTTTTTTCACCAAACGCACTCAAAGAGTCATCTTGGGACCATACCAGTCAGAGGAGGTGGCGATCTCGAAGGGGGTGCCACAGGGCTCTTGTTTGAGCCCTACGTTATTTAACATCTACGTGGCACCCCTAGCTAACATCATGAGATCCCATGGGTTCATTCCAGTATCATATGCGGATGATACCCAACTCCTCTTCCCTTTTAAAACCATGACTCCCGAAGTGCGTGACTCCTTTGCCCGGGGGATGAAGGAAGTGGCACATTGGATGGCAGCAAACTTCCTACAGTGTAACGTCTCCAAGACTGAGGTCATGCTCTTTGGGGAAGCCAAACGCCTGTGGACTCCGGACTGGTGGCCTCAAGATCTTGGCCCCGTCCCTGAGCCCAAAGTGGTGGTAAAAGACCTGGGAGTAAAACTGGACCAGGAGCTCGCCCTAAAACAACAAGCTAATCAAGTGGTGAGCTCCTGTTTCCATGTTATTGGGCTTCTCCGGAGAGTATTTCCCCTGTTACCTGATACCACCAGGAAAACATTGGTCCAGTCGCTAGTGTTGAGCAGGCTGGACTATTGTAATGGTTTGATGCTAGCTGCCAATGAGGGGATCTTTGCTAGACTGCAGGTTGTGCAAAACACTGCTGCACGTTTAGTCCTTAATGTCCCGGCTCGCACTCCTTCAAAACCGCTGCTGGCTAAACTTCATTGGCTTCCAGTGAAACAGAGGGTGATGTTCAAGATCTGTTGCGTCATCCACAAGTGTCTCATTGGAAAAGGTCCTGGTTACCTAACTGAAAAATTTATTCCATACGTTCCATCTAGATCCCTGAGATCTGGAGATCAGGAATTGTTATGTGTCCCCAGGGCCATGAAGGCAAGAAAAGGGGGGAGGGCCTTATCGGTAGCTGGCCCTAAGTTATGGAACCAACTCCCGAAGGAAATCAGAGTATGTAGGGAACATTTTTCCTTCAGGAAAAAGCTCAAAACATTCCTCTTTAATTATTAGATGTCCCTGCTGGTATTCAAGAAACCCTGACTAGCCATTTCTGTTTCTCAGATGCTGCCAAAGGCGCAGAGATACTCCTTCGGGAGTCGATTCCCAGCGCCATACAAGTATGCAAATAAATAAATAAATAAAAAAATAAATTGGACCATTCAACAAAGATTGTTCCATATCAACCATCTAGAGCTGCTAGCAATATTCTTAGCACTCAAAACATTCTAACTGCAAGTACAAAACAAAGCTGTCTTAATCCGGACGGACAACATGACAGCTATGTATTATATACAAAAACAGGGGGGGGACACACACTCTACAACTGTCCCTGCTCGCACAGAACATTTGGAGATGGGCCATTCCGCAAAACATATACCTGTTAGCAGAGCACCTTCCAGGAGTTCACAATTAGATAGCAGATCTGTTAAGTCAGCAGACACAACAGATTCACGAATGGGAACTACATCAACAAGTTCTTCAACCATTTTTTCACAAGTTGGGCCATCCAGACATAGATCTGTTCACCACACAAGAAAACGCAAAATGCCCAACGTTCGCCGTCAGGTTTCCACACCCGCTGTCCAAGGGCAATGTGATATGGATAAACTGGTCAGGCAGATTTGCGTATGCTTTTCCGCCACTACCACTAAAACCACTAGTAGTACGCAAGCTCAGACAACAGTCTCTCAAATTAATCCTGGTAGCTCCCACATGGTTCACCACACTGTTAGAACTGTCTCTAGTTCCACACCAAAAGCTACGTCTCACTCCATCTCTGCTAACGCAGAACCATGGAGACATCAGACATCCAGACCCAAATCAACTGAATCTGGCGATCTGGCTCCTGAACTCTAAGGAGTTTGGTTATCTTAACCTACCTCCAGACTGTATGAACATTATTAAAGAGGCCAGGAGACCTACTACAAGAGCTTGTTATGCTGCTAAATGGAAGAGGTTTGCCATTTATTGCAACAATAACCAAATAGATCCCCTGGATGCTTCTATCCAGGATATCATTTGCTACCTTTGACATTTACAAAGATGTAACTTGGCACATTCATCTATACACCTGCACCTTGCAGCAATTGCAGCATATTTTCAAAACAGACAACATCTGTCTCTTTTTAGAGTACCTGGTATTAGAGCATGTATGGAAGGATTAAAAAGAATCATTCCCCCCAGGTTACCACCTTCTCCAGTGTGGAACCTAAACGTTGTTCTTACAAGGCTCATGGGACCACCTCATGGGGCCACCTTGTGAACAAATGTGAACTGCAATTCCTCACATGGAAAACAGCTTTCCTTATTGCTATTACCTCTCTTAGAAGAGTAAGTGAGATACAAGCTTTCACAATACAAGAACCATTTTTACAACTACATCGTAACAAAGTGGTTCTAAGAACTAATCCTAAATTCCTTCCAAAAGTCATTTCTCCTTTTCATTTAAACCAATCTGTAGAGTTACCTGTGTTTTTCCAAAACCCTGACTCTGTAGCAGAAAGAGCTCTACACACACAAGATGTTAAAAGAGCTCTTCTCTACTATATAGATAGGACTAAATTTTTTTGAAAAACAATTGTTTGTATCTTTCTCTCCACCGCATAAAGGCAACCCCATCTCCAAGGGTGGAATTGCAAGGTGGATTGTAAAATGTATAAATATATGCTATCAAAAAGCAAAACGTACATTAACAGTTCCTCCTAGAGCGCACTCCACACGCAAACTAGGAGCCTCTATGGCTTTCTTAGGGAACATCCCCCTAGAAGACATATGCAAGGCAGCAACATGGTCTACAACACACACCTTAACTAAACACTACTGTGTTTATGTGCAAGGCAAACAGCAAGCTGCAGTAGGCCAAGCTGTCCTTAAAACTCTCTTTCTAACCACTGCAACAGATACAGGGGACCACCGCTAGGGGAGACACTGCTGCACAATCGATGCAAAGTGTAGTATCTGCAGCTCATATGCCTTGAACGGAAAATGCTACTTACCAGTATGCATCTGTTCTTGGCATGTAGAGCCTCAGATTACTGCAGGCCCTCCCGCCTCCCCGGGACCTGTATCTGTTCCAGTTTTATCTTATTTAGATGCACACGCATGGTCATCCTTTTCTTTACTTCTGCTAACTCCATCATTTCCCATGGCGAAAAACAATCTAAGGATGGAGCCGATGCCCATGCGCACTATCGTCCAAGGGAGGAGTCACCTATCTCCTGACTACAAAAGACTTCTTCCAAGACAACGACAACATGCAATCATCCAAGCCCAACACCAGGTGGCGATCTAATGCAAAGTGTAGTAATCTGCAGCTCTACATGCCAAGAACAGATGCATACTGGTAAGTAGCATTTTCCTTCTCCCACATTGCCCCGGTTTCAATCCTGGTCCACGGGCGTACAAATAATGGAAACCACATACCCTTTAGCAAGTTTTAACTTTCACTCTGCTGTACCCACTACCCTGAGCTCATTATTGTGGTATTTAGTATACCATGCTCTATAACAAAACATGCCTGAACTCCTCCCTCTCAGTGAGGGGGTTGTATGACAGTGCAAGGGGATTCCCAATAAGGAAGCATGCCAACTATGGTGGGTGAGGGAAATCGTCCTTTGAAAGTGATATGTCATCTTAGATAGGTCTTCATTTGCAACAGAAATCCTCAAAGACCCAAGGGTTTCTTGATTGTGGTAGAAATACATTTTTACCCCTTCATTGTACGTTCAAGCACAGACCATTGCTTGAAATGTTGTGATCAATGTAGGGAAAATACTCTGTGCACTGAGAAAATGTGTTAAAATAACGGAAAGTTGATAATTGCATTTAATACCTTCTCATACCTGGATTTATCTAGAAGAGAAGTCTGTTAATTCTAGCAGATTTTTGATACCACAAGGTATAAGAAATTAGGGGATCTTTATTTGATATCTTTATCAGTAAATTATTGAACATAAACTTTTGAAAGTATTATTTCTAAAGATTAAGCTCTCAAATAAATATTGTGCTTGTTTTAGTAAGAAAGATAAATGATCTAGGAGAAACCAGTAACTGGCGTCAGTATTTTCCTCAGGAAGTTTCAAGTTATAGAGTGAAAACACTTTTTAGAATGCCCCAAAAATTGTGATAAAAATATTTCAATATGTTGGACAAAAATAATAGGTAGATTGCATGACAATATTGAAATGGGAAATAAAATAACAGGAACAAATATTTACGCCATATGACAAAAATATTAGAGACTAAATTTCAGCAATATAGGAAATACTGAGGTTCATGTACTAATAATCCATTTGGTAAAATTGGTTGCTTGTGGAGTCAGCAAACTACTGTGTCTGTGATTGCTTTTAAATATAGGCATTTTGTAATGCACCCCATTTTTTGGGGGGAAAAACAGATTTTATTAGTCAAGTAGCACATATCAAGCAGCACCCTGTAACCCAGAGGCAACTGCACAATCATTACAACAAAGTCACATTTGCCCTTGACTGTTCGGTTCAAAGTCTTTCAGCCCCCCAGGAATTTCTGCCCCCAAAACAATAGCGTATAGAAAACCCCCCTCCCATACTCCCAACTCCCCCCTCCCCCAACTCCCCCCCCAAAAACCCCCCCCAGGTCACTCAAGTCCACAGTTTGTGGAAAAGTAAATTTTGCCATGTTATATGTGCCTACGTGTTCCCCATGTTATGTCATATGTGCATGATCGATATGCATGTATTCCCTTCTGATCGATTAAAGACGCAATTACAGTTGTGTCCATCTCTAGTATGCCAGTTTCTAGTCCTCGTGAATACAACGAATATCAGGCCTATGTAATCCTACGTTGCCACGTTTTTCAGTGTGCACGTTAATTCATTGAATAATCCCCGTTTCTAGGCCTCAAAAGGGCCCGGACTTAGATTCAGCTCCTGTCTCCTGAACCCTCTCCGAGGAGCGATACAGCCCCCACCTGTATCCCTGACCCTTAGCTTACTTCTTGCCACGCAGTGCCCGGCTCGGCCTGGCTCTGCCTCTTAGTCTGCCAAGAGTATGTTATGATTCTAGTTATCAGTCCAGCCCTCCTTCTCTGCATTCCTAAGCTACTGAATCGCATCAATAGTTTCCGTCATGGTCTAGCCTTTATGTCTCCATGTAAGAGAAATACTGTATTCATATTCATAGAATATTCCTCGCACACACACTACATGTAGAATTATGCATGCATCAGTCTTAATGTCTGTTAGCCTTTGCCCTGATAACTTTTGGATTCTATCAACATGTTCTCTAAACACTAGATACTAGATAGGCTTTAGGTACATGTCGCTCTGACACTCCAGACTTTCGTCTCCTCTTCTAGCCCCCCAGTTCTCCCTAGTAACACGTCATTGTCAGTTTGCGCGCACCACTAGGTAAGAGGTCCCAGCTGCTCAGGTAGCCCCCTCCATGTTTCCGCCCCGTTTATGACATATTCTGTTACGTTTGCATCACATGTCTATGTATACGCCCTGTACACACCTCTTGTTACACCCACTTTATGCCTTATCTTTCGCGACTGCTACAAACTCCGCCTACTGCTACGCCTACTGTATTGACTGTAATGTAAATGTTTTAACTATATATACTTGTGCACTGTTATTAAAAGCTAGCGCTCCTTTGTCCCTGCCCCAGGCAGCTGCCATCCCATCCCCGTACAGGCTGTCCTGTTCCAGTCCTTTATGCTTAATTAAAGCCTGTCAACTCTAGCTACCTCGTATCTTGACTCTTATTTATTGAGCTATCTATTTGTATGAGTATCCTGAAAAACAGTACCGGTAATTAATTATTTATTTACCACATAATGGCGCCCGAATAGGGACTTGCCCTTTCCCCACGCGCCGGAGAAGCCACGCAGGCCCCCTGATCCTCTGCAGCCGTGACGGAACCATACCGTGCACGTGCAGATATTTCTGCTTCAAGTATCCCTCAGGCACACGGAGGAGACGGAGGTTGCGGTCCAGCATCCAGACGAGGCGGTGGAGGAACGCGGCGAGTCCCGACCAGAGCCCAAGCCGAGAGTCCAAGGTCCGAGGTATCCGGAGGCCCACCTGTAACTGAAGTCCGAAGTTCGTCGTCCGTCGTCGTAGCAGTCCAGTCCAATCCGAGGCCTTCCGTTCTTGCTGCCCGGTGAGTACCGTTGCTGGGGTAGTATCTAGACAGGGTCAATTAATTTGTCTCTGGTCCGTGGGTTTGGGTACACAGATCCAACACGAAGTGTCCACTTAGGTGGATGCGGGTCCTGACGTGTCTCTTTATGGGACCGGTAAGTTTCGTACTGTTTCAGCAGTGCATCTAGTCTGTTCTAGTAAGTTCTGTTCTCGAGAAATTCATGTGTTCTGTTCTCAGTATTTCAGGTAGTATTTTGTCCGAACCGTTATTTCTAAATGTTATTATCATGTGTTTTCAATGTTGTGGTATGAATGAGTTGTTTTTCAAGTAATTATTGTGTTCATTGTGTGTAGTATTGTGTCTAGACTCCAGTCTAATCATGCCTCTGTTCTCTAAGTTACGTCAGTTAAAAACTAGAAAAGGTCTGCTCGAGGAAGCAGTTCCTGTCCCGCCTAGGGACAGTCCAGGTCATTTTATGTATCACAAGCATGGCATAAGTGCCATATTATATCTAGACTTATGGGTGGAGTACACCAAGGAATTAGAGGAAAAGTATAGATGGCCCGTATCGGGTACATGGGATGCCGAGTGCATCATGCGAGTAGAAGAAGTATTATGGAAAAAGAAATCCAGACAGTCCCAGAAAGATGCCATCGAGTTATGGCGCAAAGAATCTCACAGGAGAACAGAGAAAGAAATCAGAAAGTCAGAGTTAAGTAGAGAATCCTTAGAAAGAGCCCAGGAAAGGGAATTAATCGAAGTAGGTGAACGAGTTAAAGCCGAACAGTCAGACAGACAGAGAAATGCCCTCATTAAGGGTATGTATCCTCTTCTTGCCGAGGGCTTGCCAAAAGCAACCCCGGAAGCACCATGTAATTTCCCGCCACCATTAGTTCCGATTAAGCTACGTCACAAACCGACCGCAGCTGATATTTTTCTCTCGTCCTATTTGGACGACACAGTCCCAGAATATGCAAATCCTGTTCCGACAGCTCCTGTAAATAATGTAGTTCCTGTTCTTCCAGCCACCGGGGCACCTGTTACAGCACCTGTTACGGTACCCCCGGTCCAGCCCGTAGTACAAGTACCCGCTACATCTGTCACTCTGCCAGCACGAAGAGTATCAGTCGACGATTCCAGTTTAGGGGCCGCGGGGGGAGGTCCTCCTGGTACCCCGCCGCCACACAAACGTGTAACATTAGTCGAGTTACATGAACGTGCGTTACAGCGTACGCCCAAATATCAGTCCATCGCAGATATCAGACGAGCTCTTACCGAATGCCGTTATGATCCAGTCCCAGGCGATGATAATATGGTTATATATTCATTGCGTGTAAGACGGGTGACCGAGTATTTGGACACCCTACCGAATATGAAAGAAGATCTAGACAGAATATATCGTTTCATCCGTACAGGAGACGATCCAGAAAGTATTGGCGAAATCATGTCTCTAAGGAAAGCTGAGACCCAGCTCATGCTATTAAAGTTTCTAATCAATTGTTTAATAAGGGAACAAGATTGTCCGACTAAAGATCCGACCGAAATGAAAGTCCTGACAAGATGGAGTGATAATATAGCCGAGGGTAGACACAAGACCCTCAGTAGTATAGAGAGTATGTACAAGAAAATCCGTAAGGAAATAATAAGGTTACACGACAATCGTAAAGCAGCACAAGTAAGTGAGAAAGAAGACAACTCTTCTACTGAAGAGGTAGACGACGAGAATCCCACTAGAATAGCGTATGTAGGTAGAATTAGACTTCCCGACCGACATTCACGCCTAGAACACAAGAAAGTCTTTCCTCCTCCAGCACCAGAACAAGATTCGCTAGAACAAGTATTCCAAGCTACCGATCACATTCTGAAATCACGAATCGGTTATAGTGAACTTAGTACTATGCATGAACAAGAACTAGCCCGATCAGCAGTCCGATGGATTACTGATTCTACCACTTTTCCAGATGAAATAGTGGCACAAATGTTTCTGAAACTGCCCCCAGCCGAGCAGCGACTGGTGGGTATGTATATGATCCAGCACCTCATTACACTGTATGAGGGTCAACATTCTGATCCAGGTCCGTTACATGATGTTCTGAACGAATTACTCCAATATAGATGGAAAGGTTTAGGTACCGATCTAATTAGTGTCATCCTAGAACAGCGCCACAAATACCGAACGTTTCTGAATCCGCATTTTGTTCACGTCTCACCCCCAGAAAGTAAACCATTCTATATAGACAGACAGCATCCGTTACGAGAAGTCCACCCAGTTAGAGGAACGGGTGGCGATCTAGAACGAGTATTTGTTTACACCCCAGTTACCAAGATGGAACTCTTAGAGATGAAGAAATTAATTCCCTGTCACGACAAAGATCCAGCAGGGTTCCATCGAGAATTAAAAGACATGCTCCGTATGGGAGAATACACGTATCCAGATATTATTAAAATGTTAAAGGTCCTGTTGCCTGCGGGCATATATGAAAAACTCAAGGAAAAAGAATGGGAGGTGGGAGAGAAAAAGATTGATTGGACAGCTCTAGAAGCTGAAGATAATGCATGTGTACCAGGTACCGGTCTTGGGGACAAATGTAAAGAATTGCCCGAGTTATTGATTCAGGTTTTGCCAAGATTATTAGCCACGAAAAAGGAAGAATGGGATGCAATTTCAGCATGCAAACAGAAACAGGATGAAGACACTAGTGATTTTTATTCTAGATTTGAGAAATGCTTTATCATTAACAGTGGTTTGAAGACAGGTAGCGAGTCATACCCTCATCTTTTTGTTACTAAACTAGTCGAGAATTCAAGCCCACAAGTTAAAAATCGAGTTTTGAAAGTCGAAAGTACTTGGCAAGCTAATACCCCGTCACAAATGCTCCAGATGCTCCAGTATCACCAGAACAGAATCAGAGAAGAGCAAGAACACGAAAGGAAACGTATGAAAGATACGAAAATGAAAGTACTAGTTGCACAATCTGTTCCACAAGACAGTCAGAAGAGGGGTCCGAATCAAGCCAGTCATCCTGCAGCTCCCGTTAAAGGGACATGCAATTATTGTAAACAGCCAGGTCATTTTATAAACGAGTGTGCAGTTCTGAAACACAACATAGCTACTGGTAAGACTAAAGAAAGACCACGTCCGCCTAGACAAGAACAAGTTTCACAGACTTCACCGTCATCACAGAATGCACAACAGACAGTTCCAGCACCGCAGCCTATCGCTGCAACACATCATGTTACACAGCAGATGTACCAGTATGCTCAGTCAGAGTATCCAGAGTATCAACCGTATTCATGAAACAGCCTAGAGAGGGAGGTAGGCTTGCCTCTCATCGAGATACCTGTAGATCAAGAGGGTCCCTATGTACACAGTCAAGTATTGGGGAAAGACAGAAAGTTTCTGATTGATACAGGGGCAAGTAGGACTACTATCAGTCATGACGAGGTTCCAGGGGCTCCGCTCTCAGGCTCTAGAAATGTTTCCCTTGGATTTTCAGGAAAGCCTATTGTAAACGAGATTTCAAAGCCAGTTACTCTAGAAGTTGGTCCATTGTCCCGAACTACTGATTTGTTACTTACGAAATCATGTCCAGAAAATGTGTTAGGTATTAAAACGTTAAAAGAATTAGGTGCAGTTATTTGCTGTTCCCCAGAAGGAATACGCTTGTTTTTGAGGGATTTTAAAGGTCACTATGTATTACGCGATTTTGATCCAAGATTGTCCAATGTACCGCAGCATTTATGGGCGCAAGGTCCAACTGATGTAGGTTTTATGCGAATCACACCCCATCGTGTGACCCTCAAGCAAGGTATAGTCTTGCCATGAATCAGACAGTACAGATTGCCACCTGAGGCTGTAGCAGCCTTATCCAAAATTATTGACGAGCTCATGGCTCAAGGAGTGGTTGTAGAAACTGACTCCAATGTATGTAATTCTCCTATCATTCCAGTCATGAAACGTACTGATCCAAATGCACCTCCAGTATATCGATTAGTGATTGACCTTCGAGAACTTAATAAATGTATTATACCCCAGTATCCAGTAGTCCCAGATATTTCATCCCTATTAACAGCTATTGATTCTGAAGCTGTATTTTTTACTGTAATAGACCTCAAGAATGCATTTTTCAGTGTTCCCATTCATCCAGACAGCCAGTACCTTTTTTCGGTTTTTGTTTAAATGGAAGGAGCTATAAATTCACACGAGCTCCTCAAGGTTTCACAGAAAGTCCTAGTATTTACAGTCAAGCACTTAAAAGACAACTAGACAATATTCACATGCCAGCTGACACTGCCCTGCTCCAGTATGTCGATGATCTATTGATCACAGCCCGTTCTGAACGTGACTGCGAGCGAGCGTCACTTACAGTTCTGTATTTCCTAGCCGAGATGGGGCACAAGGTGTCCCCTTCGAAGCTCCAGTTCTGTGTCCAGCAAGTGATCTACTTAGGCCACTTACTGTCCAAGTGGGGTAGGCAGTTGACACCAGACCGTATCCAGTTAATAGCGAGTCTTCCACAGCCCAAGACACAGAAGGAGGTACGTGCTTTTATTGGCCTCACTTCTTATTGCAGACAATGGATTCCTCAGTATGCATTTCTAGCCAAGCCACTGATACAGTTAACGACACAGGAGGCAGCCGTATTGACTGTCCTCCCTTGGACATCTGAACATACACTTAGTTTCAATGAATTAAAGAAAGCCTTATGCCAAGCACCTGTTCTAGCTACACCGAACTACAGTAAGCCTTTTACACTTTTTGTCACAGAACGTAATGGTACTGCATTATCTGTTCTCACACAAGATCAAGCAGGACAATACAAGCCTTGTGCTTATTTTTCGAGCACATTAGATCCAGTAGCCCAGGCTCTGCCTGCGTGCCTCAAGTCAGTTGCAGCCACAGCTCTAGCAATCAGACAAAGTGATTCCATAGTATTAGGACACTCCCTGACAGTACAAGTTCCACACTCCGTGGAAGTTCTTTTAAACCGAACACAGACTCAGCACTTGACCATTGCACGTTTAACAGGTTATGAACTGACATTGTTCCAGCCACACATAGAAATCAGACGCTGCAACGTTTTAAATCCTGCTACACTGTTACCGTCAGTTACTTCAAATCCTGCCACACATGACTGTGTGGAAGTCATTAACACTATGACTAAGCCAAGACAAGACCTGACAGACATTGCATTACCTGATCCCGACCTGACACTTTATGTGGATGGTTCATGTATGAGAACTAGTACAGGAGAACTAGTAGCCGCGTATGCAGTGACTACTGAAACAGAAGTTATTGAGACACATCGTATTGACACCTTGTCTGCTCAAGCAGCAGAGCTAGTTGCTCTGACCCAAGCCTGCATACGTGCCAAGAACCTAAAAGTAAACATATATACAGATTCACGTTACGCATTCGGAGTTGTACACGACTTCGGAGTACTCTGGCAGGAGAGAGGTTTCATGACTTCTCATGGAACCAAGATTCAGCATGGTCTCCTCATTCAAGCTCTGTTAGATGCAATACATTTACCGACAGCTATCGCTATCATGAAGTGCAAGGCACATACGAAAGTTACTGATATCATTTCCCAAGGTAACGATCTAGCAGATCGAACAGCCAAGCTTACAGCTCAGACACCAGACATTCCAGTTAACAAGACACAGACATTCACTCCAGAGCAGACTACTTGCATGACAGTTAAGGACCCTACACAAGATGTCATAGACATACAGTTACATGCTACTCCTGAAGAAATCAAGAAATGGTCCGAACAAGGAGGGGTCCAGACAGATCAGGGATGGGTGACGAAGGGAAAAGCCACATGGTTTCTCCCCGACTCTATGGTTCAAGTCATTATCAATACCGCACATAGTCCAGCACATTTAGGAGAAAAAGCTATGTTAGACAGTATCCAGAACCTTTGGTTCAACAAGCATTTACGAGCTGCAGCCAAGCAGAAAGTCCGTACTTGTATGATATGTTGTCAATTCAATCCAGGTAAAAGTGTCCCGGTGGAACAAGGTGGATTCCAACCTCCTGACCACCCTTTTGAAGTCCTCCAGATGGATTATATTCAGATGGAGCGATGTCGAGGTTTCAAGTATGTCCTTGTAGTTGTATGCGCTTTGTCCAGGTGGACAGAAGCATATCCAGTTCCAGATTACACAGCCGCGACCACTGCCAAGCAGCTGGTTCGTGAATTCTTCCCCCGTTATGGACTCCCTAGGGTCGTGTATTCTGGTAACGGCCAGCCATTCTCATCTGAGTTAATGAAGCATGTTTCCCTCTTGTCAGGGTACCAGTGGAAGTTCCATTGTGTACGCCATCCTGAAGCAGCCGGTCTCGTAGAGAGACATAATCAGACCCTGAAAATCCGTATTGCTAAGACATGTAAAGAGAAAGGTGTAGACTGGTTAGTTGCCCTGCCAGTTGCTCTATTCTTTATGCGCATGGTCGCACATTCCAGATCAGGTCTGTCCCCTTATGAGGTCGTATTCGGCCGCCCCCCAAACATGTGGGGTACACCTAGACCCCGCAGTATTACAGATGTTTCCAGTAATATGCTGACAGATTACCTAGCTTCCTTGATGTCTGCCCTACACTCTTGTCGTTCACAGGTTGCCGCTGCATTTCCAGACAATACCGAGGTGAAACCGCATGAAATCGTTCCAGGAAACCTCGTATTGGTCCGAAATTTTGATCGTTCAAGTCCGCTGGAGCCTCGCTGGAAGCAACCTCAACTAGTCCTCTTGACCACCCGTACGGCCGTGAAGTTGGAAGGCCGTAAGGGTTGGGTCCACCTGTCTCATGTCAAGAAATTTCACGGACTCCGAAACAAGACTTTTAATGACATTTCTACAGACATTTCCATTTCCAAAGACTGCCTGAAACCAGACTCTAATCCTGACATTAAGTCAAATCCAGAACTGAATGTTCCTCTGTTAGAGAAAACTCCGCAGCAGGAGTATAAATTAAAACTCCGGTCTAGTAAAATAAGTCAGCCAGTTTAATTGTCTAAGTCCCTCTCGGGTGAAACGGTTAGACAGGTATCTGACATGTATGAGATAGACCCCCATAGTGAGAGAGTTAGTCAAAACTCTATCCGATGTATCGTTTTTCTAAGTTTTCTATTGTTTCTAAGTTTGATGGTTACCTGCACAAGTTATGCATTGCATTTATGTTTTCCAATTTCTCATGTAAATAAGTTTGCTAATGCCACAGTAGAGCACACATTTAGTGATCTGCCTCCTCACGAGTTATCCTATCGTCTTGCTATGAGAAATAATACATTTATAAGAATGTTACACTATTCACACCAGACCAGCAATGCCACTAATTGTTGGGTGTGTGGTCGACTCCCCCCTTTCCAGACACCGAAGGGAGTTCTGCCACTCTTTCCTTATCCGTTTTCACATAATGGTTCATGTGGAGCATGGTCCATGTTAACGTCCTCTTCAAATGATATGTCCCTTCTGAATAGAACATGTTTCCCAGACAAGCAAGGTCTCCCCCATAGAACAGGGTTAGATCTAGAAAATGAAGTTTATGATTTAGGTAATTATTCTTCGAATTTTATGGTATTGAATGTTCAGTCTGATACTACTCCAGACTTACCTGCTATTTCAGTACTACCAGTCAAAGGCGAATTATGTGTCAGAAATAATGGTTCCGCACATGTAGGACATAGTGATTGTACTACTACTGTCGAGTATAATGACAGTGGGAAATCTATTTTCAAAGCTTCACGTCATTCTTATTTTGTTTGTGGTCAGACCGCATATGTTCGTCTGCCCCTCGATTGGGATGGAACATGTTACATTGCCTTCCTACTGCCACCAGTTTTTCTAGCCCCATCTGATTATCACAGAAACACACATCTAGTACACGTCAGACCTAGAAGGGAGATCGAGTCCCCAATTGTCGATCAAACTGAAACTACTCTAGAACAGTATCAAGATTTCAATAAAGGTTTCTTCTTCTTTATAGGACCTATCCAGAATAGTAAGTTAATACGTAGGTTAACCAGAACCCTTGAAGCAGTAGTGAATGAGACTACTTCTGCTCTAGGTAACTTAACCGAAGAGCAATCTGCTATGAGATTTGTCGTGCTCCAAAATCGTCTTGTTCTTGACGTCATACTGGCCGATAGAGGAGGAGCATGTAGAGTCATCGGATCTAGTTGCTGCATTTTCATTCCTAATAACGCGCCGTCTGTTTATTCAGCTATAACCAGACTTCATAAAATTGCCCATCAGTTACACCAGAATCCAGGCACCTGGACATGGTCCGGTTGGCTCTGGAGTATCCTATCTGTCTGGGGATGGAAAGTATTGTCATTCCTAGGTATTGCAGTAATGATCATATTCAGTTGCTGCCTCTGTATACAATGTGGCCCTGCGATTTGCGGCATTTGTGCTACCTCTTGTATTCCTAGTCCTAAGTCCCGTTCCAAGACAATTCGAGACGAGCAAATGATGCTATATGAAATGATAGATGGTATCATGAATATAGATGTTTCCTGATGGAAACATAGTACACAAGGAGGGAATGTGGAAAAGTAAATTTTGCCATGTTATATGTGCCTACGTGTTCCCCATGTTATGTCATATGTGCATGATCGATATGCATGTATTCCCTTCTGATCGATTAAAGACGCAATTACAGTTGTGTCCATCTCTAGTATGCCAGTTTCTAGTCCTCGTGAATACAACGAATATCAGGCCTATGTAATCCTACGTTGCCACGTTTTTCAGTGTGCACGTTAATTCATTGAATAATCCCCGTTTCTAGGCCTCAAAAGGGCCCGGACTCAGATTCAGCTCCTGTCTCCTGAACCCTCTCCGAGGAGCGATACAGCCCCCACCTGTATCCCTGACCCTTAGCTTACTTCTTGCCACGCAGTGCCCGGCTCGGCCTGGCTCTGCCTCTTAGTCTGCCAAGAGTATGTTATGATTCTAGTTATCAGTCCAGCCCTCCTTCTCTGCATTCCTAAGCTACTGAATCGCATCAATAGTTTCGGTCATGGTCTAGCCTTTATGTCTCCATGTAAGAGAAATACTGTATTAATATTCATAGAATATTCCTCGCACACACACTACATGTAGAATTATGCATGCATCAGTCTTAATGTCTGTTAGCCTTTGCCCTGATAACTTTTGGATTCTATCAACATGTTCTCTAAACACTAGATACTAGATAGGCTTTAGGTACATGTCGCTCTGACACTCCAGACTTTCGTCTCCTCTTCTAGCCCCCCAGTTCTCCCTAGTAACACGTCATTGTCAGTTTGCGCGCACCACTAGTAAGAGGTCCCAGCTGCTCAGGTAGCCCCCTCCATGTTTCCGCCCCGTTTATGACATATTCTGTTACGTTTGCATCACATGTCTATGTATACGCCCTGTACACACCTCTTGTTACACCCACTTTATGCCTTATCTTTCGCGACTGCTACAAACTCCGCCTACTGCTACGCCTACTGTATTGACTGTAATGTAAATGTTTTAACTATATATACTTGTGCACTGTTATTAAAAGCTAGCGCTCCTTTGTCCCTGCCCCAGGCAGCTGCCATCCCATCCCCGTACAGGCTGTCCTGTTCCAGTCCTTTATGCTTAATTAAAGCCTGTCAACTCTAGCTACCTCGTATCTTGACTCTTATTTATTGAGCTATCTATTTGTATGAGTATCCTGAAAAACAGTACCGGTAATTAATTATTTATTTACCACAAGTTCCATAATCACAGTTATACAGAATAACCTTATACCATAAGGCACTCACAGTCCACCCCACCACTCCTTCGGCACATTCCTTTGTATTCGCCTGCAGTCTCCCCCTTACCCGGCAGTAACTGCTCATCAGGAGGGTCCAGCCACAGTCCCCGATATTCTGCCCACCTGTTCCAGATTTTATAATGCTTCTGTGGACACCCCCTCGCCACAAAAATAGGCTGCTCCAGGCCCATGCAAAAATTTACAGATGTCCCCTTGGGTTACTACCTCCAGTTAATGATTTCAGCCCACATTTGGTTTCAAAGCTGAATACAAACCTTAAGGATGTACTGAAGTATCCTAAAGGGACCCTATTAACATTCCCCTTCCAAATTCTGAATTGTGAAGTGGGCTTAGTACATTTCAAAAAGGGGTTTAGCATTTGCAAACTCTCTGAATTACCGAACCAGTGAATTTTTGAACAATAAGACCCTTGGTACAGGAGGCCATTTTTCTCAATTCCCTCCATATTAAGTTTGCTAATAATGTTAGTTGAATGATAACCTGTGCACGTACCTATTTTGTGTTAGTGTTGCTTCAGATCAAATAAAAATCATCACACATAAATCTTACACAATACTTAAAGACAGCATTTCTGACATCCAGCTTTAATGTTTTGTTAAATATATTTGCAAATGTTGTCACTTAAACAGGAAAGCAGCTAAAGCGGTCTCTGGACATAAAATAGGATGTATTCATAAACTTTAGATACATTTTCTGAGTTTCAGGAACAATGTGTGTCTTCTGGGTTTACTCTAAACACTATAATAAACATATTCAATGCTTTTAGATTTGATCTGTTTGTACTGGTGTCTATTGCAGACAATAATCTAGATTTAGAGCAAGGATCAATTCCACCCATGGCTTTTAAAATCTATTTATCAATAATCTCTATTAGTGTTATCGCAACTAAAACTGTAATAGAACTGATCTGAGAGATGGACCTTCAAGTATTATGCTCAGTCAATTTATTGAACAAACTATGGAGTTAAAATCTGAATAGATTAAATCCACAAGCATTGCCTGACCACTGTATTTTACATCAATAGATTACTTATCAGCACATTTTCTCTAAGTACAATTCAGTCATCTTCTATTTTTCGCGGAGCTCATGCTGGGTCTGTTAGAACTCTTTCAAAAATATGACATTTAAATGTCCCAAAAATCAGGAATTCTAGTTTCAAGCCTGGTCAAACCTTAATGAATGCTACACCAAAAGATGCCCTTCTGTTCCTACATTTTATTGTGCACCATGATTCAGAAATGGCATGTTTTTGCTTTCAGTGGTAAAATTCTAAATATATTTATTGTTATTGCCAGCTGAAAAATTATCACTAATTGGGAAGATAACAACAAGTGGTCTTGTGATGCTTGCTGGAATGGCAAGTGTTTAATCAAAAGGTGGATGGAATTCAAGCTTAGGAGACATTTTTTACAAAAGTGTATGGATTTTGTATATATTTCAAATTGTTGCTCTCCAAAGTGGCCTAAATAAATAAATTGAATTGAAATTCAAGTTTATCATTTGAATCCTATTGTTGGAAAAGATGTGATTTTGAACTCCATGAGGCGGTTCCTTTCCAAAAAGCATTCAGGTTGTAATGATGAGTCAAATAATGCTGAGGAGGTTAAACTATTCAAATTGAATTCTAATTACATATGAAATGTTCATTGTTCAATATATTTCTCTTAGTATTTTAATGTGAGGACTTTATTGCTTAAGCAAAATAATTAGTATTTGTTTTTCTACATGTAGGAAGCATTACATTAATGAAATCACTGTATCCTACCTTCTTTGTTTCCTTTCCTGTTCTTTATGAATGTTTCTATTGTTGAACTTTAAAGATTGCCCGAAATTAGGAATTGTGCTCTACATAACTTTGCTGTGTTACAGTATGTTGATTTTTATGTACTACTTTTGTCTCTTATGTGTATGGCAACTGATGTTTTGTTTTGCTTTAATAATCAGCTTATGTTTATTAGGATTTGTTATTCAATAAAATGTTTCAAACGCAACAAATGGTAGTTGATATGTATTTACAACTGCAGCATTTTTATTGTATGGGCACTTTCAAAGGGGCCAAAAAGATGGTCTGCGGGATGACGGAGGACCACATTGGCATCAGCAGGGAGAGGTTTGGGCAGGTGATTGGGGGTACATGTAAGGTTGGAAGTAGGGGGAACAACGCATGTACATTGTGTGGACTGTGACTCCTGGAGTTATTGTGAGGGATACCATGCTACCCTGTAAGTGAATCCCCTAGTGATTATTATCAACAAACTTTATTCGGTTTTATAAAAGAAAACCATAAAAGTCATACATAAAATGATAAAACATTTTCCAAGTTACAGATTGAAAAAATATAATATGTCCAAGTTAATCAGAACACAAGATAGATATTCATGAATTACAGTACAAAAGTTAATTGCAGCTTAACCTGAGTCTAACAGCGACCCATAAAAAGTTAAGCGTATGCAAAACAGTGTCATTAGAGCAGTTATTAAAAGATAAGAGCTGGTCTCACCCGCCTAAAACCCGCTTTTTTGAGAATGGGAATAATAAATAACTTTCTAGGGACAGCATAAAAACTACAAAACCTTAAAAAGTGCATCATGTCCTGAGGAGACTCACCGTTGCAGCCACAGGGCATGAGGCACAGGCCTCTATGAGAGCCACGAGGGTGTGCCAAGAGGTAATGGAAGAGGTTGAGCCGAAACCGGGTCAATAGAAATCGATCATGGATGCTTTTAAGCCCTAGAAGATACGGTTCGGTGGTTGGTACACTTTTTAACACAATGTACTTACTCACACTAGGCTTACACAGCTCATTTCCCTCTCTTTCACAGCAGCTCATTCTTAAAAAACACTCTTTGACCAGAGAAAGGTCCCTCTTACATATGCACTCAGGTTTAGCAAATAGTTTCTACCTACCCTGGAGAGACCAACTCTTATATACTGGAGCCATCGGATGCTTGAGACATGGTCAAGTGAAAGTCATTCCCGTGGGACATCTTTGCAAGTGTATTTTCTTAACCCCTTGGCTGCGGGGCATATTCCCCTGCTGTGCTGGGGGAGTGGAGGGGCGCGCACAGTGCCCCGGTGCTCATGACGAGCTCAGCTCGTCATAAGCCACGGTTCTTGTGTACGAGCTGAGCTTGTCATGGCCATGCCCGTTTCAATAGAACGCTCAGCACAGCAGGGGAATAATCCCCGCGTGTGAGCATTCTAACGGCCGTGACGAGCTCAGCTCTTCATAAGCACACGGGAACCGTGGCTCATGACGAGCTGAGCTTGCCATGAGCATGGGAGGGGTTAATAAGCCCAAATATTAAGCCACAAAGACAGGGGACGGAAAGCCAGTACATCTGAGAGGAAAGAAATCCCCAACTCTTCGTGCACGACATAAAATGGGTTGCTTTGTGGGACAGAAAGGGCACGTCGCAGGAAAGAGTTTTCAGCACTTTGCACTGCCCCTACCCCAATGTAACCGCTTATCTCACTCCCATAACTAACCTTTGAGATATATTTGACTTCATATATCTTCAAAAGAGCCCCTATTGGCTTCCCTTCCACTCTGCTGGCAAAGTTAAGAACAGCTGCAAAAGCTTTCGCTATATCCCCTTTCTTGCAAGTCAGCAAAGGGCACCAACTCAAGGAATCGTTACACAACTCCTAAATAGGAGAAAACATTGGTCTTGGGTATTGACGAAAGGTGAACTGCTTAGCTTTACGAGGTCCCACCTGCAAAAATGAACGCATTGGAATGATTAAACAAAAGATTCAAGTTCTTCATAAAAAGGGAAGAAGAATTAAGAAGAAGCTGTAGGCCCCTAGTTGTCCTCGCCCAAGGACTGCGTCGTCCGCGTAAAGGAGGACTGGCAGGCTACGCTTGCCTACCTGGGGACAATCAGCATTTGTGCTTTGCAACATCTACATGAAGTCATTACCGGTACTGTTCATTCAATTTCACCTCACGTGCTATAACTATGCCGATGACACACAAATACTCCAACTGGAACACCCCCAAGACATTGGAAAATCCCCAATTTTCAGTTGTCTCAGAGCTGTGGATCAGTGGATGACTTGGAGCCATCTCAAATTGAATGCTTCCAAAATGAAAATATGCAAATGTGGCGATTGGAAACTGTTGGACCTGGCCCTTTTGGCACGTTCACCCCAAAACTTTTTGCTTTTTCCTAGCCCATTTCTGTTACCTGGTGTTGGTGATTTTAGGCCTCTGCGCACTTTTTCACTGGGGTCCAGTGTAAAATTTGTGCGCTCGCTGTGTATGTGTGGTGAGTGACCTGCCCTCCCATAGGAATGCATGGGGAATATGTGTGACCATGGTAGTTCCTGATGTGTGGGGAGTGCAGGGTCGAGTTTGGTATGTGCGAACTCGTGAGATTGAATGCTGCATAATGATGTATGCGGCATGAATGTGGCTAGTGTGGAAGTGCCACTTCTAGACATGGGTGTGCGTGTGTAGTGAGTGTGCGAACACGTGATTGGCTGAAGCCGGGCTCCAGGAGTCTGGATGGGTCTGCCCAGTGGTGAGTGTTGAGATTAGCATGCTGATGTGAGGGGAGGGGTTCACCTGGGTCCTGAATAGGGCTGGGTTTTCCCCACACAATGCTGGCTCCGCCCCCTGTGGTGCGACTGATGACCCTAGCCTGACTAGTGAATGGGAGGGGTGGCTGAGTTCATCAAGGGGGCTCCCAAACCAGCTCCGCCTAGTTTTTCACCCACCCTGCACCTTTAGACAAAGGAATTCCCTGTATAAAAAGGGGCTGTGTCCCCTTACAAAATGTTCTTGTTCTTAACTTGAATCCTGCCAGGGGCATGCTGCTGCTTGGGCCCAGAGGAAGGCTTGCCTCCCTGGGCCCTGCCCTGCCCCTGGATGTCTGGAAGACTTTCCCTGGATAGGAGCTGTTGGTGCTCCCTCTCTTTGTCCCTGGGCTGGTGTGTCTCTAGCGGTGGGGAGCGCTTTTAATTTCCTATAGCGCTTGGAAGCGCTTTATTTGGTCCTCTAGCGCTAGGAGCGCTTTATTTTCCGATAGTGCTTAGGAGCGCTGTGTGCCAGGAATTCACCACCGGCCCCGGGGATTACCGAGGAGACGCTGTGGCCACCTCCCTGCTCGGGGCCGCACTGCCATTGGCGGCCCTCTGAGGCAGGAAGCCAGGCAAATTCAGGGAAGACGTGGGCGGGGCCTGAATGAGGCAACTTCCGCTTCCCCCTGCCTGGGGGAAGCCTTCGCTACGTTGCCGGTCTCCCATGCGAAGGAGGGAGACTGGAGATGTGCCCGGAGATGCTGGCTGCCCCCGCCGCAACCAGAAGAAGAGTGTTGTGGCCTGTCGTGGGGCTCCCCTGTGCTGAGGGAGCCCCACGGTGCCCAGAGGAGCCTGGACCGATGTGCCAAGAACAGCCCTGCCGCTGCGATGAGAAGGAGTCCCCCTCACCCCCCACAGGAAGCCCGGTGAGTGAGAGAGGGCTGGGGAGGGGCTCCAGGCGGCCGAGTGGTGATGCTTTGTTAAAGCCCCGTAGGTTGGGGGCATTTAGAACGGCCCCGGAAGGCAGCGGGCCGGTCCCACGCTAGCACATTGAGAGGGGACATTCGGGGCGGCCCCGGATGGCAGTGGGCCACCCCCACGTTTTATCAGTGACGATCCGAGCTCGAGGCTCCAACGTTGGGACCCATTTTTGTTCAAGAGCCCCATTGGGGGTCCCCACGGCCAGTGGTGCCGATGCCTGGTTGATGAGGGGCATGATTGTTTAATGAGCCAGTGTGCTCCCCGTGGCATATGTTGGATGTCTAGAGCCTATGCGTGGCTCCAGTTTGGGGGCACTTTTAGTTGGCTAGAGAGCCTGTGTGGCTCTGACTGGCCTATATGTATTAAAAAGCCTAGGGCCCCCCCTCCCCATATGTATGTGCAGAGCCTAGAAGGCTCCCAGTTGGCGCAGTTTTGGTCCCTGAGGGCTAGTGAGAGCCCTGTCGCAGTTCTGCTTCACAGCTGCCCAACAAGTAGTGGGCAGCTGCACCGTTTAGGCGCAATGTGAGAGAGAGAGTCCTTGAGAGGGAGAGAGATGGCACAGTGGTGCCAGGCCTGCTACAGCTGCGCAGCACTTAGTGCCAGCTGCAACGTTTAGGCCCTGTTGTTGTTCCCAGCTGCCCAGCAATTAGTGGGCAGCTGCAAAGTTTAGGTTAGCGCCGATGGCGCACCCCTGACTGGTGCTGCATTGGAAGCGCGCCCTGACATTATGGACACAGGGCTTTTTGAGTCCCCTTGTTGGATGGCCAGTTGGCCAGGGGGCTGGCATGTGGGTCGTGCGCAAGGCCCTAATGTGATTTCTGCGCAATGTGATTTTGCTATGTTTTTGATAGTAATTGCCTAAGGTGATGTTTTGCGCAATTGTGTTTTCTTACACCTCTGAATCTGTCGGTTATACATCATGTGTTTTTCCTGTGTTGCACCTCTGAATGTTTTAGGCATCATGTGTTTTCCTTCCCTACACCTCTGAATGTTGTGATGCATCATGTGTAATGTGTTCTTGCCTATACCCCTAAATGTATGGTGATACTTAGGTGGTTGTTCTTTCTAGTACAGATGTGCTAGTGAAGCCCAGGTTCCCTGCGTAATATTCTCCTAAGGTGGTTAGGGTTGCGTAGGTGGTACTTACCTGTTACCAGTAGTTACTGGTTGTGTGCTAAAGTGATTATTATTCTATGATCTACAAAGTGCTATTTCTAACAGTATTTCTAGTTCTAAAAGGGTTCTGACAGTGGCCCATGTGGCCCTGTCCTGTAAAGAATCCCTTGTGAATATTGCCCGTGCCAGTTGGCACAATGTACATGTGTGATTACTATCTGATGTGTTTTGACAATACAAAAGTTATTTTTATATAAACTTGTGTGTAGTTCCTTTTGTGGTGTGCCTAGGATGTTGTTGTTGTTGTGTGCGTCCGCAAATGCTTTACACATTGCCTCCGGGATAAGCCTGTCTGCTCGTGCCAAGCTACCAAGGGGGGGAGCAGGGGTTATCTTGGCGTGTGACTCCCTTGCCCTGACTAGAATGGTGGTTTCTGCCTGGCTTTGGCGTAAGCCTTAGCTAACCAGAAATCCCAGTTCTAACAGAAACATTATGGCCCGCTTGCCGCCTGGCCTGATGAACTGGGATCACTGCCTAAAGTATCGAAGGAAGTTAGAAACCTTGGAATGACCATGGACTCCAAGCTATCAAATAATGCCCAAGTGGACAAACTAGCAAGATCAAGCTTTGTCACTATAACAACACTGCAACAAATGTTCCCTCATTTGGGATTTCCACACAAGGTCCAAGCTACGATCACCCTTGTTCTGTCCAAACTCGATTACTCCAATAGCCTCTACCACGGATCACATTTAACGACCATGAAAAGACTACAACGGATTCAGAACTCGGCTGCCAGACTACTCCTGCATATCAAACCGGGAGACCACATCTCACCTGCCTTGAAAACCCTGCATTGGTTACCGGTTGCCAGAAGATCCACGTTCAAGCTACTTTGCATCACCCACAAAGCACTACATGGAATGGGACCGCTCTTCATTAGGAATAAAATCACCAAACACATTCAACAAAGGAACCTCCGCTCTAAAGGGGCATCTTGCCTCAAAATCTTAAGATACCAGAAAAAACCATGGGTGGCACCTCCTTCTCTGTTCAAGCAGCCAAACTATGGAACTCTTTACCCCCCAACATAACATCCACTGACAACCACCGTATCTTCAGAAAACTACTCAAGAATTGTCTCTTCCCCACAAAAGCACCATACACAAAAAGGCATTTACAGCATATCTCACTGTAAATAAGCATTTATTTCACCATAGATATGTACCTATCATTGTATTGCTTTGTATGAACATGTACAATAATTATGTTGTTAATAAAGAAATGTAAAAATCATCTTTGGTCTACATGTACTTGCTTCCATTGTGCATCTATGTTCTTGGATCTGTGTGATATTTACTTTTCTCCTGAAAAAGCATATCCAATGCACTACCCTATTTCTCATCCTGTACCTCTATCAATATCTTTAATCTACATATACTTACCTCCTTTATGCATCTATATACTTTCAATGTACTTATGGATCTATACATTTATCACGTTCTTCTAATTAAGTATTTCCAATGCACTACCCTATTTCTCAGCATATACCTCTCTCAATATATCTTCTAGCCCAACTATCTGTCTCATCTCGGCTACTATTTCCAATGCGCTACCCTATCTCTCACCCTATACTGCTATCAATATATCCCCTACATCCACTCTCTCATTTATCCCAAACCCCATACCACTACTATGATCCCCAAAATAACCCTTTCTAGACTCTCTCCTACTCTACCCCTCCCTGCATCATCTGACATATTTTACTATACCGATTCCCAAAGCAAACCTTTCTAAACTCTTCCCTCTGACTCTTCCCCTCCAAAAACCCCCTCCTACTGCTATGACCTAAAAAAGAAATCCTTGACTATCCCACCACTATCCTTGTCATTCAAAATAACAGACTAACATGTTCACTTCTCAAATTCCATATTCCACTATACTAATTCACCACTAATCCTTTATGGGTTCCTGAGTAGCGTGCTACTTGCCAATGAAGCGTTTCAACACCCCATCAGGGTTAGAAACGTTATATAAATGCAAACCTTTTTTTCCTTTTCTACTCCTCCCCAACCCTTCTCAATCCAAATAACTGACTAACATAGCCACCACTCAAATTAATTTGCTGTTTCACCATACTAATTCAACACTAATCCTTATGGGTTCCGGAGTAGCATCCTACTCACCAAAAAAGCACTTCAAAACCCCATCAGGGGTAGCAAGCGCTATATAAATACCAACCTCTTTACCTCTTCTATCCCGCTGCCTACCCTTCTCTATCCAAATAAATGACTGACATATCCACCACTCAAATTAATTTCATGTTTCACAATACTAATTCAATGCTAATCCTTATGGGTTCCAGAGTAGTGTGCTACTCGCCAAAAAAGCACTTTAAAACCGCATTAGGGGTAGCAAGCGCTATATAAATTAAAACCTCTTTCCCTCTTCTATCCCCCCACCTACCCTCCTCTATCCAAATAACTGAATAATGTATGCACCACTCAAATTACTTCATATTTCACTATACTGATTTTCAACACTAATCCTTTATGGGTTCCAGAATAGCGTGCTAGTCGCCAGAAAAGCGTTTCAACACCCATCAGGGGTAAAAGGCGCTAAATGAATGCAAACCTTTCTTCCCCTTCTATCCCTCCACTATCCTTCTCACGCCTAGAAACCCTAACCGAATAGCATCAGTGTCACATTAGCTCTTCGTCCTACAGCAAAGTAACCAATGATTAGACAACTCAGAACATGCAACTTAGGTTACTCTCAAGAATCAAGAACACTCTTTTTTTTGTTATTCTCATACCAGTCCACAACATGGGTAAAAAAGAGACACTGTAAAGTTTAAAATGTTTATTTTAACAACGTGCTCTAAGATGCAGTATTTTTGCGTGCATAATCAGGGATAAGATTAAAAATAATACAAGCATCATTGTTACAATTCCATAAAACACAAAAGGGGAAATCATATTATAATGATGGTGGAAACAGGTCCTATAGTGCCTTGTATGCCACACCCCCTAGTGAGGAACTATGTTTTATAAAATAGATTAGGTCTCTTAGGCTTGTGAGGGGGACCCCATACCTCCAAGTGTTTCAAATCATGTATGCAGTGTTCACGTTTTTATTTTCACTCACCGACCTTGCCGTGATTGCATGCCCCAGTTCCCAGCAGCCTACCACTTCCTATCGGACTTTTTCAAGCAGACAAGGGACCTGCTGACCCTGAACCCAGTACCCCTACACTCAGACATACACACTGCTCAAACAACCGCACACTCACACACGAAAGCATAGCATGTACCCCAAACAAACCACTTCTGCACAGACATAGCACGCGCAAGCACACGGTACATCCTTTTTCTATTCTTGCACAGAACACAGGTTTAGACACTCAGAGATGACGTACAGCTCTTTCTCTATTAGACACACAAAGCACAAAGGCACTTTCGCTCAACCCCTCAAGTACGCTATAAGAGCACACTTACCTTCCCTCGCCCAGCACTCTGCATCGTATCTGCTCACATAAGATAGAGGACAAAAGCCCCCCTGCTCCTACTCCTCGCAAGGCACAGATGTAGGAAACAGTACTTCTGCTCATCTTTGGCACACGCAGCAGAGGTAAAAATAAGCCCAGGATCACACGTTTGTATTTTCACTCACCGACCTTGCCATGATTGCATGCCCTATTTCCTAGCAGCCTACCACTTCCTTTTGGACTTTTTCAGGCAGACAAGGGACCTGATGTGCTTATCTCGAGGTTTTTTTCTATACTAGCCAGAATGGTAAAATACTTGTCGGGAAGCAACCCTACCTGATGGATAGATGGTATTTATCACACCCGTTCAAATCTGATACCCAGGAGCCAAGCAGCTTTGACCTGCTGAAATCTATACTGGAGGGGGTTGGGGCTAGGGGAGGGGTAGTGTGGTCTTTAAACCAACTGGTAATTACAGGGTTTATTGAAATCCGACCCACTGAGGTTCCGTAAAAATCGTTACGACGTTTTGGGCACCGCCGAATATGGACGAATGGGGTATCAATGAACCGTAAATGACGAGTTGTGTAAGTGTACGCGTTTTCGCCATACTACTCAGAAGAGTTCCTTACAATTACAGGTTTCTTCAAATGGACGCTCGGGTTCCATTTTAGATACGGCACCCATTTTGTTTCTTGCCCTCACGTAGTCAGCGAACAGGCAACTGTCCGCATCGTGACCCCTTCTGTTCCCAAGCTTCACGGAAGAAGCATATGCCTTTTCATGCGTCTTTTATGAGTAGGGGGAGGACACTACTAAAGCAGTTGTCTCCGCTCGGAGGTGATCCTGCCGTGCCGGTCTATTGTTTCAGCCTCGCACGTGCTGGGATCAAGTCCTTTTAGGCTACGATTACGCATCCAATATTATCCTCACACTCCCTCTTTTGCGTTGTCTGACTTCCTCGCAGCTGTTCTTGTCTCTTTCTTTTGTTTATTTACAACTCAAGTGGAATGTACCTAATGGTGGGAAGATGTGCTTTTACAGTTGGAACTGGTGATGTTAATGTAATTATGTTCCGGTGCTCTGAATACATGAAAGCGATCCTTTGAACTTTACTGTGGGAAATGAGTTGTAACCTTTTGCTTACATATTGTGCAATGACAAAATCCTGTATAAAAGAGAGCGACTCACATATGCAAAGGGAGCAGACTCTCAGAACCTACACTCTGTTGTACTTCTTGTGACTTTTGCCTCCCTGCAGTAATAAACCCTGATCTTTGACGCACAAGGAAGTGTCCCGTGTCTCTGTCTTTAGTGCGCCAGAACAGGTATCCCACGAAGGTTCTAGGTGTTGTCCCCTGGCACCGCTGGGCCTTAAATAGCCCAGTCCTTCAGTTGGCGCCCAAAGTGGGGCGACATCGGCGGTACCGGTCCAAAGCCTGACGATTGTGAGGAACTTCGTGTGAAATCTCCGAGGAAAAGGTGCTCCTGACGGCTGCGACGGACCGATGCCCTGACTGTCGACCTGTTTTCGACGCCTGCCGTAGACCTTTCGTACAGCGAGACGATAGACGGGCCTTCCTGGTGACGCCATTGAAGCCCTCAGTTAAGTATTTGTGGGTCGCTCCCAGTCCTTAGTTGTTGTTACAGGTTGTTGAAGCTTTGTTGTTTGCATAATTCCAGTGCATTTGTGGTTCTTAGTTGTTGGTTCTTAGTTGTTATTTGACAATTGCAATTGCCAAAAACCGAGGGTTTTGTTTTTCACGAAGAATTAGTGCTTCGGTAACCCTTGAAGTTTGATACTAGGTTAGTGTACATGATGCCTAGCCATAGTGGTTTTCTCGGTTTCTTTAAATGTTGCAACAAGGATTCCCGGTTGGAGGACTCGTGTCCGATACCTCCAGTTGGAACTCCGATATATGAGCTCTATAGTCGACATGGTGTGGGCCCTATTATATATAATAAATATTGGGTCCGTTACACGAAAAAAGATGGTGTCCTTAGTTGACCACCGCACGAAAGTTTTGAACTTGCGATTTTAGATAATCTTGAAGCTAAATTGTTTAAAAAGAAAGCTAGGCCGGCTATGTTTGATTCCTTTCGGTTGTGGCGTAAAGAGGCCAAGCAGAAAGAAATCAAACAGTCTAAAAAGAATCGAAGAGACGGTATGGTCCCGATAATGCAAGTTGTACAACAATGTCAGCGAGATAAAGAAGAAAAAGAAATAGAAGTTTCTACTAGATTACATCATATGAGGATAGACAAATGTTATCCGGTTTTACCAACTAGTCAGGATAAGAAAGAAGAGGATTCAAAGGAGGATCCCTTGTTAGCATATTTGATGAAATCGCCGCCCCCTTATGCACAGGGTGCTACGGCCCCTGTAGTTCCTCCTGTAGTTCCGCCTGTTGTTCCTCCTGTTGTCCCTCCTGTTGTTCCGGCGGCTGCGGGTCAGCCAGTTGTTGGTCCTACGTTTGTCCCACCACCTGTCTCTATTCCTACTGCTCCTTTGCCTGTACCTTCTCAGCCTCTTGTCCCTGCCACCCCGACTATCTTGCCTGCTTCTGCTGTGTCTGCCTTCACTTCAAACGTTGTGGCTCCTGTTCTCCTTTCTCCTTCTGTTCGTAATCGTATCCCTAACACTGTTGCTACCCTTTATTCACCGCTTTTTGGTCAGTTATTTCCATCCGATACTTCTGAAAATCCCCAAAGACGGAGTCAGATCCCTAGTGGAAGGGAGAAAGAGACGTTAGTGACATTGGCACATAGGTGGATAAGACATCCTGCCAACTACCCTCCACGCATGGTTTTCGAGACGTTTTCTCAGTTTAATGAGCCTACACAGAGATTCGTGTTCGAAGAAATGTGTAACTTTTTGAGGGAACAATGGTATAATGACAATTTAGATACCGTACCGCCCGATATGATTGAACTTCAGAGTCAATTTTCGAACGGTATGATTGTAGGTGGCGATGTACGACGTGCCTTAGAGCGATTGTTATCCTTTAGATCCACAGTGCCTTCTCGTGTGTCATTTAATGATGACGACTTAGAAACTTGGAAAGCGGCTCCTGGTCAGTATCCTATGAGAGAAGTTCCGCCAGTATACATGCCAGGTGATCCTAATGCTAATCCTGTGGTTCCTCCATATTTCCAGAGAGTTTGGATACACCTCCCATGGAAGCGATCAGAAGTATTGCAGGTCAAACAGTCCTTGCCTGATCCACGCAAGAATCCGGCGGGTTACTATAAGTCGTTGTCTCAATTGGTAGATGCTACTATTATGAACCTCGCCGACATCGACATGCTGTTCGGTAATGTTGTACCACAGCCGGTTTGGGCGAAAATTTGTCAGGAAAATCATGCGAATGAGTTAGGCGGGGATTGGGCTGCAATAATAGCGGCTGATGGCCGACAAGTTGGTGGGGCTAAGCCTGAGCAGGTAATTTCGGATCTGCCCCAGAGAATAATTACGTTCATGAAAACGCTTATGCCGGCGATGAGGGTAAACTGGGATAAATTAGCAGCTTGTAAGCAGAAGAAGGACGAGAGTGTCTCTGATTTCTTTACTAGATTCGAAGAGGCATTTGTCGATCATAGTGGTCAGGATATGGGCACTGAGGGAGGCCAACGGTTGTTTGTTGACAAATTCGTGTTGAATTTGTTGCCTGAACTATGCAACAAATTGAAAAATTCAGAAAGTGCATGGGCTGTTTCAACCACTGCACAGATATTAGCAACGGCTCAATATTATGAGAATAGGGAAAAAGAAGAAAGTGATCGTGTAGATAAGAAAACGAAGGAGCTCAAAACAAAGGTTTTGTTGCAGCAAGCGTATCCTCCGCGTTCAAATCACACTGATTTGCAACAGCAATATAGACCACAATCACAATCCTCCAGAATACAGTCACGTCCTGACTCCTCTGACCTTAGATCTATGATTGGGTATAACCAGTGTGCATATTGTAGAAGAGAGGGACATATAAAATATGATTGTCCCGCTTTGCGTGACCGCCTTAATGGTGTGTCGGCACGAGGGGGTCGTGGTGGTCCTCAACAAGCATCTCGAGGTAGAGGTCGCGGTGCCTTTCAAAATCAGACTGAGCGCCCTACTACGTCCTCGGGCGCGAATAATTGTTTTGACCAGCGAAATGTAAGGTCCGATAAATCAGCGCAGTATTACGCGGATGACTATTACGTTGAACATGAGACTGTTGTAAACGACCGTTATTAGGACAGCCACCGACAGAGAGAGGGAGTAGTATCAGTTCCGGTTGATCAGAGTGGGCCTTACGTCGCAGTTGCTACATCTGGCGTAGTTGAGCCTTTTCTGCTGGACACTGGTGCGACGAAAAGTTCCATCATGCATTCAAAACTCCCTGGCGCACCTTTGTCCGGCTTAACAAATGTTTCCGTTGGATTCTCTGGCGCCCCTGTTAGCAATCCTGTATCTAGCCCTTTGCCCCTTGCAATTGGCCCTCGTGAACTGGAGGCTCCATTGATTCTATCTACTGGTTGTGGTGAGAATCTTTTGGGTCTGGATTTGCTGAAACGGTTATACGCGACTTTGTATTGCTCTCCTGAAGGAGTGGAGCTTACATTAGGTTGGAGAGTAATCTCTCCTATGTACTTGTCGATCGATAAATTCCCACCGGAATTGAGCTCCCTTCCTGCGTCTCTATGGGCCACAGGTCCCAATGACGTGGGTCTCTTGGACATCCCACCTTATATGATCAAGCTGAAACCAAATGTGCGATTGCCACGTATACCACAGTATCGTATCTCCATTGAGGGAGAACGGGCGCTATTAACGATTGTACACGATCTGATCGAAAAGGATGTCGTTGAAGAAACTCGGGGAAATGTGTGTAATAGTCCTGTGTTACCCATTTTAAAACGAACTGATCCATCTAAACCTCCTGTGTACCGTTTCATAATCGATTTGAGAGAAGTAAATAAAATCGTGATTCCACAATACCCCGTGGTCCCTGATATCACGACTTTGTTGACCCTGATTCCAGTGTCTGCCTCCTGGTTCACGGTGATCGACCTAAAGAATGCTTTCTTTAGTATCCCGATTGCTGAGGAAAGCAGAGATCTATTCGGATTCTCATTAGGTGGTCGCAGTTTTAGACTGAAACGCGCACCACAGGGCTATTGCGAGAGTCCGTCGATCTACAGTCAAGCCCGTAAAAGTCAACTTGATTCATTTATATTACCGGCAGGCGCAGCCTTGATTCAGTACATTGACGACCTGTTGGTCGCCGCTGATACCGAAGATATTTGTAGAACTGCTACAGTATCATTGTTGCGGCATTTATGTGACTTACATCACAAGGTGTCACCTTCCAAGCTGCAATATTGTTGCCAAGAAGTAACCTACTTAGGTCACTTATTGTCAAAAGAAGGGAGAAGGTTGACCCCAGAGAGAATTGCAGCGATTACCCGAATGACTGTGCCAAAAACTCAGAGAGATGTACGTGCCTTTCTAGGTATCACGTCATACTGCAGACAATGGATCCCAAATTTTTCACTATTGGCAAAACCATTGTTAGCTCTCACGTGCAAGGATGTTCCGACTCCTTTGCCATGGACTGAAGAGTGTCAAAAAGGTTTTTCTGAATTACGTGATGCGTTGTGTTCGGCTCCTGTGTTAGGTACTCCTGATTACAGTAAGCCGTTTACACTGTACGTTCACGAGAGGGATGGTTGTGCGTTGAGTGTTCTGGCGCAACAATTTGGTGACAAACAGCGCCCATGCGCATATTTTTCTTCGACCTTAGACCCAGTAGCTAGAACTTTGCCGAGTTGTTTAAGAGCAACAGCGGCAGCTGCGGCGTCCATTCGACAGTCCGCAGGTCTGGTCATGGATAATATGCTTACGGTGATGGTTCCGCATGCAGTTGACACTCTCTTGAACCGAACGAAAACTCAACATTTGACGAGCGCAAGGTTGTCTGGGTATGAGCTACGGATAAAACGGTGTAATGTGTTGAACCCAGCAACATTATTGCCGATCAATACGGATTTGAGTGATGTAGCACCACATGACTGTTATCTGAGAACCGAAGAGGAAACGAAAGGTCGTATTGACCTAAAAGATACTCCGTTGGTAGATCCCGATGGTACTTTGTATGTTGATGGTTCCTGTTTTAAGTTACCGAATGGTGATGTGACGACTGGGTATGCTGTAGTGACGTTGAGAACGGTTGTGGAATCTACGAGATTAAATCAGAACTCGGCTCAGGCAGCTGAGTTGGTCGCCTTGACGAGAGCGTGTGTGTTGTCCAGAGGAAAGCGGGTGAATGTGTTCACAGACAGCCAGTATGCTTTTGGTGTGGCACATAGTTTTGGGCGATTGTGGAAAGAAAGAGGATTCTTAACGTCGCATGGCACAAAGATTCAGCATGGACAGCTTGTGAATGACCTTTTAGATGCACTCACATTGCCTAAACAGGTGGCCATAATTAAATGTAGTGCGCATCGAAAAGTGACAGATGATGTTGGTCGTGGTAATGCGTTTGCAGATGAGACTGCTAAGGAGACAGCGAAAGATCTGACAAACCGAATGTATGTTACAAGGTCAGTGAGATGGCCTGCGGAAACTAGTATGTGTGAGGACACAGTGGAGAGTGTGAAGGAAATACAGAATGAGGCCACTGAAATGGAAAAGACTAAGTGGAAAGAAAGCACGGGAAAATTAGATGAGGATGGATGTTGGGTTGATTTGTCAGAGAAACAGAGATGGATGTTACCGGATGCATATGTGCTTGCTGTTGTTACAATGGCCCATGGCACAGCACATATTAACTCGAAGGGCATATTCAAGTTGTTGTCTCCTGTATGGAAGAATGATGGGATTACTAAGTGTGCAGAGAGAGTGGTTAAGAATTGCATGGTATGTTTGATGCATAATCCCGGTAAGGGCACCCACACTCCACCTGGTCATTTTGCCCCTCCTACATGTCCTTTCGAAGTTATCCAATTAGACTTCATCCACATGGAGAGATGCAATAATTTAAAGTATGTGCTGGTTGTGGTTTGGGCGTTCTCCAGATGGATTGAGGCTTACCCTCTTAAGGATAATACTGCCCTATCCACAGCTAAAATTCTGCTCAAAGAGTATTTCCCCAGGTACGGCATGCCTCGGATTGTATGGTCGGACAACGGAAGTGAGTTTGTGGGAAGCGTGATGAAGAATGTGTGTCGTGGTTTAGGAATATCCCAGAAATTTCATAGTGCTAATCATCCTCAGTCAGCGGATTTGGTGGAAGGATACAATGGCACCCTGAAACTAAAACTTGCTAAAATTCAGGCAACAACTGGTTTATCATGGCCTGACGCTTTGCCTCTAGCTCTCTTATCGACCAGGGCTACTGTACACTCTCGAGTAGGGCTTAGCCCATATGAGATTGTGTTCGGCCGTCCTGCGAACATTTGGGGGGTTCCGAGGCCTAGAGAATTGAACAGACTTGGATATCCAATGTTAATTGATTATCTATATGATCTGACTGCTAAATTGAGTTTGATTCATCAACAGGTCTTTGAGGCTCTGCCGTCACAAACAGAGGGTCCTGGTCATCGGCTCCAACCAGGGGACTGGGTCCTCACTAGAAATTTTGGACGAAAACGCCATCTTGAGCCGAGATTTGTGGGACCCTTCCAGGTGCTACTAACAACGAGGACGGCGGTTCGACTGGAGGGACGGAAACACTGGGTGCATGCCACCCACACCAAGAAGGTTCCGCTTCCTCTGCCGGCAGACACATGGATACGTAAAGGTTTTTCCTCGTCTGAAACTGATGTTCCCCAGCGCTTTGTCCCATTTAGCGAAGCTCAGACCATAGGGAACACTTCAGTTTTATCTGACACACCTGTTGATTCCTCTCAAACAATTTCCCTTCCTTCAACATTGGGGAATACAAGTACTGAACAATTGCCTGGGCAATCGAACACTCTTTCGCCATTCAATCCACTGTTTGAAGATCAGACTCGACCAGGAAGAAACCGATTCTTTCTTCGTACACGCAATAAAGATGAATAAATTGTTATCATTCTGATTTCAAAATATCCCCTCACATTCTGCCTTGACCATTGTGGACATTTTATTATGTATGTATTTCTTTTCCAGAACAGCCAGGAGACGTATATGAAATTGATTATTTAACTGATTAAAACCTGCCATCTGGGTTGGCCGTAGGGCTGCACGGGCACGTCCTTCTGTTTAGCAGTTATTGACATTAGGTCAATTTCTTTTGTCGATTACCGGGAACCCCTGGGAATTGATAATCGCTACCCAGAACGAAGTGCGTCAAGAACGTTGCGGACGGTTGTTAGAGGATGGAGTTCTCCAAGCTGACGAAGATAGAGGAAAAGACGGTGTAAAGATCTAAATTGTACAGCACATTTCGAACAAAGTGTTTTTTATTACAGGTTTTCACGTTGTTCCTAACTGTTTCTATGCTGCTGGTGGGTGGAGTATATTTTGGTTTTCTATCATTGCTGCCTTCTGCCTTCCCCACCTCTCCTTCTCATGATCTAAATTTCGTCTCTACTGTTTCTCCACATTCTTTTCACCTACTGCCTCAACATGAACAAGTCAGACGTGCGGAATTTAGAAACAATTCCTTTGTGCAACTTTTGCATCAGCATCAGTTGGTGGTAAATACTACAAACTGTTGGGTGTGTGGGCTAATGCCACATACAATGGACAGGGGTATCCCATACTTGGTCCTTCCGTACAGCCCCCAAGGGTCAGTTCGGGCATTCCAAACCATGTTCCGTAGTACACTAGATTCCTACCCCCATCGAGAGCCACGCTCAGCAAACTTTGGTCCTGGCCCGTATCACAAGTCTCTAATGATAGCTATTGCCGATCTAAATAGAGATATCTTCGATACGTCACTTATCCCAGAAGAGGAGGTGCAAACCTATAAGTACCTTAGTGAGGCTGAGTATAGTATATCAGTGGGTGATAGGCAGCTTAAAAGCTCATCTCCAATCTGGATTGTACCTCACCTAGGACACTTTTGTCTGCAAGGTCGTGGCCGAAATCCAAGAGCCCAGCTTGGGAAGAGTGCTTGTGTGGATACATACGTTCTACCGATGCTCTCTTCCCCTGTCTTTCTGACTGCCAAGGGTACCTATTTTGTATGTTATGACCGAGCATATACGTGGTTACCACATGACTTCTCAGGTACCTGCTATATTGCAAATCTCTTGCCCCCGACTTTCACTGTTGCTGCCGACTATCACAAAACCAGAGTTGTGAGAGGTGTCATTAGTAAAGAGGATACTTCCGGTCAAGAAGCAGGAGACTTCTTCAAGGGTTTTCCACCGTTTTGGGGCCCCATAGTCAATAGCAGAAATCTGAGACAGTTAACTCGTGTAGTAGAGTCAACTGCTAACATAACTGCAAGTGCCCTTGGTAACCTGACAGCAGAGCTTCAAGCGGATAGGCTTATGACGTTACAGAACCGTATGGTTCTAGACGTTGTACTAGCAGATAGAGGTGGTGTGTGTAAGGTCATCCATTCGAGCTGCTGCATTTTTATACCTGATAACGCTCCAACTGTCTATCAAGCCATCTCAAAGTTGCATAAAATCTCGGAGTCCATACACGAGGACGAAGGAGATTGGACGCTTCTAGGATGGTTTTGGGGTCTAATGTCGACTTGGGGTTGGAAGATTCTGATGATTATAGGGGTTGTCGTGACATTTGTGTTCACGTGTTGTCTTTGTGTACAGTGTGGTCCTGCCTTATGTGGCCTTTGTGCTACAACGTGTATAAGAAGGCCACCTGTTTCCAAGGAGACATTGATGGATAGAGTTATGTTCCAACAACATCTGAATGATCTGATGAATATCGAGATCGACTCCGACTTCGACTAGTTCTTGCCTACATGAGGGCAAAAGGAGCGTCTGAGGTTCCGTAAAAATCGTTACGACGTTTTGGGCACCGCCGAATATGGACGAATGGGGTATCGATGAACCGTAAATGACGAGTTGTGTAAGTGTACGCGTTTTCGCCATACTACTCAGAAGAGTTCCTTACAATTACAGGTTTCTTCAAATGGACGCTCGGGTTCCATTTTAGATACGGCACCCATTTTGTTTCTTGCCCTCACGTAGTCAGCGAACAGGCAACTGTCCGCATCGTGACCCCTTTTGTTCCCAAGCTTCACGGAAGAAGCATATGCCTTTTCATGCGTCTTTTATGAGTAGGGGGAGGACACTGCTAAAGCAGTTGTCTCCGCTCGGAGGTGATCCTGCCGTGCCGGTCTATTGTTTCAGCCTCGCACGTGCTGGGATCAAGTCCTTTTAGGCTACGATTACGCATCCAATATTATCCTCACACTCCCTCTTTTGTGTTGTCTGACTTCCTCGCAGCTGTTCTTGTCTCTTTCTTTTGTTTATTTACAACTCAAGTGAATGTACCTAATGGTGGGAAGATGTGCTTTTACAGTTGGAACTGGTGATGTTAATGTAATTATGTTCCGGTGCTCTGAATACATGAAAGCGATCCTTTGAACTTTACTGTGGGAAATGAGTTGTAACCTTTTGCTTACATATTGTGCAATGACAAAATCCTGTATAAAAGAGAGCGACTCACATATGCAAAGGGAGCAGACTCTCAGAACCTACACTCTGTTGTACTTCTTGTGACTTTTGCCTCCCTGCAGTAATAAACCCTGATCTTTGACGCACAAGGAAGTGTCCCGTGTCTCTGTCTTTAGTGCGCCAGAACAGGTATCCCACGAAGGTTCTAGGTGTTGTCCCCTGGCACCGCTGGGCCTTAAATAGCCCAGTCCTTCACCACATGTAAATGCAATCCCTGTGCGGCCTAAACAGAGTTTTAAAATTTCGAAGATTTGGCTTACCAAGCGCCTGGGGAGCGGAGGCAGCTCCGTGGTCTCTGCGTCGGAAAGAGAACAAGACCGCCTGCTCAGCGTCTCTTTCCTCTGTGTACGTCGCTGTACTGTACTGTGTCACTTAATGCAAGCCTTCGCCCTAATATGCCAATGACGTCACGTCATCGTAGCGCGACACACCCACACATGGGAGGTGACACAGTACTGTGTTGCGACACACACTTTGGAAAGCTCTGCCCTAACAAATCGTCAAAAAAAGAATAAAGAAGCAGAATTAAGGTTACATCATCCCTCCTAAGCGGTCCTATTAGATTTCTATACCTTACAAAACATTCTCACCTCAGAACCCATCCTTCGCAGTCACAATTTTACAAAACCTTTTATTCCCAAAACAGAAGCTTTGGGAGTTGGCTTAGGTACGACACTGTCCCAAAAAGATGAAAGAGGAGAGGAAAAACCCGTCCTATATATGGCTGCAAGCTATTTCCCCAAGGAAATAACGATGCTACAGTGGAGAAAGAAGCCTTAGCTATTAAATGCACTTCAATACTACTTGGAAGGACAGCCTTAGCTATTAAATGCACTTTGATACTACTTGGAAGGACAGCCATAGCTATTAAATGGACTTCGACACTACTTGGAAGGACAGCCTTAGCTAATAAATGCACTTCGATACTACTTGGAAGGGCAGGAAATTGCCCTACATACATACCATGCTCCTCTTGAAAGGTTGGCTCATAACAAGGGTAGAAACCCTCGCATACTAAGATGGTTCCTGGCCCTTCAGCCTTTTCATTTTAAAACGCAACACCTAACAGAAGGGGGGAGAACAAGAGAAAGACGCCAGCATGGAGGAGAGAGAGGAGCGAGACCAGCAAAACAAAGAGACATCAGAAAAGAAGCCTCGAGTCAGCGCCACACTGGAGGAGAAGAATCGTCAGGACCGCAGCAAGGCAGAAGAGATACACTAAGTGTAGTTCGCAACCGAATGGTAGACATTGCCAGAGATACGCAGCAGCTCAGGAGAGCTCTGAGCAAGGTGGGGCGCATCATTGTGGGTAGGGGAGTACCTGCATGAAGGGGAAAGGAGAAAAACTGGAGGCCCATGCATGTGTCTTAGAAAGTGCCAGTATACAAGTAGGGGGAGGATAATATGAAATTCTCCCTTAAGTTGGGCACAGGAACTGAGAGATCCAAAGCTTCTATTTTTTTAAATTGTTATTTCCTTCCCTACCCTTTCCTTTTGCACTCATCTGTGATGTTCTTAATAACCTTGGGCACTCCCTCCGGTCCACCATGACACTCCTTCCAGAGAGAAAAGATACACCGAGTGTTTAGAATCCTTCATCGTGGGTGACATGGTGACGGGAGATAATAGTGATAGAATAGAGAAGCGTACACCTCGCATTGTCCCTATTTATTTTGGAGGAGACTGCCAGTGGCACCATCCCTCAAGAAACCTGTGGAGAGAAAAAGGAAAGCATTACCACGCCTGTCAAAACCAAGAAGCCGCAGCCCTTACTCCATACCCTTTGAAAGTGTGTTTATCTATATTATTGATTCATAAAACTGTAGCAATATCCTAACACCCAAATAAAAGGCGAAATTCACAGAAGAACCAAGTAATCAAAGCCATATTTCCCTCCCACAATGCCTTTGGGAAAATTTTTGGTTGACAACATTTTAAAAGAGAGGTAGTCAGTCAGGTCAACCAAAAATGTTTTTCTCCTAATGGACGAATAAGGCTACAAAACAGATACAAAATTAAACACAATGAAGGGGTAGAAGGGACTGCAAAGGACTTATGGTATTGGTTGGGAATGTTATCTCATTCCTGCCATGCTGTACTGTTGTGGAATCTGCTAGTGTAAGACAACAGTGGGGATCCATGAACACTGTCTCCGTCTGTGAGCAGTTGGCCTGGCATATGCTGTCCACTATTCTAGTGGACACTTTGCACCAGTCCAAACGACCCTTATTGATGGTAGGTTTAAAGACAACCTTTATAGAAAGCTATCCTAGTGGTAGCTGTGGAGAGCAGCCTTCAGGCTAAGTCTTGAAGGAATGTAAAGCAGCTGGTTTTACCAGTCCATAATCTCATGAATGACCAAATGAAAGGAGAACCACACCAGGTATATATATAAAATATATATGCATTTATTCTAAACACATCCCTCTCGTCTCTTTATTAGGCTAGAAGCAAAAGTACAATACAGTAACTTAATTAGCACACAGTAAATTAGCACGGTGTACTTTTTGCCCTAGGGGCCTCACAAACCATATACTAAGAAAGTGGTATAAGAACCACAAGTGACATAGAAACAAGGCCTAGGGCCTGTAGAACTACTGGGCAACCAGGAACCACCCAAGGTAGGGACGCAGGAGACCCACGGGGGACGCGTGCAGTGTCTAAACACAGCTGCGAATCACCATTGACTTCTATGGAGAAAGTTGTGGTTCGAATTTTAAAGATTAAGGACACTTAGGCGTGGACTAGGAACAAACCCCTTTAGTACTGGACAGTTCGAGAGTCAAGGCCCATGGGAGCACCAAAGTACTTGTTTTACCTCACCCAGGGAAGCCGGGTGCCTAGATGTCTTTTCGTGTCTGGTTTCGTCGTCATTTCCTATGGAGAGCAGCAAAGAAGTGCTGCAGGCGACCAGATTAAAAGTGTCCAGATGCATTCAAGGGTGGATCGCAGATCGGGAGAACCTGAAAGCAGAGGGGACAGAGTCTGGGTCACTTGCCAGTGACCAGGAGGCAACAAGAAGAAGTCAGCCGATGTCGGGTAATTTCAGGTTCAGGAGGTGAAACTTGACTCTTCAGCCACGAGGATCAGGAGGCGTTGAGGACAACCAGGAGCTGGATTCGAGCTGTCCCACATTGGATGTAGAGTGCTGCGGTGTAGATATTCAGATTGGACCCAACAAGCCTTGGCAACATCAACTCACGCAGAATGAAAAGATTGGCTTCGGAGCAGACCAGCAAGGTCTGAGTGACTCACCCTTTGTAGGCTGGGTCATTGACAGCGATGAGTCCAGGATGGACCCCAGATTGCGTGTGTGGTCGGTGGGAGTCGGTGCAGCTCCCAGTGTGGCCGGCCTTCAGTAGTCGTCCCAGGCAGACGGGGTGCAGCCGAGGATGAGGACCTCCGTCTTGTCCGAGTTCAGTTTCAGGTGCCTGTTCTTCATCCATTCGGCGACGGCCTTCATTCCTTCATGGAGGTCGGTTTTGGCGATGGTGGGGGCCTTGATGAGAGAGAGGATCAGCTGGGTGTCTTTTGGCATATGAGATGATGTTGAGGCCGTGCGATAGGGCCATGTGGGCGAACTGTGCCATGTAGACATTGAAGAGTGTTGGGTTGAGGGATTATCCTTGGGGTACGCTGCAGATGATCTTGGTGGCTTTAGATTGGAACGGAGGGAGGCGGACACTTTGGTTTCTGCCGGTGAGGAAGGAGGTGGTCCAGTCCTGGGCTTTGTCATGGATCCCTGCGTTGTGTAGGCGTGTGCGTAGGGTGTGATGGCAGACGGTGTTAAGGCAGCCGAAAGGTCCAGGAGGATGAGGGCTGTGGTTTCTCTGTTGTCCAGCAGTGTCCTGATGTCATCGGTGGCAGTGATGAGGGCAGTTTCGGTGCTGTGGTTGCTGCGGAATCTGGATTGGGATGGGTCCAGGATGTTATTTTCCTCGAGGAAGAGGGTCAGTTGCCTGTTGACAATCTTCTCAATGACTTTCGCCAGGAAATGTGCCGGAAGTTTTTGAGGTCCTTGGGGTCCGCCTTGGGTTTCTTGAGTAGGGCGTTGATCTCGGCATGCTTCCAGCTGTCTGGGAAGGTGGCAGTCTGGAAGGTGTTGTTGATGATCCTGCGGAGATGGGGTGTGATGGTGGAGCTTGCTTTGTTGAAGATGTGGTGCGGGCAAGGGTCTGATGGTGAGCCGGAGTTTTTAAAAAAAAATTTTTTATTAACTGTACAATTAATTAAAATCTTTACAGTAAAAGAAGAGAATACAAAAAACTGTGTATGTAAGCTTCTTCGCTTGATAAAAGATGCACTGGTGTGCCAATTAAAAAAGAAAAAGCGAGTTAAAAAAGAAAGCAGAGTAAAGAAAGGGGGTGCGGCACCCCTATCTAAGTCCCATGTAGATGGCCTTTGTCCAACCATGTGTGCCTTGGTGTTAGTCTTGACGACGGACGTTTCTTTTATGGGAGGGCAATGTCAATGCTACGACGTAGCAATGTTACTTCAGCTATCGTTTGCTGCTTTCGGGCATTGAATTCCCAGGTGTTAAGATGTTTTCGTTATTGGCTGACTTGAGAAGGACATCCAACTTCCCAGAAAAGGCCAGGTGACCATAGGAGATCTCATGGAGAAGCTTTGCTCGTAGAGCATTCAGAATTGGGCTGGCAGATGGACTGATCAGGTTCTGACTTAGTTGTTTTAGCAAGTGTGATACCTTATTGGCTTTGGAGGCCTGATGATTTAGATGTATATTGGCCTTGGCCCGTTCCGAGAACTAAACCCCCAGGTAGTTGTAAGAGGCCACCAAGTTTATTTGAGTATTTCCCAGCTGCCACTGTGCTTGCCTTTTCCGCTGATAGGACCCAATGATAATGACCTTTGTTTTCCCTTGCTTGACAGCCAAGCTGTTGGCGATGTTGAATCTATTTAAAGCAGTTAGTGTTCTTTGTAGGCCGATCTTCGTGTGGTCCATTATAGCCGTGTCATCGGCATACTGTAGGACTGGTATCTTCACACCTCCTAGTCTGGGGGCTACTAGGCTGGCTCCTTTTAGGGCCTCCCCCAGGTCTGCTGTGTATAAATTAAAAAGAATGGGGGCCAGCACACACCCTTGTTTTAGCCCATTTTCTGTGCCTATCTTGGGAGAAACCGTCCGAGCGCTTGTTTTAACCCGCACCCAGGTGGCCTCATATAGTGACTTAATTGCCTTTAGAAGATTCAGTGGTATCCCCCACTTATCCAGTTTCCACCATAGGTGTTTTCTGTCCACTTTGTCGAAGGCGGTGCTATAGTCCACAAAGCAGCAGAATAGTGGTGGGTGGTTCTTCGAGGTTGCCTGGGTTGAGAGATGTGCTAGCACCAGGACATTGTCCATTGTGGACGCCTGGGACCTAAAACCAGTCTGGTACATAGGAATTATGTTTTCTTTTTCAGCCCATTTTTCTAAATCATTAAGTATTAGGCGTTCGTATGCCTTGGCCTCCAAGTCAAGCAGGGCAATGAGCCTATAGTTCGATGGTTCTAGACGGTCTCCTTTTTTAAAAATTGGAACCAATATAGAGCCCCTCCAGGAGTCAGGGGTTGTGGCAGACAAGAAAGTATGGTTAAAGAGCAGAGTTAAAAGAGTCGCCCAGAAGTCAGGTGCCTTTTTGAAGACCGGTGCTGGGATGCCGTTGGGCCCTGGGGCGCCGTCGTTCCTCATGCGCTTAATAGTTTTAATAACCTGTTGGGTTTTTATCCAGGTTGGTGTAATGTCCTCAGCAGCGGCCTGGGAGCTGTTACCCCTCGCGTTCCTTCCTGGGCTCGGGAATGTAGCTTCTGGATTTGTACTGATCTGGAGGACTTCCTCAGCTGGCTCTGCCTTGTCTGTTGATGGATCTTCATTCGTGGGATCTATTGCATATAACTGTTTCACGTGTTGGATCCAATCTTTTTCGGGTACCCCGTTTTCTCTCGTTGGTCCTCGATTGCTCAGCTGGTTGATGAATCACCAAAGTTGTGCTGAGTTCTTTTGTTTGAGGAGGGAGAAAACTTTAAGCCATTTGCTTTCCATGGTGGCTTTTTTGTATTCCCATAGCTTCTTCCTCAAGGAGGCCCTCAGTGCAGGTGTCAATGCCCCCTCTGTTTGACTACCCCCTCTTTTCTTTGCTACGAGCGCCTTGCGTAGAAGTTTTTTTTGTTCTCGTATATCCTGAGGGCAGGAGTTTCCAGTGCTAGGTTGCGCATTTGTCATTATATTTTGTGAATTGGGGTTCCCGAGTTTACTTTGTAGATCCTCAATGATTTGCTCCCATGCTGTTATGGGTGGTTCCTCTCTGTGCAGACTTTCTTCCTGTGCCTGGCCCAGCCAAGTTTGGAGTTTCTCTTCTGTCTTGTTTGACCACTTGATCCTCCGCGTAACGCTATGTATCTCCTCACCACTTGACTCCCCAATGGATTTATAGAAGGCGGCAGTAGGTTTGTCCAGCTGGAATGTTGCTCTTAGTGGCCTATGATCACTTTCTTGCCGGTTTTCGATTTCAAAGTCAGTCATTCTGTCTGCCAACTCTCCAGTTATCATAATATAATCGATTCTTGACACGTTCCGGAAAGTGGGCCAGGGCTGCCAAGCAGGCGTGTGGGCGCTTTTCAGTGCGTGGGTTGAAGTCAGTTTATAGCTGAAGAAGAGGTCTTGCAGGTCTGCCCGATCCCCGAGGAAGAGTTTTCGATTTATCTAAGTCTTTTAGATTAAAGTCCCCAGCTAGAATGACCTGATGTGCTTTATATTTATTTAGTAGATCTTCTAGTTTTTGTGCCAGTGCCTCCAGCTGGTCTTTCATTAGGGTCTGTGCGGGATTGATATAGCAATTTAGTACCAGCAGGTTGAATGGATGACTGGTGTTGCTCAAACCTCTTATCTGTATAGCTTGTAGCCCGAGGGAGTTCACGTTGATGGTGGTGGCGGCGACGGGACACTCATGTTTTATAAAGACTGATAGACCGCCTGCTGGTCAACCGAAGATGTTTCTTTTTGTTGCTGGTACTTGAAGTTCGTAATACCCGGCCAGAGGAGTGGAGGTCAAGGCCCAAATTTCTTGCAGACAAATTATGTCTCCGCTTTCCAGAAACCACTTTAGATTTTCATTTTTACAGATTTTGCTAATCCCTGCTATGTTCCAGGAGATTACTGTTAGTGATGGCTTTACAGTGGATGCGGGCCTGGGTTCTCCTCTGGCGGGCTGTCTTTTATAGCAGTTCGGAATGCTGTAACCTCCTACTTGCGAAACCCTTTTGCTCATCGATGGAGGAGATTGTTCGTATGAATCGTTGGTTGTTTTGGCATAGAATTCTGATTCCTGTTGGAGCCCTTTAGCCCTGCTGGCTTCCATTTGTAGGTCCCAGGCTGGTTGTTCCGTGTAGGACCGATCGAGTGGCCTTTCTTCCGCTTTCTGGAGCCAAGACAAGTGGGTATTTCGGGGGCGCCACCATCTGAATTTCAATGGCCCATTCCGCAAGTAACATGGAATTTTTTTCGATGGCTTGTTGTGTCTCTTTGTTCTGTCTCTTTCCTCTCGGACCCCACACCTATCACCTGCGGAGTCCCCCAGGGCTCCTCCCTCAGCCCGACGCTCTTCAACGTCTACATGGCTCCACTTGCCCCCATCGTCAGAACCTACGGACTCAACATCGTGTCATATGCAGACGACACCCAGCTCATCCTCTCCCTATCCAACGAGCCCAACACCGCCAGACGCAACTTTCGAGAAGGCATGGAAGCCGTCGCCAAATGGATGAAAAACAGCTGCCTACAACTAAACACCAACAAAACAGAAGTACTCATCATGGGCCCAAACCCCGACGCCTGGAGTCACACCTGGTGGCCCACCGCCCTCGGAAACCCGCCAACCCCCACAGACCACGCACGCAACCTGGGAATCATCCTGGACTCCGAGCTCAAAATGGACCGCCAGATCAACTCTGTCTCATCTTCCTGCTTCCACACCCTCCCCCTCCTTCGTAAGACCTTCAAATGGATCCCCCTCGAACACCGAAAGACAGTCACTCACGCCCTGGTCACCAGCAGACTCGACTACGGCAACGCACTCTACGCCGGAATAAACAAAAACCTCATCCGCAAGCTACAGAACATCCAGAACGCCGCCGCAAGACTGGTCCTCAACCTGCCAAAACACTGCCACATCTCCCAGCACCTGCGCACACTCCACTGGCTCCCCGTCGAGGCGAGAATCACCTTTAAGATGCTCACCCACGCACACAAGGCCCTCCACGGCACCGGACCAGCATACCTGAACAGTCGACTCAAATTCCACACACCCCAAAGGACCCTACGATCAGCCCAGCTTTCCTACGCTGTGGTCCCCCGCACCAGAAAGACCAGATCGGGAGGCCGCTCCTTCTCCTTCCTCGCGGCCAAAGCATGGAACGCCCTTCCGCTCCACCTCAGACAGACAACATCGCTCCCCATCTTCGCAAGAAACCTCAAAACCTGGCTCTTCGACAGACCCCCTCCTTGATGGAATGGAACCTGCACCCCCCCAACCCCCCCACCCCTAGCGCCTTGAGACCCTTACGGGTGAGTAGTCGCGCTTTAACAAACTCCTGATTGATTGATTTGTTCTTCAGCCCCACCATGGTGGAGTAGCCATGTGTGTCCCCTTTCAGGCTCTGGAACTTCACCCATTCTAAGTCCCCAGTTTGTGTCTTATCTAGGGTGTCCAGATGTTTGAAGAGGCGTAGGAGGTTGCGCCGGTTCAGGATGTCATGGGTTCCCATACTGGGGAATCTCGGAGTCAGGATCACCTCGTAAACAGCTACTGTTGCGCCCGCAGTTTGAGCCCTGATTCCCTTTTTTGTCTCTGTTTCTACAGGGTTAGTGACTGTCCTGGGGCTTTCTTGGAGAATTGAGGGAGAACCTCCTGGCGCCCTCTTGTTCTGGCCGTTGTTCGACCTTGTGGCTTGCAGGGGCTGAGTGCTTGGTTGCAAGAGGTGAGGAGTAGCCCCTTGTAGCAAAGGTGTCTCCGGGGTTAGGTGTGTGAGCCGTCCTGGAGATGAAAGCCTTATTCCAGCAATTGGCTGGTGAGCCAAGGCGGTGATTTGCGTGATTTGCGTGACTGGTGGCTTTTCACCCTTCGCACTCGGGGTGCTTGCTAAAGACGATTGTTTGTATTGTGCTCCCTTTGGGGAGGGGGGTGGGGGCATTCTCTTGCCCCAATGTTTTTCTGTAAATATGGGGTATAGTTGGATCGCTTTTGTGTCCCCTTTTTGGGGCAGTTGCTTGAGCTTCAATAGCTGGGGTTGTCTAGCCTTTAGCTTAGTTTTTTTCTGTTGCTTTTTTAGCTTCTTTTTAGCTCTCCTTGAGAGAGGGATGTCCTGTGTGACCATTGTACCTGATGAATCTTCCTGGGGTACTATCCCGGTGTCTTCGCTGTTCCTATGGATTTTGCTTTGTGAGGTTGTGGATGCTAAAGGGCTGCTGTTTGTCTTGGTGGTCGTATGCGATGCGCTTTTGCCTTTTTCGGCTATGTCCTTCTTCCCCGATGGATTCCAAGGTGACTGTATATCCTTTGTGGTATGACCGTTTAGCTTCGCCTGGTGTTCTTTATTATTCGTCGTCAATGTCACCGTTCTCCCTTTTGCTATTTCCACTATATTGGTTAATACCTCAGGCAGGGAGGCCCACTTCTCGATAAGGTTTGAGCATCCGCAGGAGCTAAACCCCAGTTAGAAAACTCATGCTGGGAGATCCTGTTATCCATAGACTCCACCTTGGAGCTTATGTCTTCTAGGCGCCCGGCTTTTGCCTGTAAGGGGTCTATTTGTAGTTCCATCTTGGTTGCCTGCCAAACAAGAGCTTTGTTGGTGGCAATGCTTGTTTCCAACTGAGATGGGTTCTCTGTGGTCATATCTGTCCTGCTGTTACAGGCAAGGTGGTCAATTTTCGTTCTGTAGGCCCCTGGGGATTCAGATGGCCAGAGTGAGATTGGAGTTAGGTCGAGGGTTCTTTCGATCTTTTGTTCCAGGTTGTAGAGGAAGGATCCTGTGATCTCCCCCGTAGCTGGCAGCCCTGAGGTTCCGATTGAGGGTCCGTTAAATTGTTGGGAGTTGCTTGTGCCTGGGGTCTGAAAAGTTAGGACAAGGGCTTTGGGGTGGTGAATTTGTACTGTTGTCATTATGGTGGAGCCGCTTTTGGGGGGAGCTGTATCGTTATTCTTATTGATCTTGCTAATTGTGCTGTCCCGCGTCTCGTCTGAGGACAGGAGGGGAGTCCCGAATTGTCCTGCTGATTGCTTGGGGGGGATTGTGCCTGGGCTTCACTGACCTTTTCCTGGTCAATTCCGGGTTCTTCACAGGGGGATGTCATAACCTTGGAGTAGCAAGTGGAATTGGGTGATTGTCTGCTGTGATCGATGGTACTACTATCTTGGTCCAGGCGTGGATTGCCTGGGTTGATATCTTGGGTTGGGCCGTGATTGCTATTCAGTGGATCGTGTTTCTTAAAGAAGTTTCTGATCGAGCCTCTTTGATCGAAGTCTTGCGGCTTTGCGTTTAGACTGTCGGTTAATGATTTGCTCCTCAACATCCTTGTTGCTGGCTTATTGGCTGGTGATTGAGTCATGGGGCTTTTTTCCGGAGAGATAGGCTGTCGGCCCTTCTTTTTGGCCCCCATATGCGGAGTGGCCTGCTGGAGTTTACCTTCACGCTGGTAGACGCTAGTGGGCAGGTGCTCTGAGGCTTTTGCCGTTGCTTTTCCGTTGCTATAGGCTTGCCCGTGATGGAGAGTCTGCTCTGACGGCAGATGAGCTTGGAGTTGGGCTGGCTGCTGCTTCTTTTGGTTGTTGAGGGCCGTCGATTCTGCTCATGTAGTTCGAGCCTGTCCCGTCCTTGCCAATTTGATTCGGGGCGATGGTAGTGCAGTGCCCGTGTCAGGAGCGGGAGGGGGGAGGGCACAGAGTGAAGCAGGGGCACAATACTGTTGGCATATGGCGTGAGGCCCAAGCTCCCCGCTGCCGCTCCCAGGCTTGTGCAGCAGGGCCTTGCGGTAATGGTAGCACAGCGGTAACACAGCGGTGTCTCAGATCAGCTCAGCTCAGGTCGGCAGAACTCAGCGCCACCCTGCGCGGTGAACCCCTGGCACCCCGGCTTCCAGAGCTTACCAGTCCGTTGTTGTGCCTATGCCTGCGCCTTATGCCCTCTCTGCGTCGCTCTCGGTTTCCTGGCTCCTGTGCCTGCTGGACCGCTGCTAAAGCTGAAGCTGAAGCGTCGCTCTCGATTTCCTGGCTCCTGTGCCTGCTGGACTGCTGCTAAAGCTGAAGCTGATGCAGGGCGGGCGGTGCCTCACAGGACGCGGGTCACCCTCTCCGCGTCTCGGATCACCTGCTCAGATCGCCTGCAGGGGCCCGGCGTGGTCAAGCCCGTTACGGCCAATCTCCCAAGAAAGTGTAACAGGTGGGGGAGAGCTCCGTGCACCCGCCTGCTCCCTCCGGCTCACTGGTTCTCTCCCTCTGGTTCGAATTCCGTGCAGCGGCAACAACAGCGCCACCTAGCGACAGCAACTCTGGCCTCTGCTCACTTCTCTGCTGGTCAGGGGTTTACTGTCCGTTATCTGCTGTCTTGCTGCTCCCCCCAGGTCAGGGTAAGCTCCTCTGCCGGGTGATCCTTCTGATGAACTCCGGACTCTGGGCTCTGGGCTCCTGAATGGCCTTAGTGGGTCCAGCGGCTCCTGCCTCTGGTGTAGCCCAGGTTGCTACTGTTCTCTCTGCCTGGTGCCTGGTGGCCCCCACCAGAATGCACGAGAATGCACCTCCCTCTTTTACCGGGATATTCCCGGAATGTGCCCTGCCCAAGTGTGCCGGTTGTTAGCTGCTCCGTGCTCCCCCTGCTCTGCCGAGGGCTCTGCCGAAGGTCCCACCTCCGCCGGGTCGTTCCCGCTTTTACCGCGGCCGCAAGAGAAACCGCGTAGAGAGAGATTCGGGAGCGGCTCAGAGCAGTTTTTGGTGTTCGTGGTCCCCCCCTGTTGCCTCCCGGCTCCCCGGCGCGAAGAAGTCCAAGGAAATCCACTGAAATCGGCTCCGGCGGGCTCCCTCGAGGGACTACTCGCACAACTGACTCACTCGGCTCACTGCTGACCTCTGGCGTTCAAAAACGACTAAATCCAATGAGAAAAGAAGCTCCGGAGTTGATTGTGTTCATGATTTTGATGGTGTCGTCGTCGTTGACATGAGTCCAGTGGAGCAGGGCGTTGGTGTGGCTAGGTGTCGGTGGCTGTCGGGGGGCCTGGTTGTTGAAGCTGTCATGGATGTCTGCGATCTTGCAGTGAAAGAAGGTGGCTAGGGAGTCGCAGAGGTCTTGCGATGGCAGGATGTCGTTGGAGTTGGAGCTGGGGTTGGAGAGTTCCTTCACGATGTTGAAGAGCTCTTTGTTGTTGTGTGCATTGTTGTCAATGCGTTCCTTGAAGAAATTCCTTTTGGCGGTTCGGATGAGTTCATGGTTTATGCGGATGGTGCTCTTGTGGGCTGCATTGCTGTCTGGTGTCTGTTCGTGCTACCACTTCATCTCGAGCCTTCGGCAGGTCTGAACCAGATGGCTTTTCTGTCGGTGCGTCTGTTTGAGGGTTACTTGATCGAGGCGAGAGTGTTGGCACAGTTGTCAATCCTTTGCCTGGGGTTGCGGGCAGCATTGTCAGTGTGGGCGGTGTCAGTTGGTGGGTTTTGGGCAAGGGTGGCGATTAGCTGGTCTTCGGTGACTTTGCTGCGGCGGGGGGTCCGTTTTGTGTGGTGGTGCATGGTGGGTTTCTCGAAGATGAAGTGGATGCATCGGTGGTCAGTCCAGTTGAGTTCGGTGGTGTGGCTGAAGGTGACGTGGTTGCTGGCGGAGAAGATGTGGTCGAGCGTGTGTCCGGCAGAGTGGGTGGGAGTCATGACAAGCTGTTTGAGTCTGAGGTTGGCGAGGTTGTTGAGCAGGGTGGTAGGGTTGCTGTCGTTGGTGTTCTCGAGGTGGAAGTTCAGAGCTCCGAGGAGGATGTAGTCCGTGGATGCAAGGGCGTGCATGCTGACAAAGTCAGGGATGGAGTCGCTGCACTGTGGCCAGGGTCCGGGGGGTCTGTAGATAAGGGTTCCTCTGAGGGAGGTGTCGGGGTCGATGTGGATCTGGAAGTGCAGGTGTTCAGCGGCGCTGAGAGTGTCGTTGGTGCTGGTCGAGATTCTGAGGGTGTTTCTGTGGATGATGGTGATTCCTCCTCCTGCTCCATTGGTACGTCCCTGCGGGTGATCTTGTAGCCGTCTGGGATGGCTATGGTGATGTTAGGTGCCGAGGAGGGGTTCATCTAGGTCTCCATCAGGAAGGCGACTTCCAGGGAGGATGAGTGGAGTAGGTCCCAGAGTTCGATGGCGTGCTTGCGGGTGGAGCGGGTGTTGAGTAGTATGCATTTGAGGTGGTTGATTCCTACCCTGGTGGGCGAGGTGGAGGCTTGGAGGTTGGTGAAGCTGCAGCTTCGGCAGGAGAAGGGTCCTTGGGTGTGCTTCGGGGTGGCCAGGAAGCAGGTGTCTGAACGGCCGGCATTGAGTGCATGGAGGGTGCTGGTGCCATAGTGGCGGCAGGCGTCGTAGCGATCGCGGGAGCCAGGGGATCTGGTGCTGGGCACGGTCCAGGCGCGGATAAGCGCAGACGGGCTTGCATTCAGCGCGCCTTCAGCGCGGCCGCCATAAGAAGGGGAGGTGGGAGTGAGGAGCAGCTGGGATGCGGGAGCAAGATGAATGGGCGAGTAGGGGGTGGGGCTGCAGCGGCGGGAAGGGGAGAGGAAGTCTGGAACGCTGGAGGGCTACAGAGCGAAAAACGGACCGAAGCACAGAATACAAAGAAAAGTAATACAACAGTGGGCACAGAATAATACAGCAGCAGAATACTAAAAGGTAATACAACAGTAGGTAACAGATACCGCAAAATGTAATACAACAACAAACAAATAATAGGCAAAAAGGAACAGATCGAGCACACAGACACTTACGGCTCACCACTGGGCCACCAGGGATGAAGCGCAGGCGGGAGCCTGCAGGTGGAGGAGGGTCGAGAACTCGCGGCAGCAGCGATATAAGGGAGCAGGGACACGGGCACAGACAGGTAGAACTGTGTGGCATGGGGTGTGACCTGCCTGGAGCAGGTTCAAGGGTCTGTCCTTTATCTCACTCTTGATTCATGGCTCTTTAATCCACCACCAGTCACTCTCTGCTCCTTTATTTCACTCTTGATTCCACCTCATGGCTCTTTAATCCATCCCAGCCACTCTCAGCTCCTTTATCTCACTCTTGATTCCACCTCCTGGCTCTTTAATCCACCCCTAGTCACACCTCATGGCTCTTTAATCCATCCCAGCCACTCTCAGCTCCTTTATCTCACTCTTGATTCCACCACGTGGTTCTTTAATCCACCCACAGACACTCGTGGCTCCTTTATCCCACTCTTGATTCTACCTCGGGTTCTTTAATCCACCCACAGACACTATTGGCTCCTTTATCTCACTCTTGATTCATGGCTCTTTAATCCACCAACAGTCACTCTCTGCTCCTTTATCTCACTCTTGATTCCACCTTGTGGCTCTTTAATCCACCACCAGCCACTCCTGGCTCTTTTATCTCACTCTTGGTTCCACCTCTTGGCTCTTTAATCCACCCCTAGTCACATCTCATGGGTCTTTAATCCATCCCCAGCCACTCTCAGCTCCTTTATCTCACTCTTGATTCCACCTCATGGCTCTTTAATCCACCCACAGACACTTGCGGCTTCTTTATCCCACTCTTGATTCAACCTCGTGGCTCTTTAATCGACCACCAGCCACTCCCGGCTCCTTTATCTCTCTTTTGATTCCAACTCGGGGATCTTTAATCCACCCCCAGCCACTCCTGGCTCCTTTATCTCACTTCCTGATTCCACCTCGTGGCTCTTTAATCCACCCCCAGCCACTCCCGACTCCTTTATCCCACTCTTGATTCCACCTCGTGGCTCTTTAATCCACAGCCAGACACTCTCAGCTCCGTTATCTCACACTTGATTCCACCTCGTGGCTCTTTAATCCACCCCCAGCCACTCCCGGCTCCTTTATCTTACTCTTGATTCCACCTTGTGGCTCTTTAATCCACCCCCAGACACTCCTGGCTCCGTTATCTCACTCTTGATTCCACCTCATGGATCTTTAATACACCCACAGACACTCTCGGCTCCTTTATTTCACTCTTGATTCCACCCTGTGGCTCTTTAATCCACCCCCAGACACTCTCAGCTCCGTTATCTCACTCTTGATTCCACCTCGTGACTCTTTAACACCTTCAATGTTAAGGCAATTCCCGCTGGGTGCTGGACTTATGTAAATCCCATTGTTCATGACAAGGTCAGCTCGTCATTAGCACAGCTCCAGTGAACTGCATGACGAGCTGACCTTGTCATGAGCATGGAAGGGGTTAATCCAGCACCGGACACTCCTGGCTCCTTTAACTCACTCTTGATTCCACCTTGTGGCTCTTTAATCCACCACCAGCCACTCCCGGCTCCTTTATCTCACTCTTGGTTCCACTTTATGGCTCTTTAATCCACCCCCAGACACTCTCGGCTCATTTATCTCACTCTTGATTCCACCTCATGGCTCTTTAATTTAGCACCAACACTCCTGGCTCCTTTATCTCACTCTTGATTCCACCTCATGACTCTTTAATCCATCTCAAGACACTTCCGACTCCTTTATCGTACTCTTGATTCCACCTCATGGCCCTTTAATCCACCCCCAGACACTCTCGACTCCTTTATCTCACTCTTGATTCCACCTCATGGCTCTTTAATCCACCCCAGACACTCTTGGCTCCTTTGTCTCACTCTTGATTCCACCTCATGGCTCTTTAATCCACCCCCGGGCACTCTCGGCTCATTTATCTCACTCTTGATTCCACCTCATGGCTCTTTAATCCACCCCAGACACTCTTGGCTCCTTTATCTCACTCTTGATTCCACCTCATGGCTCTTTAATCCACCCCAGACACTCTTGGCTCCTTTATCTCACTCTTGATTCCACCTCATGGCTCTTTAATCCACCCCAGACACTCTTGGCTCCTTTATCTCACTCTTGATTCCACCTCGTGGCTCTTTAATCCACCCCCAGACACTCCCGGCTCCTTTATCTCACTCTTGATTCCACCTCATGGCTCTTTAATCCACCCCAGACACTCTTGGCTCCTTTGTCTCACTCTTGATTCCACCTCATGGCTCTTTAATCCACCACCCGACACTCTTGGTTTCTTTATCTCACTCTTGTAGGTCCCTGCTTTCTCCCTCTGTCAGTTTTTTTCATCTTTCTCTTCTTCTTTTTCCCCCCTTGTGTATTTTTCACTCCCTTGTTATGTGTCAAAGTCTGATGTAGAAAAATAAGTGCCGGCCTCCAAAAGGAGAGTGCAGATGGGCCCCACTTGCGACCACCAGCTCAAATTAAGCTTTAATCAACATCTTACCTCTTGGTTGATAAATGAAAGAATTTACGGCAATCGGGCGGGGTGAGGGGAAGAAGAAAAACAGACAGGAATGAGAAGAATTAAAAGAAAGAAAACACAAAAAAGAGAATGCTGAGGAAGAGCATACACGCGAGTCACTCCATGACCGCATCTCCTCGACCCGTCGCTGTGGACTTCAGATACAGCGAATGTCTGCGTCTTAGCTGTTGCTTCTTGCTCAAACGCTATGGTGGTCTCATGATCCTACGGTGGTCTGGCTCATGGTGGTCTCATGATCCTACGGGTGGTCTGGCTCATGGTGATCTCATGATCCTACGGGTGGTCTGGCTCATGGTGGTCTCATGATCCTAGGGGTGGTCTGGCTCATGGTGATCTCATGATCCTACGGGTGGTCTGGCTCATGGTGGTCTCATGATCCTAGGGGTGGTCTGGCTCATGGTGGTCTCATGCTCCTACGGGTGGTCTGGCTCATGGTGGTCTCATGATCCTAGGGGTGGTCTGGCTCATGGTGGTCTCATGCTCCTACGGGTGGTCTGGCTCATGGTGATCTCATGATCCTACAGGTGGTCTGGCTCATGGTGGCCTCATGATCCTACGGGTGGTCTGGCTCATGGTGGTCTCATGATCCTAGGGGTGGTCTGGCTCATGGTGGTCTCATGCTCCTACGGGTGGTCTGGCTCATGGTGGTCTCATGCTCCTACGGGTAGTCTGGCTCATGGTGGTCTCATGCTCCTATGGGTGGTCTGGCTCATGGTGGCCTCATGATCCTACGGGTGGTCTGGCTCATGGTGATCTCATGATCCTACAGGTGGTCTGGCTCATGGTGGTCTCATGATCCTACGGGTGGTCTGGCTCATGGTGGTCTCATGATCCTACGGGTGGTCTGGCTCATGGTGGTCTCATGTTCCAACGGGTGGTCTGGCTCATGGTGGTCTCATGATCCTAGGGGTGGTCTGGCTCAGGGTGGTCTCATGATCCTACAGGTGGTCTGTCTCATGGTGGTCTCATGATCCTACGTGTAGTCTGGCTCATGGTGGTCTCATGCTCCTACGGGTGGTCTGGCTCATGGTGGTCTCATGATCCTACGTGTGGTCTGGCTCATGGTGGTCTCATGATCCTATGGGTGGTCTGGCTCATGGTGGTCTCATGCTCCTACGGGTGGTCTGGCTCATGGTGGTCTCATGATCCTACGGGTGGTCTGGATCATGGTGGTCTCATGATCCTACGGGTGGTCTGGCTCAGGGTGGTCTCATGATCCTAGGGGTGGTCTGGCTCATGGTGGTCTCATGATCCTATGGGTGGTCTGGCTCATGGTGGTCTCATGATCCATGGGGTGGTCTGGCTCATGGTGGTCTGATGATCCTATGGGTAGTCTGGCTCATGGTGGTCTCATGATCCTACGGGTGGTCTGGCTCTTGGTGGTCTCATGATCCTACGGGTGGTCTGGCTCATGGTGGTCTCATGATCCTACGGGTGGTCTGGCTCAGGGTGATCTCATGATCCTATGGGTGGTCGGGCTCATGGTGGTCTCATGATCCTACGGGTGGTCTGGATCATGGTGGTCTCATGATCCTACGGGTGGTCTGGCTCATGGTGATCTCATGATCCTACGGGTGGTCTGGCTCATGGTGGTCTCATGCTCCTACGGGTGGTCTGGCTCATGGTGGTCTCATGATCCTACGGGTGGTCTGGCTCATGGTGATCTCATGATCCTACGGGTGGTCTGGCTCATTGTGGTCTCATGCTCCTACGGGTGGTCTGGCTCATGGTGGTCTCATGATCCTGCGGGTGGTCTGGCTCATGGTGGTCTCATGATCCTACGGGTGGTCTGGCTTAGGGTGGTCTCATGATCCTATGGGTGGTCTGGCTCATGGTGGTCTCATGATCCTACGGGTGGTCTGGCTCATGGTGGTCTCATGATCCTACGGGTGGTCTGGCTCATGGTGGTCTCATGATCCTACGGGTGGTCTGGCTTAGGGTGGTCTCATGATCTTACGGGTGGTCTGGATCATGGTGGTCTCATGATCCTACGGGTGGTCTGGCTCAGGGTGGTCTCATGATCCTAGGGGTGGTCTGGCTCATGGTGGTCTCATGATCCTATGGGTGGTCTGGCTCATGGTGGTCTCATGATCCATGGGGTGGTCTGGCTCATGGTGGTCTGATGATCCTATGGGTAGTCTGGCTCATGGTGGTCTCATGATCCTACGGGTGGTCTGGCTCTTGGTGGTCTCATGATCCTACGGGTGGTCTGGCTCATGGTGGTCTCATGATCCTACGGGTGGTCTGGCTCATGGTGGTCTCATGATCCTAGGGGTGGTCTGGCTCATGGTGGTCTCAGGATCCTATGGGTGGTCTGGCTCATGGTGGTCATTGATCCTACGGGTGGTCTGGCTCAGGGTGGTGTCATGATCCTTCGGGGGGGTAATCTGGTCTGGCTCATGGTGGTCTCATGATCCTACGGGTGGCCTGGCTCAGGGTGGTCTCATGATCCTACGGGTGGTCTGGCTCATGGTGGTCTCATGATACTACGGGTGGTCTGGCTCATGGTGGTTTCATGATCCTATGGGTGGTCTGGCTCATGGTGATCTCATGATACTGTGGGTGGTCTGGCTCATGGTGGTCTCATGATCCTACGGGTGGTCTGGCTCAGGGTGGTCTCATGATCCTACGGGTGGTCTGGCTCAGGGTGGTCTCATGATCCTACGGGTGGTCTGGCTCATGGTGGTCTCATGATCCTATGGGTGGTCTGGCTCATGGTGGTCTCATGATCCTACGGGTGGTCTGGCTCATGGTGGTCTCATGATCCTAGGGATAGTCTGGCTCATGGTGGTCTCATGATCCTACGGGTGGCCTGGCTCATGGTGATCTCATGATCCTATGGGTAGTCTGGCTCATGGTGGCCTCATGATCCTACGGGTGGTCTGGCTCATGGTGGTCTCATGAACCTACGGGTGGTCTGGCTCATGGTGGTCTCATGATCCTATGGGTGGTCTGGCTCATGGTGGTCTCATGCTCCTACGGGTGGTCTGGCTCAGGGTGGTCTCATGATCCTACGTGTGGTCTGGCTCATGGTGGTCTCATGATCCTACGGGTGGTCTGGCTCATGGTGGTCTCATGATCCTAGGGATAGTCTGGCTCATGGTGGTCTCATGATCCTACAGGTGGTCTGGCTCATGGTGGTCTCATGATCCTACGGGTGGTCTGGCTCATGGTGGTCTCATGATCCTACAGGTGGTCTGGCTCATGGTGGCCTCATGATCCTATGGGTGGCCTGGCTCAGGGTGGTCTCATGATCCTACGGGTGGTCTGGCTCACGGTGGTCTCATGATCCTATGGGTGGTCTGGCTCATGGTGGTCTCATGATCCTATGGGTGGTCTGGCTCATGGTGGTCTCATGATCCTACAGATGGTCTGGCTCATGGTGGTCTCATGATCCTAGGGGTGGTCTGGCTCATGGTGGTCTCATGATCCTACGGGTGGTCTGGCTCAGGGTGGTCTCATGATCCTACGGGTGGTCTGGCTCATGGTGGTCTCATGATCCTACGGGTGGTCTGGCTCATGGTGGTCTCATGATCCTACGGGTGGTCTGGCTCATGGTGGTCTCATGATCCTACGGGTGGTCTGTCTGATGGTGGTCTCATGATCCTACGGGTGGTCTGGCTCATGGTGGTCTCATGATCCTACGGGTGGTCTGGCTGATGGTGGTCTCAGGATCCTATGGGTGGTCTGGCTCATGGTGATCTCATGTTCCTACGGGTGGTCTGGCTCATGGTGGTCTCATGATCCTACGGGTGGTCTGGCTCATGGTGGTCTCATGATCCTACGGGTGGTCTGGCTCATGGTGGTCTCATGATCCTATGGATTGTCTGGCTCATGGTGGTCTCATGATCCTACGGGTGGTCTGGCTCAGGGTGGTCTCATGATTCTATGGGTGGTCTGCTCATGGTGGTCTCATGATCCTACGGGTGGTCTGGCTCATGGTGGTCTCATGATCCTACGGGTGGTCTGGCTCATGGTGGCCTCATGATCCTACGGGTGGTCTGGCTCATGGTGGTCCATGATCCTACGGGTGGTCTGGCTCTTGGTGGTCTCATGATCCTACGGGTGGTCTGGCTCATGGTGGTCTCATGATCCTACGGGTGGTCTGGCTCATGGTGGTCTCATGATCCTATGGGTGGTCTGGTTCTTGGCGGTCTCATGATCCTACGGGTGGTCTGGCTCGTGGTGGTCTCATGCTCCTACGGGTGGTCTGGCTCTTGGCGGTCTCATGATCCTACGGGTGGTCTGGCTCATGGCGGTCTCATGCTCCTATGGGTGGTCTGGCTCATGGTGGTCTCATGCTCCTACGGGTGGTCTGGCTCATGGTGGTCTCATGATCCTACGGGTGGTCTGGCTCATGGTGGTCTCATGATCCTACAGGTGGTCTGGCTCATGGTGGTCTCATGATCCTACGGGTGGTCTGGCTCATGGTGGTCTCATGATCCTACGGGTGGTCTGGCTCATGGTGGCCTCATGATCCTACGGGTCGTCTAGCTCATGGTGGTCTCATGATACTACGGATGGTCTGGCTCATGGTGGTCTCATGATCCTACGGGTGGTCTGGCTCTTTCTTCCAAACATCTTGTGTTGGTGTAAATGTGGCCAAAGAGTGTGATCTCTTCTTTTTCTAGTTCACGCTTGACTGGATTCAGTCGATCCAACGCCGTCCTGCTGGCGGTCTCTCCTCCTCAGTTGGGAAGCCCAGAGACTCTGGGCCTCATTTATGAGGTTTTGGGTAGGGCAGCACCACAAGGAATCTTGCTGCACTGCTCTACGTCAGAACAAAAGGGCAGGAATGCGCCGTATGTATGTGATACAGCGCATTCCTGTCCTTGTCCCCAGCGAAGGCGCACAATGGCTGCCATGCACCAATGCAGGCAGCCTTTCACCATGGTGCAATGCAAGGGTGCCTGCCTTTTGTGAAGGAAGGGAGACCTTCCTGCACAAAGTAAATCACAAGAGGCGATTTCCTTTTTCTATATGTGCTGCAGAATGCAGCGCAAAGAGAAAAAGGAAACACTAGGAGAAATCCTCCTTGTTGCACCTCCCTAATGCCACCCCTGCGGATTCTGACGTATTCCCAAGTTCACAATTTCTTGTAAATCTGGGATTGTGTCAGGTTTCATGAGTGTTGTGTTGGAACACCCTCAGCAACACCCATGGAACGCCCGTTTCATGCAGTGTTCTACGTGAAAGGAGCATGTATTTATGTGGCTTTACGTGGCCTTATAAATATGCAGTGGCACATTGCGCCACAGGAACATCAAAAAAGTAAAGTTTTTGCGGCGCAAAAGTGCCAGTCTCTGGGTTCTACCTGAACCAGCATGGGACCTGGCTAGATGCCAACCATCTGGTCAGCTCTCAGCCTGAGTTGGCATCATCTTGCCAACCACGAGCAGCATCTCCTTTTGGATTCTGGCGCAGAACATGTTAGCCCTGTGGGACCCCCCAGGATGACAAATGTGCAACTTGCGATAACGCCCATTGTCCACAATTGCACAGCCTCAAGTTTACACTATGGGAACTGTTGGGGGACACATTTCAGTTGAGGTGGAGTTTTCCGCTTCACTACACCTTTCTTCCCATATCCTTAATTCCTCCAGTTCTCAGGAATATTCACCATGACTGGTCTGAAGCCATTCTTACCACCCATCACTGGTCTTAACGTTGGAGCAGAAACCTCCCTACAGATGAACATACACACAGAAAGGCTTATTCATTAGTACATCAGAAAGCGGCCTTGGAAAGGCAGACAGAAGATAATAATGAAATGCAGTATTCTGCTGAGGCAAGCAACGTGAACATTTTGCGACCTACTTCGGGCCTAGTTAAAGCAACCTAATAGGAACTGCAAAAGCTGCAAAAGCTAATAGAGTCACAAGTATACATAGGGGTCACTCATTACTCAGATAGCTCAGTGGGTTGTACAACATGAAATGCGAATTGTATCTATTTAGCCTCGCAATGCTAACCTAACATACTTATGATGTTATGTGACGGGAAGCATTACGCAAATGGGGATTTCAAGTCTAACAGATCCTCCTTTTAGCATAAGTGGCTAAAAAATTCTTTAATTGGCATCAGGTAGGATCTTCACAATACTAAGGGGGTGGTCGAGGTGAGGGAAGCAATAGGCACACACAGGATATAACACTCAGGATATAACAGAGGAATACAACACTCTTAAAAGCATCAATAATGATGCCTTCATCAATCAGCATCAGATCCTGAACTTCTTGCATCATCTCAGATGAAGCCTTTGCATCATGTCCTGGTATTTGCGGAGCAGGTATTATTTTCCTCATACAATAGGTACTGCATGCTGGATTGAAGATAATACAAAGGCAACGTGTGAAGATGACGCCTGCGATAACTATCAGGACAAGGAGTATCTTCCAACCCCATGATGTCAGCAGGTCCCAGAACCACCCTGATATGGACCATGAACCATTATCCTCATGTATTTCTGAAGCAATTCTGTATTTCTGAGTATACTGTAGGGGCAGAATCAGGAATGAAAACACAGCAACTATTGCCGATGACACGGCAAGCTCCGCCCCATCAGCTAGTATGACATCTAAAACCATCCTATTTTGAAGAGCAACAAGCTTCGTAGCCTGAAGCTCAAACGTGATATTACTCAATGTACTCGCAGTAGTGTTAATCACTCCCTCAACTACTCTGGTCAAGCGACGTATATTGCAGCTATTGAATATGAGACCCCAGAATGGTATAATGCCCTTCATTATGTGCGTAAATTGATGGAGAGAAGTATCTGTCTGATCGATCTCATCTGAATCAATCACTCTCTTAAATCTGTAGACATGGAGATCTCTTCACTGTAACTTGCTATGTTTGTGATAACTGGGCAGGGAAATATAGATGGGAGGCAAGAGGAAAGAGACATAGCAACGACCAGAACAGCCCCTAGGAAGCCAAGTATAAGCTCTGTCTCCACAGATGAAATATACATTTGGAGGTGTAAGCAAAGGCGGGCTACTACTTATAATCAACCTATAGGTGTTACTACAAATGCACTGCCCCACTGGTACATTCCCTGAACCTTCGACACAAAAACTGGCTGAGGCATTGATCACTGGTACGGGCATGGCTTGGTCTTCTGTAATGTTTAGTTCTTGGAAACATTTAAAATACTCAGTAACACTGAACCCCTTGAAGTCTAACATCTCACCTTGCAACCATTCTCGTTAGCTGTGAACAAATTCCTACAGGCTTCGGGATGCAGAGTATCCTCCTTACCATCCTTCCCAGGCGTATAACCCTGGTGTATCACTATATACTCCAGCACTGCTTCATAATCATCCTCTCCCATTTTCATAACATTGCCATAATAATGCATATACACCATGGAAAGCAACTGGAACTAGGCCTCGCAACTACCTAAATATGATAGGGGCAAAGAGACTAGCAAATCACCCAACAATTTGTGATATTAGTGGTACTGTGCTCCCGATGAAGCATTTGAATAAATGCATTATCAACATAGGTCTGTCAGTGTCTCTCCTTATGCCGTGCTAATGAAACAAACATATGCTCAGATGGGGATGGGGTAGTTCCCACTAAAATATGCATCGGACACACACATATAGTCCTGGCAGAGAAAGGTGGGAGGGAACTTGGCAGGACGCTCAGCCGCAAAGAGTGGGAGGGGAAATACTACCGGGCTCGACATTCTGCATACCATATGGGATTGACGGAGACCTTCACAAAAGTAGTGACATATTGGTACTATACTCCGGAGAGGCTACATGCACTGGATCGCCAACGAGAGAAGAACTGCTGGCGTGGCTGTGGCCAATTAGGCACTCTGGTGCACTTGTTGTGGGAATGCGTACATATCCAACCTTACTGGACTCAGGTGCTGGCGGAAGTGGATAAGCATTTTGAGACAGAAATTCCGCGCTTTCCAGTTTATGTGCTCTTGGGTCTTCCTAACCCCTTAACTTACCCGCTAAAATCCCGTAGAGGCAGACAGATAGCTATTGCTTTAGGCTCAGCGGTACAAATTATACTTACACATTGGTGCACTCCCAACATACCCTACTTCGCGGGTTGGCTTCATCGACTGTGGCATGTCCTTGGGATGGAGAAGTTGACCCTTACTATGGCGGGAGAGGGATCTACCTATGATGAGCTTTGGCACCCATTTCTGTCGCTCTTGGCGACAGAGTTTTGCGAAGTAACATGCCCACGATATCTTAGATTGCTACGTCTTACAGAACCACGGAAGAGGGATTGCTAAATGGGTCATCAGGGGGTTAGCATGGCATGGAGGAAGGGGAGGGGGTCGGCGAAAGATAAGGGGCACTGGACCAGGGGAGAGGGGAGTTTCTAGGGAAAGAGGGTTGTTTTGTTCCTTATTCTGCTTATTATAGTTTCCTTCCATATACATGCAACAAACTGATTCTGTCTGAAGCTGGGCTTGTGCCCTCAATTGACACTGTCCGGTTGTATTGCATAGATATTGCCTGGCACTAGCCAAATGTATATGGATATGCTTATGTGTCTAAAAATCAATAAAGACATTTGAACCATAAAATATGCAACGGATGCTGTTCCTCCAAATACCAAACCACCCGAACAGCGTTTTCATCACCATGAGGATAAACACTACCACCACTACCTTACTTCCTGTTGACCACCCGGACCACCCATTACCATTCTGTCTAGGTGGTGGAACCATCAGGGGCTGTTCTTCTCTCATAATTAGACGGCCAAAAGGGAGCATTTTCAATAAAACTTCAATAAAACTTCAAACAACCTATACGTACTATAAAGATAAAAAATGTTCACAGGCTAGATCCACTATTGCAAATACAGTATCAGAGGGAACAAAAGCAAAATCTTCTTTCCAGTGTCCATTTATTGACCCTGCACTGGTAGACTCCTATTGTTCATCAGGCGTAGGTGCTGTTGAGCAATGGCGTTGGAGCTACTCGTTGAGCTCGTATTCTGAACTCAAAAGTCTCTTCTTGCAGGATAGGGCACCCCTCCCTCCTTGGAGGATACCCTCAACGAATCATGTCCAGTTCACCAATGGCATTCGTTCTACTCTAACAGGCACCTTAGGCACAGCACCTGTGCCCTAAATTCAAGTCCTTCCCTATCTCCTAAACTGTTCAGCTGTTGTCCCATTCTTCTTCCGGGGCCGTAAGTTATACATGGTTACTGTGAGAAGTTGGCCTGATAGGTGATGTTTCCAATTCTGGAACCACCTGTTATCAGACCAAACAATCCCTTATGGTGTCTGGTTGTAAGTCAACCTTATTAGACAAGCTATCCTAGGGGTAGCATGGACTAAGCAGCCTAAAGGCTTAACTTAAGAGGTCGTGTTAAGCGAGCTGTTTTACCACATACAATCCTGTAATATCAAATGAAAGGACACCACACAAGTATATATTATAAAAATATATGTATTTATTATTAAAAACAATCCCCAGTATTCTTTATGAATAAAGGGGCACAAGCGTTAAATCAAAAGCACAGTTTAAACATACAAAGTTGCACAATTATGGATGAGGGCGGGTGGCCACTCAAACCATATACTAAACAAGTGGTATAAGAGATGCCACTCGAGCAGTGGTTAGGCCTAGGGCCTAGGGAATCGCTGGGAGCAGTCGGGACAAGCAATGCTGAAGTCGGGAACGGCCCACGGGATTCGGGAGCAGTGCGGAAAGCGCACGCATGCACCAATGTTAACCAATGGTGCGTAAAAGTTGTAAAGTTAGAGTTTAAGGACACTTCCGCTGAACCTAGAGGAACAAAACTTAAGACACAGACCCTAGAGATGTGTACCAGTGTGGGAACACCGGCGGAGCAAAGTTACCTCACCTACAGGAAGCGGGTGCACAGGGTCGAAGTTGAGTCGGGTTTTCGTCACGCAGGCTCTTGGTGCTTGAAGCTGAAAGGGCTGCAGGCGGGGTGAAAGTGAAGTGTCCGGTGGAGTCCAAGGGTGGACTCAAGTCGAAGAGTACCTGAAAGCAGAGGGGACAGAGTCTGGGTCACTCAGCAGTGACCAGGGTGGAACCAGGACGGAACCAGGCAATGTCGGGCGCAATCAGGTGGTCGTTGAGGAGCTTCTCTCCGCTGTCACGTGGGCTCTGGGGCATCTGCGACGTCCAGGAGCGGGTCACGATCTGTCCCACGAAGGCTCTCACCGTCGGTGCAGTCGGCTTCAAGTTTGGAGCAAACAACACTTGGCAAGAGCAATCCACGCGGAACCGGGAGATTGCTTCTCACTCGAACCAGGAGGGTCAGAGTGGGGGCTCCTTTTCAGGGGAGCTGGTGCAAGTCTGGGGTCACCAGAATCACAAGTCGTATTCATAGTTTCGTCGGCACAGGGACCACTAGCCAGCTGGCAAGTGACCGGGCCAACGCGTTGAGCCAAATGGAGCAGAATGGCCCCACGCAGCACTCGTCGAGTGTGGAGGGCTGAACTTCAGTGCAAGAGTGGCTCAGGGTGGGGGCTTCTCAAACCCCGGTGTACAGCTTCGAGGGTCACTCGTGGGCTGCACGGTCAGCGTCTCGTGGTCAATTCAAGATGGCGTGCCCCACGCTTCCGGTCGCCTCCACGGGTCTCAGCTCTGCAGGGACTGTGGATCGGGCTGTTGGAAGGCAGGCAAGCTTGATCTCGTCGATCTCTGTCGCTCGAGTTCCGGCGGGAACTGCAAAAAAGTAGACGTCGAGGGCTGGATGGTGCCTGTTTGCACAGGGTGGTCACTCCTTGACCACAAGGGAGATTCTTCGGGCTTCCACGTTGAGTAGGAGGTCCAAGGGTCCAGAGTTTCGTTTCTTATGTTTCGTCAGGAAATCTAAAGTGCATTGGCACTGCTCCCACTCTTATTCGAATCTGGGGGGCGTGATTACCTGCTAGGTCCCCCCCTATGGGTGGGACCCAGGAAGTGGGTGGATACACCCCCTTCCTTTGATCCAGGCCGCCCTGGCACGAGGGCTGGAGTGCCCCAGAACCGGTTTGGCCGGATTATGCAAGGGGCAGCCTTGTGCGCCCCAAGCAGTGTCTGGTTTCTTTCAGACCTCCCTGCTACAATCCACTATCTCCTGTCTGGAGGGTGGTAAAACCCCCCTGCGACAGGAAACCCTTTGTCCAGGCCCCATTTGGCTGAGTTTCGGTCAGCTGCAGGGGTCCAGACCCGTGTCTGTGGCAGAGGCATCCATTTTGTGGATCTAAGGCCCTTTTAGAAATTAACCGCATTTAAGTAAAGTAACATGTCTTACCCCTCTAGAGGGGTGGAATGCTATCCCCATCGCCAGAACTGGCGAGGGGATAGTATTCCAAATCGTATGACACCTTACACGACATGTTTTGATAAAGCCAAACCAGAGTTGCTATATAACCGCGAGGATTATAAGGCACTTAAGAGTATATGGTATGGCATTATCCTGAAACAGCTTAGGGAGTTGTTCCCGACAGCTGCAGACAGGCTCAGCTCATGCTAGAGCTCCATCTCACATTAAACCACGCACTCTGCCTCCAGGATTGATGAGGCCTTCCATAGGAGTGGCTCACAGGTTAATATGTGTCCAGATATAGGTTTAGATATAGGTAAACTATATCTAAGTAAGGGGTGATTACACCACCTTACCCCAGCTGAGTGATCAGCCAGTTGTGTCAATTTAAGAACCAGCCAGGGGTGGCAAAAGATATGCTGCAGCCCCTGGTAGGCCTTGGTGGCCCCTATGCCCTGGGCACCTATAGTGCATTATACAGGGGCTGACAAGGAGTCCATTTCCAATCGTGGTATGTACCTAGGGTACATGGAATCCATTTTACAGAGAGAGCAGATGGCCTGGGGCCCTGATTAGCAGGGAACCCGGTCAACTAAGTCAAAAAACCAGCTAAACACAGGCAAAAAAATCTGGGGTAACCATAGTCAGGTAGCCACCTTCCTACATAACCCCCCCCCCCAAACGAAAGGAGATAAGGCTATCCTTGGCCAGGTAAGCCTATATTGCCTGAGTGGCCATATAAGGAAGTACCTGCACTAGCATGGGTACCCCCTGTCTCATGGTCCACTAAGCAGTCCCTCACCCTTGGGGTATTAGAGGGTCTCCACCATAGGGAATCACTACCTTGGGTGTGTTTATGCAAAGTTAAAGGCTGGTTTGGATATGGAGTATTGAAGTGAGGCTCTACTAATTTAGGGCTTAGCTTCCTCCAATTATCTTACACCATGTGTGCCTTTCTTTCTTTAACTGAGTTGCACTGTGCTCTCAGGGCCAACCTCTGGCTACCTAAAGCTGGAGGCTGGGTCCCTCTGTTTGGCTTGCTGGAGGGACAGTTCAGGTTTGGGCCCTTTGGGTCCCAGGTTTGGCTGTGCCCAACAGAATCCATCTGTGGGAGGTCCCTAACTGTTTTTAAGGGGGCTCCCTCAGGAGTTTTTAAAGTTTTCACCTCACTAGGGCTACTAGTTTTGGTGCCCCTAATCTGTTGATGGGGGGCTTTATTTGACAGGGGGCCCTCTGGGTCTCACTGTCCTTCTTGTCCTCTGCAGCCCTGGGCTGAGTAAGGCAAGGTAGAGAGGGGCAGGTTACCTGCTCCAGACTGGGTCCCACCTGAGAAGGGTCCGCTGCCATCAGAGGCTCTGTTAGGCCAGGCCCAACAACCTCTGGGGCAGTTCCTTCATCAGGGGTAAGATCAGTTCCCTGAGGAGGCTGATCCTTTTCTAAAGTCTGGTGAGGGGGAGATTTCTCTCCTTCCTCCATGCTCTCAGTTTGTGTGGAGTTATCCATCATTTCAGGCTTCACAACACACATATCAGTTTGAGTTTGGGCTGTGGCCATCACAGCCCCACCAACCTTTTCAGGAGGAGACTCAGTTTGGGTTTCTGCTGTTATCATAACAGCTTTGCTATTCTGTTCAGGAAGAGCTTTGGCTAAAGATGGGGCAGAGAGTTTCTCAGCCCTACCAACCTTTTCAGGAAGGACATCTTGGATTGGGGCTGTAGCCATTACAGCCCCACTAACCTTTCCATTGGAATTTACCATTCTAGAATGGATTTCCTGTTCAACCTCAGCCCAGGCTGAGATTTCCAAATCATTACCAAGTAGGCAGTCTACAGGCAAGTTTGATGACACTGCCACTCTCTTTGGGCCAATGACACCTCCCCAGCTGAGACTTACTACTGCCATGGGATGATTGGTTTTGACGCCATCAATGTTTGTTACCTGGTATGTGGCACCTGGTAAAAGTTGCTTAGAGGGGACTATACAGTCAGCCACCATGGTGATGCTAGCCCCTGTGTCTCTAAAAGCTTCAACTTTCAAACCATTGATGATGGGTTCTTGTCTATATTTGCTCAAAGTATTTGGGCAATCAGAGAAGTTGGCAAACCCCCTGCCAGTCTCATAAACAAGACCATTTGGGGAGGGGGACCTGGATAGGCCAGGGTCCTCCTGGGCTCCAAAAGTAAACCCACCCAGATTCCTGGGTGTGCTCCCACTTCCTGGGGGATTACTGCTGACAGTAACAGGAGGTGTTAGAGCTGGCTTTGGAGGTATATTCTCTTTATTGTTATTCTTGGGACAACAGTTGTCTGTTTTGTAATGCCCCACCTGTTTACAGGCATAACAATAAGGCTTTTTCTCTGTTGAAGAAGTGTCTTGGGACCCACCCCCATTCTTGGAGTTTTGGGGCCCTGGGGAAGTCTTTTCTTTATTTTTATCCCCACCCTTATCTTGAGGCTTGGTAGACTCCTTCTTCTGGTTACTGTCCTGATTCTTAGGCCTACTCCTGGTTCTGACCCACTTGTCTGCCTTCTTTCCCAATTCTTGGGGAGAGGTCAGATCAGAGTCCACCAGGTGCTGGTGTAAGAGCTGGTTCTGACAATTACTTAGGATCTGCTCCCTCATAATCAAATTATACAATCCTGTAAAGTCATGTACTTTGCTGCCATGTAGCCAACCCTCCAGAGCCTTAGTTGCACAATCAACAAAATCAGTCCAGTCCTGAGTCTGTGTCTTCTGGGTGTCTCTGAACTTCAACCTGTACTGTTCAGTGGTTAAGCCAAACCCATCTATTAGGACACTCTTCAGGACTTTGTAATTGTTTGCATCCTCATGTCTGACAGTGAGGAGCTTATCTCTCCCTTTCTCTGAAAAGGAGTACCATAAGATTGCTGCCCACTGTTCCTCAGGAACCTGCTGTACCATGCAGGCTCTCTCAAGAGCAGTTATCCACTTGTGGATGTCATCCCCATCCTTGTAGGGGGGCACAATCTTTGTCAGGTTTCTACTATCATAGGACCTGGGTTTCTCTTTAGGAATATTGCTGCCACCAGTGGCATCTAAGCCACACAAGTTTTGCTCTCTTGCCAAGGCAAGTCTAGCTTGAGCCAAGGTAAGTTTAGCTTGAGCCAGGGCTACCTCCTCCCTCTCTATTTGGAGTTTGACAGCCCTCATTCTGGCCCTATGCTCAGTCTTCTGAGAGGCAGTCATACCTCTCTCAGATTCTCTTGAGGCAGTAGAAATATGAGAGTCCCCTGAGGGAGATCTCACTCTTCTGTTGCCTGGGAGAATGTTATAGGGTCTGGGGAGGTGCTGGCCCTCTCCATTCCCTAGTAGGTCTAAGTTGGCCTGGTTAAGCCTGGCAACTTGGACCTGGCTACCCCTCTGATCCTGGTCTTCTGTGTCCTCAACATCTGAGTCCTCATCCCCCTCTTCTCCTTCTTCTCCTTCTTCCTCCTGAGGGGTACCAGTTACAGGTGGGTTTACTCCATCTCCTGATTCTAGGGGAATTCCATTCGCCCTTTCTAAGTCATCCTGTTCTAGAATGGCTATCAGGATAGGACAGGTGGGACTTCTGCCCCTTTTTAACCCTCTTGATACGCACAAGGCAATCAAGTCCTTTCGGGTTAGTTTGTCATAGCTGGAAGTTGCCTGGGTAAGGTCAACTGTCACAGGAGTAGACCCTGAGGCTTTTCCTGTGTCAGACATGACTACTAGTGAGGTGTAAGTGGTGCACTTACCTACACTAAGTGTTTTCCTACTGTACCTTGCTAGTGAGTTGTAGTCAGGGTGTGCTAATCCCTTTTCTCTACAACTACTAAGTTCAGTAGAACTTAATATGCTAAGCTTTTGATTTATATGTACCTAGAGGTACTTGATGTGATCTTTCAATTTGATAAAAAGATTGCAATGGTAAAACAACAGCAAGCTCAAATCCGCACCGCTGCTCACCAATGTGAGAAGTTGGCCTGATAGGTGATGTTTCCAATTCTGGAACCACCTGTTATCAGACCAAACAATCCCTTATGGTGTCTGGTTGTAAGTCAACCTTATTAGACAAGCTATCCTAGGGGTAGCATGGACTAAGCAGCCTAAAGGCTTAACTTAAGAGGTCGTGTTAAGCAAGCTGTTTTACCACATACAATCCTGTAATATCAAATGAAAGGACACCACACAAGTATATATTATAAAAATATATGTATTTATTACTAAAAACAATCCCCAGTATTCTTTATGAATAAAGGGGCACAAGCGTTAAATCAAAAGCACAGTTTAAACATACAAAGTTGCACAATTATGGATGAGGGCGGGTGGCCACTCAAACCATATACTAAACAAGTGGTATAAGAGATGCCACTCGAGCAGTGGTTAGGCCTAGGGCCTAGGGAATCGCTGGGAGCAGTCGGGACAAGCAATGCTGAAGTCGGGAACGGCCCACGGGATTCGGGAGCAGTGCGGAAAGCGCACGCATGCACCAATGTTAACCAATGGTGCGTAAAAGTTGTAAAGTTAGAGTTTAAGGACACTTCTGCTGAACCTAGAGGAACAAAACTTAAGACACAGACCCTAGAGATGTGTACCAGTGTGGGAACAACGGCGGAGCAAAGTTACCTCACCCACAGGAAGCGGGTGCACAGGGTCGAAGTTGAGTCGGGTTTCGTCACGCAGGCTCTTGGTACTTGAAGCTGAAAGGGCTGCAGGCGGGGTGAAAGTGAAGTGTCCGGTGGAGTCCAAGGGTGGACTCAAGTCGAAGAGTACCTGAAAGCAGAGGGGACAGAGTCTGGGTCACTCAGCAGTGACCAGGGTGGAACCAGGACGGAACCAGGCAATGTCGGGCGCAATCAGGTGGTCGTCGAGGAGCTTCTCTCCGCTGTCACGTGGGCTCTGGGGAATCTGCGACGTCCAGGAGCGGGTCACGATCTGTCCCACGAAGGCTCTCACCGTCGGTGCAGTCGGCTTCAAGTTTGGAGCAAACAACACTTGGCAAGAGCAATCCACGCGGAACCGGGAGATTGCTTCTCACTCGAACCAGGAGGGTCAGAGTGGGGGCTCCTTTTCAGGGGAGCTGGTGCAAGTCTGGGGTCACCAGAATCACAAGTCGTATTCGTAGTTTCGTCGGCACAGGGACCACTAGCCAGCTGGCAAGTGACCGGGCCAACGCGTTGAGCCAAATGGAGCAGAAGGGCCCCACGCAGCACTCGTCGAGTGTGGAGGGCTGAACTTCGGTGCAAGAGTGGCTCAGGGTGGGGGCTTCTCAAACCCCGGTGTACAGCTTCGAGGGTCACTCGTGGGCTGCACGGTCAGCGTCTCGTGGTCAATTCAAGATGGCGTGCCCAACACTTCCGGTCGCCTCCACGGGTCTCAGCTCTGCAGGGACTGTGGATCGGGCTGTTGGAAGGCAGGCAAGCTTGATCTCGTCGATCTCTGTCGCTCGAGTTCCGGCGGGAACTGCAACAAAGTAGACGTCGAGGGCTGGATGGTGCCTGTTTGCACAGGGTGGTCACTCCTTGACCACAAGGGAGATTCTTCGGGCTTCCACGTTGAGTAGGAGGTCCAAGGGTCCAGAGTTTCGTTTCTTATGTTTCGTCAGGAAATCTAAAGTGCATTGGCACTGCTCCCACTCTTATTCGAATCTGGGGGGCGTGATTACCTGCTAGGTCCCCCCCTATGGGTGGGACCCAGGAAGTGGGTGGATACACCCCCTTCCTTTGATCCAGGCCGCCCTGGCACGAGGGCTGGAGTGCCCCAGAACCGGTTTGGCCGGATTATGCAAGGGGCAGCCTTGTGCGCCCCAAGCAGTGTCTGGTTTCTTTCAGACCTCCCTGCTACAATCCACTATCTCCTGTCTGGAGGGTGGTAAAACCCCCCTGCGACAGGAAACCCTTTGTCCAGGCCCCATTTGGCTGAGTTTCGGTCAGCTGCAGGGGTCCAGACCCGTGTCTGTGGCAGAGGCATCCATTTTGTGGATCTAAGGCCCTTTTAGAAATTAACCGCATTTAAGTAAAGTAACATGTCTTACCCCTCTAGGGGGGTGGAATGCTATCCCCGTCGCCAGAACTGGCGAGGGGATAGTATTCCAAATCATATGACACCTTACACGACATGTTTTGATAAAGCCAAACCAGAGTTGCTATATAACCGCGAGGATTATAAGGCACTTAAGAGTATATGGTATGGCATTATCCTGAAACAGCTTAGGGAGTTGTTCCCGACAGCTGCAGACAGGCTCAGCTCATGCTAGAGCTCCATCTCACATTAAACCACGCACTCTGCCTCCAGGATTGATGAGGCCTTCCATAGGAGTGGCTCACAGGTTAATATGTGTCCAGATATAGGTTTAGATATAGGTATACTATATCTAAGTAAGGGGTGATTACACCACCTTACCCCAGCTGAGTGATCAGCCAGTTGTGTCAATTTAAGAACCAGCCAGGGGTGGCAAAAGATATGCTGCAGCCCCTGGTAGGCCTTGGTGGCCCCTATGCCCTGGGCACCTATAGTGCATTATACAGGGGCTGACAAGGAGTCCATTTCCAATTGTGGTATGTACCTAGGGTACATGGAATCCATTTTACAGATAGAGCAGATGGCCTGGGGCCCTGATTAGCAGGGAACCAGGTCAACTAAGTCAAAAAAACAGCTAAACACAGGCAAAAAAATCTGGGGTAACCATAGTCAGGTAGCCACCTTCCTACAGTTACACTTGGCACTGTGTCATCAGCAAAGAGGGGTAGGAACTCAGGGTCAGGCAAAGATCTGGGCTCTAAAACAGGCACTTTGGGGGCAGAGTGATCTGAGGCAGCCCTTATCTCCTTAGGAACTGCTTTAAGCAGGACTGTGTCACTCTCCTCATCCATCTATGACCCCCTTAATAGAGCATTAGAGAAAGGAACAAATCGGGGCACCTGCCCATATTCTTGATCAGGAATGCCGTCGCTGACTCAGCGGTCATAAGAAGCGAGAGTGGCATTCTCTTTACGTGGCTTCCGTGCACCCAGTGCTTCCTTACTTACACATTAACTGAAGAGCGGGTGGCAAGCAAGGCGATCAGTGGCCTTTCCACCACGGTTCCAGACTGTTCTTCCTCTGAAAATTCTTGATCATTACATAATCGCTGGGCTGTATGCAGTGCCCGGGCCCATCTGGTACTGGTCGCAATGTGGCATGCACCTGTTGGTGAAGAGAACGGAGATCTTTAGACAACTCATATAAATAATATAGAAGCAAGGGATACTCTATCTCAGAAAAAAACGCTTGGGTCTTGGAATGCCCCAGATATTGGCAGGGTGCTCGAAAACCACTTCATAGGGCGACAATCCTACTCGGGAATGTACAGTTGCTCTAGTAGATAACAGGGCTAGGGGAAGCGCATCTGGACATCGCAATCTTGTACTTTCTTGATTCTTTGCCAGTTTTAGTTTGAGTACCATTGTACTTTTCAACAAGGCTTGCTGTCTGGGGGTGGTTCGCTGCATGAAACTTCTGTGTAATCTGTAAACCCTTGCACTCCAATTTAATCACTTTAGCATTAAAGTGACTTCCGTTATCACTCCGGATCACGCGGGGCAATCCGTAGCGCGGGAAGTACTCCTTTAAAGGGGCCTTCGCCACAGCTGTATTCTCTTTAGTAAGGTAGGCCTCGATCCATTTACTGATTGCGCAGACGACCACTAACACGTACTTCAAATTATTGACTCGTTCCATTTCAATATAATCCATTTGAAGGTCCTCAAATGGGAGGGAAGGTGGGGCAAAGTTACCAGTGGGCTTAGGAATGCCTTTTCATGAATTGTGCTACAAACAAATAATACAAGTCTTCACTAGGTGCTGAGCTACCTTGCGAATATTATCATTTTGCCATATAGGGTCTAACAATTTACATATTCCTTTACTGCTAATATGTGCTGGACCATGGGCCATTGTAACAACAGGAAGCGCATAGGCGTTAGGAAGTAACCATCGCTGCTTTCCTGACAAATCAATTCAACGCTCATTTTCGTCCAATCGGCCTGTCCTCTCCTCCCATACTGCCAATTTATCTAAAGAATTTCTCTGACATTGTCCAGTGTATCCTCAAACATGCCATTTTCCGGAACCAACCTAGCGGGACCATCCTAGACCAGTGTGAGGACAAAACCCATGCCGATAAATGAGCGACCTGAAGTGTAATACTGAGAAAAAGTAACCTGGAGGATTGCTGCAAATTAGAGTAAATGAATAAAAATGAATAAAGAAATACATAAGAACAGCTGTGTGACCTGGAAGCCAATTGTTTCTCAATAAAGCCCTAGTTTGTGATTACCTTACAGTGCTCACATTATCATCCGCGCTAGAAGAGATGGGAGCCTGGGTTGTCTGGTCACAGAAGCTCATTACATACAAAGGGGGTGACAGCCTGTTCACAACGCACAGCACAACTTGTTTACGTAAAGTGCTAGTACACAGAACAGTTTAAAGTCTTGTGTCTCTTTTTTCATTTTCTTTAATATATCCTGCACCTTGCTCTGTTCTTCTCTTTCTCTCATTTCAATTCATCATAAATTACTCAAATTCACGATTGCTTTATCAGCACGGCACAAGTCGGAGGGTAGCCACAGTTTGAAGGGGTCCCCCCACTATTATCTAGAAACGGGACTCAGTTGCACCTAGCTCCTTAGTCTGCAACTGGTAATTGTTACTTTGTGCCCCAGCACTGCAGACACAGGCCTCTGAGTGTTTGTTTGTGTGAGTGGCACAAGAGAGGAACAGAGAACTTGACAAAATTAGTCCTTCTATTGCTTAATACATTGTAAATGTGAAACACTTTGGGGCTGGATAAAGAATAACATCAGGAAACAAACGCAAATTAAAAGTACATTTTATTTATTCGCTGAAAACTGTTTAAAAATGTAATTTCCAAGTTCCACATATCTGTTTAAAAATATTTACACTTTCAGTCATTTCCGAGTTCAGTAACAAACTAATAGTGGGCAAAACTCATGATGTATAAAAACTGAAACCAAAAACTTATTTTTACATTATTTTATGTTTCTTGTTTATTGTCTTTAAAACAGGCCGTCAACCTTTCACGTGAAAATTATTATAAGGGCTGACATCACTTCTTGTGATGTCACTACATTTATTTTTATTTTTATTTATTTTGTGTTTTCTATAGCACGAACATGACCCAGTGTAGGGTATCAGAGCGCTTTACAGTAGCGTTTCAGCAAAACGAGTACATTAGTGGATAAAACTAGAACATTAGAGGACAAAACCAGTCATTACTGTTTCACACTTCAATATAGCATATAAACATATATACAGTCAGTAGTTAAATGACGAAGGCACAGCTAAATAACAGGATAAACTTTGTACCAACATCGGATAGCGGAGCACTGAGTGCAAGTGAGCAGTTTATAGACAAGCAGTCGTCCAATCAGTCTTATGGGAGAAATTTGCTCATATAGAATGATTTTGCTTCCTTTTTGAAGGTTGCGATGGATGTGATTCTTCTGATGTTTGGTGGGAGTGCATTCCAAATTCTCGGTGCTGCTCCTGAGAATGCTCAGTCATAAGTCTATTTCTTGCGGAAGCGAGCCGGTTTCAGAAGTAAGTCTGTTTTGCTCCTGGAGGGTCGGTTAACTCCAGAAAGAGTGCGTTTCTGAGCCAGGTAACCTGGAGTTTTGTGATGGATTGCATTGTCACTGTGATTTGCATATGATAATGGGCTCCTTCACTATTTTCCTTACTTGTTCCCTGTTTATTGGCATGACATGGGTCTATAGGTATTAAAAATAAACATTAAACTCACAGGTGTTCAGCCCATTTCTCTGGTGATGTCACACATTGGCATGTATTCGGCTGCTTCTTCTATTTTTAGATGAGTACAAATAACGTACCGTTCCCCCTCCTTCTAATTCGTTCTTTTTCTCCCCCTTTCTTGGTCACTCTCGCTCTCTTTATCTCTCCCCTCTCTATCTCCCACACACTCCTGTTAGCTTTAGCTTCATGAATGTCACTGCCACTTCTGGCATTCATATGACAAATCCTTCAGAACATTTGAGGACAAGGGACAATCAAGTGTGGAAGATGAGTTGCTGGGAGTGCAACTGATTGTCTTGGCACATATATGCTTTTGATGTGGGATTTCGCTATTTCACCCCATTCTTCAAACAGAGTCTGCTGCTTACAATGACTCAATTCTGGTACAAAGTAGAGTTTGGCAAGTCACAAAATGAATAGGGAGAGCCAAGTCGGAGAGGAGACACGGGTCCCACTTAGTAATCAGGCGCGAGGCACGAGCTGATCCATCAACCGATAACAGTGTGTAAAAGATGCACCAAACGTTACTTAAAAACAAGTTATGTGCTCTTTTATATCTGAAAATAGGTTATTTCTTGAACACCTGTGCTTCGCTTTACTTCATTACATATACTGCAGTGCCATTTGTTAATAGTAATACATACATTTTACCAATGAAGCTTCCATCTCCAGAGCCCTGACAACATGTCCACTCTGGGTGTGTCGGGTTTATAGGTTTTATCACTAATCCGACAAATTAGCTGAAAATACCGCTGTTGGTCCCAGTATTGTTCAGTGTTGCTTTTACAGGTAGTGTGGTCAGGTGCGATTGAATGTTTTTCTTTGTATCTCTTCTTCACCAAATAAAAATCAACAATGTTTCTTTTCTTTTCATCCACATTGTGCTTGTCTCCCACTGTGTATCCTGGTACATCATGTCACTTTGCTATGTGTACGGAAGTAAACAATCACTGGAAACAAACACTTTTATATTTCTGCAAATACTGTTATCTGTTTTTCTTCTTTACTGCTATTCAGGTCTTCTATCATTGGTATTTCAATGTCATACATAATTTGAATTTCATATTTTTCCGTAATTTATTCCTCTCACAATAACTGCACTGTTCTGCTCTTGTCTATGTCCTTAGACTTGTCAATATTATTTTTGATGTTCTTAAATTCTTTCCGGAATCGCTGCATCTCTAGGATTATTTCCATGTGAGTTAAACGAAGGAGTGTATTCACTGAGGGCTGTGTGGGATTGAAAATTGACAACAGCCCTTCTCACTTTCAGTGCCCTTCTATGCTTTCCCCCTGTGTGTTCGCTGATGACTTTGAAGGTGTGATAACCGACTAAAGCACTTTGCACATTCACTGCACTTGAATGGTTTTTCCCCTGTGTGTGTTCGCTGATGTCTTTGAAGGTGTGATAACAGACTAAAGCACTTTGCACATTCACTGCACTTGAATGGTTTTTCCCCCGTGTGTGTTCGCTGATGTCTTTGAAGGTGTGATAACTGACTAAAGCACTTTGCACATTCACTGCACTTGAATGGTTTTTCCCCCGTGTGTATTCGCTGATGACTTTTTAGCTTTGATAATCGACTAAAGCTCTTCCCACATTCATTGCACTTGAATGGTTTTTCCCCTGTGTGTGTTCGCTGATGATGCCTTAATGCTGAAGAGCTGCAAAGTCTACTGTCACATTCACTGCACTTGAATGGTTTTTCCCCCGTGTGTGTTCGATTATGACTTTTTAGGTCTGATAACTGGCTAAAGCACTTTGCACATTCACTGCACTTGAATGGTTTTTCCCCTGTGTGTGTTCGCTGATGTGTTTGAAGTTGTGATAACCGACTAAAGCACTTTGCACATTCACTGCACTTGAATGGTTTTTCTCCTGTGTGAGTTCGCTGATGAACCCTTAATGATGAAGAGTCGCAAAAACTACTGTCACATTCACTACAATGATACGGTTTTTCCCCCGTGTGTGTTCGCTGATGTCCTTGAAGGTGTGATAATTGACTAAAGCTCTTCACACATTCACTGCACTTGAATGGCTTTTCTCCCGTGTGTGTTCGCTGATGCATTTGAAGGCTTGATAACTGGCTAAAGCACTTTGCACATTCACTGCACTTGAATGGTTTTTCCCCTGTGTGTGTTCGCTGATGTGTTTGAAGTTGGGATAACCGACTAAAGCACCTTGCACATTCACTGCACTTGAATGGTTTTTCTCCTGTGTGAGTTCGCTGATGAACCCTTAATGATGAAGAGTCGCAAAAACTACTGTCACATTCACTACAATGATAGGGTTTTTCCCCCGTGTGTGTTCGCTGATGTCTTTGAAGGCGTGATAACCGACTAAAGCTCTTCACACATTCACTGCATTTAAAAGGCTTTTCCCCTGTGTGTGTTTGCTGATGACTTTGAAGGTATGATAACTGCCTAAAGCACTTTTCACATTCATTGCACTTGAATGGCTTTTCTCCTGTGTGTGTTCGCTGATGTTTTCGAAGGCTTGATAACTCACTAAAGCACTTTGCACATTCACTGCACTTGAATGGTTTTTCCCCTGTGTGTATTCGCTGATGTCTTTGTAGCTCTAATAATCGACTAAAGCACTTTTCACATTCACTGCACTTGAATGGTTTTTGTCCTGTGTGGGTGTGCTGATGAAGCTTGAGTAGTGATGACAAACTAAAGCTCTTGCTGTATGTGTATGATTCTTCTTTCTTGGTTAGTGTCTCTGGGTCGGGTATATATTTGTCTACATCCCATGACTGCATTTCCTGATGGGCGAACATGGCTGATAAAGCACTTGTGTTTTTCTCACACATTTAATATGTGTGCGGTATTTTACATGTTTGATTTCTGTTTTAACAATAAAATGCAATAGCCACCAAATATTTGCCACACTCCTAATACGTAGAAGGTGTCTTTGTAGGCGATTGTGCCTTTAGATTGGATTATGGCTATGCACGCTTGTAGGTAAAGATGTATCTTCCTTCTGGACGGTGCAAATTGGGACAGTTTGTTGTATTATAGATAAACAAACTCCTCTTTCCTTTACCCGTCAATTGTCAGGCTCCGCTCTGTTGTGCTCTTCTCTAGTTACTGTGGTTTAGCCAGAAAGAGTTTACAATTCTCCTAGAGCACGGAATGATGGCTTGTCATCATTTTATAAAATAGAGCACTGTGGTAATCACATCATACCGATCCGATGATCAAAGCTGGTGTTGGACACTTGTTTATACAGGAGGCGGTTTGTTATTGTTGTTGCCTTAATTTTCCTAAGGTGATTTCTTCATCTTGTGGCGTGGAGGTGCACAGCTCAGACTCTTACAATCACTGAACTGCCCTTGATGCTTCATCCGGGATCTGTCAGTTTGTGTGCAGGTTGCCCTGTCGCCGACTGCGCTGATGATTCCCTGAATACTGTAGCTCATTATTTCTGCTATGATTGAAGATTTACAGCATTCGCTTCATTATTGATGGTCATTTCATACATTCAAGGCTTGTTTTCTGTTGGATGTAAAGATATTTAAAATTACTGAATTGAAACATAATGTAATGAGAATTCACAATGTTTAACTAGTTGTAAAAGACATTTTGGGGGAGATTTACCAAATCTCCACACAATACAGCGCAGCCCTCTCCCCGCAAGGCTACGCTGCGTGGCGCGACAGGAAGGGAACAGGAGAGCACCATATTTTCAAAGATATGGCTCTCTCCTTCCCTTTCACTTGCGTCTGCACTGATTACAGCGGCACTGCATCAAACACACACCTTAGCACCAGAGCGCTAGGGTGTGTGTGTGTGTGAGTCCAGCATCGGTTTTGTACAGGGAAGGCTTTTCCCACTTTGTATGCATGTTGCGCAGTGCAGCACGCATGCAAAGTCAGAAAAGGAAGGAGAAATTAATTCATTTCTCCTTCCTTGTGTCTAGTTTAAAAGGGTGCCGTTTTCTCACGCTTAACCCAATCTACTGATTTTGGTAAAATGGGTTTAGCATGAGAAATCTTGGGTGGTTGCACGGGAACGCCCAAGCACCCCCCTTGGCAGGTCCCAATGTGTGAAGTAATGCGAAGCAGTGCTATGCGCTGCTTCACATTACTTTTACATTATTTCCAATGCTAAACAAGAGTAGGGCTGGAAAGTAAATTAGGAAAAAAAGATTTTGCGCTGTTTTGTGCCACTTTTGTGATGCAAGTACGGCGCAAAATACTAGTAAATCTCCCTCTTCTTCTTTACCGCCTTTAAAAATTAGCAAGAAATATTTCATCATACACAGATATTTAACCAAAGGTTCTGTTGATCAGGTGATATCTTATTAATGTCTGAAAAGGAGGTGATTTACCAGTGTTCACAGAGTAACTGAGCAAAGTAAGGGCGCTCACGTAGCACCCAAGTGCTTGAGGTATAGCTTAAGATAGACGCATATGGTCAAGATTTCATTTAAACAACAATAGAGTTTAGAAAAAGAGATGGATCAGGCTGGGCTGCAGAATTTCCAGTAACTCTTCATGAAGTATACAACAAAAGTAACTCCATTTACACACTTCTTATTCTTTCCGATTCACTTAAGATCATCTCAAATGCCAACTCCTGTCTTTACTCGCTGTTCATAAGTCACCTTTGACACTTTCAACAGCTCCTTGGTTCAAGCATTTCTAGTTTCTTCTAACCTGGAAGATTGGAACATTATTGTGAGTTGAGGGGGGTTTCCTATCGCCATAACATCTGTCCATCTCCCTGAAACTAGAGCAGCTTACAGCACCCAGTTCTGGCCCTGAAAGACAACTTTAAAAAGCAAGTCTTTAGTTCTTCCTAAAGCAGATAAAGTTCTGTAAGATGCAGCTCCTTCCGGGGATTTTGTGTAAAACAGAACGAGGTGTTCACTGTAAGGCCCATCCTTTACATTATAAGCGCAGATAAGGCAAACAAACGTTGATTCATATAATTTAATATTCAACAATATCAGTCATTTAGTACTTATGGAGAATCTGTAGTGTAATTCCTATATTCCCAATAGGCTCTGCACATTGGAATAATATAAACAGCAGTGTAGACGTAGGACTGAGGTCGACTAGGTCTCTACTGACTATATTAGACTTAATTAGTTTTGCCAGCTAGCTCAGAGGTCACTAGAAACTTTCTCGAATAAACGAGGAGGAGTTTAACCTCCCTGGATAGACAAGAAGGGATTAGCTTCTGACAACCATATAACATGACAACTTTGCTCCCTCAGAATAAAGAGTGTATCTCTAGAGTTGTGTGAAAACCATAGACAACTATTTCACTCAGTCAATCGTGCGTACTTAGTTTCACCAGAGTGTAGAGAAATAGAGAGACGGGCGTTTTCAATAAAAGGTGTTATTTATTGAGCAGTCTTCTTTCTCATGAAAGAGAAATGAATTGCCACAATTGCAATACTTATCATAAAGTAAAGTGCGTACAGTAAAAGGAGTATTATGAAATAATACTGTAAAAGCATTAATATGGTTTCTTAGCCATATGATACTTTAAAATGGATAAAATATATACATACATAAAAACATTGACTAACGTTCTCAACTGGTGCTTCTAATCTACGCCTACCCCGGTGTACCTGACCTAAGCCTAATACGTGGGAAGGAGTGAGTAAGTAGCAGTTTAAGTTAAGTTGGGTTTTGCCAAGGATCTGAATCAAGAATTCTCTCAAGGGTTTAGTCAGCTCCGTACCTTAGTAATAGAATGTAGGAGGTCTTGTATCTCTCTCTCAGGACTCGATATCCCAACTACCCGCAAGGGTGGCTGGAAACACCGGATCTGGATTTTCTCGCCCGGAGAAAAAGACAGCGTCTTTCTCAGTGCGTCAAAAGGGAGGGACGGCTTCCTTTGGCTCCTTGCATCAGCTGGGCTTCCGGGCAAGTAGATGGGCGCTCTGCTCCAAACCACCGTGTGTTTGCTTAAGGCAACGTTGGTATATTTATACCTGAAAGGTGCCGGGTTTGACGTAAGGTTGGACATAAGACGTCACCAAGAACTAACAGTTCTTTCTGACTCTAGGAGTACTTGTGCAAATCAAAACAATAACAGGGGGATTTCCCGGGCTGCTGGAGGCTTGGTTTGTTTAAAGAACGCGTTGTACTTTCTAGGAGTCTAGAGGAGTAGCCATGCTGTATTTGGACTGCATGGGCTATTACTAAATATGGATATGATTCTCATGCCTCTATAAGGATACTATTTATTATAACCATATAAGGGCATAAATCGGGAATATCGAATTAGGGTCCTAGATAGAAACACAACAAATCCATCACAACCAATAATTTACCTGACATATCCCCGCAGCAGATGTGTGCATATTACTCTTTTTTCCCCCCTTTTCCACCAATACATGGCATCTGGCATGATGTTGTCCTATTTGGGCCCAGGATGCCACTTTGTGACTGGATGGGCATTTGGCAGAGCGGGAGGAGGTGTCAGTTATCCACAGGTGATGCGGCATTTCTACCTTTCCATATTTCTCCTCTTCTAGTTTATCTCATTTCCTGTCCTTCGGTCCCTCTACTGCCCTCTGGCTGCTCACTCACTCTGTGGGGTATATCAGAAGTCAAATAACGGCCTGACACTCACAAGGCCGTGGTTCTCAATTCTTCTACAACACTTATTGTGGCCTAGTTTAGAGTTTGTCCAACAGATTATTGCCTCAAAACTAGGGGTGGGCGAAGAATTCAGCTCTGCTGGCGGAGCTCGCAAATTTTTGCCCAGAGTGCGGAGTTCCAAAAAACTCCATGAAGTAATGCAGAACTGAGATTTTTTTCTCAAGCGGTTCGCCAACGGTAAGGTGAGGAGCGCTTGTGAGAAAATATAATGCACTAGACCTCCTCCTAGCGAGATTTCTCATTGCGGTAGGTCACGGCAGGTCGCAACCACTCGAGTGTAGAAATCTGCCATTCTTGTTGATGAAGCTGCCACTCGATTAGAATGTCGATTTGAGCGGCAGAAAGCAGCAGCGCCCTCTGGCGCAACGCGTAGTGCCGTTCGTGCTGCTTTTATAGTGTGGGACAAACTCCTGGCACTAAAAATCAGTGAGAGCAGTGCAACTTAACAAACTGCCACTAGCGGAAGTCTGCAGAGTGCGGCGGAGTTTCCCTGGCACTTCGTGGAGTTCCGCGGAGTAAAACTCTGCAAACAACGCCAAGGCATTATCAAAACATGACAGATATCCTGCCTGCCTTATTATAATTGCCACAGGATGTAATGCATTCTTAATTGGGCGGACAGGATACCTGTCAGATTTGTGATGGAATAAACCATCCGCTGAAATCTAAATCAGGCCTCTGGTGTTCATTGCGTCCAGTGTGGCTAGCTGGGCTTGACGGATCTTGTGGTTTGTGGGTCTCTCACTGCTTTGAGGTCACCGCCAGGCAGACCTTCCGTCAGCTGCGCCCTGTGCAGATCTTCATTCCATGCAGGGTCTTCTGTCAGCTGCTCCTCGTGCAGATCTTCCTTCCATGCAGGGTCTTCTGTCAGCTGCTCCTCGTGCAGATCTTCCTTCCAGGCAGCGTCTTCTGTCAGCTGCTCCTCGTGCAGATCTTCCTTCCAGGCAGGACGTCTGTCAGCTGCGCCTCGTGCAGATCTTCCTCCCAGGCAGGACTTCTGTCAGCTGCGCCTTGTGCAGATCTTCCTTCCAGGCAGGACTTCTGTCAGCTGCGCCTTGTGCAGATCCTCCTTCCAGGCAGGACGTCTGTCAGCTGTGCCTCGTGCAGATCTTCCTTCCAGGCAGGACTTCTGTCAGCTGCTCCTTGTGCAGATCTTCCTTCAAGGCAGGACTTCTGTCAGCTGTGCCTTGTGCAGATCTTCCTTCCAGGCTGGATATCTGTCAGCTGAGCCCTGTGCAGATCTTCCTTCCAGGTAGGGGCTTCTGTCAGCTGCGTCCTGTGCAGATCTTCCTTCCAGGCGGAACTTCTGTCAGCTGCGCCTTGTGTGGATCTGCCTTCCAGGCAGGGCTTATTTCCTCAAGGATCCGTTCAAAGGTTAGGAGAGGTAGAACTGGTCTAGGTCATCTTCTTTATTGCAGTTTTACTGGTCAAGCCACAGAGCTCGAGCTCTGAGATGAAGGAGAGTCAGGATTTTCTGAGCTCTGTGGAACATTAAGACAGTTCTACCGCATCCAGCACATACTACAAAACTCCAAGAGTCAACGCTACGAGTGCTGCTCCAAGGTTTAATTCAACCAATGTATCTGAACATCCCCTGGCAAATGCCAACTAGAGAATCAATCAGTCATTTGTTAAGCGCACTACATACCCGCGAGCGGGGCCATGTAAATGTTGAACAGTTTCGGGCTGAGGGAGGATCCTTGAGGTACACTGTAGATGATCTCGGAGGCTTCGGAATGGACCGGGGGGAGGCGGACGCTCTGGGTTCTGCTGGAGAGGAAGGAGGTGGTCCATTCCAGAGAATTGTCTCGGATCCCTGCGGCGTGGAGGTGTGCGCGTAGTGCACGGTGGCAGACGGTGTCGAAGGCGGTGGAGAGGTCTAGGAGGATGAGTGCTGCAGTCTTCCCCTTGTCTAGCAGAGTCCTGATGTCGTCGGTTGCGGCAATGAGGGCAGTCTCGGTGCTGTGGTTGCTGCGGAACCCTGACTGGGAAGGGTCCAGGATTCGGTTCTCTTCGAGGTATCGGGTTAGCTGTCTGTTAACAAATTTCTCAATGACCTTGGCCAGGAAGGGGAGCAGAGAGATGGGTCGGAGGTTCTTGAGGTCTCTTGGGTTTGCCTTGTTTTTTTTAGTAGGGCGGTGATCTCGGCGTGTTTCCAGCTCTCTGTTAAGGTCGCGGTCTCAAGGGAGAGATTGATGAAGTTGCGTAGGTGGGGTGCGATGGAGCTGCTTGCTTTGTTGAAGACGTGGGGCGGGAAAGGGTCTGACGGTGAGCCGGAGTGGATTGTGCTCATGGTCGTGATGGTGTCATGGACGCTCATGCTGGTCCAGGCTAGCAAGGGCATGTAGTTGATGGTGTGCGGAGGGTCTATTGTGTTGCTGTCTGTTGGGGCTGTCTGGGTGTTGAAGCTGTCGTGGGTGTCTGCTATCTTGCGGTGGAAGAAGGTGGCGATGGAGTCGCACAGGGCTTGCGACGGCGGGATGCATTGGTGTTGGAGCTGGGGTTGGAGAGTTCCTTCACGATGTTGAAGAGCTCCTTGCTGTCGTGTGCGTTGATGTTGAGGCGGTCTTTGAAGGAGGTCTTCTTAGCAGCCCTGATGAGGTGGTGGTGGTTGTGGACGGCGTCCTTGCGTGCTGCGTTGCTGTCTGGAGTTTGTTCACGTTGCCATTTCTTCTCTAGTTTGCGGCAGGCATGCTTGGAATCTAGGAGTTCTGGGGTGAACCAGCTGGCCCTCTTGCTGGTGTCTCTGTGGGGGGGTTTCTTCAGCGGGGTGAAGATGTTTGCGCAGTCCTCGATCCAGCATCTGAGGTTGTGGGCAGCGACGTCGGTGTTGGAGGGTTCGGTGGGTGGGCTAAGAGCAAGGTTTGCATGTAGTTGGTCTTCAGTGATTTTGCTCCAGCAGCGGTGGGGGATCTGTTGGGTGCGGTGGTGTGTGGTGGGTTTCTGGAAGGTGAAGTGGATGCAATGGTGGTCGGTCCAGAGAAGTTCGGTTGTGTGGCTGACGGAGACATGTGGGCTTGAGGAGAAGACAGGGTCAAGCCCGTGGCCGGCGGAGTGGGTGGGCGTTGTGATGAGTTGTCTCAGTCCGAGGTTGGCGAGGTTATCGATCAGGGTTGTGGAGTTGTTGTCGTTGTTGTTCTCAAGGTGAAAGTTCAGGTCTCCGAGGAGGATGTAGTCGGTGGAGGTCAGGGCGTGCGTGCTGATGAAGTCGGCGATGGAGTCGCTGAACTGGGGGCGGTGTCCAGGGAGCCGGTATACGAGGGTGTCTCTGAGGGTGGAGTAAGGGTCTGTGTGCATCTGGAAATGCATGTGTTCGGCGGTGCTGAGTGCGTCGTCAGTGCTAGTCGAGACCCTGATGCGGATTCCTCCTCCACCTCCATTGGTGCGGTCTCTGCGGGTGATCTTGTAGCCGTCTGGGATGGCTATGGGGATGTCGGGTGCGGAGGAGTTGTTCAACCAGGTCTCTGTCAGGAAGGCGAAGTCTGGGGAGGTTGTGTTGAGCAGGTCCCAGAGCTCGACGGCGTGTTTGCGTGCGGAGCGGGTGTTCAGTAGTATGCATCGGAGGTGGTTGAGGTCTTTCTTGGCGGGTGGTTTGTCGGCTCTGTGGCTGGTGTAGCTTCAGTTCCGGCAGGTGAAGGGAGCGTGTGTGCATTTCGGGGCGGCCTTGAAACAGTTGTGGGTCCGTCCGGGGTTGAGAGCGTGCAGAGTGCTGGCATCGTAGTGGTGGCGGGTTTGGGGGCCAGGGGTTCTTGCGCTGGGCACGGTCCAGGCGCGGGCAGGCGCAGACAGGCTTGCTTCGTGCCAGCAGCGCGTCCACGCAGCGGCCGGCATGTGTGCGGAGGTGGGAGTGAGGAGCAGCTCGGAGGCGGGAGCAGCGAATATGCAGTCAGGCGGCAGAGCCGCAGGGGACGCAGTTGCGGGGGTGGTGAGGGGCGACTAAGGAAACAGAAGGCAAAAGGGCACAACAATTGAGGGGGAAACAAATGGCACAGAGGGCAAAAAGGTCACAAAGGTCCCTCTCTCTCTCTCTCTCCCTCCCTCTGTCTCCCTCTCTCTCCCTCCCTCTGTCTCCCTCTCTCTCTCTCCCTCTCTCTGTCTGTCTTCATCTGTCTCCCTCCCTCTGTCTCTGTCTGTCTCCCTCCCTCCCTCTGTCACACTCCCTCTGTCTAACTCCCTCTCTCTGTCTCCCTCTGCCTGTCACCCTCTTTCAACCTCCCTCTGTCTATCACCCTCGGTCTCCCTTCCTGTCCCCTTCACTCAGACTCCTTCACTCAGTCTCCTTCCCTCTGTCTCCTTCCCTCTGTCTCCCTCCCTCTGTCTCCCTTCCCTCTGTCTCCCTTCCCTCTGTCTCCATCTCCCTCTCCCTTTCTCTCCCTCTGTTTCCCTCCCTCGGTCTCCCTCCCTGTCTCACTCTCCCTCGGTCTCACTCTCCCTCGGTCTCACTCTCCCTCTGTCTCACTCTCCCTGTCTCACTCTCCCTCTGTCTCACTCTCCCTCTGTCTCACTCTCCCTCTGTCTCACTCTCCCTCTGTCTCCCTCCCTCTGTCTCCCTCCCTCTGTCTCCCTCCTCCCTCTGTCTTAAAGTCCTTGCACATTAACTGTTCTACTCTTCTCTGCCACGATGCCCCAAGAGGTACCAAATATTTCCGTAGAGTGATTCCCCGAATATTCATGCCAGTACTTTCATATAATACATAAGTGCATTCTGGGGGTTGTAGTATCCGTTACTTCACTAAAGACAGTGGTTTAACCACTTGGCTGCTAAGGGGTGTGTGCGAGGTCCATTGACTTTCCATTGAAATCAATGGAAAGTCCATGACGAGTTACCCTTGTCATTAGCGCTGAAGGGGTTAAAAAATAAACTCCATACTTGATGGAGATGTGTGCCTTTGTCATGAGTTGTTTGGGATAGATGCACTGCTGTGATGTTGCTTAATAAATAGTCTTTATTTTGTTCAATTGGTGGTGCACAACAAGGAGGCGTCGAGTGTCCTGCGACGTCAAAACTATGATAACTAGATGTGAGACTAGAAGGATTCTAGTCCCATCCCTTGTATGGCACACACATTCACGAAGTTACTTTCATGGAAGAAAGGCTACTTCTATGCAATGTTCGTATTCATTTCTTTGAATTTATTTTGGTTTTCATTTTTTAAACGTATTCCATTAGTTTCTTAACTTTCAGAAAACTCAGGCTCGGGCTTGTTTATATTCCACATTTCCAATGCATTTCGAGCATTTGATATGCTCTTCATCAGGGAAATAGACACTAAAAATAATAATATATACAGGCTGTTATTAATAGTAATCGAATTAACTGTTTGCATCACGTTCAGCAATTAGGCAATAAAGCATATCAACGAAAATAGTCACACTACATAAACATATTTAACTGTTGTAAAAGAATTGATGCAGGGATACATTTCGTTCATATTGTTTACATGCATGGATGCACAATAATTCAAATCGCAATATAGGTTAAAGACACATTTGTTCTCTTACATGCCCTTCGTAGTGCGGTGTTTTTGGAATCTGCAATGAAACAGGAAAAACAAGGGAGGGTTCGTCAATGCCTGTGGGCAATGTGATGGTTCGTAAGGTTGGTGTGGACTTAAACGACAGGGAACACTGACCTGTTTCAAGACGGGTAGGTGAAAGCTATCCGGGGATCTGCTCTGCGAAACGCCGGCGGCGCAATGGTTTCCCGCGTTTCTGCCGTTCAATATCTTAGGTGTCACATGGTTTGGCCCGTGGATAGAGGTAGAAAGCAGACTATGCCAGTTGGGATTAGGTCTGACTTCCACATGGAAGTGTGCTTCACAAAGCCGGGTATTCTAAAGATTGACTAATGAAGCTGGGAATTAAATAGTTCCATAGTGGGCTTTGAAGGGGTATAAGGAAAATAAATGTAAAAAAGGAAATAGTGAATTTGGGAATATCGTAAAAGTTGGACGATGTGGGAATTGAACCGGGTGTGTGTGGCTTAGTGTGTTGCTGATGCTACTATGTTCACTGTTATGGACCTAGTGTTAAAACGATTACTTAAGGGTACATAGTGTCAAGTTGGGGATATGCACAATAACAACAAGGTCAATACAAAGAGCAAATTAATCATAAATAACATGCAAACTCAATCCTTTCATTAATCCCCATGGGATTTTGAGTAGACAGTCTGTGGATCCAGTAATTCTCACGTTGAAGGAGGAATTTATTATTGTCTCTCCCTTCTTGTTTTTGTATTGTCTCAAGTACTATGTATTTCATTTGAGAAACGTTGTGTTGCTTTTCAGTGAAATGGGCGGACAGTGCTGACTTCATATTCTTAAGTCTGATGTTAGACTTATGTTCTGTGAGGCGTGTCTTAATGCGGCGCTCAGTTTTGCCTACATACATTTTGCCGCAAGGGCACTTTATCCCATATATCAAATTATTGGTGTCGCATGTTGCATTCACTCTAAGCTTGATAGGATTACCTTGACTTGGATGGTTCACCGTATTACCCTTAATGATGTTATTGCAATGTCCGCAATTTAAGCAGGGCTTAGTACCTGCATACGTTGTATGTTCTGTGGGTTTACTTTGCAATATTTCTCCCAAGTTTTTCGCTCTCGTGTATGCGAATAAAGGTGGTTGACCAAAGGTGTTTCCAAAGTCCGGTTCAAGGTTGAGAATCGCCCAATGTTTCATTATGGTTCGTTTGAACTGTCTACTGCTGGTCGAATATTTTGAGACCACTACTATCCGTGTTTGTTCAGGTTTGCTTGTTGGTGTTAGCAGTTTCCATCTGTCTGACTCCTCTATTCTTTTTTTGGTTGCTTGTACCAGGGATGTCGGATAGCCTCTTTTTCTAAATTTATCAGACATTTCATCGAGTCTAGTTTTAAGGATGGTTTCATCTGACGCGATTCTCTTTACTCTTGCCATCTGGGAATATGGTAAGTTGTTAATCAGGTTTGGTTCGTGGAAGCTGGAGTGTAACAACATGTTATTCCTGTCTGTGGGTTTAACATACAGGTCTGTGATGAATCCGTTTGGTGTTGTTGTTATTTTAACATCCAAGAAATTAACTGTGGTATCCAAAATGTTCCATGTAAGTTGGATTCTTTGATCTATGGAATTGAATTTCGTGAGCGCCATGGTCAGTGTCTCTTCCGTGTCCGTCCATACGATGAAAAAATCATCTATGTAGCGTAGTATCATTCTCAAATGGTTGGTCCATCCAGGGTCCTTCAAGATATGTTGGGTTTCATACCAATGCATAAAGATATTGGCATACACAGGTGCCGCCGAATTGCCCATTGCCATCCCGGTGAGTTGTTGGTACCACTCATCATCAACTTTAAAATAACTGTGATAAAGCGTGAAATACATAAGTTCCATGAGGAACAGCTGGAAATCTTGGTCCAAAGTTGTGTTCAGTAGAGCTGATTCCATCGCTTCAATCCCCATATCATGGGGTATGCTGGTGTATAGGCTACAGACATCTGCAGTGCATAAGATCACTTTCTCTGTTTCATTGAATGTGATTTGTTGTAGTTTCAACAAGAATTGCGATGTGTCTTTAATGTACGTTGTCGTAGATTGTACTGATGATTGAAGATATTTATCAATCAGTTATCCAATTGGTTGATGTATACATTAAAGACACATCGCAATTCTTGTTGAAACTACAACAAATCACATTCAATGAAACAGAGAAAGTGATCTTATGCACTGCAGATGTCTGTAGCCTATACACCAGCATACCCCATGATATGGGGATTGAAGCGATGGAATCAGCTCTACTGAACACAACTTTGGACCAAGATTTCCAGCTGTTCCTCATGGAACTTATGTATTTCACGCTTTATCACAGTTATTTTAAAGTTGATGATGAGTGGTACCAACAACTCACCGGGATGGCAATGGGCAATTCGGCGGCACCTGTGTATGCCAATATCTTTATGCATTGGTATGAAACCCAACATATCTTGAAGGACCCTGGATGGACCAACCATTTGAGAATGATACTACGCTACATAGATGATTTTTTCATCGTATGGACGGACACGGAAGAGACACTGACCATGGCGCTCACGAAATTCAATTCCATAGATCAAAGAATCCAACTTACATGGAACATTTCGGATACCACAGTTAATTTCTTGGATGTTAAAATAACAACAACACCAAACGGATTCATCACAGACCTGTATGTTAAACCCACAGACAGGAATAACATGTTGTTACACTCCAGCTTCCACGAACCAAACCTGATTAACAACTTACCATATTCCCAGATGGCAAGAGTAAAGAGAATCGCGTCAGATGAAACCATCCTTAAAACTAGACTCGATGAAATGTCTGATAAATTTAGAAAAAGAGGCTATCCGACATCCCTGGTACAAGCAACCAAAAAAAGAATAGAGGAGTCAGACAGATGGAAACTGCTAACACCAACAAGCAAACCTGAACAAACACGGATAGTAGTGGTCTCAAAATATTCGACCAGCAGTAGACAGTTCAAACGAACCATAATGAAACATTGGGCGATTCTCAACCTTGAACCGGACTTTGGAAACACCTTTGGTCAACCACCTTTATTCGCATACACGAGAGCGAAAAACTTGGGAGAAATATTGCAAAGTAAACCCACAGAACATACAACGTATGCAGGTACTAAGCCCTGCTTAAATTGCGGACATTGCAATAACATCATTAAGGGTAATACGGTGAACCATCCAAGTCAAGGTAATCCTATCAAGCTTAGAGTGAATGCAACATGCGACACCAATAATTTGATATATGGGATAAAGTGCCCTTGCGGCAAAATGTATGTAGGCAAAACTGAGCGCCGCATTAAGACACGCCTCACAGAACATAAGTCTAACATCAGACTTAAGAATATGAAGTCAGCACTGTCCGCCCATTTCACTGAAAAGCAACACAACGTTTCTCAAATGAAATACATAGTACTTGAGACAATACAAAAACAAGAAGGGAGAGACAATAATAAATTCCTCCTTCAACGTGAGAATTACTGGATCCACAGACTGTCTACTCAAAATCCCATGGGGATTAATGAAAGGATTGAGTTTGCATGTTATTTATGATTAATTTGCTCTTTGTATTGACCTTGTTGTTATTGTGCATATCCCCAACTTGACACTATGTACCCTTAAGTAATCGTTTTAACACTAGGTCCATAACAGTGAACATAGTAGCATCAGCAACACACTAAGCCACACACACCCGGTTCAATTCCCACATCGTCCAACTTTTACGATATTCCCAAATTCACTATTTCCTTTTTTACATTTATTTTCCTTATACCCCTTCAAAGCCCACTATGGAACTATTTAATTCCCAGCTTCATTAGTCAATCTTTAGAATACCCGGCTTTGTGAAGCACACTTCCATGTGGAAGTCAGACCTAATCCCAACTGGCATAGTCTGCTTTCTACCTCTATCCACGGGCCAAACCATGTGACACCTAAGATATTGAACGGCAGAAACGCGGGAAACCATTGCGCCGCCGGCGTTTCGCAGAGCAGATCCCCGGATAGCTTTCACCTACCCGTCTTGAAACAGGTCAGTGTTCCCTGTCGTTTAAGTCCACACCAACCTTACGAACCATCACATTGCCCACAGGCATTGACGAACCCTCCCTTGTTTTTCCTGTTTCATTGCAGATTCCAAAAACACCGCACTACGAAGGGCATGTAAGAGAACAAATGTGTCTTTAACCTATATTGCGATTTGAATTATTGTGCATCCATGCATGTAAACAATATGAACGAAATGTATCCCTGCATCAATTCTTTTACAACAGTTAAATATGTTTATGTAGTGTGACTATTTTCGTTGATATGCTTTATTGCCTAATTGCTGAACGTGATGCAAACAGTTAATTCGATTACTATTAATAACAGCCTGTATATATTATTATTTTTAGTGTCTATTTCCCTGATGAAGAGCATATCAAATGCTCGAAATGCATTGGAAATGTGGAATATAAACAAGCCCGAGCCTGAGTTTTCTGAAAGTTAAGAAACTAATGGAATACGTTTAAAAAATGAAAACCAAAATAAATTCAAAGAAATGAATACGAACATTGCATAGAAGTAGCCTTTCTTCCATGAAAGTAACTTCGTGAATGTGTGTGCCATACAAGGGATGGGACTAGAATCCTTCTAGTCTCACATCTAGTTGCCTTTGTCATGAGCCATCTGGGGCTCAATATTAACTCTGGGTACTTTTCAAAAACTCGGATTATGAGCTCTTAAAATAAAATTATATGTCTGAAAATGAGTATCTTTGGGCGGTGAGAGCAGCGGCTGAGGCATTCCACACTCCTCCTACCCAGAGGACAAGCCAGGACAGGCTCCTCCTCCTACCCCAACACGACACAGACAGGCCTCACGCACCCGCTTGGACAGGCCTCACGCCTCAGCACCCCTGGAGAGGCCTCACCACAACTGCACCCTCAGCCCAGGACAGGCCTCAACTCCTTTGTACTCGCCTGGACAGGCCTCACCTCCTCTGTACCCCCTTGGACAGGACTCACCTCCTCTGCACCCCCTTGGGCAGGCCTCACCTCCTCTGCACCCCCTTGGGCAGGCCTCACCTCCTCTGCACCCCCTTGACAGGCCTCACCTTGTCCGCACCCCTCCTGGATAGGCTGCACTGCCACTGCACCCCCGGCCCAGGACAGGCCTCCACTCCTCTGCACCCCCTGAACAGGTCTCACCTCCTCAGCACAGTACAGGCCTCACCTCTTCTGCACCCCCTGGACAGGTGTCAGGGTGCAGGAAAAAGGAATCAAAGCTCTTCTTTGTCTCGCGGTATCTGCCTTTGAACCGGTATTGCAAAAATCACCCGCTTGCAAAAGGTCGCGCGTGATTATAGCGCGGAGCCAGGCATTCTCCCCTGTACTACCAACAGGGAGGACAGCGGTGCAAGTTGCCGGCCTAGTCCTGCGCTCCTGGACACAGGCGCGAGGTCTAGACTAGCTGTGAAGTGCGCCGGTTGATTTTAGAACCGAGGCACTTCACCAACTGATTTTCAGAGATTAGTCATGTTCTTTCTGTAGTCTAGTTAGATAGAAATAGTGCAGTTTTATGCTAGGCTTAGGCGCAGGTTAGAGCACTTCAGTGCGTCAGTTACTTCGTTCGGTAATTTAGAACTAGCGAGAAATACCAATTTAAAGTAAATAGGAAAAAAGAAATATAAAGAGAAGAATTAATACTTACCCATTGAATACTTCAGTTCCTGATTTCTTCGTTGCTTGGTTGACAGCGGAGGCTCCAGAAGGTTCCTAAGGGAGAAGTAAGAAGAATTCAGATAAGAAAGTAAGGCAGAGAGTGAATGAACGAATGAGTGAAAAAAAATAAATTAACTCACAGAGTTAAATGGTGCTAAAATGTTGTTTATAATGCAGGTTACCAAAGAATAAAGTACTTATATTAAAGAATAGAAGAGGAGCAAATGCCACAGGCACTCTGGGTAAGGACATATATATATATTTATTTATTTATTTAATGCGATTTTATATAGCGCGAACATTACCCGAAGGTGTCAGAGCGCTTTACATAAGAACCAGTAGCGATACATAAGGACTTGGAATTACATGAGTTACATAAAAGATACACACAGAAAAAAATTGCAAATGTACAAGATGTAGAGTCACACACGGAAGAGATAAACAAAGAAAAAACTGCAAACGTACAAGTTGCAAGTCACTCAAGGAAGAGATACAAATGGATAAACTCTAAGAGTCACATAGGAATGGTAGAGAGTACAAAGGTCTACTGCATATACTAGTGATTAGAGTTATCTCTATATACATGGGGAAAGGATATGAATGGATATACTCTAAGAGTCACATAGGAATGGTAGAGAGTACAGGTCTACTACATATACTAGTGGTTAGAGTTATCGCTATATACATAAATATACAAATAGTAGATTTTCTCAGGTCAAAACCCAAAAAAACAGGAGAGCAGAGTTCCATTAATAAAGGGGGACGTAGTCACAGCACCAAGGGAGGGTGGGAGGGATACAAGGGAATGGAGAAAAGGCAAATCAGAGGATCGTCAAAGGGGAAACGAGGGACAAAGGGTTAAAGGACGAGGGAATGGGCAAGATGGCGGGACAGGGTCCAGAGAAAAGCGGCCGAGAACTGCAGCAAAATGGCAGACAGGACAAAAGTAAAGAAGTCCATGAGAGTGACCAAGTTAGTATGAATCAAAGTGCCAGAAGAAGTCCAGAGGGGTACACAGTCCAAAAATCAAATTAGTAATGGTGTGCTTTTCTGTTACAGCGATTTCCACTCATGCTTGAAGATAGAGAGGGAGTAAGAACGGCATAAAATGGGGTACGGCAGAAAGGAAGAAGTAGAGTGGAAGAGCCAGAAGGTCAGGCAGTCTCTTCTCTGTCCCATACCCCTTTCTCCCGGCTGGGTTCGCACGGCCACTAGTTAACTCTTCAGTTGGTGGCTGTGGGAAAACCAGTGGTGGAATTTGAAAAATCTCATCGTTCTGCTCCTTGAAGTGTCGGCACTGTGAGTAAACACAACCCTTGACAACAGGCCTCCCCTGCACCCCCTGGACAGGCCTCACCTCATCTGCACCCCCTTGGACCGGACTCACCTCCTCTGTACCCCATTGGACAGGCTCACCTCCTCTTCTCCCCCTGGACATGCTCACCTCCTCTTCTCCCCAGGAAAGGCCTCACCTCCTCTGCACCCCTGGACAGGCCTCAACAACTCTGGACCCCCTGGATAGGCCTAACCTCCTCTGCACCCCATGGATATGCTTCACCTCCTCTGCACCCCAGGACAGGCCTCACCTCCTCTGCTCCCACTGGAGATGCATCTCCTCGCCACCCCTCAGGACAGACCTCACATCCTCTGAACCCCTGGACAGGCCTCTCCTCCTTTGCACCCTGAAGTGAAGGAGTCGAGGTCCAGGTGTTGATAAAGGTGAGTTTATTCAACAGGTAAAGCAGTACAAGTATTCACCATCCTGCCTCAGCAACCGCCAGGCTTAGAATGGAGAATTTGGAACCATTGTGGTAAGAGAACAAAGATTACTTGGTGGCATAACATTCTAAGCTTGGAAAACAGTAATAACATTAAGATGAGAGGCACAACATATCTCCTCCCTTTAAAGAGAAAAAAAAACATCAAAATTTTATAAGTAAGGAAAGAAAGAGAAAGAACAACAAATTGAGGGAGAAGAGAAAGGAGGAGAGAACAAAGATTAAATTTTAATATCTGACAAATTCATCATATTTTGAGTAATTATAGTTAAACATTTTCTTTTCCTTAGGGAACATTAAATTTGTGAAATGTAACAATACTAATGTATGTATAGAATAACCACTGTAATGAAAGTGCAGCTGAAGCTAAGTAAAAAGATTACGTAGGGTTAAAACAGTAGGAAGGGCGTGTGTACATCTCACATTGAATAAATATAGAGACTAGCTTTGAACAACCCTACGAAGAAAATAACTTCTAAACCTAAAGTATCAGTAAAAACAAGAAGCTTCAAACACGAAGCTAAATTTGTAGCATTAAATTCGTAACATGTAATTAACAACAATCAATTAAATCGTAAAGGCAATATAGACTAACTGCTCTATCAGGTATTGAAAGTGATACAGATTTGAATCGCTGTATATAGCATTGAAAGTAAAATCGGCTTGAAGTATTGTACAAAGCATAGAACGAAACATAGGCATACCTGAATTGTTGTATGAAGTATAAGCGTATATCAGACTTATAAGAACTAGTGTAAAAAGCATTGAAAGTAACACACACTCGAAATACTGTATGAAGCATAAAACGTAATACGGAATATTGGATTACTGAATTAGCATTGGAAGCAATACTGACTTATAAGAATAGCTGTATAAATACTTTGCATAAAATTTTGTAAAAATAATAATGAATGCATGACAGCAGACTTACTAGATGGCTGTAAGATAGTGATATTTAAATTGCTGAAATATGCTGAAATACCTATAACATACCCCTTAATTAATAAGAATATGAGCCCCCATGTATAAATAATAGCTCTATGAAGCAACGACAAGTAGAGTACTCACTTAATCAGTATAGGCTTCCACATGTCCACTCGTTTTTTCAGCAAACTGTAATGCACTCATAGGACATTTTATATTAATTCCATGCTCTCAGACTTCCACAAAAGTGAATTTTAAATGAAAGTAACTCGTTTTCTCTTTTGTAGCAAGAAATGTAGTCAGACTCTGTAAATCCTAGTATCAAATCACTGTACTCCACATAACCGAATTTTTGAAGGAGATAATTTGTTTTCTCTTAGCAGCACAGGTTTTCTCTTCTTCTTGGTGGTAAGTTAGAGTACTTGAGCTAGATCTGGCGCATATGCGTCGACTGCAAGTACCACATCATCAGATCTTGGGTCAAGAACAATATGTAAATCATATTGTTGTAACCATCCAAGAATTGCTGGGCCTTCTTCGGAAACGAAAATCTTGCCCAAAGCAGATCTCCCTTTAAATTGAAAAGAAGTATCCATGACTCCCTTCAATTTAATTACTTTTCCTGTATAACCTTTCGGCATGAAATCACTGTGTAATAGTGGTACAGATGGCCAATGCTCCCTATACATACTATAAGGTAAAATGGAAAACATTGAGCCTGGATCAACCATGAGGGTAACAGGAATATCATTGAGAATAAAAGAAGCTTTTGGCTTCTGCAAGACAGAATGAGTATTGTCATAATCAGCATCACCGTCCACATATAAGAACATTTCTTGAGAGGAGGCGTCATCTTCAACAAAATTAACTCTATTAATTGCAGGAGATTTGCATACTTTACTAATGTGTCCACGCTTACCACAATTACTGCAGGTTTTGTCTCTGGCAAAACAATCTTGAAAATCAGCAGCATGAGACATATCTCCACAACGAAAACATCCCATAAATTTCATTTTCCCACTGGGATTATTATAAACAGACCTAGACTTGGAAAGAAAAGTTTTGGGTTTAGTGTTCAATTTATCAACATTGGAAGGTAGTTCTTTATCAGATTTGGAGGCTTGGACAATGTTGACAGTTTCTTCCTTTTTTTTCTCAAGAAGACGCATCTCGTCCATGCATTTGTCTGATTCTTCGACGACTTTAGCAATTGTGATGGCTTCTAACAATGTAGGGTTTTTAGCTGCCCATAGTTTTTGCTGCATACGCTTGTTTTTACATTGTACTATCAGTTGATCTCGAATCATCTGATCTGCCATGGCTCCAAAGTCACATTTCAGGGATAATTCTCGTAAGCGAGCAACCATTTGATCAACTGTTTCTTTGCTTTTTTGTGGAACAGTATAGAATTTGTGCCTTTGCATGACAATATTAATTTGTTTTCCAAAGTATTTTTCTAGTCTCAATTTTGCCTCATTGTAGGGGTTATCAATAGGCTCACCATCATCATTTAAGAGTTCTGGTAGGAATTTGAAGACATGTTGTCCTGCTTTGCCTAGGGAATTCAATAGTATAGCTTTCTTCCTGGTCGCAGGAAATCTAAGGCCTTCTATGGCCTCAAGGTAATTTTCGAAGAACCCTAGCCATTCTTCCCATTCCGTGGTGGGAACCTCCCCTTCAATAAGGAAAGCTGGTGGTGGCGAAATTGTATGGTTGGCAGTGGTAGCCATGTAATTTGTATTTTGCAAATTTATAATTTATAGTTTAAAATTTTTTGCGGACTGAAGCTGAGGCAGGTGAAGAAAAATGTAAAGTAAGATATCTTGCTTGTATTGGATAAAGTAAACTGTAGCAAAGTAGTATTTGAAAGGATAGAGTTGTTTTGCCGGTTGAAATTGAACGTGGTTGGCAAAACGGCAATGAAAACGAAGCTGTTTTATACGTGGTTGGCAAAAGTTCTGAAAATGGCCGCTAGACGTAAAGCGCGATGACGTCAGCGCGCATAGAGCGTCAGTCACCAGCAGCGTCTCTTAGCAACTGAGAGACAGAACGAAGAGTTCTCGCGCTAGCGCGAAGGAATGGCGCTTGAGAACGTTGATATGCCTCGCGCTGACTTGCGCTGTGTGCTCGAGCGCAGGGATGCGGAAAACGGCCCAAACAACCCAAAAAGAAAGAAACAGTACCTCGGGTTGCCGCTTTTCAGGAGCACAGGAGCGGTGAGCGCCGTGAGTGAACAGCGCTTAGCGGGAGTCCACAGGAAGCGCCAACCAGGAAAGAGGAACGAAGTGTAGCAGAACAGCTCTCCTGGAACACTAGAAACTCCTCACAGACGTGGTAGACCGGAGCGTCGCCAAAATGAAGTGAAGGAGTCGAGGTCCAGGTGTTGATAAAGGTGAGTTTATTCAACAGGTAAAGCAGTACAAGTATTCACCATCCTGCCTCAGCAACCGCCAGGCTTAGAATGGAGAATTTGGAACCATTGTGGTAAGAGAACAAAGATTACTTGGTGGCATAACATTCTAAGCTTGGAAAACAGTAATAACATTAAGATGAGAGGCACAACACACCCCAGGACAGGCCTCACCTCCTCTGCACCCCCTAGACAGGGTCACCTCCTCTGCCCTCAGGACAGGCCTCACCTCCTCTGCCCCTCCTCTGGACAGTCCTCTCCTTCTCTGCACCCCTGGACAGCCTCACCTCCTCTGCACCCCTGGACAGGCCTCAACTCCTCTGCACCCCTAGACAGGCCTCACCTCCTCTGCACCCCATGGACAGGCCTCTCCTCTTTGCCCCTCCTCTGGACAGGCCTCTCCTCTTCTGCACCCCTGGACAGGCCTCTCCTCCTCTGCACAATAAGTGAGCAGTAATTGGGCCAAACCATACTCTAATCCGTAATAGGTAAACATTTGATGTTCTGATGGCGAGGAATCTTTGGTTTTTGTCTGACATGTATGGTTCAGGACACACTCTGAGCAGTGATCTGTATTTTCTTACAAAGCAGACGGCCCTCACTGAAGGACGACTATTATGACAAATGCTGGCCACTCAAGATGGAATCATTGGGCCAGATGCATCAAAGGGTTTTGCCCTTTCTGTGTCTATGGGAAAATGTGTTCATGCATATGGCCCATTGTGGTGAATTTGCTGCCGAAGTCTAATTCGATCACAGCTCTGTGGTAAGTATTAGCGGTGAAACCTCGCGGCTCCAACCACAACCGTTTTGATGGCAGTGCCTTCTTTTCTGATACCTTGTTCATACTGATAACACAGGATTCATCCAGCGGTGTATCATAAGCATATAAACACATTTCCATAGACAGAATTCCTTACAGTTTGTACCAAGGAACATCAAAAGCCTGCTGGATCAGACAAGATTGATAAGAGTTTCCCTTCCTTGGCCCTGATACCGGCTAATCACGAGTTTAGCCCTTTCATATTTGAGCATTGCTACACAACTTGTTCTCATATCAGTTGTGCCTCGCTAGCACAGGCAATGGAAATGGCTCTGGGATCTAATCAAGCCCTCCACGACTCTCACGTAGAACTCTCCTTTGGGAAGTGTTAATGACCTTACCTGTGCAGACTACGCAGCGCTGGGGGCATCGGCTCCTGCGCTGCATCAAACGCCATGAGGGGAACGGCTAAAGACTTCTGGCTCACTGGGAGCGCCGGGAGACTCCCAACACCACACTCCCCAGCAGCCCCGGGGGCGGTGCCCTGCCCATGCGTCACCAGCGCGACCGGAGGCGGAATAAAGGGGGGAGCGACCGGGAGCCCTCTGGGGGACCTTACCTGTGCAGACTACGCAGCGCTGAGGGCACCGGCTCCTGCGCTGCATCAAACGCCGTGAGGGGAACGGCTAAAGACTTCTGGCTCACTGGGAGCGCCGGGAGACTCCCAACACCACACTCCCCAGCAGCCCCGGGGGCGGTGCCCTGCCCATGCGTCACCAGCGCGACTGGAGGCGGAATAAAGGGGGGAGCGACCGGGAGCCCTCTGGGGGACCTTACCTGTGCAGACTACGCAGCGCTGAGGGCACCGGCTCCTGCGCTGCATCAAACGCCGTGAGGGGAACGGCTAAAGACTTCTGGCTCACTGGGAGCGCCGGGTGACTCCCAACACCACACTCCCCAGCAGCCCCGGGGGCGGCACCCTGCCCACGCGTCACCTGCGCGACCGGAGGCGGAATAAAGGGGGGAGCGACCTCTCGCCCCGCGAGTCGCGCGCGGGAGCTGCCCGAGAGAAGCCCGGGACAAGGGCGGGGCCATCTGCGGCCATCAAAGGCCAGAGGAGGCCGGGACGGGGCATTCCCTTTGGCTTCGATCTAAGAGAGGAAGGAAAAGTATTAAAGGTACGGATACCCTTTGCCTATCCCCGCTTCCTCACATGTCCTTCCCATTGCCATCACAGTGGATCTGTTGAACTGTTTTCCTTGGGCAGATGATGCTGATATGACCTGTAAGGGGGATACCAGAAATATCTCCCCCCCAGAGTGACTTGTTCAGGGGAACGATGGATTACTATATAAAGAGGGTAACGCTCCCCATTGTCAGAGAACTTGAGAGAATAGAGCGATCCCCAGTCATGGATAGTCCTCCCGCTATGTGCTCTCCCTTACAGACCGCCAATGTAGCCCGAAATATATAATTACTGGAGGAACTAAATATAATGTGCAAATCCACGTATGCTCCTGTGGACCCAGACAATGTACAAATTAGTCCCCCAATCTGCGTCACAGCAACGAGCAGTCCCCTGGCCAACAGTCAACTTCAACCAACCCATAGTACACAGGATACTTCATTTTTACCACGACCGGAAGAAAAATCGCTAGTTGCAGTTACCCCTCAGGACACTATTGCTAAAAGGAAGAGAGATGGAGCCAAACAATTGGGGAGTCAGGCCAAACATCTAAAGCTAAACCCAAATCCCCCATCGCCCAACACGCCCAGCAATGCCATACCGATTGCCCCTACCCACGCTTCTTTAATGGCCTCGATTGAAAATATGATTAAATCTATAATATCCCCGTTGATCGATAAAATGGCTAGTTTAGGTCCCTATCGCTAAAAATAATGTGTCTAGAAATCCTGGTAATACCACTAATCCAGGAGGTGTTACAACAAAGACCCCCGACCTTAAACAAACACAGAACCCAGCCAAACCTAAGACAATTCCTCAAATCAAATTTAAAGACTCCACACCCCTGACCCCAAATTTGGTCCAGACCCCAATAGATAAGAGAGAGGCCCGGAAAAACATCCATCTCCCTCCTGATGCATGTCCATATGTAGTGATCTTGACTGGGGTCACTGAAATTTCACCAACTGAAGCAGAATCTTACCAGGCCCTGAAAAATAAAGTATGCCACTGGCTGTCTAAAAACCATCCTCTACCAGCCAACATGCCTAGTAACATTCTAATGGTGGAGAGAACTCCTTGGGTTGGTGGAAATAGAAAAAATTTACAAGGAGACTGTATCGTGGTCACCTTTGAGAACCCACAGGTGGTAAAATACATCTGCGGAGGAACTCCGTGCTATCACGCAAGCACGGTCACCGCCAGGCCCCTTTCTTACTTTTATTCATCAGGGAATCAAGCGGACAAAAGATGGAGCTGGTTAAGGGGCCCACAGGAACACAAAACTAGACAGAGGTTTAATCCCCTAAGGGGGGTGCAAGCTCATGGTTGGGACGAGGGCGGTGAGGATGGATGGAACTTGGTCAGGAGAAGAAGAGGTAGACCTTTCCAGGGAGGGTTCGCTGTAGGGCCTCGAAATAGTCACCCATATCATGACCACCATATTGCAAATGGGCAAGAAAACTACTTTAACATTCCAACGTTTAATCACTATGAGTGCCCGTCATTTATGGATTGGGTTGATTGACAAAAACTGAGCTCACCCATTAAACAGACGCAAAACACCCTTCCCATTGCCTTACAAAGCAGTCAGGTTGTGCAGGAGTTAAATACTGAGTTAAATACTGATCTAGCTTTAACTACAGTTCAGGGTGCTGAGGGTGGGGCATCATTCTGTGGGAAAATGGATAATGCAATGGGAGGGCGGGAGATAACCTTGGCCACATGGAACATCGCGGGCCTCAGGAGTAAAATGGATGACCCCTTCTGGAGGGATCTCATAGGTACCATGGACATAATAGCTATACAGGAGACTTGGGCCACCCAAAATATGCTTACAGTTGATGGCTTTACCACTTATTTTCTCCCAGCAGTCAGCTCAACGTGGGGGCGGGCCAGAGGTGGTCTGGTTACTTTGATATCCGCCAAAATTCCGGGCACCTATAAAGAAATAGTAACTGGTAGCCCCTACTGTCTTGCAGTTCTAATTACCCATAGGGGTTCCCATACCGTATTGGTAGTGAACTTCTATAATTCCTTCGATAGGGACCAGCCAGCTGGTAACCTGATGAGGTTAAACTCTTTCTTTGCCAACTTTAAGGAGTCCATAGAGTCTGAATGCATTATCATCTTAATGGGAGATTTTAATGTACATGGCTGCCAGGATAAATGTCCCCCCAACGTTCTATTCGGTCCACCGGAAGAGGAGAATATTCACTTTGAACACTCAGAACAGGGTATTCTCTTGGAATCCCTGTTGGCTGGAAACGGGTTAATGTTACCAACTGGGTGTGAGGAGGATATCCCCACCTTCACAGGTCATGGCAGTGGGTCTATAATTGATTACGTCTTTTTGAGTAGTAGCTGTGGAAGCCAAATCATTAGTTATTCTGTTGTACGGTCTCATTTTAGTGACCACAATCTGGTTGTATTAAAAGTTAAGAATGTACTTGTTATCAAGGAATGTAGCCTGAATCTAGTAGACAAATGTGATATGCGATTGACTGACCAGGCACGGAGAATTAAGTGGTGTAGAATAATTCCTGAGGATTTCTTTTGCAATCTTTGTAATAGTAGCCAGGAGGCTCTAAAGCTCTGTATGGATGATCAGGCGGGGGACAATGAGGTAATAGAGGCGTATAAAAGGGTTTGTGCCGACATTCTGTCCAACCTGACGCGACAGGGCAAAAGTAAAACTCAAGGGAAGGAAGGCTGGTTTGACAAGAAATGCTCTGCTGCTAACAATAAACTTAAAGTAGCACTTAAATCTAAACCAGTAGATAGAATACTCGTGGCTACCCTCAGGAAAGAATATAAGATTACCATTGAAAAAAGGCGGCGCGAGATCAGAGAGGATGCCTGGGCTGATTTGACCTCGATCGATGTCTTGCAAAGCAGCGCCAAGTTTTGGGCCGTGGTCAACCAACCCTTATTCTTAGATTCAAGCAATAATGAACTGGATTGTGGAATCCAAGCAGATAAATGGCACTTGCACTTCAAATCTGTTTATGAACAGGAAACTTTGGGGGCTGAGGGCATGACCAGCTTTTCCCAACTTCCTTATAGTTTAATGGTGGATGAGGAAGAGGTGGCCGTGGCCATTGGAAAAATGACCAGTAACAAAGCACCCGGGCCGGATGGGGTTCCCGCTGACCTTTTTAAAGTTGACATTTTATTTTGGTCCAAAATCTTAGCTAGAGTTTTTAATAGAACTTTCAAAGCAGGTATTCCAGAATCATGGACCCAATCAGTGATTGTCCCTATTTACAAAAAAGGGGATAGGGGTGAGCCTGGAAATTACCGCCCCATATCCCTTATCGATTCCGCAGTTAAGGTCCTAGGGAGAGTGGTCCTATGTAAACTTACTGAATGGTTAGAGGAGACTAACACCCTCTCCCCTCTACAGTATGGCTTCAGAAAGGGGCGTAGCACCATTGATCAAAGTTTAAACCTACAACTGCTCATAGGGAAATACACACAAGTGAAGCAAGGATTTCTGTACATTGCCTTCATGGATCTGTCCTCGGCATTCGACCGAGTTAACAGATCCAAGTTGTGGGGCCAGCTTCTCAGTGTTGGAGTAGATCCAAATATTGTGTATTTTTTATCAGACCTCCATAGGGACCTTACTGCTACGGTTCGTTATGATAGAAAAGGGAACTGTACGGGGAAAATTAGTATTATCAATGGTGTAAGGCATGGATGCATTCTTGCTCCCCTGCTTTTTACACTATATATAAATGACCTGGGCGGAATCTTGGGCACAGCGTGTAAGGACATTCCCAGGGCAGGGAAATATCTACTGCCCGCCCTATTATATGCGGACGACGCTGCTCTCATAGCCAGAACTGCAGTGGGACTACAAAGCCTGTTGAATTCCTTTTATGTTTTTATGACAAATCTTGATTTAAGTATTAACTTTGGTAAATCCCATGTTATGGTAGTAGGCCACAAAGTAAAGGCCCAAAAAAATGTGATGATGTTGCACTGTAACGGCCACAAGCTGACAAGAGTTTCCAGATTTCCTTATCTGGGGGTTGTTTTCGATGACCGTTCCACATGGCACCACCAAATGCTGGAGAAAAAAAAAAGTTTTGGCACGCTCCATCTCCGCGGTGCTGGGTTTTTCACGCAAATTGGGGGTGAAGCCCATTGAGGCAGTTTTAAAAGTATACGCTGCTAAATGTATTGCCATCGCTATGTATGGTGCAGACCTGTGGGGCTTTAGGCCAATTAAATCGCTCCAAGTCATAGAAGATAACTTTTTAAAATCAATTCTTTCCCTGCCAAGATCCACAGCCAGCTTCATAGTCCATCAGGAATGCGGCGTGGATTATTTGGAGGACCGAATTGCCATGGCCCCACTTTTAAAATGGATATCAGTATGGCTCAATTCAGAGCTTGAGGTCAACAACGAAATCTTGAAGGACTGCCTAATGTTAGATCACTAGAATAAGATTCCTTGGCTGAAATATGTAGAACAAATGTGTGTAAAGTTGGGTCGGCCTGAACTGTTTCACAAACCATCCGCCCTGGTGAAAGCCGATCTGAAGTGGACAAAGAACACCTTTTTGTTGAATAGTGGAATGGACAGAGAAGGCAGGGAGCTGTTAAAGCCCTCTGTCAAGTCTCATCAACTGATTGCCTCTCCTGACCACGATTTGGAACTCTACATGAAGGTTGTTAACAACACAAACCACAGGTATCTTTTAACCAAGTTCCGATTGAACAAAGTTCACCTATTAATTTCAGGCCGCCCCGGCTGGACCAGGGATTTGGATTTGAATCTATGTAATTGTGACGGTTGTTCAATTATGGATACTGTCCACTTCTTGTTTTTTTGTGATCACTTCAAAGACATTAGGAAAATATTCATCATACCCTTGTTAAAGGGGAAAGGGTTTAGGCAGGTCAAACCAGCTTTATTGTACCTCCAATTGTTAGCAGAAATAAGGGAAATTTATTGTGTGGCTAAGTTTTTAACCATTGCGGTGAGATTGGGCAAAAAGATTAAGTGGCTTTAGAATATCTACCACAAACATTGTCCATTATAACTTGAATCAAGTTTTTTACTTTGTAAATTCTCATTGATGCATTTTTTTAATTATAGAATGTTGTATATATCGTTGTTTTTTATCCTTGACACCATGTGCTGCATGTTTTAAAAGGGTATTCTCCCCCTTTTTCCAGGCTGTATTTTCTCATTGTCATGCTGCCTGGTGATTCGTGGACCACTTTTATGTGTCTTGTACTTTTATGGTTTTTGTAAATTGAACCGAATAAAGTATTTCTTGACTTGGCTAGTTTAGGGGATAGGCTCTTGGGTGTTGAAGAAGCAATCAAGGCCAATCCATTGCTTGTAAAAACGACGGCTGTTCCTACTCAGCCACAGCGCCCAGCCTCTATAGAAATGTCTGAAACTTCTACACAAAGCAATACCACCTGCAACCAACGAGTAATACCACAGGTGAAAACCTTTAATCCCCCTGCCTCATTTGTACGGAGGTCTCATCCTAGAGTAGGGTCAAACAATGAATTGACATTACGCAAAGGAACAGCGGTTAATCATGACAATATGCTACTTAAAACCGATCACCTACATCTGCCTCCAGAGGCCGCCCCTATTGTGTGCGTCCTTTCAGGAGTACCAGAACTTATGATGGGGAAACATGAAAGCCATCTGGACCTAAGAAACAAGGTTGTGTTTTGGATAACCAAAAATAGACCTCTACCACCCAACATTGATGGCACCATACTAAATGTCAGAAGGGTGGGTTGGCTAGGACCTCTCCCTAAGGATATAGCGGGCGATTTGGTACTCGTCAAATTCAGGTCTAAACACGTTGTTCCATTTCTCCAATCCTGGCTGCCACAAATGGCAGATGGTCCTATATCTATTTGGAGCATAAGCGACTTTTACCCCAGATCACTATATACCCCGTGGAAATGTCAGAAAGCAGAGAGCTACCTCTTGACGGGCAGGAGTGGCCATGTATTGAGTGGCCGTATCATCACGCCTAACCAATTTGACTTATTATCTCGCTCTAAAATGATGAGCTGATTTATCTTTACATTTGAATAATGTTTGCTCCCTTGATGAATATATCCTAGCACTTGCTATGTTTGAATTATGTGCCCCTATTGAAGGCTTATGGTGATTTGGTCTAAAGTAGTGTGAATATGGACTTTAAATTTGGATTTTAGTGTTTTAATTTATAAATGTGTTCATAATGAATTTTAATGATTGTGATTGAACTGTATGCTTTTATGAATTGTTTTTACATTTCGAATAAAGCTTTTGAGAGAGAGTTAATGCTTCTTCTGTGCCTCTGTAAAAAAAATGAGGTCTTGTTCGTTGACGATCCTATAAAATCAAAGAGTGTTTTGCCTGAAAAGCAAAGGACATGACTACAGGGCCCGGAAAGGACCCGTTCAATATCCATTGCTTATATATATTTTTTTTGCAGAGTTTTATATAGCGCGAACTAGACCTGAACCGAATCAGGTATCAGAGCGCTTTACATATTTTCCAGTTACGTTACATGAGGACACACTTTCATTTTAGGCACGGGGAGATGAAGTGATTTGCCCAGAATCACAGGAGGTTTTGGCGTCGTTACCGAGACTCGAACCCAGATCCCCAGGTCTGAGGTCGAGCGCCTTAGCCGCTAGGCCAACTCCTCTCCCCAATTATATCCTTACAAAAACGTAAGCAGTATGATTTAAAAAGACCACATCCCTGAACAAAGAGCTGCGGTACACATTTTATAAACAAAAATAAGGAAAACAGCCGATAAGGATTGCATTGAACGTTTTCCACTCCACGCACCAACAGAAAGACGAGAAAACGAAAGTACTGTTTTACTGGCAAACACCGTGAAGTGGCGCTAATGTGTTTAGGTGTGAATAAAACCAATCTGGCCACTTTGCGACCCCTCTGTTTTACTTTACTTTGTTATTTTTCTTATTTTGAACCTTTTTTCCTCTTCATCCCGAGGCTGCACTTTGGAATAGAAAAATTTGAGAACCAGAGGACAATTCCAGCAAAAGTGTTTCTTTCTCTTTTGGATCCCTTTCACAGGGGAACAAATGAAGGAAAAGAGAGGAAAGAGAGGGTAAGAGCCATGTCATGAAGTCATGCTTTCATTCAGCAAGTGAGGAAGAGCTAGACAGAGAGAGGGAAGAAGAGGAAGAAAGGAGGGGGCTGCTGACCGCAGCAAAGCAGGAGAAGCGGACACTCTCCTTGTCAGAGTAGAAGGCGGAAGTGCCTCTTTCTGGACAGACACACCCAGGCGGGGCTTGTGCGTCGATGGGTGTGTGAGTCTAACCTCCCATGGTATAAAAAAATCAGCAACAATGAGAATGTAAATTTCCCTTAAATGTGCAGGTAAAGAAGTGTGGTGGCAAAGATTCCTCACAATGCAGTATAAAGCAGTGCAGCGATAAGCATCTCTCCTAGTGTAGTAAACATCAGTGCAGCATACACATTTTCACTTTGCATGCCCCCTGTAGTGCAGTACAAAGCAGTCCATTGTGAACATAGTCCTCATAGTGTAGTACAACGTAGTACAGTGAGCAAAGATTTCTCAGTGTGGTAAAAAGCAGTACATTGCACAGAGATTTCTTATAGTGTGGTAAAAGCAGTGCCCTGTGCACAGATTACCTCTTTAAGCTGTAAATATCATTTACAGTGCCCTGAAAAGCAATGCAATGTGCACATATTTCTTATAGTTAAGTAATAAAGACGTACAATGTGCACAGATTTCACATAGTATTGTAAAAAGCAGTCCAGTGTGCAAAGATGTCTCATACAGTATTACAAGTAATGCAGTTTTCACAAATGTAAAGATTAAGCTGTAAATACCTCCGTGTGCAGTGAAATGCAAAGTAACATGCAGGATTTCCCAGAGAGCAGTAAAAAGCAGCACAGTATGCACAGATTTTTATATAGTAGGCTCTCTCCACCTCCTGGAGTGGGGGGGGGGGGGCAGGTTTGGAGTCTGAGGGGGTGGGGGTAGATCTGGGGGGTCGGTGAGGGTCTGAAGATGAAGATAGCTCCACAGACACCCGGAGAGGGGGTCGTTCCGCCTCTGCAGTCAGCTGAACACAGAAAGAAGCCGGAAGATATCAGCATCTAATGCTTGTGCAGACTCTGTCGCCCCTGACCCGGAACACAAGTTTCACCATGATTGGGCCGTCCTCCACAATTGGCCGGAAGTGAAGCCGGGACCGTTGCTGACCCTGAGTCCTTCTTCTCACAATGTAACTTCACCCGGCGCAGTCAGACACTGCTCTTCCGCACATGCGCAGACTGCCAAGACACCAGAAGTGGCTGGACACCGCTCCTCCAAACATGCGCAGACTGCCAAGACACCGGAAGTGGCTGACATCGCTCCTTTGCACATGCGCAGACTGCCGAGACAGATGCAGTGGCTGGACACCGCTCCTCCGCACATGCGCAGACTGCCCTGGTCACCGGATGATCAATCAATCAATCAAAGCATTTATATAGCGCGCTACTCACCCGGAGGGTCTCAAGGCGCTGGGGGGAGGGGGTCCGCTACTGCTCGAACAGCCAGGTCTTGAGCTGCTTCCTGAAGGCGAGGTGGTCCTGGGTCAGGCGGAGGTGGGTCGGAAGGGAGTTCCAAGTATTGGCGGCCAGGTGGGAGAAGGACCTTCCTCCTGTGGTGGCTCTTCGGATGCGGGGGACGGCGGCGAGGGCGTGGTTGGTCGATCGAAGCTGGCGTTTGGGAACGTAGAAGTTGAGGCGGCTGTTGAGGTATCATGGGCCTTGGTTGTGTAGGGCTTTGTGTGCGTGGGTGAGGAGCCGGAAGGTGATTCTCTTGTTGACCGGGAGCCAGTGCAGGTCTCTCAGGTGTCCGGAGACGTGGCTGCGTCGAGGGATGTCCAGGATGAGTCGTGCTGAGGTGTTCTGGATCCGCTGGAGTCTCTTCTGGAGTTTGGCGGTGGTTCCGGCGTAGAGGGAGTTGCCGTAGTCCAGACGGCTGGTGACGAGGGCCCGGGTGACCGTCTTCCTGGTCTTGGTGGGGATCCATTGGAAGATCTTACGTAGCATGCGCAGGATGTTGAAGCACGACGAGGAGACGGCGTTGACTTGTCTGGTCATGGAGAGGGAGGAGTCCAGGATGAAGCCCAGGTTGCGTGCGTGGTCTGTGGGTTTGGGTGCGCTGCCCAGGGCGGGGGGCCACCAGGAGTCGTCCCAGGCGGAGGGTGAAGATCCCAGGATGAGGACTTCCGTCTTGTCCGAGTTCAGTTTCAGGCGACTGTTCATCATCCACTTGGCAACGTCTGTCATCCCTTCGTGTAGGTTGGCTCTGGCGGTGGCGGGGTCGTTGGTGAGGGAGAGGATCAGCTGGGTGTCGTCGGCGTAGGAGATGATGTTGAGGTTGTGCTGGCGTGCGATGGCTGCGAGGGGGCTCATGTAGACGTTGAAGAGTGTTGGGCTGAGCGAGGAGCCTTGAGGGACGCCGCAGATGACTTCGGTGGCCTCCGATCTGAACGGGGGGAGGCGGACTCTCTGTGTCCTTCCGGCGAGGAAGGAGATGATCCACTCTAGTGCCTTCTCCTGGATTCCGACGTTGCTGAGGCGCTGTACTAGGGTACGGTGGCAGACAGTGTCGAAGGCCGCGGATAGGTCCAGGAGGATGAGGGCCGCTGTTTCTCCGTTGTCGAGCAGGGCTCGGATGTCATCGGTAGCTGCGATTAGGGCGGTCTCGGTGCTGTGGTTGGCCCGGAAGCCAGACTGCGAGAGGTCGAGGGAGCCGTTCGTCTCGAGGAAGGCGGCCAGTTGCTTGTTGACTGTCTTCTCGATGACTTTTGCCGGAAACGGGAGCAGCGAGATGGGGCGGTAGTTCTTGAGGTCGGTGGGGTCGGCTGATGGCTTCTTAAGTAGGGCGCTGAGTTCGGCGTGCTTCCAGCTCTCCGGGAAGGTCGCGGTGTCGAAGGAGGTGTTGATGATGTCCCGCAGGTGGGGTGCGATGACAGCGTCGGCCTTGTTGAAGACGTGGTGAGGGCAGGGGTCTGTCGGAGATCCGGAGTGGATGGAGTTCATCGTGTGGACGGTGTCTTCGGTGCTGATCGGGGTCCAGGCGCGGAGGGTGGTTGTGGGGGGCGGTGGTTCGGTCGTGGCGTGCGTCGGTTGAGTGCTGAAGCTGTTGTGTATGTCCGCGATCTTGTTGTGGAAGTAGGAGGCGAGGGAGTTGCAGAGGTCTTGCGAAGGGGTGATGTCGTTGTTTCCGGCGTTGGGGTTGGAGAGCTCTTTCACGATGTTGAAGAGTTCCTTGCTGTTGTGTGCGTTGTTGTCCAGTCGTTCCTTGAATGCGGTTTTCTTGGTGGTGTGGATCAGTTGGTGGTGTTTTCGGGTGGCGAACTTGAGGGCAGTCATGTTGTCCGGTGTTGGGTCTCTGCGCCAGGTTTTCTCGAGTGCTCTGCAGTTCTTCTTGGAGCTCTTGAGTTCATCGTTAAACCATGCTGCTTTCTTGCTGCCGGGTCTGCTCGGTGGGGTCTTCAGAGGGGCGAGGTCGTCTGCACAGTCGCTGATCCATTTCGTGAGGTTGGTGGCCGCTTGGCTGGGGTTCGCTGTGCTGGTGGGAGGGTTCTTGCTCAGGGAAGCAGCGAGCTGGTCTGCAGTGATCTTGTTCCAGCTTCTGCGGGGAACCTGTTGCTGGTGATGGTGGAACGTGGTCCTTCTGAAGCTGAAGTGGACGCAGCTGTGATCCGTCCAGTGGAGTCCCGTGGCGTGGCTGAAGGCGATGTCCTTGCTGGTAGAGAAGACCGGGTCGAGTGTGTGTCCGGCGTAGTGGGTGGGGGTGGTCACCAGTTGCTTGAGTCCGAGGGTGGCGAGGTTGTCCAGCAGGGTGGTGGTGTTGCGGTCGTTGTTGTTCTCCAGGTGGAAGTTGAGGTCCCCGAGGAGGATGTGGTCGGCGGAGAGGAGGGCGTGCGGGCTGATGAAGTCGGCGATGTCTTCGCTGAATTGTGTGCGTGGTCCCGGGGGTCTGTAGATGAGGGTGCCTCTGAGGGTGGTCTTGGGGTTGACGTGGATCTGGAAGTGCAGGTGTTCGGCGGGTGTGAGGGTATCGTCGGTGTCGGTCGTGATGCGGATGGTGTTCCTGTGGATGATGGCGATGCCTCCTCCTGTCTGGTTGACGCGGTCCCTCCGGATGATCTTGTAGTCGTCCGGGATGGCGATGGCGATGTCGGGCGCTGAGGAGGCGTTCATCCAGGTTTCCGTGAGGAAGGCGACGTCTGGGGCTGTGTTGTCGAGCAGGTTCCAGAGTTCCACGGCGTGTCTGTGGACGGAGCGGGTGTTGAGCAGGATGCACTTCAGGTGGGTGCTGCTGGAGTTCGGCTTGGTGGGTGCTGGTGTGGCGTGGGTTCAGTTGCAGGTGAACTTGCAGGAGTGGCAGCTGAAGTGTCCGTGGGTGCGTCTCGGTGTGGCTCGGTAGCAGCCCGGGGTTCGGCCGGTGTTGAGTGCGATGAGTTCGGTGGCGTCGTAGGTCCGTCTGGTCAGCTTCCGTCGGTGGGGGCCAGGGGTCCTGGCACTGGGCGCGGTCCAGGCTCGGACGGGCGCAGACGGGCTTACCTTTGGCGCACAATCGGTGCTCCCGCTGCGCGCGTCCGCTGCGCGGTCGCTCTGGGGGCGACATAAGAAGGGAGCCGGGAGGGAGGGTCCGCTGGGAGGCGGGAGCTGCTGACCAATCGGCAGGCGAGGGGGCGGGGCCGCAGGCAGGCAGCGGCGGGAAAGCGGGAGCAGGCAGGCTGGGCGGGCGGCCCTGTGGCGGCTGGGGCGCGGGTCGGCGTCGGCGCTCTGCGGCGGAGGAGACAGGCAGCAGGAGGCTCAGGAGGCAGCAGGAGAGGTAAGGAGCGTGGGGGCGACCAGGCCGAGGGCGCAGTGTACACAGAGTATTTTCACATAAATGACCCTAAAACACTCAAAAGGTAAATAGACTTTCTCAATTAGGAATGTTGTTATTCACCAGAAATCCACATCCTGCACTTCACGTGTGAGAGACACAAACCCAAAACCATAGCTGCCAAGGTTTCAGATTGCAATGTGTGGCATTTCCATAATTTCATTGTAATTATGAGTGACATTTGAACATCTATGAGTGACACTTTATCATGAGCAAAATCACACGATAAAGATGAGGGAAACGTATACAAATCAGAAATGACACGCAATTGAGTAATAGGAAATAGATCTTAAAACTACTTTAAAGCACCAGAAATGGAAGAGTACTAACCAGATTTAGACTGCGTGACTGCAGCTCTCAGAAACATAAGACAAGCAGGCACTGCAGCTGCTCAGAAGATCTAATTGATTTGAACATTCATGACAGCATGCTAGCCTAAAAACAAAGTTCATAGCATAGCAAGTGCAATTTGGAGATTATACCATAAATCAGGCCTCTCCGAGACCGGCCAAACTGAATGACAACCTAACTTTGTTTTTCATTTCTGTTCGAGGACTGACTAAAGAGCATGCTGAACATTTAACACAGCAGACACCATCCCACATGCATACATTTGACACAGCAGACACCATCCCACATGCACACATTTAACACAGCAGACACCATCCCACATGCATACATTTAACACAGCAGACACCATCCCACATGCATACATTTGACACAGCAGACACCATCCCACATGCACACATTTAACACAGCAGACACCATCCACATGCACACATTTAACACAGCAGACACCATCCCACATGCACACATTTAAAACAGCAGACACCATCCACATGCACACATTTAACATAGCAGACACCGTCCCACTGCATACATTTAACACAGCAGACACCATCCACATGCATACATTTAACACAGCAGACACCATCCCACATGCACACATTTAAAACAGCAGACACCATCCACATGCACACATTTAACATAGCAGACACCGTCCCACTGCATACATTTGACACACTAGACGCCATGCCACATGCATACATTTAACACGGCAGACACCATGCCACATGCATACATTTAACACAGCAGACACCATTCCACATGCATACATTTAACACAGCAGACACCATCCCAATGCATACATTTGACACAGCAGACACCATCCCACATGCATATATTTGACACAGCAGACACCATCCCACATGCATACATTTGACACAGCAGACACCATCCCACATGCATACATTTGACACAGCAGACGCCATCCCACATGCATACATTTGACACAGCAGACGCCATCCCACATGCATACGTTTGACACAGCAGACACCATCCCACATACATACATTTAACACAGCAGACACCATCCCACATGCACACATTTAAAACAGCAGACACCATCCCACATGCATACATTTGACACAGCAGACACCATCCCACATGCATACATTTGACACAGCAGACACCACCCCACATGCATACATTTAGCACAGCAGACGCCATGCCACTGCATACATTTGACACAGCAGACGCCATGCCACATGCATACATTTAACACAGCAGACACCATGCCACATGCATACATTTAACACAGCAGACACCATCCCACATGCATACATTTAACACAGCAGACACCATCCCACATGCATACATTTAACCCAGCAGACACCATCCCACATGCATACATTTAACACAGCAGACACCATCCCAATGCATACATTTAACACAGCACACACCATCCCACATGCATACATTTGACACAGCAGACACCATCCCACATGCACACATTTAAAACAGCAGACACCACCCCACATGCATACATTTAGCACAGCAGACGCCATGCCACTGCATACATTTGACACAGCAGACGCCATGCCACATGCATACATTTAACACAGCAGACACCATGCCACATGCATACATTTAACACAGCAGACTCCATCCCACATGCATACATTTAACACAGCAGACACCATCCCACATGCATACATTTAACACAGCAGACACCATCCCAATGCATACATTTAACACAGCAGACACCATCCCACATGCATACATTTAACACAGCAGACACCATGCCACATGCATACATTTAACACAGCAGACACCATGCCACATGCATACATTTGACACAGCAGACACCATCCCACATGCATACATTTGACACAGCAGACACCATCCCACATGCATACATTTAACACAGCAGACACCATGCCACATGCATACATTTAACACAGCAGACACCATCCCACATGCATACATTTCACACAGCAGACACCATGCCACATGCATACATTTAACACAGCAGACACCATGCCACATGCATACATTTAACACAGCAGACACCATGCCACATGCATACATTTGACACAGCAGACACCATCCCACATGCATACATTTAACACAGCAGACGCCATCCCACATGCATACATTTGACACAGCAGACGCCATGCCACATGCATACATTTAACACAGCAGACACCATGCCACATGCATACATTTAACACAGCAGACACCATGCCACATGCATACATTTAACACAGCAGACACCATGCCACATGCATACATTTGACACAGCAGACACCATGCCACATGCATACATTTAACACAGCAGACACCATGCCACATGCATACATTTGACACAGCAGACACCATCCCACATGCATACATTTGACACAGCAGACGCCATCCCACATGCATACATTTGACACAGCAGACGCCATCCCACATGCATACATTTAACACAGCAGACACCATGCCACATGCATACATTTAACACAGCAGACACCATGCCACATGCATACATTTGACACAGCAGACACCATGCCACATGCATACATTTGACACAGCAGACACCATCCCACATGCATACATTTGACACAGCAGACGCCATCCCACATGCATACATTTAACACAGCAGACGCCATGCCACATGCATACATTTGACACAGCAGACGCCATGCCACATGCATACATTTGACACAGCAGACGCCATGCCACATGCATACATTTGACACAGCAGACGCCATGCCACATGCATACATTTGACGCAGCAGACACCATTCCACATGCATACATTTAACGCAGCAGACACCATGCCACATGCATACATTTGACACAGCAGACACCATGCCACATGCATACATTTGACACAGCAGACGCCATCCCACATGCATACATTTGACACAGCAGACGCCATCCCACATGCATACATTTGACACAGCAGACGCCATCCCACATGCATACATTTGACACAGCAGACACCATGCCACATGCATACATTTAACACAGCAGACACCATGCCACATGCATACATTTGACACAGCAGACACCATGCCACATGCATACATTTGACACAGCAGACACCATGCCACATGCATACATTTGACACAGCAGACACCATCCCACATGCATACATTTGACACAGCAGACGCCATCCCACATGCATACATTTGACACAGCAGACGCCATCCCACATGCATACATTTGACACAGCAGACGCCATCCCACATGCATACATTTGACACAGCAGACGCCATGCCACATGCATACATTTGACACAGCAGACGCCATGCCACATGCATACATTTGACGCAGCAGACACCATTCCACATGCATACATTTAACACAGCAGACACCATGCCACATGCATACATTTGACACAGCAGACACCATCCCACATGCATACATTTAACACAGCAGACACCATGCCACATGCATACATTTGACACAGCAGACACCATCCCACATGCATACATTTAGCGCAGCAGACACCATCCCACGTGCATACATTTGACACAGCAGACACCATCCCACGTGCATACATTTAACACAGCAGACACCATCCCACGTGCATACATTTGACACAGCAGACACCATCCCAATGCATACATTTGACACATCAGACACCATCCCACATGCATACATTTGACACAGCAGACACCATCCCACATGCATACATTTAACACAGCAGACACCATCCACATGCATACATTTAACACAGCAGACACCATTCCACATGCATACATTTGACACATGTGGCATTGGTCTAGTTGTTTTGGCCGGCGCCGGAACAGGAAGTTACGAGGCCAGAACCGGAAGGCGGCCATGTTTTTCGGCGCCGGACGGCTCCGTGTAATACACGTATTCCTGGCGCTCCGGGTTTGAATAAAGATAGAGGAACCCACCCTTTGTCCTCGCCTTCTTTGCATGTAAGCAACAACATATTAACACAGCAGACGCCATCCCACATGCATACATTGGCTACGGTGGCACTTTCAGGGCTGGGACCCAAGGGGCCCCTTCTACTCTGTTGGTAGGGAGGGTGCTGTTATACCCTTGGCAAATCCTAAATAGTCCCTGGTTATTTGTGCTCATCCTTATGGCAGACTCTCTTACACTCTGTGTTTTACTCTTTGTAATTGTAGTGACACGGCACAGAATAATTACAAGAACATGTAGATTACCTAGAATATTTATTCTATTACAAGAGCTTGTGGAAAGGGGGTGGTGACTACGCAGTTACTGAGAAAGACCAGGTGCAATAGGTGTGACGTCATATATGTACGTGCTGAACATTCCATGGCTGGAGCGTGCAAGGTAACCAATGGGAAGGGGAACCAAACAATAACAACTAGACCTACAACAGTAATAATGTCATGCATGTTCCTAGTGCTGCAGAGGTCAGGGCTTCACAGCGCTTCCATCCACGCTCCTGGTCTCCAATGCATCCTCGAGGTCACACACAGACCCTGCAGGGATCCCTTCAGCTTCCACCTCCCTCAGTGCAGCGCCCCCTGTTGGTGCAGCTGCATTGATGCTCTTTATCTCCAGTGCATCCTCGAGGTCACACACAGACCCTGCAGGGATCCCTTCAGCTTCCACCGCCCCCAGTGCAGCGCCCCCTGCTGGTGCAGCTGCATTGATGCTCTTTATCTCCAGTGCATCCTCGAGGTCACACACAGACCCTGCAGGGATCCCCTTCAGCTTCCACCGCCCCCAGTGCAGCGCCCCCTGCTGGTGCAGCTGCATTGATGCTCTTTATCCCCAGTGCATCCTCGAGGTCACACACAGACCCTGCAGGGATCCCTTCAGCTTCCACCGCCCCCAGTGCAGCGCCCCCTGCTGGTGCAGCTGCATTGATGCTCTTTATCCCCAGTGCATCCTCGAGGTCACACACAGACCCTGCAGAGATCCCTTCAGCTTCCACCTCCCTCAGTGCAGCGCCCCCTGCTGGTGCAGCTGCATTGATGCTCTTTATCTCCAATGCATCCTTGAGGTCACACACAGACCCTGCAGGGATCCCTTCAGCTTCCACCGCCCCCAGTGCAGCGCCCCCTGCTGGTGCAGCTGCATTGATGCTCTTTATCCCCAGTGCATCCTCCAGGTCACACACAGACCCTGCAGGGATCCCTTCAGCTTCCACCTCCCTCAGTGCAGCTCCCCCTGCTGGTGCAGCTGCATTGATGCTCTTTATCTCCAGTGCATCCTTGAGGTCACACACAGACCCTGCAGGGATCCCTTCAGCTTCCACCTCCCCCAGTGCAGCGCCCCCTGCTGGTGCAGCTGCATTGATGCTCTTTATCCCCAGTGGATCCTCGAGGTCACACACAGACCCTGCAGGGATCCCTTCAGCTTCCACCGCCCCCAGTGCAGCGCCCCCTGCTGGTGCAGCTGCATTGATGCTCTTTATCCCCAGTGCATCCTTGAGGTCACACACAGACCCTGCAGGGATCCCTTCAGCTTCCACCGCCCCCAGTGCAGCGCCCCCTGCTGGTGCAGCTGCATTGATGCTCTTTATCTCCAGTGCATTCTCGAGGTCACACACAGACCCTGCAGAGATCCCTTCAGCTTCCACCTCCCTCAGTGCAGCGCCCCCTGCTGGTGCAGCTGCATTGATGCTCTTTATCTCCAATGCATCCTCGAGGTCACACACAGACCCTGCAGGGATCCCTTCAGCTTCCACCGCCCCCAGTGCAGCGCCCCCTGCTGGTGCAGCTGCATTGATGCTCTTTATCTCCAGTGCATCCTCCAGGTCACACACAGACCCTGCAGGGATCCCTTCAGCTTCCACCGCCCCCAGTGCAGCGCCCCCTGCTGGTGCAGCTGCATTGATGCTCTTTATCTCCAGTGCATCCTCCAGGTCACACACAGACCCTGCAGGGATCCCTTCAGCTTCCACCTCCCTCAGTGCAGCGCCCCCTGCTGGTGCGGCTGCATTGATGCTCTTTATCTCCAGTGCATCCTTGAGGTCACACACAGACCCTGCAGGGATCCCTTCAGCTTCCACCACCCCCAGTGCAGCGCCCCCTGCTGGTGCAGCTGCATTGATGCTCTTTATCTCCAGTGCATCCTCCAGGTCACACACAGACCCTGCAGGGATCCCTTCAGCTTCCACCGCCCCCAGTGCAGCGCCCCCTGCTGGTGCAGCTGCATTGATGCTCTTTATCTCCAGTGCATCGTCCAGGTCACACACAGACCCTGCAGGGATCCCTTCAGCTTCCACCTCCCTCAGTGCAGCTCCCCCTGCTGGTGCAGCTGCATTGATGCTCTTTATCTCCAGTGCATCCTCCAGGTCACACACAGACCCTGCAGGGATCCCTTCAGCTTCCACCGCCCCCAGTGCAGCGCCCCCTGCTGGTGCAGCTGCCTTGATGCTCTTTATCTCCAGTGCATCAACAAGGGTCACACACAGACCCTGCAGGGATCCCTTCAGCTTCCACCGCCCCCAGTGCAGCTCCCCCTGCTGGTGCAGCTGCATTGATGCTCTTTATCTCCAGTGCATCCTTGAGGTCACACACAGACCCTGCAGGGATCCCTTCAGCTTCCACCGCCCCCAGTGCAGCGCCCCCTGCTGGTGCAGCTGCATTGATGCTCTTTATCTCCAGTGCATCCTTGAGGTCACACACAGACCCTGCAGGGATCCCTTCAGCTTCCACCGCCCCCAGTGCAGCGCCCCCTGCTGGTGCAGCTGCATTGATGCTCTTTATCTCCAGTGCATCCTTGAGGTCACACACAGACCCTGCAGGGATCCCTTCAGCTTCCACCGCCCCCAGTGCAGCGCCCCCTGCTGGTGCAGCTGCATTGATGCTCTTTATCTCCAGTGCATCCTTGAGGTCACACACAGACCCTGCAGGGATCCCTTCAGCTTCCACCGCCCCCAGTGCAGCGCCCCCTGCTGGTGCAGCTGCATTGATGCTCTTTATCTCCAGTGCATCCTTGAGGTCACACACAGACCCTGCAGGGATCCCTTCAGCTTCCACCGCCCCCAGTGCAGCGCCCCCTGCTGGTGCAGCTGCATTGATGCTCTTTATCTCCAGTGCATCCTTGAGGTCACACACAGACCCTGCAGGGATCCCTTCAGCTTCCACCGCCCCCAGTGCAGCGCCCCCTGCTGGTGCAGCTGCATTGATGCTCTTTATCTCCAGTGCATCCTTGAGGTCACACACAGACCCTGCAGGGATCCCTTCAGCTTCCACCTCCCCCAGTGCAGCCCCCTCTGCTGGTGCAGCTGCATTGATGCTCTTTATCTCCAGTGCATCCTTGAGGTCACACACAGACCCTGCAGGGATCCCTTCAGCTTCCACCGCCCCCAGTGCAGCGCCCCCTGCTGGTGCAGCTGCATTGATGCTCTTTATCTCCAGTGCATCCTTGAGGTCACACACAGACCCTGCAGGGATCCCTTCAGCTTCCACCGCCCCCAGTGCAGCGCCCCCTGCTGGTGCAGCTGCATTGATGCTCTTTATCTCCAGTGCATCCTTGAGGTCACACACAGACCCTGCAGGGATCCCTTCAGCTTCCACCGCCCCCAGTGCAGCGCCCCCTGCTGGTGCAGCTGCATTGATGCTCTTTATCTCCAGTGCATCCTCGAGGTCACACACAGACCCTGCAGGGATCCCTTCAGCTTCCACCGCCCCCAGTGCAGCGCCCCCTGCTGGTGCAGCTGCATTGATGCTCTTTATCTCCAGTGCATCCTCGAGGTCACACACAGACCCTGCAGGGATCCCTTCAGCTTCCACCGCCCCCAGTGCAGCGCCCCCTGCTGGTGCAGCTGCATTGATGCTCTTTATCCCCAGTGCATCCTCGAGGTCACACACAGACCCTGCAGGGATCCCTTCAGCTTCCACCGCCCCCAGTGCAGCTCCCCCTGCTGGTGCAGCTGCATTGATGCTCTTTATCCCCAGTGCATCCTCGAGGTCACACACAGACCCTGCAGGGATCCCTTCAGCTTCCACCGCCCCCAGTGCAGCTCCCCCTGCTGGTGCAGCTGCATTGATGCTCTTTATCTCCAGTGCATCCTCGAGGTCACACACAGACCCTGCAGGGATCCCTTCAGCTTCCACCGCCCCCAGTGCAGCGCCCCCTGCTGGTGCAGCTGCATTGATGCTCTTTATCTCCAGTGCATCCTTGAGGTCACACACAGACCCTGCAGGGATCCCTTCAGCTTCCACCGCCCCCAGTGCAGCGCCCCCTGCTGGTGCAGCTGCATTGATGCTCTTTATCTCCAGTGCATCCTTGAGGTCACACACAGACCCTGCAGGGATCCCTTCAGCTTCCACCGCCCCCAGTGCAGCGCCCCCTGCTGGTGCAGCTGCATTGATGCTCTTTATCTCCAGTGCATCCTCGAGGTCACACACAGACCCTGCAGGGATCCCTTCAGCTTCCACCGCCCCCAGTGCAGCGCCCCCTGCTGGTGCAGCTGCATTGATGCTCTTTATCTCCAGTGCATCCTCGAGGTCACACACAGACCCTGCAGGGATCCCTTCAGCTTCCACCGCCCCCAGTGCAGCGCCCCCTGCTGGTGCAGCTGCATTGATGCTCTTTATCCCCAGTGCATCCTCGAGGTCACACACAGACCCTGCAGGGATCCCTTCAGCTTCCACCGCCCCCAGTGCAGCTCCCCCTGCTGGTGCAGCTGCATTGATGCTCTTTATCCCCAGTGCATCCTCGAGGTCACACACAGACCCTGCAGGGATCCCTTCAGCTTCCACCGCCCCCAGTGCAGCTCCCCCTGCTGGTGCAGCTGCATTGATGCTCTTTATCTCCAGTGCATCCTCGAGGTCACACACAGACCCTGCAGGGATCCCTTCAGCTTCCACCGCCCCCAGTGCAGCTCCCCCTGCTGGTGCAGCTGCATTGATGCTCTTTATCTCCAGTGCATCCTCGAGGTCACACACAGACCCTGCAGGGATCCCTTCAGCTTCCACCGCCCCCAGTGCAGCGCCCCCTGCTGGTGCAGCTGCATTGATGCTCTTTATCTCCAGTGCATCCTTGAGGTCACACACAGACCCTGCAGGGATCCCCTCAGCTTCCACCGCCCCCAGTGCAGCGCCCCCTGCTGGTGCAGCTGCATTGATGCTCTTTATCTCCAGTGCATCCTTGAGGTCACACACAGACCCTGCAGGGATCCCTTCAGCTTCCACCTCCCTCAGTGCAGCGCCCCCTGCTGGTGCAGCTGCATTGATGCTCTTTATCTCCAGTGCATCCTCCAGGTCACACACAGACCCTGCAGGGATCCCTTCAGCTTCCACCGCCCCCAGTGCAGCGCCCCCTGCTGGTGCGGCTGCATTGATGCTCTTTATCCCCAGTGCATCCTTGAGGTCACACACAGACCCTGCAGGGATCCCTTCAGCTTCCACCGCCCCCAGTGCAGCTCCCCCTGCTGGTGCAGCTGCATTGATGCTCTTTATCTCCAGTGCATCCTCGAGGTCACACACAGACCCTGCAGGGATCCCTTCAGCTTCCACCTCCCTCAGTGCAGCGCCCCCTGCTGGTGCAGCTGCATTGATGCTCTTTATCTCCAGTGCATCCTTGAGGTCACACACAGACCCTGCAGGGATCCCTTCAGCTTCCACCTCCCCCAGTGCAGCTCCCCCTACTGGTGCAGCTGCATTGATGCTCTTTATCCCCAGTGCATCCTCGAGGTCACAGACAGACCCTGCAGGGATCCCTTCAGCTTCCACCTCCCTCAGTGCAGCTCCCCCTGCTGGTGCAGCTGCATTGATGCTCTTTATCCCCAGTGCATCCTCCAGGTCACACACAGACCCTGCAGGGATCCCTTCAGCTTCCACCGCCCCCAGTGCAGCGCCCCCTGCTGGTGCAGCTGCATTGATTCTCTTTATCTCCAGTGCATCCTCGAGGTCACACACAGACCCTGCAGGGATCCCTTCAGCTTCCACCGCCCCCAGTGCAGCGCCCCCTGCTGGTGCAGCTGCATTGATGCTCTTTATCCCCAGTGCATCCTCGAGGTCACACACAGACCCTGCAGGGATCCCTCCAGCTTCCACCTCCCTCAGTGCAGCGCCCCCTGCTGGTGCCGCTGCATTGATACTCTTTATCTCCAATGCATCCTCGAGGTCACACACAGACCCTGCAGGGATCCCTTCAGCTTCCACCGCCCCCAGTGCAGCGCCCCCTGCTGGCGCAGCTGCATTGATGCTCTTTATCTCCAGTGCATCCTCGAGGTCACACACAGACCCTGCAGGGATCCCTTCAGCTTCCACCGCCCCCAGTGCAGCGCCCCCTGCTGGCGCAGCTGCATTGATGCTCTTTATCTCCAGTGCATCCTCGAGGACACACACAGACCCTGCAGGGATCCCTTCAGCTTCCACCTCCCTCAGTGCAGCGCCCCCTGCTGGTGCAGCTGCATTGATGCTCTTTATCTCCAGTGCATCCTCGAGGTCACACACAGACCCTGCAGGGATCCCTTCAGCTTCCACCTCCCTCAGTGCAGCGCCCCCTGCTGGCGCAGCTGCATTGATGCTCTTTATCTCCAGTGCATCCTTGAGGTCACACACAGACCCTGCAGGGATCCCTTCAGCTTCCACCGCCCCCAGTGCAGCGCCCCCTGCTGGTGCAGCTGCATTGATGCTCTTTATCCCCAGTGCATCCTCGAGGTCACACACAGACCCTGCAGGGATCCCTTCAGCTTCCACCGCCCCCAGTGCAGCTCCCCCTGCTGGTGCAGCTGCATTGATGCTCTTTATCTCCAGTGCATCCTCCAGGTCACACACAGACCCTGCAGGGATCCCTTCAGCTTCCACCTCCCCCCAGTGCAGCTCCCCCTGCTGGTGCAGCTGCATTGATGCTCTTTATCTCCAGTGCATCCTCGAGGTCACACACAGACCCTGCAGGGATCCCTTCAGCTTCCACCGCCCCCAGTGCAGCTCCCCCTGCTGGTGCAGCTGCATTGATGCTCTTTATCCCCAGTGCATCCTCGAGGTCACACACAGACCCTGCAGGGATCCCTTCAGCTTCCACCGCCCCCAGTGCAGCTCCCCCTGCTGGTGCAGCTGCATTGATGCTCTTTATCCCCAGTGCATCCTCCAGGTCACACACAGACCCTGCAGGGATCCCTTCAGCTTCCAACTCCGCCAGTGCAGCCCCCCCTGCTGGTGCAGCTGCATTGATGCTCTTTATCTCCAGTGCATCCTCCAGGTCACACACAGACCCTGCAGGGATCCCTTCAGCTTCCACCGCCCCCAGTGCAGCTCCCCCTCTGGTGCAGCTGCATTGATGCTCTTTATCTCCAGTGCATCCTCCAGGTCACACACAGACCCTGCAGGGATCCCTTCAGCTTCCACCGCCCCCAGTGCAGCGCCCCCTGCTGGTGCAGCTGCATTGATGCTCTTTATCTCCAGTGCATCAACAAGGGTCACACACAGACCCTGCAGGGATCCCTTCAGCTTCCACCTCCCCCAGTGCAGCGCCCCCTGCTGGTGCAGCTGCATTGATGCTCTTTATCTCCTGTGCATCCTCGAGGTCACACACAGACCCTGCAGGGATCCCTTCAGCTTCCACCTCCCTCAGTGCAGCGCCCCCTGCTGGTGCAGCTGCATTGATGCTCTTTATCTCCAGTGCATCCTTGAGGTCACACACAGACCCTGCAGGGATCCCTTCAGCTTCCACCGCCCCCAGTGCAGCTCCCCCTGCTGGTGCAGCTGCATTGATGCTCTTTATCCCCAGTGCATCCTCCAGGTCACACACAGACCCTGCAGGGATCCCTTCAGCTTCCACCGCCCCCAGTGCAGCGCCCCCTGCTGGTGCAGCTGCATTGATGCTCTTTATCCCCAGTGCATCGTCCAGGTCACACACAGACCCTGCAGGGATCCCTTCAGCTTCCACCGCCCCCAGTGCAGCGCCCCCTGCTGGTGCAGCCGCATTGATGCTCTTTATCTCCAGTGCATCCTCGAGGTCACACACAGACCCTGCAGGGATCCCTTCAGCTTCCACCGCCCCCAGTGCAGCGCCCCCTGCTGGTGCAGCTGCATTGATGCTCTTTATCTCCAATGCATCCTTGAGGTCACACACAGACCCCTGCAGGGATCCCTTCAGCTTCCACCTCCCCCAGTGCAGCTCCCCCTGCTGGTGCAGCTGCATTGATGCTCTTTATCTCCAGTGCATCCTCCAGGTCACACACAGACCCTACAGGGATCCCTTCAGCTTCCACCGCCCCCAGTGCAGCGCCCCCTGCTGGTGCAGCCGCATTGATGCTCTTTATCTCCAGTGCATCCTCGAGGTCACACACAGACCCAGCAGGGATCCCTTCAGCTTCCACCTCCCCCCAGTGCAGCGCCCCCTGCTGGTGCAGCTGCATTGATGCTCTTTATCCCCAGTGCATCGTCCAGGTCACACACAGACCCTGCAGGGATCCCTTCAGCTTCCACCGCCCCCAGTGCAGCGCCCCCTGCTGGTGCAGCCGCATTGATGCTCTTTATCTCCAGTGCATCCTCGAGGTCACACACAGACCCTGCAGGGATCCCTTCAGCTTCCACTGCCCCCAGTGCAGCGCCCCCTGCTGGTGCAGCTGCATTGATGCTCTTTATCTCCAATGCATCCTTGAGGTCACACACAGACCCCTGCAGGGATCCCTTCAGCTTCCACCTCCCCCAGTGCAGCTCCCCCTGCTGGTGCAGCTGCATTGATGCTCTTTATCTCCAGTGCATCCTCGAGGTCACACACAGACCCCTGCAGGGATCCCTTCAGCTTCCACCTCCCCCAGTGCAGCTCCCCCTGCTGGCGCAGCTGCATTGATGCTCTTTATCTCCAGTGCATCCTCCAGGTCACACACAGACCCTACAGGGATCCCTTCAGCTTCCACCGCCCCCAGTGCAGCGCCCCCTGCTGGTGCAGCCGCATTGATGCTCTTTATCTCCAGTGCATCCTCGAGGTCACACACAGACCCTGCAGGGATCCCTTCAGCTCCCACCGCCCTCAGTGCAGCGCCCCCTGCTGGTGCAGCTGCATTGATGCTCTTTATCTCCAGTGCATCCTCGAGGTCACACACAGACCCTGCAGGGATCCCTTCAGCTTCCACCGCCCCCAGTGCAGCGCCCACTGCTGGTGCAGCTGCATTGATGCTCTTTATCTCCAGTGCATCCTCGAGGTCACACACAGACCCTGCAGGGATCCCTTCAGCTTCCACCGCCCCCAGTGCAGCGCCCCCTGCTGGTGCAGCTGCATTGATGCTCTTTATCTCCAGTGCATCCTCCAGGTCACACACAGACCCTGCAGGGATCCCTTCAGCTTCCACCTCCCTCAGTGCAGCGCCCCCTGCTGGTGCAGCTGCATTGATGCTCTTTATCCCCAGTGCATCCTCGAGGTCACACACAGACCCTGCAGGGATCCCTTCAGCTTCCACCGCCCCCAGTGCAGCGCCCCCTGCTGGTGCAGCTGCATTGATGCTCTTTATCTCCAGTGCATCCTCGAGGTCACACACAGACCCTGCAGGGATCCCTTCAGCTTCCACCTCCCTCAGTGCAGCGCCCCCTGCTGGTGCAGCTGCATTGATGCTCTTTATCCCCAGTGCATCCTCGAGGTCACACACAGACCCTGCAGGGATCCCTTCAGCTTCCACCGCCCCCAGTGCAGCGCCCCCTGCTGGTGCAGCTGCATTGATGCTCTTTATCTCCAGTGCATCGTCCAGGTCACACACAGACCCTGCAGGGATCCCTTCAGCTTCCACCGCCCCCAGTGCAGCGCCCCCTGCTGGTGCAGCTGCATTGATGCTCTTTATCTCCAGTGCATCCTTGAGGTCACACACAGACCCTGCAGGGATCCCTTCAGCTTCCACCGCCCCCAGTGCAGCGCCCCCTGCTGGTGCAGCTGCATTGATGCTCTTTATCTCCAGTGCATCCTCGAGGTCACACACAGACCCTGCAGGGATCCCTTCAGCTTCCACCTCCCCCAGTGCAGCTCCCCCTGCTGGTGCAGCTGCATTGATGCTCTTTATCTCCAGTGCATCCTCCAGGTCACACACAGACCCTACAGGGATCCCTTCAGCTTCCACCGCCCCCAGTGCAGCGCCCCCTGCTGGTGCAGCCGCATTGATGCTCTTTATCTCCAGTGCATCCTCGAGGTCACACACAGACCCAGCAGGGATCCCTTCAGCTTCCACCTCCCCCCAGTGCAGCGCCCCCTGCTGGTGCAGCTGCATTGATGCTCTTTATCCCCAGTGCATCGTCCAGGTCACACACAGACCCTGCAGGGATCCCTTCAGCTTCCACCGCCCCCAGTGCAGCGCCCCCTGCTGGTGCAGCCGCATTGATGCTCTTTATCTCCAGTGCATCCTCGAGGTCACACACAGACCCTGCAGGGATCCCTTCAGCTTCCACCGCCCCCAGTGCAGCGCCCCCTGCTGGTGCAGCTGCATTGATGCTCTTTATCTCCAATGCATCCTTGAGGTCACACACAGACCCCTGCAGGGATCCCTTCAGCTTCCACCTCCCCCAGTGCAGCTCCCCCTGCTGGTGCAGCTGCATTGATGCTCTTTATCTCCAGTGCATCCTCGAGGTCACACACAGACCCCTGCAGGGATCCCTTCAGCTTCCACCTCCCCCAGTGCAGCTCCCCCTGCTGGCGCAGCTGCATTGATGCTCTTTATCTCCAGTGCATCCTCGAGGTCACACACAGACCCTACAGGGATCCCTTCAGCTTCCACCGCCCCCAGTGCAGCGCCCCCTGCTGGTGCGGCTGCATTGATGCTCTTTATCTCCAGTGCATCCTCGAGGTCACACACAGACCCTGCAGGGATCCCTTCAGCTTCCACCGCCCCCAGTGCAGCTCCCCCTGCTGGTGCAGCTGCATTGATGCTCTTTATCTCCAGTGCATCCTCCAGGTCACACACAGACCCTGCAGGGATCCCTTCAGCTTCCACCGCCCCCAGTGCAGCGCCCCCTGCTGGTGCAGCTGCATTGATGCTCTTTATCTCCAGTGCATCCTCGAGGTCACACACAGACCCTGCAGGGATCCCTTCAGCTTCCACCGCCCCCAGTGCAGCGCCCCCTGCTGGTGCAGCTGCATTGATGCTCTTTATCTCCAGTGCATCGTCCAGGTCACACACAGACCCTACAGGGATCCCTTCAGCTTCCACCGCCCCCAGTGCAGCGCCCCCTGCTGGTGCAGCCGCATTGATGCTCTTTATCTCCAGTGCATCCTCGAGGTCACACACAGACCCTGCAGGGATCCCCCTCAGCTTCCACCGCCCCCAGTGCAGCGCCCCCTGCTGGTGCAGCCGCATTGATGCTCTTTATCTCCAGTGCATCCTCGAGGTCACACACAGACCCTGCAGGGATCCCTTCAGCTTCCACCGCCCCCAGTGCAGCGCCCCCTGCTGGTGCAGCCGCATTGATGCTCTTTATCTCCAGTGCATCCTCGAGGTCACACACAGACCCTGCAGGGATCCCTTCAGCTTCCACCGCCCCCAGTGCAGCGCCCCCTGCTGGTGCAGCTGCATTGATGCTCTTTATCTCCAGTGCATCCTCCAGGTCACACACAGACCCTGCAGGGATCCCTTCAGCTTCCACCGCCCCCAGTGCAGCGCCCCCTGCTGGTGCAGCTGCATTGATGCTCTTTATCTCCAGTGCATCCTCCAGGTCACACACAGACCCTGCAGGGATCCCTTCAGCTTCCACCGCCCCCAGTGCAGCGCCCCCTGCTGGTGCAGCTGCATTGATGCTCTTTATCTCCAGTGCATCAACAAGGGTCACACACAGACCCTGCAGGGATCCCTTCAGCTTCCACCGCCCCCAGTGCAGCGCCCCCTGCTGGTGCAGCTGCATTGATGCTCTTTATCTCCAGTGCATCCTCCAGGTCACACACAGACCCTGCAGGGATCCCTTCAGCTTCCACCGCCCCCAGTGCAGCGCCCCCTGCTGGTGCAGCTGCATTGATGCGCTTCATTCAACGTGTGTGCATTGGATGTTACATGTAGTGTGCGGTCAAGGTGGCGCCCTCACCTTTGCACGTCAGTGGTGTGGTGCAGTGCATTGATGCTCTTTATCTCCAGTGCACAACTGCGGTCCCTCAGCTTCCACTCCGCACTGGTGCTTGGTGCAGTGCCTGGTGAGGCTTACATGCCTGAGGTCACACACAGACCCTGCAGAGATCCCCCTCACAGCTGATCTTCACGCCCCCAGATGCAGTCCTCTGCTGTGCTGTCGCTTCTCAAGTGTGTGCATTGGAGTATTGTAGTGCGCGGGGTCAAAGGCCGCCCTACCTCTCTCTGTGCACCGGTCAGTGGGTACTGCGGGGCCTGGGAGGAAGGTGCGCGGGGTCAAAGGCCGCCCTCACCTCTCTCTGTGCACCGGTCAGTGGGGACTGCAGGGCCTGGGAGGAAGGGGGCGCACAGGGGGCCCGGCTTAATAGTCCGGCTGCCTGTGAGGAGTGGGGCCCGGTGTGTTATTCCCCCCGGAATGGCTGCAGCACGTGTCACCATCGCGCGCACAAACAAAACATGGCGTCTCACGGACGCAGGACCGCGCGTCACAGCTGCGCATGTGCGGAGCGAAGACACTACTTTCTAGCGCCGAGTTGGGACCTTGCACGGGGTAGAGACTGTGAACTGCCCTGGACAGAGGACGCGCAGCCTCACTGCGCCTGCGTAGAGACACTCCTCCCCCCTCATAGAGGAGCCAATCCGAGGAGCTTTGCACTGAAATACATGGCGCGAGGCAGTTGTTGTCTCTCATTCATTGTCTCCCCGCGCGGACCTGTGCTGGCGCTGAGCTGCCGCTCTTACATAGTATCTGTCCCCAGCGCATGCGCAGTTGTTCATCCATCAGGCTTTCCTTAACCCGCGTTCCGCGGCGGGAGGCCGTGTCTATCCCCAGCGCATGCGCAGTGGTCCATGAACAGCCCCCCCCCTTTTAACCCCGCGCCCATGGTTCAGTCCTGGCCTCAGTCTCAGCAGGGAGCACAACAGGCCCCTCAGGAAACCCCAGGTGAGGTCCGAGATACAAAGAGTGTCTGGTGCTGGAGGGTCTCGAACCTCCTCCGGGATTCATCTGTTGTTGTTGTTGTTGTCTGCATGGATCCTTAGACATGATTATTTTGTCTCAACAATGCTCATTGGCCCTCATTGCTGGGGTTGGGTCGCTCTTTTGAAGGCCTCAGCAAACGGTGACATTTGTTTCGCCTGAAAAGCCTGTGATGAGGAGCAGAGCTGCCAAGGTGTCAGATTGCTATGTGTGACATTTTCATAACTTCAGGATAATTATGAGTGACATTTCAACGACTATGAGTGACACTTTCTTGCGAGCAAAACAATCAAGCAATGAGGACGAGGGAAACGTATAAATATCAGAAATTAGACCTCTTTGAGCAATGAGAAAGAAACGCCTGCGTGGGTAACTCATAATTAGAATGAAATTATCAAAATGTCACACATAAGCTTCAGTCCTGCCAAGGATCACGCAACTGACGTGACACTAATGGTACTCCGCATTACCGCACTGAAATGCATTGTCACGCATATGCTGTGTGGTGGTTGTCACAGAAAGCACTTAATAAAACTTAAAATCTGTGGCTTGCCTGTGACTTCGGCGCGCTGCTCCAGCAGGCTTGAGGCTCTCAGCTGAGCTCTCACTGAACTGTTACAGTGTATATCATAGTGCTTCCAATCCCGGGGCGCATTCTCACTGCCAGCAGAACGTCATCGCGGTGGACGTCACGTCGCTTCCTACGACTGGAGCGCTTACGGCTCGCTAGTTTATCATGGCCGGAGGGAGGGCTGCCTATAATCATGGCTGGAGGGAATGAGCACAGGATAATACCGTGGCCAGAGCGCCACAAATAACTGTGGCCTGAACGCTACAAATTATAACGGCCGGAGCTCTAGATATATTCATGGCACCGGGTTTAAATGAAGAATATCACCCCTCCGTGAATTGTCTAGGGAGTGACTCTGCCGCAGCCAGGACGACCGAGGAGGCGGCCGGCCCCACCACCGCGGTAAACCCACTGCCGTGACTCTGGCCTCGCAAGTTTAACAGTAAGTGCTGCAGCCAGCCACGCATGTGTGTGTTAATTTAGTAATGTGACTGATTGCACTCGCTTCAGTGCACTTTGAGCATAATCTGATCTACTTTGTAAACTTACTGCCAATTTCGTTTCAAAGGATAGGTGGCAGTGAACAGAAGTTCTACAGCATGCCTTTGCTTTTCTGAATGATTTTCATGACTGTGGAGCCACAGGGTAATTAATGTCCGCGCTTTATAAAAAATGCACAAATAGGGAAATACCTCTGCGTAGCATTCAGTCCTGTACGGAAGCCCGCAAATAGAGTGACAGACCTGTTTGTGAAATAACAGAGGCCTTTTATTCATGCCCTGCCAGGGGACTCCTCCGCCCACACTGGCACTGGCTGCCTCAGTCCCTTTCGAGCTGCCTTACTTCGAGGGAACTTAGTGTGTGGGGTGCACTGATGCTTTGAAGCAGTTTTAAGATCGTAATAGAGTTCTTTCGTTCCTCAAATGGATGTCATTTCTGTAATTCATGTTGCACATGTCTTCACTGCTTGATTTTTGTTAGCGACAAAGTGTCACTCATAGTTCTTGAATGTCACTCATAATTACAGTGAAATTATAAAAATGTCACACAAATGCAATCTGAAACCTTGGCAGCTATGAAGCTTGGCTGCTATGAAAGAGGGCGGGCATCACTTCACATGACATAGCATTGAAGACCGTGCCCATTCTGTTCTTGACACCGAGTCTTCTTTACTTACATATTTCATAAAAGTGATAGGAAGCATGAGTTTTATTGTATTGCTATTTAATTGCTTCTCTTGTACAATGCTGATCATATAATTAACTTGTGAATTTTGGATGGCACATAAGGCGAATAAGGATAAAAAGGCGGAAAAAATGCCAAAATAAAAGATAAGGAGCATGGTGAAACAAGGAGTATAAAACAAAACACTTTTATCGGGTGGTGATTGTTGTACATGACAGGTCACTTGGAGTGTGGTGAACAACAGAGTTAGTAAGGCTGCCACTGCAGGGGCAACCTTATTCATAAGCGAATGATGTAAGCAGGATTAATGTAAGGCTTGTGAAGTAACTATTAATACCAGCCTCAGACATCACCACTAGAAAACAATAAAATGCGGACATCTAGAAAGCAGGACTCACATGGATCCGCTAAGAATTACCAGCAAACAAGAGCAAGGGCTTGTGTTTAGACGGCAGAATCACAGGACTATACAACAGGATGTGAGAGGCCTTAACACAGAGCTCAGCTGTGTCGGGCCTCTACCATAAATTAATTAGTCCGCTGACTTTAGGACTCTGGCCGACGCAGTCAGTAGTGGCATGGAAGCCTGATTTCTGGGCAAGCCTCAGGAGAGGCTGCGAGACACACACAGCGATCGCAGCACGGCAGGCAGTATTACTTTAAAATGTCACACCAGTAAAGTGAGCAGCCACAGTGTAATGGTCCGGCTCACCGAAGCTACACAGTTAACTTATTTGTGTCCGCCAGTAGGAGATAGATATACACACAATCATACATACACACCAGTGGGTAAACTCTTAAAGCTAAATTCGTAATCATATATATTAGAGCAAGTGTGCGTCACAGATGAAAAACGTCTTAAACACTACTTTACAGTTAAGGTATTTGGGTGCAGTGTGTTTATTTTCTAAGCAGCCACGTTGAACAGCTGCGGTGGTTGACCAAAGCCAGAGCTTGGGTCAACAACTACCGCTGTGAATGTGGCAGCAAATGAGCCACAACTGCTCCCTCTCCCATCTAGAGCCCGGTGATGCTCATTAGTTCAGAGAAGTGGAAGAGTGCAACGAAAAAAAACGAGGATCTTTGAACCTAACTGATAGACGTGTCAGTGCGATTAAATATGGTCAAAGCCTATTAGGTAAACGCAGTGAATCTGCATTTTTTAACTGCTCTCTGTGAGACACTACCAACAACGTGCAACCGATCACAACGCCGTAACATACAAATATAAAAAGCAACAATACTTTCTACACCTGCAAAAAAAAACACACAATAACTGCCATGCTTGGTCCTAATGCAGTTTGCAAAAAACGTACGAGACCAGGCACTGCGTTCACTTACAAGCTGTCAGAACAAGTCAACCTTATTTTGAACGTAATACAGCCACCGGACCAAAAAAACGGTACATTCCTCCTCAGGCTCTACGGTCACCTACCATTGCAAACAAATATGCGCAGACGCTGCAGGATTCACTCGCCTCAGATTCGAGTCCCCAGCCACTTCTGACCAACCTCACTTCCTTCCTCCTGTGTCCCAGGACGTGAGGGAGCCGAGGCAGAGAGCATGTCACATCTGGATATTCCACAGCAGGAGCAACCACAGGGACTACGACGGACACATCTGGATAATTATCCCAACCCAGTGCCGCAGTGTGAGTGACAGCCAGGAGCAACGACTGCTGAGGGTAGGCCCCGCCCCCCGGTAATTGGCAGCGCACTGTGTGTCAATTTAGCTGCGGGGCGCCGCAGGAGATAATTACAATGCAGCCTGCCTGGAGCCAGGCACGAGACTGCACAAGCGTCCTGGGCAGATACATTGTGGCGCTCGCAGCTGCCCCAGAGCTGAGAGCAGTCAGTGGATCTTCTTTAACTATTTATGAACTCTGACTCAGAGCCCAGCAAGCAGCTGCTGGCTGGCAGCACCTCTCTCAGAGCAGCAGAGCCGGCGCACAGGTGCGTGCACAGGCGCCGCCGGTGGCACACAGCTTGTGAGCTGTAAATGCGTGACAATGCATTTCAGTGCGGTGTTGCGGAACACCACTCTTAAATGCGTGAGTGTCTCATGTGATGCGTGATACTTGACAGGACTGGAGAAGATCGACTTGAATTCCGTTTTTGGCTTTCACCAGAGTAAAGGGGGACAGCCCCGTCAATTGAAAGTGAAAGAACACACTCCCAGGCAGCACCGACTGCGCCTCATTGCACCTAGCCTGGGCCTGCACAACATCATCTGATGTGGCTAAAACTCCCCCTAATATGCCTCAACCTCACTAGGGCCTCAGTAACCAGGTAGCGGTCAGCCAATGCCCATCAGGTAAACAAGCCTTGGCATAGCCAGTAGGTCTCGTCTCTGGGACCTTATAAGTGTTTAGTGATCCAGCACAATATCCTTGGTGCAACAACATCAACTGTTGCATGGCTAAACACGTATTAGGTCCCAAAGGCGCAACCTATTGGCTATGCCAATGCTTGTTTTCATTGGTTCCTGTTTGTGCCTTTTAGAGATGCATGCTTCTGTTTCGTCCTCCTGTCTAACTACTCCCGCCTTTTGATGATCTAGGTCACGGGTACTCACAAACATTTTCCCGGGGGCCGCAAAGTTTGGTCTATGGTGTGACCGAGGCCCGCACTGATGCCAGAATGAAGGTGTTCCTAAAGTTAGCGGCCTAGTTACCTCCTTTTCCTAACAGCGATTAACCTTTAAACAAGTGTTTGGTGTATACGTACGTTTTTTTTCATGTTAGTGCTGAGTTGAGTAAATGGCAGCCCAGTGCTGGTGCTGCCCAGGGGTCCGCATGTAAAGACCTGGAGGGCTTTATGCGGCCCCCGGGCCGTACTTTGAGTATCACTGATCTAGATCCTCCCTGTCAACCGCCCCAGCTACATGTGTATTTTAATGTTCTTCAAAAAGGGGTCGGGGTTGAGCCGGGGCCACTGTATTTCCTTTGCTCTCGGTGGTCCCATGGGAGTAGAAGCTGCTCATTCTGCTAATCCTTCCCTAACTTTCCAGAAGTGTCAGAGCAGACAGGCTCGCTGAGTCATTCGAGTTACTGAGTGAGTCTGTTACATTTTTGCAACATTTATTCAGCAAGTCTGTTTATTCTTAATGTATGGTGACGAGAGGCCCAGATTAGACTCTTCCTGTTTCTCTTGCTAAGCCGTAGCTCGTTCATTGGGGGGAGTGGGAGGGGTAGAGCTGGGGCTGCCCTTCAAGATGCCCACACCCTGCACAGCTCAAGAAGCTGCCATGGCTTAACAAGAGAAACAGGAAGAATCAGAGAAACTGACACAGGTCAGACACACGGTACCAGAGAGTACTAACTGAGAACTTGCTTGTTTGCACAGTCTTTTTAAGCCAGAGTATTTTGAATGATTGAATGTATCGCTTTTAAAATTACTCTGAATGCTTCTAAGACAATCGCATTTTAAATGTAAATCTTTTTGAAACAAATGTTTTTTAGGTCTCGTCCTATTCCATTCCGCAAGGAATGAATAGGACAAGACTATTGTGGCTAAACTAAGAGCTAAACTAAGCTCTCAAAAATGCGGATTTCCAGAAGTGCATGTGTCCCGTTCACGCGCTTATATCCGCCTGCCTGCCTGCCTCGCATCACCACATCAAAGCCAGCCATCTGTTGCTTCCCCAGCTTGGTGCCGCCAGCAGCTTCACTTCAAAGGGATCTGCTCCACCCCCTGCTGCATCAAAGGCTTTCATTTTGCGTTTTTTCTGCCCCTGTTAGGCTAGTTTTTTGTGCCTTTCTGCCCCTATTAGACTCGTTTTTTCCTGTTTTTCTGCCCTTCTGCCCTCTGTTAGACTCGCTTTTTTGTGCAGCTCTGGCCTTTCTTGTTTTTTCTTTCGGCGATGTTCTTGATCTGATAAGGGAAACAGTGACGCATATCTCATTTGCATGCAGTAGCCAGCTGAGCACGCTGTATGAACACTGACACATGCTGCTTTTGTACATTTAATATTGTATGTGTTCAGATTGCGTAAACTACTTGTCCTCTCCGGGCCACTGCAGGCCACTGCAGGCTGCGCCGCGCCAATCACTTTTTTTTGTTGTATGAACACTGACACATGCTGCTTTTGTACATTTAATATTGTATGTGTTCAGATTGCGTGAACTACTTGTCCTCTCCGGGCCACTGCAGGCCACTGCAGGCTGCGTCGCGCCAAGCACTTTTTTTTGTTGTTTAAGCACTCCATGATTGCTCCACCAGCAGCCCCCCAGTTGTTTGTTTTATTTCTTTCTGCAGTCTGGCTCTCTTATATTCTACAAGGTCAGTAACTTCACCGTAGGATAACGTAAAATTCACTTAAAACTTAACCCAAACACGTCCACAAATTTCTTCACTGTAAATGAATTTTCCAAGGAGCATGTTACGGTTTTTAAAGTTCTGCGAATACTTTCTTCCTCTTCGTGCAGCTGGTCAGTCTCAAGCTCCTCCGTTGCTCCCTCACCCGCCGACTAACCATTGTTCCCCCCACCGTCTCCTTTGTTGCTCTCCAACACCTAGTGGCTATGCTTTTCCCCTTTCTTCCATGTGCTACTGCCCCCCTTCCTCCTCACACTGCTGCTAGCCCTACTCAACGCTCTGCCCGCACTTCTCTTCTCCCTCGTCAACACACTACTGACCCTCCCTTGTTTATTCACATTTCATTTCTTTTCAAAAACTTCTCCAACCTCTCAGGACTCTGTTGGTTTCGTGGATGTTGTTAATCTCCTGAGTTTTATTTTTGACATTTTGCTACGATGGAGGTGCTCCAATTCACTATTTCTTTTCATGAATTCATCCTGTACCACAAGAGACAAAAATGTAAGCGAAGCACTATGTAATGTGAAGAAGGGGACAACTTAATCACAAATGTCACTCTGGAAGCTTTGCTTCGCACGTGCCCCATTACCACCTCTGGGGACACTGCTTTACACATACCAGCTTTCCCACCTCAGGAAACAATCTCAGCGCATATTCAACTCATAAAGCACTGTCTGACAGGTACCCCTACCAACACCTCTGACTCTACCAATCTACCGCCCTCACTCTACCGCCCTCACTCTACCACTCTACTGCCCTCACTCTACCACTCTACCGCCCTCACTCTACCACTCTACCGCCCTCACTCTACCACTCTACCGCCCTCACTCTACCGCCCTCACTCTACCACTCTACTGCCCTCACTCTACTGCCCTCACTCTCCCACTCTACCGCCCTCACTCTACCACTCTACCGCCCTCACTCTACCACTCTACTGCCCTCACTCTACCACTCTACCGCCCTCACTCTACCACTCTACCGCCCTCACACTACCTCTCTACTGCCCTCACTATACCACTCTACTGCCCTCACTCTACCACTCTACTGCCCTCACTCTACCGCCCTCACTCTACCACTCTACCGCCCTCACTCTACCGCCCTCACTCTACCACTCTACTGCCCTCACTCTACCACTCTACAGCCCTCACTCTACCGCCCTCACTCTACCACTCTACTGCCTTCACTCTACCGCCTTCCCTCTACTGCCCTCACTCTACCACTCTACCGCCCTCACTCTATCACCCTCACTCTACCGCCCTCACTCTACCACTCTACTGCCCTCACTCTACCGCCTTCCCTCTACTGCCCTCACTCTACCACTCTACCGCCCTCACTCTATCACCCTCACTCTACCGCCCTCACTCTACCACTCTACTGCCCTCACTCTACCACTCTACTGCCCTCACTCTACCACTCTACTGCCCTCACTCTACCGCCCTCACTCTACCACTCTACTGCCTTCACTCTACCGCCTTCCCTCTACTGCCCTCACTCTACCACTCTACCGCCCTCACTCTATCACCCTCACTCTACCGCCCTCACTCTATCACCCTCACTCTACCGCCCTCACTCTACCACTCTACCGCCCTCACTCTATCACCCTCACTCTACTGCCCTCACTCTACCGCCCTCACTCTATCACCCTCACTCTACTGCCCTCACTCTACCACTCTACCGCCCTCACTCTACCACTCTACCGCCCTCACTCTATCACCCTCACTCTACCGCCCTCACTCTATCACCCTCACTCTACCGCCCTCACTCTACCACTCTACCGCCCTCACTCTATCACCCTCACTCTACCGCCCTCACTCTACCACTCTACTGACCTCACTCTACCACCCTCACTCTACCGCCCTCACTCTACCCCTCTACCGCCCTCACTCTACCCCTCTACCGCCCTCACTCTACCACTCTACCGCCCTCACTCTACTGCCCTCACTCTACCACTCTACCGCCCTCACTCTACCACTCTACCGCCCTCACTCTACCGCCCTCACGCCCTCTCTACCACTCTACCGCCCTCACTCTACCGCCCTCACCCTACTGCCCTCACTCTATCACCCTCACTATACCACCCTCACTCTACCACTCTACCGCCCTCATGCCCTCCGCTGCTCTCTTCCACCCTGCCTCCTTCTCTAACTCCCTGTTCTCTTCTCTTCGCCTGTGCTGATCTGCTGCTCTCTTCCACCCCGCCTCCTTCTCTAACTCCCTGTTCTCTTCTCCTGTGCTGATCTGCTGTTCTCTTCCACCGCCTCTTTCTCTAACTCCCTGTTCTCTTCTCCTGTGCTGATCTGCTGCTCTCTTCCACCCGCCTCCTTCTTTAACTACATGTTCTCTTCTGCTGTGCTGTTATGCTGCTCTCTTCCACCCACCTCCTTCTCAAACTCCCTGTTCACTTCTCTTCTCCAGAGCTGATCTGCTACTCTCTTCAACCCGCCTCCTTCTCTGCCTCCCTGTTCTCTTCTCCCGTGCTGTTCTGCTGCTCTCTTCCACCCCACCTCCTTCTTTAAATCCCTGTTCTCTTCTCCTGTGCTAATCTGCTGCTCTCTTCCACCCCACCTCCTCCTTTAATTACCTGTTCTCTTCTGCTGTGCTGATCTGCTGCTCTCTTCCACCCAACTCCTTCTCTAACTCCCTGTTCTCTTCTCCTGTGCTGATCTGCTGCTCTCATCCACCCCACCTCCTTCTTTAACTCCCTGTTTCCTTTTGTTCTCCTGTGATGATCTGCTCTTCTCTTTCACCCGCCTATTTCTCTAACTCCATGTTCTCTTCTCCCGTACTCATCTACTGTTTCCATTCACCGCCTCCTTCTCTGACTCCCTGTTCTCTTCTCCTGTGCTGATCTGCTGCTCTCTTCCACCCGCCTCCTTCTTTAACTCCCTGTTCTCTTCTGCTGTGCTGATCTGCTGCTCTCTTCCACATACATCCTTCTCTAGCTGCACACACACATACATACAACCACCCACACACACATACAACCACACACACAACCACACACAACCACACACACACCACACATACAATCTCACACACACAACCACACACACACACAATCACATCCAACCACCGCACACCCAACCCCACACACAACCACACACACAACCACACACACACACAACCACACACACACAACCGCACATACAACCACACACACAACCACACATACAACCACACATACAACCACACACACAACCACACACAAAACCACACACACAACCACACACACAACTACACACACAACAACCACACACGCAGCCACGCATACAACACCACACACACACACAACCACACCCAACCACACACACAACCACACACCCAACCACACCCAACCACACACCCAACCACACACAACCACACACACAACCACACACACAACCACACACACAACCACACACACAACCACACACACAACCACACACACACACACACAACCACACACACACAACCACACACACACAACCACACACACACACAACCACACACATCTATCTATCACCCTCTGTCTATCTATCGCCCACACTCTATCTATCTATCGCATCACCACTGCATCACTCAGGGTCACCACAACATCACTATGCGCTACCACAGCATCACTCAATGCCACAGCATCACTCGTCGCCACCACAACATCACTCAGTGCCACCACAGTATCAATCTGTGCAACCATTCAACAACAAGTGGTTCAAATATTTTCTCTCAATGTTTCAAGCTTTATTACAAATGTCACAAAAGATGTTAATATTTCACTTCTGTTCTTGGATTTTCGTCACAATAAAATACACTAAACATAATCTTCACAAAAGTTATTTACAAAAGTTTAAGCTATTGCCATTATAAATTACAATAACTTTTATTTAAAAATTAGTTATTGAAAGAAATTAAAATCCATTGTTATTCGTAATATCAATACATCTAAGTCACGTAAATACAAAACATGTTGCATTACAAATGGTATAGGTGTCACATTTGCAAAAGTTAAAAGTATTGGCATTGTAAATGACAAAGCTATTAATTTCGCTATTTTCAAAACCAACACATAAATAAAAAAATTGTCATTTACAAGACCAATAGCTCAAACTTTCCTAATGCGAGATCTATTGCATTGCAAATGCTTGTTTAAAACTGAAATTGAATTGAATGCTTACTCGCTGTGGGGAAGCCTGACTTACGTCGAACAGTAGAACGGGAGCTGGGCGGGGCAGGACCAGTGAGAACAGCTGAGAGGACTTGCCCTCATGGGGAGTGAGGGACAGGTCAGCGCTCTAGTAGTTAAGCAAAAGCCTACTTATGGCTCCCGCAGCACGGACAGCAGCGGCACGCTGCTGGTGCGCCTAAGGCTAGCCCGCCTGCGTCCTGACACGGCCAAGGGCAAGGAACCATGCCGGATTCGTCCCAGGAAACGGTAAGCTAATCACATATGATAGAGCATTATTACTCTCATTGAGATACTCGGGTAGAGCCAATTGTGAGATGACTCTAGCGCCAACAAGCTCGATAGGGAAGAAGATGTCATGCCCTCTCTGCCGGACGACGTTTAACTCAGGCAAGATTGAAGGGACACTACAACTAGATAGGCCCACAAGGAATGAGCAATGGGAAATGGGACTTATTAACAGTAGATCCTTGCCAGCACACACCAAAGAAATCATAAATCCAATAGAGAATGAAGAACATGACATTCTCTTTGTTACTGAAACGTGGGTGAAAGATTTGTCCGCCCCTGACATAATCCAAGGACTAACCCCAGATTTCCTTATCCAAAGACAAGATAGGATGGGAAAAACGGGAGGCGGGGTAGCAATCATTTACAAATACGACTATGAATGCTTGATATCGTCCGTTGCCACCACCAACAGTGAAACTGTACAATTCAGCCTAAAATATCGGCTTATAACTCATTTTCAGGCACACTGCCCTATAGACCCCCAGGAACCCCCACTCCATTCCTAGAGGAATTTCCCAGCTTAATAGCAGACATGGTGGCCAGCAAGAGCTCCCTTACATTATTGGGGGACTTCCGTCTGGATGAACCAGATAATACCACAGCAGTTAGATTATCATGACATGGAGGCCATGCAACTGAAACACACAAGCACCCATGTAAAGGGTACCATACTGGACGCCATTTTTAGGTCTCGCATACGCAGTGCGCATGCGCTGCATAGGAGAACCTTTAGGCGGCGCTCTGCTCTTTTTGGAAGCACATACTCGTGCTTGTGGCGGCATCCGCCTTGTGGGAGCAAGCAGGGGTACGCCACAAGCACGAGTATGTGCTTCCAAAAAGAGCTGACTGCGCGCACACGCACGCTGACATTTTAACGTGCCGCAAGTGCACGCATGCACTACTTGCATCTGCAAATGGCTCTTGCTTTAACAAATCAAAGATCGCTCTACCACTGATGCACGCACATCTATAGGGAGAATATTTGAATGTGCTTTACTTAAACAAAACCTGTTCATTCAACGATGGCTCCGTGGATGCGCAAGCATCAGCCAGAGCTCGTTTTGAGTGCACTTTTGAATAGTTAACAAATTGCCACTTAAGGACAGCCACCGCAGATACGCATGCATACATGAATATCTAGGACAACAACAAGCACCTGTAAAGAAAATAGTTTTTGCAAGCTTGTTTTATGCTCAGACTTTTGAAGATGACTGTCGGGAGTTCAGGTATTGTTGCAAGATTTGCTTCCGCTTCCAAGTAAACAACCAGAGAGGTCTCGTCCGTGGCAGAGATGCATTTTCAGAGTCTCAGAGTCCTTCAATTGAATCTCTTTATTAGTTTAAAATGAGCAATAAACAGTTAGTGTAGACTCGTACTAGGGTTCGCCTGCAACACGAGTCAGAATAGAATAATATCATATCTCCTCAGAATTACAAACATGCATAGATGGTGCCTTCTGCATTCCAATGCACAACATTGATGCCATTTTTACACCCACTATTAGAGGGCATGATTATAATAATAATAATAATAATAATAATAAAGACATTTGTAGAGCGCATGGATTACGCCGTCCCGGCGTGTCCCCGCGCTAAAAGAGAGAAGAAAAGACTTGTCCGAGGGGAGGGCAGTTTGCGAGGCAGAGGACAGAGGAGCCTATGAGGAGAACAGATGAGTTTTCAGTTGCCGTCTGAAGATAGTTTATGAAGGCTCCAGGCGGAGACTGATGGGGAGTTTGTTCCATCCAATGGCAGCCGCTACTCTAAAAGATCGGCCTCCCATTTTTTCTCTCCTATAGCGGTGGGTGACAAGCGTGCCCATGCCGCCCGATCTAAGCGATCTGCGTGGTTCATACCAGGTAACCAGACCTGCCAGATAACTGGGAGCTTTATGCCATAGAATCCGATGACATGTTAGGAGGGCTTTGTACATTATTCTTTTTTTCACTGGGAGCCAGTGGAGGGCCTTCAGGGCGGTTGCGGAGTTGGCTCTTCTTGGGAGTCCAAGCACTAGGCGGGCTGCAGCATTTTGCAGTGTCTGGAGTCGTCCTATGCTTTTACTAGAAGCTCCCAGGAAGAGGACATTCCCATAGTCGAGGCGTGATGTAATCAATGCGTGGGTCATAGTGCGCCGAGCCTCCAAAGGGAGGAGGTCCAGGGTTTTATTGAGAGTCTTTAGGACTCCATAGCACTTGCCTACTAAACGGTTGATGTGTGTCTCGTAGGAGAGTGTAGGATCCATCCATATCCCTAAATTCTTTGCTTCAGGACATGGTATAGGCATAGCGCCTAGACAACTAGGCCACCAGTCACAAGTCCAGAGCCGTTGGTCACCACCGACCACCAAGACTTCTGTCTTGGAGCTGTTTAGTTTTAGGCAGTGACTATCCATCCAAGTGGCCAATGCTTGCATACAGGCTCGGAAATTATTGGCTCCAGCTGCAGGAGTTTGAGTGAGGGTGAGTAAGAGCTGCGTATCGTCGGCGTAGGAGACAATCTCTACGCCGAACGAATGAACTAACTCAGCCAGGGGGGCCATATATAGGTTAAAAAGAGTAGGACTTAAAGCAGAGCCCTGTGGCACCCCCTGTTCTAATATCCTCTCCTCAGACTGAAACGAGCCCCGTTGGACCTGAAAGCTTCTGCCCGTCAGAAACGATTTTAGCCAACCGAGTGCTCTGTCAGTGACACCTCCTTTGTTCAGACACTGTAGCAAGGTGATGTGTGCTACAGTGTCGAACGCTGCACTAAGGTCTAGCATGACCAGTGCCATGGTCAGGCCAGCGTCAGCTCCTAGCCGTAGAGTTTCGGTGGCTCGTAATAAGGCCGTCTCAGTAGAGAAACCTTTCCCGAAACCCGATTGAGAGGGGTGCAGGAGATTATTCTTCTCCGCAAATGCCATCAGTTGCACGTTAGCAATTTTCTCTGCAATTTTCGCAGTATATGGTAACAGAGAGATAGGTCGTAGGTTCTCCAAGACCTCATGGCTTACATTAGGTTTTTTTCTGATAGGTAGCACAATAGCCTTTTTCCAGTTTATTGGAAGGGTCTGGGAGTCGAAGGAAGTTGCAAGGACATGGCGGATGTAAGGTTCTAAAGCAGCTATGCTTGCACCCAGGACTCTCGGAGGAGCGGGACCTAGAGGAGAGCCCGATTTTATACTTGTGCAGATGGTTTCAAGTTCTTTACTGGGTGGTACTGTAAAACACTCTAACCTCAGCTCCGAATTCAACAGCTCCGTTGCCTTCAGTTCTATGAAGGTTTCTCCATCAGCAGGACATCTGGAGAAAGAGCTGTATATTTTTTTGACCTTATTGGCAAAATAATCTGCCACCTTATTACATTCCATGATGGAATCTGTTTCCGGGACATTGGAGTTTGAGGCGACTGAGATTTCTTTATAGATTTTAAAGAGTTCTCTAGATGCCTCACTAATTCTGTTTCCATAAAAAGTGGCTTTTGCAGCTCTGACCTGCTTATGGTAACTTCTCAGGGCTGTTCTATATTGAAGTTTAGTGGACTCATTACTATCCTTACGCCAAATTCTTTCTAGTTTTTTACATTCTGATCTGATAGTCTGCAGATCTATATTGTACCATTGGGCTGATCTCCTAGCTCTGTTCCCCTGTTTGGGTGTGGATATAGGGGCTACCTTGTTCAGGGCATCAAGGATCCGGGTTTCTAAGTTTAGATTAGCACTTTCACTATCCGTGCCTCCCGGCATCCCTCCTACGCTTAGCATCTCGTTAAAGATAGGTTGTGAAATTATTTTCCATTTGCGGTATGGGTAGCTGTTGTTGCCAGACCACTGGGGTGCCGGCTTACCTAAAGTGCAAATTTCGAAAGGGACTAAAAAATGGTTTATCCAGGGAAGTGGGTTAGGAATGCTTGTCGTTATGCCCTCCCAGTTAGCAAACACCGGGTCCAATAAATGGCCATGAGTATGTGTGGGAGTCTGATTTATTAGGACCAAATTCGTATGTTGTAATTCCTGCCTCATCTCCGTGGCTTCCTTTAGCTGGATATCATCAAAGTGAATATTTAGATCACCTAGAAGGAGGACCTTCCTATGTCTGAGTGCTAGGTGAGCAAGATGTTCTTGTAAACTCGGCCTAAAATTTCCCAGGGTCCCAGGAGGTCGATAAAGAAGGACACCCGAGATATGGTCCCGAGGGCCCAGTTTCAGTGCGAATTTGCCAGCTTCGCAGTTCTCTATTGTGAGAGGTTCGAGGGAACATACCAGGGGGGCCTTGCTGATCACTGCAATCCCTCCTCCTCGGCCTGACGGTCGATCCACCCTGACTATTATAGCCAGGTGGAAGGGCCTCGATAATCTCAGGGTCGGAGTCGACACCCAGCCATCTCCGTCAGAAAGAGTATATCGAGGCCCTCCTCTGAGAGCAGGTCCCAAATTTGCAAGGCGTGTCTCGGGAGGGATCGACAGTTTAACAAGCCACCTCTGAGGCTCCTAGTCCGTTTTTTGTAGCCTATCTGTTTAGTGGTTTTAAATGGGCAGTGTGGGCATTTGATAGAGGCAGCAACCTCCATTTTGTGCCTGCAACACTCATTTATCGGTGGTCTTAAGTTCCATAGGGCCTGTCTGTCATAAGTTATCAGGTCAGTGGGAGGAAGGGCAGGCGTTATGGCCCTGGACCGTGCTCGACCGCGGACGGGCGCAGACGGGCTTGCCTTCACTTCACTTCACTGCTTGATTCACTGTATATTTCCAATGCCGCTCTGATCCTTGACACAAAATATTTTTTTAATAATTAGAAAGGAAACACCAGAGCAACACTACAAAAACAGTAGGAAACGATCTTGCACAGGCAACGTTTATTTGATTATATGTATTAACCCTATTTTAAAATACGGTGTATAGCACTGTACCAAAGGAAGCACCAGTGCAACACTAAACAAGCATTGGCATAGCCAATAGGTCTCGCTTTTGGAACCGTATAAATATTTAGTTAAGCAGCACAATATCCTTGGTGCAACAGCATTAACTTGTGCATGGCTAAATACTTATAAGGTCCCAAAGGCAAGACTGATTGGCAATGCCAATGCTTGTTTCAAATGACCCTAAGCTAAAAGTAGGGACCCCTATACCAATGCAATGGTCGGATCATTATTTCATCCCGTTTACACTGGAAAATCCACAGGCTCGACACACCAGTCACAAAGTAACCGGGATTAAGAATAAATGGCCAAAATCCCTAGCTGACAACGTAAGGATTGAATTAGAGGACCAAGCACCAAGCCTGACAGATGACGTAGAAGAGGACAACAAGATTTGGGCTGACTGGCTCAACAAAGTTGCACCCCAACACCCACAGAAAACCAGACAAAGTAAACTTGATGTTAGGATTAAAGCCCCATGGTTCAATGAGCAATTAATTCTGACAAAAAAGCATGTAAAAGAATGGAAAGGTTGTGGAGAAAAAACTATGATCCCACCATCAAAAGTCAATATAAGGCAGCTATTAGACAATATCCTTGGGAGATGTTCCAAGCACAGACCAAATTCTATGAAGAAAAAATTCAAGGCCTTCCTTAACTCGCACTCCGCGGCGGGAGGCAGTGTCTGTCCTCAGCGCATGCGCAGTTGTTAATTCAAGGCCTTCCTTAACTCGCGCTCCGAAGCGGGAGGCAGTGTCTCTCCTCAGCGCATGCGCAGTTGTTAATTCAAGGCATTCCTTAACTCGCGCTCTGCAGCGGGAGGCAGTGTCTGTCCTCAGCGCATGCGCAGTTGTTAATTCAAGGCCTTCCTTAACTCGCGCTCCGTGGCGGGAGGCAGTGTCTGTCCTGAACGCATGCGCAGTTGTTAATTCAAGGCCTTCCTTAACTCGCGCTCCGCAGCGGGAGGCAGTGTCTGTCCTCAGCGCATGCGCAGTTGTTAATTCAAGGCCTTCCTTAACTCGCGCTCCGAAGCGGGAGGCAGTGTCTCTCCTCAGCGCATGCGCAGTTGTTAATTCAAGGCATTCCTTAACTCGCGCTCTGCAGCGGGAGGCAGTGTCTGTCCTCAGCGCATGCGCAGTTGTTAATTCAAGGCCTTCCTTAACTCGCGCTCCGTGGCGGGAGGCAGTGTCTGTCCTGAACGCATGCGCAGTTGTTAATTCAAGGCCTTCCTTAACTCGCGCTCCGCAGCGGGAGGCAGTGTCTGTCCTCAGCGCATGCATAGTTAATCCAAGGCCTCTTTAACCCGCGTTGTGGGAAGCAGTGTCTATCCCCTGCGCATGCGCAGTTATCCATGAACAGGCCCTCTTTTAACCCGCGCTCATAGTTCAGTCCTGGCCTCAGGCTCCGCAGGGCCAGCGGAGGAGGCCCGACCCACAGCAGGGACCACAGCACCCGTATTAAACCCCAGGTGAGGTCATTTATTTATTTATTTATTTTATTTGATGCTTTTTTATAAATCGCTGATTTTACCCGAAGGTGTCAGAGCGCTGTACAATAGAACCAATTACGTTACATGAGAGAACTGTTACAGGAAAGGAACAAACAAAGGTAGAAGGCCATAGAATCAAAACAATGCAGGCAAAAGGAACACAATAACAAACACAGCAAGCACAGAATGTCCAAACAAAAATATACATATATATGACAAATTACAATGAGTAAAGAACTTCTTGGCGGGGTCTGAAGGAGAGAATTAGTTCTGAAAGTGTCTTTGGAATAGAAGAGATTTGAGGTCCGCTTTGAAGATCTGGATGGTGGTGATGGCACGGGGCAAAGGAGGAAGCGAGTTCCAGATTCTCACTGCATTACCTGAGAACGATTGACTGGTGCTGGTTGGGTCTCAAGCGTGCTGTCACGGCATTCATTTTTTTATTTTTTGTTGTCTGCATCGATCATTAGACATGATTATTTTATATCAAAAATGTTCATTGACTCTCATTGGTGTAGTAGGGTAACTATTTTGAAGGGCCCCAGCAAACGTTGTCATTTTTTTCACCTGAAAAGTCTGTGTGATGAGAAGATCGACTTGAAATCCGTTTTTGGCTTTCACCAGAGTAAACGGGGGCAGCCCCGTCAATAGAAAGTAGCACAGTTTCTTTTTTGGTTTAAAAAAAAAAAATTGCAGAGTTTTATATAGCGCAAATTTGACCCAAATCGGGTATCAGATCGCTTTACATAGCACCAGTTATGTTACATGTGGACACACATTCATTTCTGTTAGGCACGGGGAGATTAGGTGATTTGCCCAGAATCACAGGATTTTTGGCGTTGTTACCAAGACTCGAACCAAGATCCCCAGGTCTGAGGTCGAGCGCCCTAGCCGTTAGGCCAACTCCTCTACCCACAGTGAAAGAACACACTCATAGTCAGCACTACCAACTGCGCTTCATTGCTACCTAGGCTTGGGCATGCACAGTAGAATCTGATTTGGCTAAAACTCCCCCAAATATGTCTCAACCTCACTAGGGCCTCAGTAACGAGGTAGCGGTCAGCCAATGCCCAGCAGGTAAGCAAGCATTGGCATAGTCACTAGGTCATACCTTTGGGACCTTATAAGTGTTTAGTTATCCAACACAATATCCTTGGTGCAACAACATCAACTGTTGCATGGCTAAACACGTATAAGGTCCCAAAGGCGCGACCTATTGGCTATGCCAAGGCTTGTTTTCATTGGTTCCTGTTTGTGCCTTTTAGAGATGCATGCTTCTGTTTAGTCCTCGTGTCTAACTACTCCTGCCTTTTGGTGATCTAGATCACAGGTACTCACATTTTCCCGGGGGCAGCAAAGTTTGGGCTATGCACTTTACTAATACATAAACATCTTATCTGAGCCTCTTGTCACAATGCATTTAAGAATAAACAGACTCATTGAAGAAAAGTTGCAAAAATGTAACTGAATCACTCGGTAACCAAGAATGACTCCACTAGCCTGTCTGCTCCGACACTTCTGGAAAGTTAGGGAAGGATTAGCAGAACAAGCTGCTTTTACCCAGAGCAGTGAATGAAAGTATGCGATTAAAAAGCAAGTTACATTGCTATATTGTTTAGACAAAGAAGGTTTAGAACAATATTGCACTTTGCCATGATCAGAATGTGAAGCATGATAATACAAAACGATATGCAATTCCAGGTTACAATATGAATACTTGACATCCTTCATTTAATTCATTCTGGCCTGAGAGGTCCTGACAGTCTGGGGGAAGGAAGGCGTCCATGTTTTTTGCAGGGGGGGAGTGGGGGTGAGGGCTCACGTTTTGTTACACCACTGACCTGCACATAAACTTAATACACAAAAAGTTGTGAGCCTTCTCTTGTCACTGTGCCTCTCGGAGAGCCCCCAAACTTGGAAATTAATTATCTGCTCGCTGCAGGAACATGAGTTATCCACAGAGCACTGTCAGGGAAAGCCATAAGCAGCAGCCAACTTAAAGAAACCCTTCTAATCCCATTCAAGAGTGTGAGGACTGAAAGTAGCCAATCCAATCACAATCCAAAAGACTTTATTCGGATAGCAACGTATCCATAAAAGTAACACACGTACAGGATAAAAACCAATAGAAAAATAAATAGATAGCAATCTCCAATCCATAATGTAGCAAAATACAGTAAACCTAGGTAAAGCGCATATTGTGAATAGTACAATACGATTGACTTCATAGATCGCACATAGATTTCCGTGCACCTGTAGCTACTCTCAAAAAGGTGCCAATGCGCAAGATCAATGCAACATTGTCCAATTTAAATTTGCAGTCAAGAGCGTCTGTTAAATCAATAGGTGACATTTTTTAAAAATACGGAATTAGCAACTATTATGCATATTTCATATAGTATCTACTAAAGAATAAAAAGTGTAAAAGTGTTTGACCGCTGTGACCATCACATGGACATGGCAGGGAGGCAAGTTTTGCGTTATAACTATAGGGAAAACAAAGCAAATATCTTACTTTCCCAGCTCTTAGACGGAATAGGAGGCCTCTCCCTCATTGGGACATGGGTAGTGCAATATAACTTGGAAGACAATGCTCAGGGTACGCAACGGATATACATTTTGCAACAGTTTGATTATTCAATTCCCTTTCTAGTCTTTCCGCGCTATAAAGTGGGTACAATGCTGTCTTTAAAACTTTTTTGTCCATTGATACAGATGTGTTCGAATTAGCAAACAGTCTGCCAAGGCTAACGCTTTCCAGACTCTTGACTACCCCAGGAAGCCATGGAATATCCATCCCTTCCTCACAGCGAAGACTACCATCTATTATGTCCCTTGTGAGAGAAGCCTCGGGATTCTTCATTATGGATAGCAAAAATAGTGCAGGGCGGGCCCTTATGATGTCTTCAATTTATCCTAATTTCAGTTCACCTTGACATATGTACAAAGGGGTGGAGATTGGAGCGCCCAAGAGTTGTCTACAAAATCTATTTTCCTCTGATAGGACGCAAGAGCATTTGGCAACACTCCATACCTCTGCCCCATAGGTAGCTATTGGTACACACAGGATCTTAAAAATCTTTAAAAGGGCAGGAAATGTTCCACATCTTTTAGGGCGGAGGAGACTGAGGATTGAGTTAAAAGCCCTCGAGAACTTACTTTTACAAAATGCCAAGTGTTCACACCAGGTGCCGTTCGCAGCGAAGACCATTCCCAGATAAGGTAAAGTAGCAGTGCAAGTTAATTTTTGGTCGCCCACAGAGATACAATTTAAAGGACATTTCCTTGGCCCACAGGGCATTATAAAAGATTTATAAAATTTTGGGCATAAATCTAGGCCGGACATAAAATCTGTGAAACCTCAAACTAAAGTGCGTAGTGCATTTGGTGTGCGACCAATTAAAACCGCATCATCTGCATATAAAAGCACTGGGAGAGGTTTGCCTTGAATTCTGGGAACATCATTAGTTAGTGTGATCAGTAAATTGTTTATATATATGATAAATAGAAAAGGGGTCAGAACACACCCCTGTCTGACCCCTCTGTCTACACTGATGTCATTGGAAACTTCTTCCCCACCCCCAATCCTGACCCGCGCTTTCAGGTCCGTATGGAGATAGGCTAAAAAATGAACAAGGGCCTCATCCAGTCCATATTCTAAAAGAATGGACCATAGACGGGACCTATTGACAAAATCGAAAGCTGAGGACAGGTGCATAAGAGCTAAGTAAAGTGACGAGTGCTGTGCAAAAGTGTACTTCCCTATGATCAAATTAAGATTAAGACTTTGCTTGTTTGTGCCACTTTACCCCTGAAACCTAGTTGGCGTTACAGTTCATATCTCATTCCCCTTATTGGATTTTGTCATTTGAGTGTCACTTTGTTCAATACACTTTATTTTATTTTTCTATTTCGGTTTGGGTTTTTTATTGTTTTGCATTTTGACTTTTACTTTTTTGGTTTCTGCATAAATATTTTACATATTACCTTAAGTTAAGCCTGCCTGTTCCGTGCTTAGGTACCAGGGGGTTGATCCTAGGTTAATTGAATGGCGTTGAAAGTTCACTCTGACAACGGTTCTGATTGTGCCTCATCTACGGCAAATAATATTTCAGTTTCTTACAGAAACTATCTAAAATTATCTGCAAAACAGGCAGGTGATAACCTACCAGGCTTGAAGCACCCTGTGGACAAACTGGAATATGGGAATAGTATTGTGTGGCAATAGAACCTCTAAAAATATTGAGCTTGCAGGTGAACCAAGAATCACGCTTGAATGTCACAACTTTTTAAAACAAAGTAGTCAGGAAAGTGTGAAGAATATATTGCAGCTCTTTGCATTTTGACAGCATCAAGCAAATTTGAGACCAGAGTGGATGTATGTAGCAGTGACGAGTCTGTTCACCCAATGTGATTGGTGATATCCACTTTGCTGATCTGCCTGAAGTTATGATGCTGCTGACAGTAGCATATCTGCTAAAAGCGATGGCGTGACTGGTGGAACTATAAAGCCAAATAAAAGAAAGTTACCTTCCGACACCACAGTCTTCGTGACTGAGACCAGTAATACTGAAGACTCTGAGACTCACAGCATAATTTCTCCTTTCAGAGCGTTATTGCTGCAGACGGAGTGAAGCCCAGATGTAAGCACATTACTAAGGTACCAACAAAGTTTAATATTGTTCATTTGTATTAACTGTTTCTCTTTTGCAGCATTTGGAAATGCATTTTCTAGTTGTGTTGCTTTTTGTTTAGTTTTTTTCTTGTAGGCTGTTAACTTTGGTTTAAAGGGAATGATGTTGTAGTGTGTGACCTTAATGCTGCTGTTTGCATTTCATTACCATCATTTGCTTACCCTGGAGAATCTCCAGGGTGTAGGAGGTTTGCTGTTCCAGAGTTCTTTCTTCAGCTCCTGGGCAGTTGTCACTCTGTGGCGATCTGTGGTCCTGTTTCTCTGCTCTTCTTGTAGCAGCTCCTATCAGAGCTTCATCCTCCCGCCACGATAATAAGATGCCAGGTATCACCCAGCGCTCAACACAGCCTGTGATGGGCTACGTCTATCTGCTCGGTGCAGTTAGAGCGAGGATAAAGTTCTCCGGACCCATCAGGCTGTGAATGTAACCTAAGGGCTTAAGATGAAATGTAGAGCTTACCTCCTTCCTGAGTGGCTCCAGACTGCTGTGTGCAGACCCGATAGCTGGCAGCACCCTGGAGTATGTATGTATAAATCAGATTATGTTGGAAGTAACCTGCAATATAGTGGCAGGCAGCACCCTGCCATAGAGTAGGATTTCTCATAGTATTTTATTTCCTGGCACATTAATGGAGATTGTCTTTTACCTGGCAGAAGAACAACACTGACCATACATTGTTCTAGGTTTGTCTTTAAAATGACGTACACATTAGGAATGGCATTTCGTTCTGCTGGAATAATAACACAAGTTATCTTGCACTCTATGTTGTTGCATTCCATGTTTCATTCAAACGTGCTTTCTACAGGGCACATACATGATTTGCTGCTGTAGAGAAGTAATGCACCTGTGCACTGTGGCAGACTCAGAAATATTGAAAAACTTCATGATTTCTCATTCAGTACTTCCTAGTAAAATCTTTCACTTTTTGACTCCTACATTTAGCAGAAACATAACTTAGTACCATTAAAATAGTTGTGATGGGGAACATTCATGTGGAGCTAGGACTGGCTCGACCAGAGAGCATGCTGACTTTGAGGAGTATGGAGTTGACCACCTTGCCTGGTCCGGTGTGGAACCAAGCCAGCGATGCTTTGCTGCAGGCTCATTTGCCCTGATAGCTGGTCAACAGTTTGAGGAGGAGGAGGTGAAGAGCTGGCTAAGTGTGCCATGAAGCTGGCATTTCAGTACATCCCTGAGAAGTGAGCTTTGAGTCGATGTAGTGTTCCTCTTATACCACGTGCAATTCATCCTCTCCAAAGCCTCAAGAATTCCTGGGTGTGAAGGGCGGCTGATTCTGATTGGGTGCTTGATAGTTTTCCAGAAACTCATGTTCTTGATTGTTCATGTTTGTCAGTAGTCAATTAAACACGCCCAGGGGTTTTATCTCTTCAGTGACACAAGCTGCAATAAAAGTTTCTTTGTCATTGCAAGACAATATGAACGGCCGACGAGCCTCTGTCTGTCAAAGAATGGACGGTCTGGGGAACTGTCATTCATCTCACTGCTAAGCAGAGCAGTGTCATGCTTCACCCTCACTCAGGCCTCTGATTTTAACCAACATCGCTTAGAACACTGGGACTTTAGAGCCCATCCTTTAATGAGAAAAACAAAACTACAAGTCCCATAAGCAACAGTGGTGAAAGGTGTCACGCATGACCTGGGGCAACATCGATTCAGCACACCCAGTTCCATTTTTTAAGTATTTTACATAATATTGAATTTATAACCTTTGTTTTTATTGTCATGAGTCACCAGAATTCTAAAAATGTCTATTATTTTCAGGGTCAATTAAGTAATGGTCACCAGGTTGGAAGCTCTGTTAATTCTTCAGTATTTGTCATTGATCTCCACATGTGGCTGGTTTGGGTCTGCCCCTGCATCGTTCCCGATAACTCGCACAGGTAAGGAGCTTGTAGCAGCAACATGATAACCCCATACTCATCTGTAAGAAGTGCGCTCCGAGGCAGGTATCCGATCATTTTTGTGAAACAAGCAAGCGCCAATATCTGCTATGTACATTTGTTAAATAAAACACAATCAAATCACAATATACTGTCCCGGAGGTTCAGTCCCAGAGTCATTATCTGTAACTGAATGCAGACACCCTAGGAAGCATGTGCTTTTAAGACATGTTGGGTTCACTCACCTGATGGTGACATACTTCATTATTGGGCTATACTCCTCCGCCGCTACAATGCCTGGCAGGCACCACCAGAGGGCACTTTGTGGGTATGCCGGATAAGCATAGTAGGACAGAGGATGTTGTGTCATAAGATGTGAGATTGGTGAAAGCCTGAATATAAGATCAACTATCGACCAGTTGCCGCAATATAGTTAATGTGATCATCCTGGTCCATGTTGAGATTAAAAACAGTGGCAAAGAAACTGAGGAACTAATGGCCCCTATCACTGTGTGAAAGTGTCGATCACCTATCGACCTGCTGGTAAGCTGGGGTCTACACTTCAGGTCAACTTTTTCCATGCCTTGTGTAGTCATGGAGCAATCTGTTGGCATTTTATCAGGACCAAATTTGGGAAAATGGGTAAATGTGACCTAATCTTCTCCACAGCGTGAGGAGCTCTGTAACTCAAAGCCCTGCACCGTGCATAGGTGATAAGGTGCCTATTAACATCTTACTGCCACAGGTGAGCGCTGTCTAACAGGGTGCACTAGATACGCTAACCCTCCTAAAATTCAGGACATACTGACTTATCCAATAGCGAGGACGTCGCATCAGAGGGCAACTGGTTTGAAAGGCACATGCTTCCTAGGGTGTTCAGTTAGAGATAATGTCTGTGGGACTGAACCTCCAGAACAGTATACTGTGAGTTGATTTATATGAAGAATGTGTATACTGGACTGTCATTTTCCTCAGCATCTCTTGTGCTATGTAAAATAAAACGCAACACACCGGGAGGCCAACAAATCTATCATACATTTAATGCAAAAATAGCAAAAGGCCAAGCAAAATAACAAGTCACAATTGTCTTTGCAATGGACGAGAGCATCCACCCTAAAGCAAGTTGGAGTATATAATGCTAATGCTACACAATGTATTTTTTTTTACAATTTTCTCCTAATACAAGTCAATGAAACATGAACACGTGATAGAAACAGTTACTGAAACATCACTAATGAGTAGGAGGCAGGATCTTCTCTCGAGAGGAATGTGAGGAGTCCGTGAGGTGTAGTTAAAAGATAAAATGACAAGCTGCAGAATTCACTGTTTCTGGAAATAACACTTCTGTTTGTCAGTATTCAATTTACTACAAGATGCAGGAAAGTGTGCAGATGGACATCACTAAATAAAATGGTTCTGAGCCCTAATAAAATCATGTAATTTTGCAGGCATATTAAGGCGAACAGTCACAACAAATTAATATAAGAATATTGTAATTTGGTAATGTAATACATCAATGCACGTTGTGACAGTGATGTGTATGATGTGTAAACACTTGTCGGTATTGAATAAACCAGTATATCCAGTTATGCTTTCTCAATTCCTTCTTCCTAGAGGCCACCACTGCTACTATCCAGCTGTACTCAGCGGTGCCTCCTGTGACCTGGAATCCTGTATTTAATCAATACCAAAGGTTGTCAATACTTCTAGCCAACTCTGGTCACTGGTGCCACTCGCACCCCACCACCCTTGGACCTGTTATTCTTTTAGCCAGCTCCAGTCAGTAGTGGCCCCTTGGGCCTGTATGTAAGCCTACTAGCCAGCTCCTGTTAGTACTGGCCCCTGGGACCTGTTATCATTCTAGCCAACTTGAGTCATTAGTAGCACCTTGGGACTAGTGATCATACTAACCAGCTTCAGTCAGTATTGGCTCCCTGAGACCTATTATCCTGCTAAGTAACTCCAGTCAGTAGTGACCCCTGTACCTTAAATCCTGCAAATATTCAAAACCAGAGGTCAACTCTACTGCCAACCAGTTCCAGTCAATATTGACATGTATTGTTACCCTGCTTGTAATGAATACCAGAGGCCAGCGTTGTTGCTAGCCAGCTCCAGTCTTCAGTGCCCGTCACATATTATCCTCAATAGGATCAATGCCCAAGGCCTGTGCAGCTGTTAACCTGCCCTAGTCAGTAGTGACTTCCCAGACCTGTTATTCTGCATATAATCAGCAAGGCTTCGGCCCTAATAACACTCACCCCACATCCTTATGGTATATTAGCAATGTCATTTATTTACATCATACGGTAGGTACCGCACTATTTCACTGTGGGAGGGATGGGCGGAAAAAGAGTCTAGGAGGTCTTATGCGGGGATCAATATTGATAAAGTTTTATTGAATCAACAAAAAAAATAGAATAGGTCCACGGCCAGTCCAGGTCTTCTGTGATTGGCTGGGTCTCACCAAAGACCCAGCCAACGCCAAAAACAACCTCCAGGAAGGAATGAAAGACGTCGCAGAATAGATGAAGCTCAGCCGCCTGATGTTGAACTCAGACAAGACGGAGGTCCTCATCCTCAGACAATCCCCATCCGCCTGGGACGACTCCTGGTGGCCCACGGCGCTGGGCTCCACGCCGACACCCTTGGACCATGCTCGCAACCTGGGATTCATCCTGGATTCCTCCCTCTCAATGACCAATCAAGTCAACGCCGTCTCGTCCTCTTGCTTTAACACCCTGCTCATGCTCCGAAAAATCTTCAAATGGATCCCCACCGAAACCATTAAAACCGTCACCCAGGCCCTCGTCACCAGCCGACTGGACTACGGAAACGCCCTATACGCAGGAACAACCGCCAAACTCCAGAAATGACTACAATGCATACAGAACGCCTCCACACGATTCATCCTCGGCATCCCTCGCCACAGCCACATATCCACCCACCTGAGAAACCTGCACTTGCTCCCCGTCAGCAAGAGGATCACGTTCAGGCTCCTCACCCACGCACACAAAGTGCTCCACGACATGGGCCCGAATACCTCAACAACCCCCTCTTGTTCTACACTCCCACCCGCCAGCTCCGCCCGGCCAGCCTCGCCCTTGCCACCGTCCCACGGATTCGCAGAACCACCACCGGAGGAAGATCGTTCTCCTACCTGGCAGCCAAAACATGGAATTCCCTCCCTGCATACCTTCGACTGACCCAGGACCACCTCACCTTCAGGAAATACCTCAAGACCTGGCTATTCGAGCAGTAGCAGCACACCCCCCCCTCTCCGCGCCTTGAGACCCTCACGGGTAAGTAGCACGCTCTATAAATTGGATTGATTGATTGACTCTATCTATCCATCGCCCTCACTCTATCTATCTATCTATCGCCCTCACTCTATCTAGCTATCTATCTATCGCCCTCACTCTATCTAGCTATCTATCTATCACCCTCACTCTATCTATCGCCCTCACTCTATCTATCTATCACCCTCACTCTGTCTATCACCCTCACTCTATCTAGCTATCTAGCTATCGCCCTCACTCTATCTATCGCCATCACTCTATCTATCTATCTATCTATCTATCTATCTATCTATCTATCTATCTATCTATCTCCCTCTTTCTATCTATTGCCCTCACTCTATCTATCTATCGCCATCACTCTATCTATCTATCTATCTATCTATCTCCCTCTTTCTATCTATTGCCCTCACTCTATCTATCTATCGCCCTCACTCTATCTATCTATCTATCGCCCTCACTCTATCTAGCTATCTATCTATCGCCCTCACTCTATCTAGCTATCTATCTATCACCCTCACTCTATCTATCGCCCTCACTCTATCTATCTATCACCCTCACTCTGTCTATCACCCTCACTCTATCTAGCTATCTAGCTATCGCCCTCACTCTATCTATCGCCATCACTCTATCTATCTATCTATCTATCTATCTATCTATCTATCTATCTATCTATCTATCTATCTATCTATCTATCTATCTATCTATCTATCTATCTATCTATCTCCCTCTTTCTATCTATTGCCCTCACTCTATCTATCTATCGCCATCACTCTATCTATCTATCTATCTATCTATCTATCTATCTATCTATCTATCTATCTATCTATCTATCTATCTATCTATCTATCTATCTATCTATCGCCCTCACTCTATTTATCTATCTATCTATCTATCTATCTATCTATCTATCTATCTATCTATCTATCGCCCTCACTCTATTTATTTTTATTTATTTTGAACGTTTTATAGAGCGCGAACAAGATCCTTACGGATATTTGAGCGCTTTACACACAGAATGGGATACAAAGGTAAAGGAGTAAAATTAAACAAGTCATTTGGTGCAAAGACGAGCAAATGGTTACACAATAGAAACAAGGTAAGGTAGCAACGGTGCATAGGTGGTCACTATACATAGTCATTGGAGGAAGAATACTGAGTTACGAGATTATTTTTGTCTACATTCAGGTAAATTTAGCTAAGAGGAGAGATTTTACTTCTTTTTTGAAGGATGCCGTGTATGAGATAAGTCTGATTTCTGGAGGGAGGGCATTCTGGGGCGCCATCCCTGAGAAGGAGCGTTTATATGTTTTTTTCTTGTGGAATCTCTGAGGTTTCAAAAGAACATTGTCTGCGCTTCTCGTTGCTCTTCAGCCACCCGAGATTGTCAGTTTCTGAGCGAGGTAGCTGGGGGAGTTGTGGTGTATTGCCTTGTGGGTCATGCAAGCGATTTTCAGGTGTATTCTAGCTTCGTAAGGAAACCAGTTCAGGGCTTTTAGATCGGGAGAGATGTGTGAGCATTTTTTAGAGCCTGTGATTAGTCTGGCAGCAGCATTAATAGAGGCTTTTAGTGGTGCTGTTGTCGATAAGGGGAGGCCACAAAGGGCAACACTTCCATAATTGACTTGAGGGATAACTAGGGCTTGGACTGCGGTTATGAAGTCATTAGGAGGAAGGAAAGGTTTCAACTTCCGCAATGTGTTGATTTGGAAATTAGCTCCCTTCGTTGCGTTGCTGATGTGATGATGCATATTGAGATTGCAAACGAGGGTTATGCCTAAAGATTTCGCTGAGTCCACAATAGTAGGTTGGATGTTGAGTGCAGTGAGATGATTAAGCCAGGCCTGAGTGAAGGGGACTTTGGTGGGACGCGCTATTAGGAGGAATTCCGTTTTTAGAGCGTTAAGTTTGAGGTGATACTCTGCCAGCCAAGTCTGTGTGTTCCTAAGTGTTGAGTTGAGTAGTTTGATGTCATCAAGGGTGTGTACTTTAAGGTAGAGTTGGGTATCGTCTGCGTACATGTGAAACTGAACATTAGATGCTTGAAGTAGTGTGGTAAATGGTTCCATGTCTAGATTGAACAGAGTAGGGGATAGGGAGGATCCTTGAGGGACACCTAGTGTTACAGGAACTGGTGTGGACATAGTATTGTTAATCTTGAATTTCTGAGTGCGGTTATGCAGAAAGGAGGTGAACCACTCGAGTACTGTCCCTGAAATACCCATTCTGAGATTCAGCAAATCGAGTAAGTTCTCGTGTTTGACTGTTTCAAAGGCTGATGAGAGGTCGAATAGTGTGAGGAGGCAAGAACCGTTCTGATCAAGAATTTGAAGCACGTCATCAATTATGTGTGTCATGGCTGATTCCGTACTGTGGCCTGCACGGAAGCCTGATTGGTGTGAGTTGAGGAGGTGAAAGTGTTCGATGTGTTTTGTCAGTTGGAGGTGTACACATTTTTCTAGGAGTTTGGCCAAGGCAGGGATATTGGTGATAGGGCGATAGTTGTTCAGCTCGGAGGGGTCCGCTGTGGGTTTCTTTAATATGGGCGATACCTGTCCCACTTTGAGGGAGTCTGTGATGCATCCTTGTTGAAGTGAGCTATTAATGATTTTGGTCCAGAGCGGGAGAAGCAATGGTATAAAGTCCTTTAAGGCGTTTGCAGGTAGAGGATCAATGAGGTGATTGCAAGGCTTCAGTGTACTTAGAATCTTGCCAATAGTTTCTTCCGAGTACGTTTCGAAGGATGACCACAAAGCATTGTTTTTTTAAGTCAATGGGCGTTTTGTTGTGGGGGTTAGAGTAATGACTTAGATCAGTGACGAGATCTTTCCTGATGTTGTCAGTCTTCAAAGTAAAGAAAGTAGAGAATTCTACACAGGTCGATAGTGCACTAGAAGTGTTTAAAAGACTTTGAGGTCCATCCCTGGATTGAGTTTTGATTAACTCGAAGAGTTTTTTCGGTCGGTTTCTTGGTTGGTCAAGCTGGTGGCTAAAGAAAGCTGCTTTCGAACGTTTGATTTTTCTAAAGTATGCGTTTCTTTTTTTCTTTAGTGTTTTGAGGTGCATAGCTGACGGGACAGATCTCCAATTGCGTTCCGCCAGTCTCATCGCTCGTCTATCTTCATTAAGAAGCCTGTCGAACCATGGATTAGAGATTTTAGAGGAAACTTCTTTACCTGAAGAGGGGCAGCTTCGTTGATAATTGAGGTCATCGAATTGAGGTAGTGGTCGGTAAGAACCTGTACGTCAGCAGGGCCAGAAGGGGTTAGTAGAAGATTGTAGCTGGGGAAGGGTAGTGAGTTGGGATTGAGTTTCTTCAAGTCTCTCTTCCAGACCTTTGATCTGGTGGATTGAACCGGGTTAGATCTCACTTTTTCTACTATGAAGAATGTAATAATGTAGTGGTCAGACCAGTCACAGGGTTGAATTGACTCGAGTTGGATGGAGTCGGCTTTGGAAATGATTAGATCCAGGATAGAGCCTTTATCGTGGGTGGGGCTGTTGCAAATTTGGGTGAGGTCTAGGGCGCTGAGGAAGTTTTTGAGACTATTGGCCACAGAGTCGTTGTGATCGTTCCAATGGAGGTTGAAATCACCAAGGAATATTTGTGTGTGTTGTCATCCAGAGTTCGTTGTGACCAGGTCCATAAGGTGTTCAGTAAAGGTGAGGTTGTCTCCTGGTGGGTGGTAGATAATATGTAGGGAGCATACATGATTGCCTTCGCTATTGATGTCAAGGCAGAGGTGTTCACAAGAGGATAATATAGGGGAAATGGCTCTAATTACTGAGACGTTGCTGCGGTGAATACATGCGATTCCAACTCCTATTTTGCCAACCATATCCAATCGGATGATGTGGTAATTAGGGGGAAATAGAATGTCAATGAGTGGCGAGGAAGAGTCTGTTAACCAGATTTCGGTGAGTATGGTCAGGTCTAGGTCATGTGCGATAATGAGGTCTGCCATGTCTGATGCATGTCTAGGGGCAGATCTACAGTTCAGAAGTGTGCATTTAAGCCGAGGAGTGATAAGGGAGGAAGAGGGGCCAGAAGTGAGTGAGTTTTATTTAAAGATTATTGGCAAATATACCTCTATCATTCTGTTTGGAGGACCTGTGGGGATTGGAAGGTATAGTAGGGATGGGAAGGTGTGTGGGGGCTATGTGGGTCAAGGGTGCAAGATCATATGAGTGAAGGAGGGAGCGTGTGTCGTACGCTGAAAGTGGGTTGAAGCTTCGTAGAGGACGGGTGGCATGAATTACGGGAGGGAATGGAGGTCCAGAGAGGAGGATTCTGTTTGTATGAAAGTGGAGGGTGGGTGGTGGGCTTGTTGGGTGAAAGGGTTCTGGGGGTGTAGGGTGCATGGGTTGTTTCGAGAGCAACTCATTGAAAGAATGAAGTTCAGAGGTGGGAAAATGACTTGTGTTTGCGCTGTACCGCAGCAGCAACTGGCTGCACCACAAAACTCTGCATTTTAGATAATCACATTTTGGGGATTATTGTTTTTTTGAAGTTCCATTATTTCTTCTCCTAAAGGTGTCATTTTGTGAATTGTGTACTCCTGTTTTAGCTCAGACACCTAGGTTCCTCGTGTTAAACTTTTCTCAAGAACGACCGCCAAAATGGAGCCTGCTTTTGATTTCTTTGATCTGTTTAGATAGAGTATGTTAGAGTTGGTAAGGTTCTGTGAAGAGAGAAACATAGAGGTGGGTGAGTCCGACACCCAGTCCGAACTTTGGAACAGCCTGATCCTATGGCAAAAGGATCAATGGGATCTTGAACGCAGTGAGGAGGGAGAAGATGACAGTGCATGGATGCCAGCAGATAGTGAAGACCCCATAGATAGGGAGTCCCTTGCTGGGTCCAGTGTAGGGGGCAGCGCCCCATCCCTTTCCCGGTCCCTGTCCTCAGAGGAGTGGGTAGATAGGAGGGAAGAGAGGGAGCATCAGCTGGCTTTGGAACAGCTCAGGTTAGAGCATGCCAAGCAGATGGCGCAGCTGAGTGTGGAGAAGAATAAGCTAGAGGCTGAGAGGGCCTTCACCAGAGAGAAATTAGCTCTGGAGGGTAGACCATCCCCTGCGCGCAGTTATAGTTTTCTGGACTCCCCAGGGAGGGTTGATTCTAGTGGTGGCAGCGATATAGACTTCAGTGCAGGAAGTCCCATTCCCAGCTCCCAGAGTATGGTACCCCTTTCCCAAGAAGAGGAGTATAGGTTGAAATTCAGGGGCAGTAAGAAACTGTCTCACCAGTCTTGGGAGAAGTTTACGGAGGACTGTCAGGCGGCACTGGTTGAGTGGTTAGAGGTTCACACGGGACCTGATTTTGACAAACTGTTTGATCTGGTTTTCAGAGAGCAGTGGCTCAGTTGTTGTTTGCCAGGGTTGCGCCATCACCTGTTGAGGTATGAAACCTTTGATCCTTGGGAGCTTGCAGAGGAAGCAGAGCGCTGGGAAAGTGCCAGAGGTTCTGAAGAGTCATTGGTGAGTGATTCCAAAAGTAGTGGTTCAGGTATCTTCCCGCCCAGTATGGTGGAAGAGGTTCAGAGTAGCCCAGCTAGGTCCCAGAGTATCGAGAGGGGTGTATGAGCTTACTACCTGTCTCAGTGGAGCGGGAGTGAGTGTGTGACCGAGAGTCCCCAGATGCCCGAAGCCCTGTCTCAGAACCTGGGTGGTTTCTTTAGGAAACACCAGGTTGGGGACCTAAGCTGTCCTGTTAGTCCATTTGAGGAGCATCTCCTAGTGTATAGAGGACCTGGAGCATCTGTAAATAGAGCTCCAGTGGTTCTAGTGTCCGGCAGTGCTACTCCAGTTGGGACGGCACAGGAGTCCGAAGTGAGCAGTGATTGGGGGATGAGTTCCCCAGTGGAAGAACCAGTGGACCAGGGACTAGCCAATTGGGCTAGATTCTCTTGGGGGGACCCGGGTGACACCACTTCTGTTCTGGGGGGTCTTCACGCACTGTCAGATAGACAGGGGACAGGAGATCTACGCCACACAGACATTCACACAACATATGAGTCATTTGTTAGCCTCAGGGGGATGGTGTGTAAGTCCCCAGAAGCCCTGGAGTGCCAGGCAAGTATTCCACCAAAGGTTTTAGACCAGAGGTTGGGAGGCCAGGTTCAGGATCCACCTGACCTGAAGGGTAGGACGTCTGTAGGGGTTAAACCCTAGGTTGGGAGAGTGGTGTTCTAAGGGTACCCCTCACAGGAGGAGGATGAACCCTAGAAGGAGAGGTAAGGGGAGGAGAGCCTCCCCTGTGACTCCTGGTCCGCCTGAGGGTGTAGACCCTAGGCTGGAGAACCAGTGGCAGTCTAGCCCTGTCCTTCAGACAGGAAGAGTGGAGAATGGCTACTATGAACCAGGTGTTCCTACCCCCCACTCTGTGAATAGGCAAGGACCAGTGGCACCTGGGTGGCCCAGGGCCTGGTCCTGGCCGCGGACAGCTTGGGAGTACCAGTGGGGTAGCCCAGTTGTTCCAGACCGTTTTTTAGGAGCCCCATGGGTTCACGGTGGCGTGGAACAGGAGGGTGTCCCTGCAGTTGCGGGTCCGTGTTCTATCGCCCAATGCCGGGAAGCCCATCATGGTGGTGATTGGTCTACCCTGCGTTTTGGCTGGAAGGACTTGGCCTTTCTGGCAGGTTCACCCCTGAACTTTTTGCCTTTAATTGTGACCTGATGTTAGTGATTTTTGGCTTCTGCGCACTTTACCACTGTGTCCCAGTGTAAAGTGCGTGCATGTAGTGGTTGGCCTGCCCTCCCATAGGAATGCATGGGGAATGTATGTGTCCATGTTAGTTCCTGATGTGTGGGGAGTGCAGGCTCGAGTTTGGTATGTGCGGTCTCGTGAGATTGAATGCTGTGCGATGATGTGTGCGGCGTTAATGTGTCTAGTGTGGAAGTGCCACTTCTAGAAGTTGGCATGTCTGTGTAATAAAGGTGCAGTGACTGGCTTGTGATTGGCTGGAGCTGGCTGGTGAGCCAGGCTCCAGGAATCAGAAGGGTCTGCCCCGGTGGTGAATAGGGAGATTGACAGCCAGATGGGTGGGAGGAGTGCACCTGGGACCTGAATAGGGCTGGGCTTTCCCCACACAATGCTGGCTCCACCCCTGTGGTGTATCTGATGTCCCTAGCCTGGCAGGTGAATGCTGAGAAGGGCTGAGCACAACAGAGTGCTCCAAAACCAGCTGCGACTGGTTTTTCCCCCCACCCTACAGACAAAGGGTTTCTGTCTATAAAAAGGAGCTGTGACCCTTTACAAAATGTTCTCTTTCCTTATCCTAACTTGAGGGGGGCCTGCTGCTGCTGGGTGCCAGGAGGAACCGCCACTGGGGACTGCCTCCCTGCCTGGAGGGCCCTGTGAGCTGGCTCCTGGGCCCAGCCTTTGCCCCCTGCCTTCCTAAGGACTTTTTGCTGGGCTTTGCTTGGAAGTATTACTCTGTTCCTGAAGCGCCTGGGAAGCGCTTGATTTCTCCTCCAGGGGAGCGCTGTGGTTTCCAGCTGCAGCCCGGAGCTGCAACCCCCTTCTCCCGAGGGATTCCCAGGCGTGGGGATCCCCCCTTTTTGGCTTATTTTCAAAGCAGGTGCCCACCCTGCATTGTGCCCAGCAAGTTGGCAGAGTTTTGCGGTGCGGGTGCCTACCCCGCTTATTTGCCGACTTTGAGTGCAATCCTCGGGTGCCTACCCCGTGTGGAGCCGCCGCGGCCCGAGCCGCAAGAAGAATTACTCTGAGCCGCTGCCTAGCGCGACCCGGAAGTACTGTTCCCAAAAACCGGAAGCTGTCGGGAGCCCACCCCGCGCTCCGTGCGATAAAGGAAGTGGCCGGTGAGAGGGAGCACGGGTGCCAACCCCACCTCCCAGGATGTCCCGAGAAGTGCCGCCACCAGTGGGGCTCGGGAGAAGGAGAGCCCCGCCCGCGGCACCAGTGAAGCTGCCAAGAGCTCCGGCAGACCGAAGAAGCAGCCAGCATCCCCCGGCGCCTCCCGAGAGCAGTCCGGTGAGTGGAGCTGCCAGGCAGGAGGGGGGGCGCGAGCACGAGGCACAGCGTCAAAGTCCCTTTCCGGGGCGGGACTCCCACGCGCATTAGGGGCATTTGTTAGGAGCCCACGGGCCCCTCCAACGACGGGCCCAGTTGTATTTAGAGCCACGAGAGGCTCCTGGGGGCCATTATTTCGCGAGTCCCCCGAGCGGGACTCCAACGTAAAATGAGGCATCTTTTGGTTATCTAGAGCCTGTCGAGGCTCTGACGACCCCAGGAGCATTTTTTTATTGGTAGAGTCGCCCCAGCTGGCAGCGGGCCGCTCCCACAGTGTTGGCAGCATTTCTGTTCCGAGCCCACAAGGCTCCAACGCGTGGGGTATTTTATTCTTAGAGCCAGAGGGCTCCAAAGTGGCACAGTTATTCCCAGGGCTACTGAGAGCCCAGGCCGCATTCCTATTCCCAGCTGCCCAGCACTTAGTGGGCAGCTGCTTCGTTTAGGCCCTGCTCATTCTTCCTTGGCTGCCTGCGCAGCCTGCCCTGACATTGTGGACACAGGGCGTTCTAGCCCCTGAGAGGCCAAGTTGGCCTGGGGGACAGTTCATGTGTTGTGCCCTTGCATGGGGTACATGTGTTGCCTAATGTGATTTTTGCGCAAATGTGATTACTTGCCCACTGTGTTTTCTGCATAATATGCAATGCTTTTTTTCCTACAGCCCTAAATGTATTTTTATGCTTAGGAGGGTGTTTTCCTAGTATAGGTGATGCTAGTGAGTTCATGGTTCCCAGCGTGATATTTGCCTAAGGTGTTTAGGATTGCGTAGGGGGTACTTACCTTTTACCAGTGATTACTGGTTGTGTGCTACATTTGCTATTTGGTGCTACAGTTATAATATGTTCTATGTGCTAAGCGTTATTCCTACAAAGTGCTAATTCTACCAAGTGCTAGTTCTAAAAGTGCTTATTCCTGACAGTGGCCCACATGGCCCTGTCCCGTGTACATAATCCCCTGTAAATTCTGCCCGTGCCAGTGGCACATTGTAAAGTGTGTGTTTATTATCTAATGTGTTTGGTATAATACAAAGGCTATTTTTATATATAACCTTGTGTGGAGTTTCCTTTGTGGTGGGCCTTGGGTGTTGTTGCTGGGTGCGTGTGCAAATGCTTCACACATCCCCTCTGAGATAATCCTGGCTGCTCGTGCCAAGCTACCAAGAGGGTGAGCTTTTATTTTTTTTTATATTTAAGTTATCTTCTCGGGTGACTTCCTTGCCCTGACATAGAATGGTGGTTTCTGCCTGGCTTTGGCGCAAGCCTCAGCCAACCGGAAATCGCCATTTCTAACATATCTATCTATCGCCCTTTATCTATCGCACTCACTCTATCTATCGCCCTCACTCTATCTATCTATCTATCTATCGCCCTCACTCTATCTATCTATCTATCTATCTATCGCCCTCTATCTATCTAACTATCGCCCTCACTCTTTCTATCTATCTATCACCCTCACTCTATCCATCTATCTATCTATCGCCCTCTATCTATCTAACTATCGTCCTCACTCTTTCTATCTATCTATCACCCTCACTCTATCGATCTATCGCACTCACTCTATCTATCGCCCTCACTCTATCTATCTATCGATCGCCCTCACTCTATCTTTCGCCCTCCCTCTATCTACCTATCGCCCTCCCTTTATCTATCTATCGCACTCACTCTATCTATCTATCGCATCACCACAGCATCACTCAGCACCACCACAGCATCACTCAGGGGCACCACAACATCACTATGCGCCACCACTGCATCACTGAACGCCACAGCATCACTCGGCGACACCAAAACATCCCTCAGCGCCACCACAGCAGCAATCTGTGCAACAATTCAACAACAACTAGTTCAAATATGTTCTCTCAATGTTTCAAACTTTATTACAAATGTCACAAAAAGATGTTAATATTAGTTATTAGATTTTCATCACAATAAAATACACTGAACATAATCTTCACAGACGTTATTTACAAAAGTTTAAGCTATTGCCATTATAAATTACAATAACTTTTATTTAAGTATTAATTATTAAAAAAAATTAAAAGCCATTGTTATTTGTAATATCAATACATCTAGGTCACGTAAATACAACACATAGTGCATTACAATTGCTATAGGTGTCACATTTGCGAAAGTTAAAACTATTGGCATTGTAAATGACAAAGCTATTAATTTCGCTATTTTCAAAACCAACACATGAATAAAAAATGTGTCATTTACAATACCAATAGCTCAAACTTTCCTAATGCAAGACCTATTGCATTGAAAATGCTTGTTATAATTACAAGGGTGTGACAACACCACATAACACCGCATAAGCAACAAGTGCAGATTAAACCACAGGGTTCAAATAAACCCCCACACACACCGTGAGATTAAACCTGTATTAAACGCACACGCCGCAATAACAGGTACATCATAGAAAGACTGATGGACATAATAAAGCGGACCTAGAGATACATGCATAGCACAGACAAGATAAAGGTCTTGATTTAGAGTTTGGTGAGCAGGGTACTCCTTCTCAAGCGTGGTGGAGTATCCTGTACAACAAACGGATGGTCTGCCTGACCTAGTGCAAGTCAGGTGGATTGTCTTGTGTCCAGCCTTACTTGGGTGCCGTCGGTGTAAATACATCGGGCTGCCCATCCTCTTTAGATCAGGCTGTCTGTATTTTTCTCCTATTAGGGAATACCAGTGAAAACATGGCAGTCATGAATAGAAACACTTTAAAATGAACCCCACTCCCTGGGAGAAAATCCGGGATAAAACTCCAAGGGTGGGAGAGTAATTAGTTTTTTTTTTTTTAAACAAACACCTGCTTTGGGAGTATGTTTTTGAAAAACAGAAAAGTTGGCGAGTGGCTGTCTGAAACATAGAAGCCGCTCACCAGTCTTTCCATGCCTTAGAGCAGCCACCGTGGCTCCTCTGACGGACAGCGTGCCCCCAGGGCCAGCAGAGATCTCTAAACATGGCAGCCGCTCACCAGTCTTTCCATGCCTTCAGAGCAGCCACTGTTGCTCCTCTGACGGACAGAGTGCCCCCAGGGCCAGCAGAGATCTCTAAACATGGCAGCCGCTCGCCAGTCTTTCCGTGCCTTCAGAGCAACCACTGGGCTCCTCTGAACGGACAGCGTGCCCCCAGGGCCTGCAGAGATGTAAATGTAAATGTAAATGTAAATGTCTCTAAACATGGCAGCCCCTCGCCAGTCTTTCTCTGAGTGAGAAACAGCAAGCTAAGAGATCTTCCCCGATTTGGATTGTACCCCATCAGGGTCATCTGTGTCTGCAAGGTAATGGCACGAATCCCAGAGCTCAGTTGGGGAAGAGTAGCTGCACTAAAACGTATGTTTTTGTAGCCCAGACTTCCCCCTTGTTTTTAGCAGCTAAGGGTACCTATTTCATCTGCCATGATAGAGCCTATACATGGTTGCCCCCTGACTTTTCGGGCTCATGTTTTGTTTCGTTCCTATTGCCTCCCACCTACACAGCAGCGGCAGATTACCACAAGACAAGGATAGTTAGAGGTGTCTTGAGTAAAGAGGACACTGCAGGACAAGAATTTGGGGACTTCGCAAAGGGTGTTCTGCCGTTCTGGGGACCCATGGTTAACAGCAGGAACATAAGGCAATTGACAAGGGTGGTTGAGTCCACCGTAATTGAAACTGCTGGTGCCCTTAGTAACTTGACTGCTGAGCTCCAGTCAGATCGCCTTATGACCCTTCAGAACAGGGTCGCATTAGATGTCATACTTGCAGACCGAGGTGGGGTATGTAGATTGATCCAATCGAGTTGCTGTGTTTTCATTCCAGATAACGCTCCAACAGTGTACCAGGCCATCTCTAAACTGCATAAGATTTCTGAATCTATTCATGTGGATAAAGGAGATTGGTCTCTGATGGGATGGTTCTGGGAACTGATATCCGGCTGGGGATGGAAAGTTCTGATGGTCATTGGGATGGTCTTAGCCATTCTTTTCCTGTTCTGTCTGTGCGTGCAGTGTGCTCCTGCAATATGTGGCCTCTGTGCTAGATCATGTGTAAGGAAACCTGTATCAAGAGACGAACTAAGTAATAGAATGATGTTACAGCAACACCTCAATGACTTTAGGAATATTGACCTGGACTCAGATTAGCATGAGATTAGGTTAAATTGCCTATGTAAGGGCAAAAGGAGGGTTTGTAGTTCTGAAAATTCTGGACTCGAGAATTAAACTTCATCATAGCATGACAATATTTATATCAAAATACCGAGAATGGCTAGTACACTATGTACAAGCATTTTCGTCATATTCGAGTGACGATTTCACCTCGAAATCGCAGTTTTCGTCTTGAACCCTTGGCGTCCATTTTGTATACGGCAGCCATTTTGTGAGTTGCCCTTTACATAGGCTTATAATACAGCTAAATTCGATTCCAAAGGACACATACACCTTAATTGACTTTCCTGTGACCTGGGCAAGTTGGAACCATTGCCCCAGGCCGAACTTGTTTGGTCAGTTCCTCTCCCAGTGGCCGAACAAGATAGCATCAAGGCACAACAGGCCATAAACCCTTTTCATCGCACACACACCCTACCGAATCTTGCTCACACCTGTCCCTGCTCTTTTCTCTCTCACTTGCTTTATGATGGGGAGGTGCCCGTTTTTATTGGGGGTCCACCGTTATCTGATGGAAATGCTGGGCCTTGCCGGGTAATTTGTTGTGGGCTGGACGAACTGAAATATGGGCTTATCATCATGACTCTGCTTTTCCTTTGTAACGAAAATATGTGAATAGTATACTGTAAATCCAAGAATGTTTGCCTGAAGCTTAATATTTTGTATAAAAAGAGAAGCCTGGCTTTGTAAGATTGAGCAGTCTCCTGAGAATATACATCCCGTGCTGTTGTACTTCTAGGACGCCTGTTACCTTGGTTGCAGCCAATAAAATCGATCCTTGACTTCACCTAGAAGACTCTGAGTTTCTGTGGTCTGAATCAGGAAAGTACTCGAGGTCTTTGGGTGTGTTCCCTGACACCACTGGGTTACCGGTTCGGTACCGGTTCTGAAAAACCCAGTACCTCAGTTTAGAGATCTCTGTTGGCCCCGGGGGTCACTCTGTCCGTCAGAGGAGCCACGGTGGCTGTCCTGAAGGCACGGAAAGATTGGCGAGCGGCTGCCATGTTTAGAGATCTCTGCTGGCCCCGGGGGTCACTCTGTCCGTAAGAGGAGCCACGGTGGCTGTCCTGAAGGCACGGAAAAACTGGCGAGCGGCTGCCATGTATAGAGATCTCTGCTGGCCCCGGGGGTCACTCTGTCCATCAGAGGAGCCACGGTGGCTGCTCTGAAGGCAGGGAAAGACTGGCGAGCGGCTGCCATGTATAGAGATCTCTGCTGGCCCCGGGGGTCACTCTGTCCATCAGAGGAGCCACGGTGGCTGCTCTGAAGGCACGGAAAGACTGGCGAGCGGCTGCCATGTTTATAGATCTCTGCTAGCCCCGGGGGTCACTCTGTCCATCAGAGGAGCCACGGTGGCTGCTCTGAAGGCAGGGAAAGACTGGCGAGTGGCTGCCATGTTTAGAGATCTCTGCTGGCCCTGGGGGTCACTCTGTCCATCAGAGGAGCCACGGTGGCTGCTCTGAAGGCACGGAAAGACTGGCGAGCGGCTGCCATGTTTAGATATCTCTGCTGTCCCCGGGGGTCACTCTGTCCGTCAGAGGAGCCACGGTGGCTGCTCTAAGGCACGGAAAGACTGGCGAGCGGATGCCATGTTTAGAGATCTCTGCTAGCCCCGGGGGTCACTCTGTCCATCAGAGGAGCCACGGTGGCTGCTCTGAAGGCAGGGAAAGACTGGCGAGCGGCTGCCATGTTTATAGATCTCGACTGGCCCTGGGGGTCACTCTGTCCGTCAGAGGAGCCACGGTGGCTGCTCTAAGGCATGGAAAGACTGGTGAGCGGCTGCCATGTTTAGAGATCTCTGCTGGCCCTGGGGGTCACTCTGTCCATCAGAGGAGCCACGGTGGCCGTCCTGAAGGCACGGAAAGACAGGCAAGCGGCTGCCATGTTTATAGATCTCGGCTGGCCCTGGGGGCACGCTGTCCGTTCAGAGGAGCCCAGTGGTTGCTCTGAAGGCACGGAAAGACTGGCGAGCGGCTGCCATGTTTAGAGATCTCTGCTGGCCCCAGGGGTCACTCTGTCCGTCAGAGGAGCAACAGTGGCACCTGAGTGCTCTGCAGAGCACTTTATTCCTTTGTAACAGAGGACTTTGAACTGGCGCATACAAGAAGGCTATAGGGTCCCACTTGTATACACAACTGGCAGAAAGGAGATGTAGTTTACTCTGGCACAATCTCACATTTTGTGTATGCCCCTCACAGGCTACACACACCAACATGGTTAACACGCACTTGAGATGTTAGCGCAAAGCCTGGACAGGGACATAGAAACAGAGCATTACACGGGTGCGTCAGTCGGAACCCCACTCCAGTGATCCTGATGCAAAGATCTCATCAGGCTATTGATCCTTACAACAGGGTACATCGTCACCACCGCTCTATCTGTTATACCCATGACAGTCCTCTGCCTTAAATAAGGGCACTCTTGGTGTGACCCTCCAGGTCACAGGCCCGGTCCAAGACCTCTCATAGTCCCTTGTTACAAGTTGCACAGTACTGGGGCGGCAGAAACTTCTCACATAATGATTTCCTTTACTTTGGGATAGATTTCCCCAGTAACGTACAGGTGCAAGGTGGACACCATGGAATGAGGAACTGCCATGAGGAGCACATTTTTCTGGTCATCAAACCACACGCAATTTGCCTTTTCATAGGGGTTTTCTCGCTAATATTTACCACCTGTTTCCATTCGGTGGTAGATATATTCATGTAGTTGGTTTTGGGGGTGGTAAGAGTAGGGGAGGGAAGGGGAATCTGTTTCTAACAGGGCAAAGCAGTGTGTGTTCCCCCAGTTAGAACAAAAGACAGCAGAAGTCTTGGCTGCTACTGCTGCAGACAAAGTCTTATGCAGCTTTTCCGTCAAATGTTTCCATCTGGAAAAATCGTGTCAGAAAAACCTAACAACTAATAATCAGCTGGAATAAAATTAACACATGAAAGTACACTTTAATGTCTTTGCGCTTGAGTTAGTTGAGGGATAGATCTAGGCCTTGGGCTCGCATCACACAATAGATTATCGTGAAGCCGAGGCCAAAAATCAAAAGTCAGGATAACAGATGCATACAGTTGGCAACTTCGACTGGGGAAAACGCCCGTTGTCAATGGAGGGGACATTCCCAACCCAGAAATCTATATTACAAGTGAATGAATAGTATTTTCTTTATAAATAGATGTTTTGTGCCAGTCCATATGACTCTGGGATACTGCGTTACAACTCCACAGGGTACATGTAATTTATGCGAGTCTATTAAAATTTTACAAATTTTACAAATTCTCACTCTTACATCCGAGTGCTCTCAGTTTACAATTCTTCACTCTGCTGTGTCAGAAAAACAGCTACAATTTATCAAAATTCTACAATTCTGCATTCATTTGACTTGTAACTTATATTTTTGGAAATTTACTTCTATTAATTGTTTACTTTTAAATCTACAGGTGATTGAAATTACGTGCAGAGAACGCAAGGTTTAGCGCTAGGCAACCGAATGTCAGTGCCATAAGGAGGATTATTTTGAAAAACGGAAGGACATCCAGCATTTTAAGGTTTAAGAATTTCTAAAATCTAGGTGTTGCGCTGACCTGGGAACTGAGAAAAGTGCTATACCTGTAAGTGAAGTCTCTAATTTTGCATTTCATTAACCCAGAGCAAAGCCATATCTGTGCACACAGCATCAGAAATAATGTTGAAAGACCACTTCAGCATCCTCATCTGAAATATTATCAGAAAGACGAATTGCCTCAGCATGACAGAATAAACATTTATCTAAAGCCTCATCTAATTCCAGAGAGGAAGCACACGGTGCATAACAGAAAGTTATTGCAAAAGGTTTTTCTACATACCATCATAGAAAAGACACTGAAAGAAGACTTTGAAGCCGACACATCCGACAGAAAAAAGCACTGAGATAAAAAATCACTCTTGCTCAACAACCGTTTTTAACCAGTGAAAACTTCAAGACTATCTGCCTCTGGATATAACACCTCAAACTACTCTCCTCTTTTTTGCAATACCCTTAACCCCTTCGGTGCTCATGACGGAACGGTTCCGTCATGAGCGTCGGTTGGCCTGTGCTCATGACGGAACTGTTCCGTCATGAGTCCATAGGTTCTTTAGAACCTTCAGCACCTCCGCGGAATTCGCGCAGCACTGAAGGGGTTAAAGATACACCACTTCATTGTGTCCATGACCATCTCAAATAAATGTTTCCTTTTTATTGTGTACTGTTCTGTGATAAATTCTATGTAAATTGGCTTAGCATTATCTGTTGAGCAGGAGTATATGTAGAACTGTTAAATATAAAAACTGATTAAGTGAACACTGGTGAGCTATATCTAATGTGAATCCCTGTCATCAGAACTACAAACTTTGCTCAATGTATAAGAAGGTTAAAAGGAACTGATGTTCTGCGACTGGTGATCCACAATAGTACTGTGCACTTTCTAACGCCCTCGGTTACTGCCATTACGTCAGTGCAAAATGGAACTTAACATTTAATCATTAAATATCCAACTAACACCTTTATCACTGCTTTGCTAAGAACCTATACAAATGAGTGTGAAAAAAACATCAGTCACAAAATAAGTTGCTGCCGGAGAGGTCATAACCTGAAGACCATTATCTACAAGAAACCTTTCAACAGGTGCTTATAGGGCAACTTCCAGACAAATTTTGCTCAATTCAAGCGTTAAGGAGATTGCCCATGATTTGTTTCAGAGATTAATGCTGACCATTTTCTAAACAAGCCGGACTCCAGGAAGGATCTGGTTCACTCCAAGCATGGCATATGAGCAAAAGAAGAACAAACTTGGTGACATTAGCACTAGAAATAAATCTTGTAAAAACACAGACTATGAGAACAAATTCAGTGTTCAACCCAGCCTCACTCAACACAAAATAACACAAGCTGGGGAAGAAAGATTTAGCCATAAATCTCATGTCACTGAACATGTGAGATTGCTCACTGGGGATAAACGCTATCAGTGTTCTGAATGCCAAAAATGTTTCCGCAATAAATCGCATCTAATTGAACATGTGAGAATCCACACAGGGGAAAAACCTTTTCAGTGTTCTGAATGCCAGCAAAGATTCTGTAGCAAAATGAATCTTTCTCGACATGCAAGAACCCACTCTGGGGAAAAACCTTATCAGTGTTCTGAATGCCAAAAATGTTTCCGCGATAAATCATATCTAACTGAACATGTGAGAATCCACACAGAGGAAAAACCTTATCAGTGTTCTGAATGCCAGCAAAGATTCTGTAGCAAAATGAGTCTTTCTCGACATGCAAGAACCCACTCTGGGGAAAAACCTTATCAGTGCTCTGAATGCCCGAAATGTTTCAGTGGCCAAAGCACTCTCACTCGGCATACAAGAACCCACACTGGGGAAAAACCATATCAGTGCACGGAATGCCAGAAATGTTTCATTGACAAAAACACTCTCACTCGGCATACAATAACCCACACTGGAGAGAAACCTTATCAGTGCCCTGAATGCCAGAAATGTTTCAGTTACAACAGCAGACTCACTGAACATACAAGAACCCACACTGGGGAAAAACCTTATCAGTGTTCTAAATGCCAGCAAAGGTTTTGTAACAAACCGAGTCTTTCTCGACATACAATAACCCACTCTTTGGTAAAACCTAATCAGTGCTCTGAATGCCAGATATGTTTTACTGTAAAAAGCAGTCTCACTCGGCACATAAGAATCCACACTGGGGAAAAACCTTATCAGTGCTCTGAATGCCAGAAATGTTTCAGTGAAAAAAGCAGTCTCACTGATAATACAAGAACTCACACTGGGGAAAAACCTTATCAGTGCTCTGAATGCCAGCAAAGGTTTCGTAACAAACCGAGTCTTACTCGACATGCAATAACCCACTCTTTGGAAAAACCTTATCCGTGCTCCGAATGCCAGAAATGTTTCCGTGAAAAAAGAAGACTCACTGAACATACAAGAACCCACACTGGGGAAAAACCTCATCAGTGCCCTGAATGCCAGCAAAGGTTTCGTAACAAATCGAGACTTACTCGACATGCAATAACCCATTCTTTGGAAAAACCTTATCTGTGCCCCGAATGCCAGAAATGTTTCAGTGAAAAAAGAAGACTTACTAGACATACAAGGACCCACACTGGGCAAAACCGCTATCACTGCTCTGAATGCCCAAAACTTTTCAGCCATAAATCTCTACTTACCGACCATGTGAGAATCCACACTGGGGCAAAACCTTTATCAGTGCTCTGAATGGCCAAAACGTTTCAGCCGTAAATCTTTTCTTACTGAACATGTGAGAATCCACACTGGGGAAAAACCTTATCAGTGCTCTAAGTGCCAGAAACGTTTCAGAGGTAGAGACTGTTACAAGCGCCATAAGCAAACACACACTGTCCAAAATAATTTGCTCTGATTGCCAGAAAAGATTCAATTTTAAACGCAGTCTCACACTACATGAGCAAACACAGACAGGAATAAAACATTACCAGTGCTCTGAATGCCAGAAATGCCTCTTTGATAGGCATAGCCTCACTAGCCATGAGAGACTCCACACTGGGATGAGTGCTCTGAATGCCAGAAAACCTTCAGAGAAAAGCGCTTTCTCACTCAGCATGAGAAACTCCACACTGGAGAAAATCCTTATGCCAGAAAGCTTTTATCTGAAAGACAGTGTTACATGTCATGAGAGATCCCATACTGGGGTAAACATTATGAGTGCTTGTAATGCAAGCAAATCTTTGCTTACAAACTGCTTTTCATTCGACATGAGTGTACTCACACGGGGGAAAAAGCCTGAGGGTGTTCTGAATGTCAGAAAAGGTTTATTGACAAATACAATCTAATTCGACATGAGAGAACCCACACTGGACTAAAGCCTTATATGAGCTCTGAATGCAAGAAATGTTTTAGTCAGAGAAGAAAGTCAGTCTCACTAAACATGAGAAATCCATCCACACCAGGGGAATAGGAACCCAAATCAATCCTGAGTTGCAGAAAAGCTTCTAATGCAACCTGACTTTACATAAAAGAGCAAAAATTGTAGTTGCAATAGGATTTATCAATATAAATCTTGCAGTACGACTGAGGCTACTGGTGTGCAACCTCAAATGAAAATTGTGGGATTGAAAATAGTCACCAAATTGCCAAAAAATGAGCAGTTTGAGTACCTGAAAGTTACAAAACTTCCAAGGTCACTACTCGATTCATAGAAATGTTAGTGCTTGCAAAATCAACTAATTGCCAGAATATTCACATTATTTCTGTCTAAAATGTACGAGAACCAAAAGGCTTCTACTCACCATTGTTTGTTTACATAAGACTGAAATATATATTTTGGGTGCAGTGTTTTGTAAACTTTGTTAACATTATTGAATACATAATTTTCTTGATGAGATACAACAGCAGTAAAACATACCAAACAAGTTATTTGCCTTTGGTAACACTGTTTCTGGTGGATACTCCTTTACCTGCTAATTCCTCACCTTGGGAATATTCCCCAGGCACCAGACTGGATCCTGAAACTTTAAAGCAGTCCCGCTGCGCAACTCAGTGTCAACATCTTTCTGCTCCAGAGTGACAAGCGGAGCCACATATGAGCACTAACCATTCTCATTGTGAACAACCTCAGGGGTTCGTGGGTTCATTATCTCACAGGAATGTATCACATATGCAGGCCATGTGTAGAGGTTAATTCACCTTTTTTAAATGAACAAAATTCAGATGAGTCCTTTTCCACTTCTAAAAATTCAAATTGCATTCTTAGCAACAAGTGTATATATACATTTCTGAGTAATGTCAGCGCAGTGCTCAAGCTGAAAGTGATATGATAAAACAATCAGATCCACATATTATATTCAGAAACAGGAATGTGAATGACTTTTGTACAATACAATTTAAGCAAAGCTGATTCTCAGGAGACATAGGTCATGTGAAACAGTCCCTGAATAGTCGAAATTTCGACTGTTTTAGTTAATTATCATGGTCTAATCAGAGCGGTACATTGCTGACTCGCCCATATACTTATCACACTGTATTCTATACACCTTAGTAAGGAATCTTCAGTTTCACTGGCCAGTGTACTCGGTAGGAAGTCAAATTCAACTACGCAGTTCCAAACACCTGTAGCCAGTGAATCCTCTGCTCGCTGTCAAACAAGTTCAAGTATGTCACGTCCTGATGAGGCCCTCATAATTGACTGTGTTGTCCATGAGAACTTGCAACAGCCCCCCTCTGTTGGTAGGCAGGAAGGCCTTCAGCACCATTCGAAATGCTTGTAACTCTAACAGATAGATGTGGAGTTGGGCCTCTGACGGTGACAATGGTTCTCTAATATCCATCTCTCCCATATGGCTTCCCCAACCCAGAAGGGATACATTCGTCTCCACTGTTAAGTCTGGGTAGATTTGCGAGAGTGGTCTGCCTCTGACACAATTTCTGACACTGGAGGAAATGTTGGATCCTGCCTACAACAGGGTGAATTCGTGTCAGAAAGTACACAATAAAGAGGTATTGCATCTGCGCCAGCTGTAGCAGCAGATGACTCAGTGGCGTGTTGCCTCCAGTGTCTTTGTGTGCCATGGCCATGAAAGAACTGGAAGACTTGGGTTTGCAGCTGGGTCTGGCGTTGGCAGTATTGAAAAACGCTTCCGTAGCCACAGAGGGGACTTCACGTTGAGACTTCACCACTACGAGTATGTGGCAGTGGAGTACGAGATGAGAGCAGCACCACACAGGTACAACCTTCTGTGAGCATTGCTGATCCTGACATCGATGATAGCAATCATTCTCACACATGCATTGCTTCGGCATTTTCAAACTTGGTCGAACTTTCACCTGATGTTGTTGACCAATTTTTAGCGAGTCTGTCTGATATGATGTTCTCTCCAGTCAATGAGGATAACTTTTAAAAAACAACAACACGCACACAGCATTCCCTGAACTCTGAATTTGGCCTTCAATTTGATAAACACAGCCACTGAAAACATTTGGAACTATTTTTCCCCTGAAAGCGAAATTATTTTTTTTTCACTTCCAAAATATTTACCCTTTTTCTGGTACATGTACTCTGCTTAAAGTAGAACTATTCTTAGAGAACAGAGCTTCCATTTTTAGGATACTAGAGACAATATTTTGCCTCTAGCACATGTACAGCATTTCTATAAATATGTGATGAAATGGTCTCGACCTTCTTTTCTGTATTCAGAGCCATTTCATGTGTAATTTTCGCAATTCATTCAGCTGTTATGTATATGCATTTAACTGAATGATGACACTGCTTGAAAAGCGTACAGTACCAATACTCATTTTCGTGTATTTACCATATACCATTTCAAATGCGAATTATGTATTTTTGGGTGGGTTGGAAAACACACATGCATTGTTATATGTTTAATATTGGTTAGTTTTAGTAATGATGGACATTAATACGGGGAGTGGGTGTTATGTTTCTATCTAGGACCCTAATTCGATATTCCCGATTTATGCCCTTATATGGTTATAATAAATAATATCCTATTAAAGGCATAAGAATCATATCCATATTTAGTAATAGCCCATGCAGTCCAAATACGGCAAGGCTACTCCCCTAGACTCCTAGAAAGTACAACGCGTTCTTTAAACAAACCAAGCCTTCAGCACCCCGGGAAATCCCCCTGCTCTTGTTTTGATTTGCACAAGAACTCCTAGAGTCCAGAAAGAACTGTTAGTTCTTAGTGACGTCTTATGTCCAACCTTACGTCAAACCCGGCACCTTTCAGGTATAAATATACCAACGTTGCCTTAAGCAAACACACGGTGGTTTGGAGCAGAGCGGCTATCTACTTGCCCGAGAGCCCAGCTGATGCGAGAGCCCACGGAAGCCGCCCCTCCCTTTTTACGCACTGAGAAAGACGCTATCTTTTTCTCCAGCCGAGAAGATTCCAGCTCCGGTATTTCCAGCCACCCTTGCGGGTTGCTGGGAGATCGAGTCCTGAAGAGAGAGATACAAGACCTCCCACATTCTATTACTAAGGTACGGAGCTGACTAAACCCTTGAGAGAATTCTTGATTCAGATTCTTGGCAAAACCAACTTAACTTAAACTGCTACTTACTTACTCCTTCCCACGTATTAGGCTTAGGTCAGGTACACTGGGGTAGGCGTATTTAGAAGCACCAGTTGAGTACGTTAGTCAATGTTTTTATGTATGTATACATTTTATCCATTTTAAAGTATCATATGGCTAAGAAACCATATCAATGCTTTTACAGTATTATTTCATAATACTACTTTTACTGTACGCACTTTACTTCATGTTAAGTATTGCAATTGTGGCAATTCATTTCTCTTGCATGAGAAAGAAGACTGCTCAATAAATAACACCTTTTATTGAAAATGCCTGTCTCTCTATTTCTCTGCACTCTGGTGAAACTAAGTATGCACGATTGACTGAGTAAAATAGCTGTCTATTGTTTTCACATGACTCTAGAGATACACTCTTATTCTGAGGGAGCATAGTTGTCATGTTATATGGTTGTCAGAAGCTAATCCCTTCTTGTCTAAGTCCGGAGAGTTAACTCTTTCCTGAACATTCGAGAAAGTTTCTAGTGACCTCTGAGCTAGCTGGCGAAACTAATTAAGTCTAATATAGTCAGTAGAGACCTAGTCGACCTCAGTCCTACGTCTACACTGCTGTTTATATGATTCCAATGCGCAGAGCCTATTGGGAATATAGGAACTACACTACATGGCGCCCAACGTTTGGTAAGGCGATAATCTAACGCAAGACACTAGAGTAACTCAGTCGTGCTTTTTCACACAGAACCCTTTTACCGTAAAAACTCCAAAAGACGTCTGGAGTGGGTAAAAGGTTCAAATCCGCCGGAACTTAGTAGGAAGAGATTCCTATCTATTAGTTTCTGGTTTAGTCAACGTTAAAGGATACACTGTTCCAAAATATTGTGCACCTAATCTTTGTTTCCTTGAAACTTGATCTGCAACAAAAGCTTTCTGTTAGTAAAAATGACGGTAAGTGAAGACGAAACAGAGAGAGCTAGACTAGCAGCTCAGCTCGTAGTGGATGACACAACTATCCAACAGAATGACCCGGATGCTATATTCATCCCGGTAAATGTAAGAAGAACTATAACTAAAAATCTTATAGAAAAAGGAGTATCACCTGAACTATGGTTCAGGTGACTAAAACTGCCTTCTTTACAGATAAAATCAGAGCAGCTGAAAACTCACCTAAGGAATTATTTAAAACAGTTAATTCACTTTTATCCTTAGGTAATAAAAATGTAGCAACTCCCAAAACAGATACTACGCTAACTCGGGTATCTGGATAAGATAAATTATTTGCAACTGCATTTGTGGTGAAATACCTTTGATGTGTCTTTGCAACTCGCAGTTAAGCAGGCGATGCTCCTTTCACTCATCCGCCAAATTACACATTGCAATGAATCGCTGACACCATATTGTATGTTGGAAAACCTTAAAAGACATTATTTATGGCTGCAAAATTCACACTCTTGAGCTTATGCTACTTTATTTGACTGTGGACAAGGTTTAAGCTAAGCTCAAACCATAATCATTTGTAATCAAATAGGCATCTGTAAAGCTGAGCTGTGAGTGGCATGTGGCCGAGGATATGTATTCTTACCCCTTAATTGTACATTTGAGCACAGAACATTCCTTGGAAAATTGTGATCAATTAAGGGCAATACCTCTGTGTGCTAAGAAAATGCATTAAGAATAACGGAATGTTAATTATCCTATTTAATACCTTCTCATTGTAGTTTTTTTTCCAGAAGAGAAGTCTGTTAATTCTACCAGATTTGTGACACCATTAGAAATAAGAAAATAATGTATCTTTACCAGATACGTTTATCAGTAAATTACGTTAAATTATTGGACATAAAATGTTGCATGTATAACTTCTAGGAGAGAAATGAAAATGTTGGGTTTCTTGGACATAATTTGAACTTTTTTAAAGATGAAATAAGCGCTATAATAGTTTTTTGTAAATGAACCCCAATGTGTATCTCTACAATAACATCTCTCTTAAATCAAAACTGCGCTTGTTTTAGGGAGAAAGCTAAATGATCTAGCAGATCAGTATTTTTATTAGGAAGCTTCAAGTTAAAGAGTGAAAACTCTTTTTTAGAGTTCCCTAAAATTTGTGATAGTTATTTCAATATGTTTGAAAAAAAGAATAGGTATATTTCATGACAATATTGAAATGGGAACGAAAATAACAGGAGCAAATATTTACATCATAGTACAAAAATATTGGAGACTAAGGGCCTGTCACCCAAAATATAAATTCCTTTTTGTTCTATGGCATTTATATTTTGGCGGAAGGGATATCCGTCACCAGTGTGATGGAGTAAACCATTCTCTCATACCTAAATCAGGCCCTAAATCTCAGAAATATAAAATATATTAAACCTCCATCAAAAATAATACATTTGGTAAAAGTGGTTCCTTTTGGGGTCAGCAGACTACTGTTTCTGTGATAGCTTTTAGATAAAGGAATCTTTCAATTTTTTAAATGCAGCCCATTTTCCTTTCACATTCACAAAGGTCCCCTTGGGGACTCCTTCCCGTTTGCTACTGGATTACCGACTCCTAATAATGTTTTGCTACCTACGTTTGGTCGTAAAACTTAATACATACCGCAAGGATGTATTAAAGTTTCAGAAGGGTATCCCCCTTCCAAATTCTAAATCCTTAAATGGGCTTAGTATATTTCAAAAAGGGTTTTACAATTGCAAACCATGGGATTTACCGAATCAGGCGTTCGTGAACGGTAAAACCCGATGTTTCTAAATTGTCTCCAAATTAAGGTTGCTAATACCATTAGTTGAGTTAGTAACCTGTACACCTACCTATGTAATATTAGTATTGCTTGAGATCAAATGAAAACCATCTCGCTTCACTCTGACACAATACTTATTTAAAGACAGAATTTCTGACATCAAGCTTTAATGTTTTGTTAAATATGTTTCTAAATGTTGTCACAAACAGAAAAGTAGCTAAAGCTGTCTCTGGGCCTTCAACATAAGATATGACGTAATCATAATTTTTAGATGCATTTTCTGAGTATCAGGAACAATGTGTGTTTCTTGGTTTTCTCAAAACCACTATAATAAACATATTTAACCCTTTTAGATGTTATCTGTTTGTTCTGGCGTCTGTTGCAGATAATAATCTAGATTTAGACCAAGGATCAATTCCACCCATGGTTTCTAAAAGCTGTTTATCATTGATCTCAATTACTATTATCAGAAATAAAACTGTAAATGAACTGATCTGAGAGATGGACCTTCAAGCATTATGCTCAGTTAATTTATGGAACAAAGTATGGAGTTAAAACCTGAATTGATTAGATACACAAACATGGCCTGACCACTGTATTTTACATCAATAGATTATTTATCAGCACATATTCTCTAACTACAATTGACTCATCTTCTAATTGATACTGGTCTTGTGATGGGTCTGCTGGAACTATTTCCATATGACATTTAAATTCCCAAAAGATAAGGACTTATGGTTTCAGGGCTGGTCAAACCTTAATGAATGTTACACCTAGAAATGCCCTGTTGTGCAGCATGATTTAGACGTGGTATGTTTTTCCTTTCGAAGGTAAAATTGTAAAAATATTTATTGTTGTTGCAACCTAAAACATTATCAGTAATCGGGAAAATAACAATAAGTGGTCCTGTGATGCTTGTTGGAAAGAGAAGTGTTTAACCACAAAGTGGATCGAATTCAAGTTTATAACTTAATTGCTAATGTAGAAAAAGATATGATTTTGAACTCTATGAGGCGGTTCTTTTCCAGAAAGTATTCATGTCCGTATCATAAGTCATAAGTCAAATAACGCTGATGAAGTCAAAAAGCCTCCTTGAACATTCAAATTGAATTTGAATTACAATATAAAATGATCATTGTTCACAATATGATTATCGTTCACAATATTTCTCTTAGTATTTTAATTTTTGTACTTATTTGTGTAAAAAAATTATTTGTATTTGTTTTTCTATATGTTGGAAGCATTACATTAATGAAATCTCTTTATCCCACCTTCTTTCTTTTCTTTCCTTTCTTCATGAACATTTCCATTGTTTAACTTTTTAGGTTACTCAACAAAAGGAGCACAGAGGGAAAAGGAAACCTGGTCGCCCTCCACTCAAAAAGTCAATTCAACACAAGTGACCAGGTCCTAAATAGGCCTTTATATTCTTTCAAAAAGTATACATATAATCAAATATGATCCTTTATTTTATCTCCCCGCACTTAAATGCTAGTAGGGGTAGAAAGCACACTCTTTATAGGCCAATTTAAAAGAATTCACCAGCATCCCATATTGACAGTCAAACAAAGAATAAACAATAGTGTTCTTACTGTGCCTAAAAAAAGTGTGAAGAGGCGAGATGACCCCTCACGGGCGCACCACCATCGGAATATCTGGTTGGTACTCACCAGAATTGCCCTGTTCTCATCATCGGCGGTCATCAAGCCTCAAAAGAAAGTGTCCAAACATAAATGTAATGTGAATGCAAGTGCAGTGAAGAAGGGAGAAAAGAGAAGAAAACCAAGAAAAATTGTCTTATAAAGTTAGGAATGCACGTAACTGGTCACTTTATTCTTTAAACTTAGTGCAGCCTAACTGGTTAAAAGAAGTAGGGGAATAGGTTGCTAATCATACAGCCCAAACCCACAAACCAACATGTTTCATTGCCTTTTACCACTTGAGGCAATTTCATCAGGGCGTATATTTCCTTGCCACTGCATCATTGCTGGACACCACATTTACACAAGACTGTCAAAAAAAAGAATAAGGGGGGGGGCGTGGCCAAGATGGCGGCCTGAGCGGACGCGACACGAAGAGGCTCCTCGTCCCAAACCCCCAACACAATATAACTGCACATTATTTCACCCCCTAATTGCTCTACAAGTAGCCTACTTCAGGCGGAATACCTGTCGGGGCCCCTGGCGCGACCGCACACGCCGGTTCCCGAGGCGCGCATCCAGTGGAGCCGAAGGACGCTGCACCAGGCCGGGGGAGGAGATCGCAGCGACCCCGGCCAGTGGGGTGACGACGGCTGACGGAGCTCGTCACTGCGGATTGGCAGACGTCGCACCAAGATACAGCTGGCCCTCCACTCGCGATACCGGGGACGTGAGACACGGAGCGGAGATCGGGCCGGCGGCAGCCGGGCGGGTCGCCCGTGAGGTGAGAAGCGGTGCCAGGCGGCGAGACACGCCACCTGAGGCCCCGGCTTGGGCCTACTCGGCGGAGGAAGTCGCGGTCGCCGCTGGAATTGGGCGACTACCCGCACGGGGGTGCAGAGCAACCCGTAGGGGCTCCCAAGGCCTGGAGTTCAAGGGGTGTGCAGTTGACCCCCCAGAGTGAGGGCCTGTCTGGGGCCCAGCGGGAAAGGCCCCCCCGACACACAGTTGCCGCGGGCCACGACACGTGGCACGCCTCCCCCGGGGCGGCTGACTGGGGCTCTCCCCACGGAATGACCAGCATCGCACCGCAACACGGCTAACCCCATCTCGAGAGGAAGGTGTGGCGGGGGCCGGAGATCTGGCCAGCGGTTGCCGTGTGGAGAGCACATAGAGCCGGGAGCAGAGCCGGACGGAGAGACGCACTACCCGGGGCCCCGGCCTGGCGATCTCCAGCACGGAGGCGAGGAGTGAGCGGGGGGGCTCGCGAGGGCCTGGAAATTAGGACCCCTTGGTATACAGTTGCAGCGGGCCACGCCACGTGGCGCGTTTGTGGCACTGCGGCTGCTGGGCGGCCGTGGGCCCCCCGCGGGTCGGAAGAGAGTATCACCAGGGGGCGAGCGAGGGGAGCAGACGCCGGGGCCAAGAGTGAAGACTCGAGGGGCACTCATCAAGCCTTCGGCGATTAGTGGCAGCTCCCCAGATTCAGCACAGAGACGGAACATATCGGGCTCCAACCGTAGAGCGGGCCGCACCATTCCAGAAATACTGGCTAAAGGCGCAACTAAGAGGGAAAAGATCCCAAATAAACAGACGACTTCGCCTCCCCTTAAAGAGAAGGACCGAGACGAGGGGGAGGCCCCTGCAACTAAGTCGTTCATGGAGGCCCTATTCACTTCACTACGAGAGGACATTCAAACTCTCAAACAGGAAATGGCGGGAGGTTACAAGGAACTGCGCCGCGACATCGACGAGCTTGGAGAACGGGTGGCGGAGGTCGAGAACACCGGGCAAGCCAGAAGCGAAGAGGTGTAACTCCTACAGCAAGAAATTATCGGGCTGCATGACCAGCACACGGACCTGCAGGCACACACGGAGGATCTCGAAAACTGCTCGAGACGCAACAACATACGGGTCCGACATGTGCCTTCTAAAGCAGAGGGGGAGAATATCACGGCCTATCTGCAGAGTCTGTTCACAGACATACTAGGGGAGACTGGGGACTTTGAGATCCGCATCGACAGGGCCCACAGGGTGGGTCTTGCACGCCGAGCGCCGGCTCCCCCTCCAGATATCCTGGCCTTCCTGCCCGACTACCCACTCAAGGAGCGCATTTTGAAGGTGGCACGTCAAAAACGTCCCATTTGCTTCCAGGGCCACACAATCGAACTCTTTCAAGATTTATCGGCAATCACACTACAGAAGAGACGGACATTCAAAGTGGCCACCGCCTTTCTGCGCGACCACGGGATCCCGTACTCCTGGGGACACCCTTTCAGGCTCATTTTCAAATGGAAAGGGGCCCTCCATCAGCTTCGGTCCTTGCGAGACACCTGCAACCTGCTAGGCATCCCCCACGAAGAGGACACATCAGCGGCCGACTCCGACCTACGGTCATCCCAGCTGAAGCCCCCACTGACACTAAGAGATGGCTGGCAAAAGGTGAGACGTAGACGCTCACCCAAGATGGGTCTTAAGCTGGCCCCGAGACCGTGGCGCAGGAACACGCAGCGGCGATCGAGGAGGTCTCCAAGGACACGAACGCCGGATCCTGAATGGACACCAACAGGGGGTGTTATTTTACACAACCACAACGCCTTGTTGGGGGGCAGGACAGGGGGCCTCGGGCCGCCATTGCCAATTTTTCCCTTCACTCAAGACTTTACCACAGGCCTGGACTGGAGCTGCATAGGCCTGGGACAATGTTCACCAGTTGGGGACTCACAGTTGGGGATTGGGAGGGGGGAGGGGCGGGGGAGTACGGTACGGGGGTTGCATGTAGGGGTACACCAAGTTGGGGTTCAGGGGGCTGGGGGGTGTTCGGGGGGGCTCTGGTGGGTTCGGTTCAAACAGGCGGCAGGCACTGAGGCGCGGGGTAGCTATGGACCTCGTCACAGAAGGTCGGGATGCACATCCACTCATGGCTGATGAGACCATCCAGGTTCTTACCCTAAATGTTAAAGGGCTCAACAACACAATGAAGAGACGGGCAGTCCTTTCCTATTTAGAAAACTCCTGGGCGGCTATATGCCTTCTCCAAGAGACGCATTTGCTGGCCAAAGATTGGCATCGCATGAAGTCTAGGGCTTTCCCGACTCAATTCTACTCCTCCACCACAGAGAAAAAAGCGGGGGTGGCCCTTCTAATCGCCAGACACTTTAAAGGGCGGGTGGGTGATAAAATGACGGAAATCAAAGGCAGACTCTTGGCCTACACGGTCCTGGTTGGAAACATGTCAATCATAGTAGGGTCTATCTACGTTCCCAACACCAAACAGGAGGCCTTCCTTAAGGGGGCGCTGTCGGAGGTTCTGAGCACTGAGTCGAGGCACATTATTATTGGCGGGGACTTTAATCTGGTTATGGACAATGAGAGAGATAGGTCGGGCAGGAGGTTCGGAGACTCAGGGGTACTCTCCACTGAAGGGAAACGCTGGCTCACCACTAGGGGGTTCCTGGACACATGGAGGGAGATACACCAAACATCCCCGGGGTATACCTTTTACTCACACCTGCATCGCACATATGCCAGAATAGATCATTTTCTAGGCTCTACGGACTTGGCCCCCTTGGTTCGAGACATGGAGGTCGCCCCGCCGGCTCTCTCGGACCATGAAGCGGTGGTGCTTCACCTGGAGGTCCCGCATATACGGTCTACTAGGGGTAAATGGCGCCTTAGAGAGAACTTGCTTTCTCGCAAGGGGGTCACGCAGCAACTTTCACAAAGCATCAAGGAATATATACGCCAAAACGATACGAGTGAGGTGGCTATGCCGGCCGTCTGGGGGGCGCTTAAAGCGGTCGTTAGAGGGGAACACATAGCGATCTCGGCAGCGGACAATAGGGAACGGAAGGAACGCCGATGGGAGTTGGCGGAACAAGTGCTAGAGCTTGAAAGAGTTCACTGCCGGACGGGGGTCCCCAGAATCTGGCACAAGTTGAAGGCAGCCAGAGCGCAGCTTGCGAGCCTCGATTTAGATCGAGCAGAATACGCAGCATTGCGCCTCCGTCACACTTACTATGTGGGAGGGATAAGACCGGCCGCCTCCTGGCTAGTAAACTTAAAGCCAAAATTGTCCGCTCCAAGATCCCGGTCATCCGCGAGGGAGACGGCAGGGAGCTCTGCGAAGACGACCACATAGCGGAAGCGTTCCGGGCTTTCTATGCCAAGCTTTACACGGCTGATCCTGCCGTGGATGTCGAAGCAGGGACGGCCTACTTGGCTGAAGCAAATGTAACGGCCCTTAACGAGGCAAACACCCTGGCATTAGATGCCCCCATACGTCCAGACGAAGTGATTTCCGCAATAGCACATCTTAAACCGCTGAAGGCGCCGGGCCCGGACGGCTTTTCCGCGGGCTTTTATAGAACATTCTGCCCACTACTGGCCCCAATTCTAACAAAATTATTCAATTCCTTTCAGGGCCCGGGCTCGATCCCGCAGGAGATGCTTGAAGCAGTCATTATAGTCCTGCCGAAACCGGGCAAGGACGCGTCCCTCTGTGCGGCACACAGACCAATCTCGCTCCTCAACCTCGACGTAAAGCTCGTTACGGGCATTCTGGCCGCGAGACTGGGCCCCTGTCTTCCAGGTATAATTGAACCAGACCAGGCGGGCTTCATCCCTTCCCGTCAAAGTGCAGATAACACCAAGCGCCTGATGCATGTAATTGATAAAGCACATTTTAACGTCACTGACGCAGCCCTTTTATCCGTCGACGCTAAAAAAGCGTTCGACAGGGTGGACTGGACACATCTAGACAGGACGCTGGCGAGATTTGGCATGGGAGACAGATTCTGGGCCTGAGTGGCTAGCTGTTATGCGTCACCCCGGGCAACGATCAAGGTGAACGGGATAAGCTCCAAACAATTTGACATCCGGCGCGGCACGAGGCAGGGCTGCCCGCTCTCGCCGCTGCTGTTCACCCTCTATATTGAGCCATTCGCCCCACACATACGGGACAACCAAGCCCTCACAGGTATCAAATTTGGGGGAGAGGAGCAAACGATCAACCTCTACGCGGACGACATTCTTGTCGTTGTGGACAACCCTAGGGCGTCGATACCGGCATTTTTGGAGGAAATGGAGCGGTTCGGGAGGGTGTCGGGCTTTAAAATGAACGTCGGGAAGTCTGTGATTCTACCTCTGGGGAGCAACACCCGCCAGGCCCACAGAGGTTCGCTGACTATAGGGGGGTTGACTACACAAATGGCGCTGCCGTACCTGGGGATCGACCTGACGCCCACAACGGCCCAGACGCTCGAGCTCAATTACTCTAAACTCCTAACGAGCATTCAGGGGGATATCCAGCGATGGAGACAGATGCCGCTCTCTTGGCTTGGACGGGTGGCTGCAGTAAAAATGTCTCTACTACCGAAGGTCCTCTATCTCTTCCAGACCATCCCAGTCACCCCCCCTATCGGCATGATTAAAAAGCTGCAAGACACCATACCTTTAGAAAAAGAAGAAAGTACCCACACTTCCAATTGTTTAATCACAACTCACTTAGAATAAGAAATGAACCAACTTCATCATGTTCATCTCGGCAATTACTTATGCCTTTTATTCGTTTTTTTAGAAAAAAGCGATGTTTTTTAGAAAGAGAAAAAGGAGTTCTCCACAAACATAGCCACACGTTTTAGTGATCTGACTTATACAACAACATATGTGCACATTAGAGAAAAAGGAGTTCTCCACAAACATAGCCACACGTTTTAGTGATCTGACTTATACAACAACATATGTGCACATATGTTGTTGTATAAGTCAGATCACTAAAACGTGTGGCTATGTTTGTGGAGAACTCCTTTTTCTCTTTCTAAAAAACATCGCTTTTTTCTAAAAAAACTAATAAAAGGCATAAGTAATTGCCGAGATGAACATGATGAAGTTGGTTCATTTCTTGTTCTAAGTGAGTTGTGATGAAACAATTGGAAGTGTGGGTACTTTCTTCTTTTTCTAAAGATATATTGGGCCCAACCCCACTTCTGTCCACAGGGCCATACCCCCAAGTTTCCAAAGCAAGACACCATACAGCATTACATCTGGGCCGGTAAAAGCCCTCGGCTGAGGCGCGACCTAGTCATGCGCGTACCAGCGGAGGGAGGGCTCGGCGTGCCTGACATGCAGCGATACTTCCAGGCATCACAACTGCGATACCTCTTGCAATGGTCCCGGCCAACCTCCGAGAAACGCTGGTTATTCCAAGATACAGCCATGGCGGGCATGCCACTTGGGAGAGTCCCCTTTCTGGCGCGCCCAGACAGGCCGGCCTACATCAAAAAGTCACCCATCACTAGAACACTCCTCCAGGTGTGGGACACAGTGGCGGTCCCGAGGGGCCCACGACCTTTCCGTCGCCGATGACGCCCCTGCTAGATAACCCGGCGTTCCCTCTGGGGATGACCCCTGGCTCCTTCCCACAATGGCGTCAGACGGAGTGTGACTCAGCTGGGCAACTATTTGATTTACAGGGTTTCATGACTTTGGACATAATAAAGGAAAAGTATGTGATTGACAAGTTCAAGTTCAAAAATTTGTATAGCGCACTCTTAGTAGATTCCCGCGTTTGTAGGAGTATTTAAACGGCGGGTTTGTACCTCGGCGGTTCACAAAAGGTGAAGGTTACCGACACACGGAACGACGGCATTCTAATTAATCTCGGTAAGCATGTGTGCGTTCTTTGCGGCTACAGTATTGTATTCTTGAGCCTTTGGTTTATTCTTAACTTTTATTATTCATACTTTTCATTGTTTACCGTAGGCGCTATCTAGGTGATATCCGAAAGCATTTAATAGTGGAACCACGAGTGCACAGCAACTTTTTGTTTATGCACTTCTGACTGACGGAGGACGTTGCTGGGTCATTAGCTCCTCGTTCGTACCGTGTGTCCCTTGAGTGCCTCAAAATCTTAACAAATGTAAGTGAAAAGGTAGACACGTTCTCTCCTTTCTTTCTTTGAAAGCGTGATAAATTAGATATTCATAGCCATTTCCTGTATTTGTCGTTCCTTAGGTTTACTGTGTATACCATGCTCTATATCGGCGGCTAATTAGAGCACAGCGAGAGACTGTCCTACCTTACCTTTTGTTTAAGCAGCTATAAAGGTTGGTCGCTAACTCCGGGAATCATTTTTTTGAAATCTTTTAAGGCTCTAACGTAGGTGACTAGTAAATAGATATTCTCTACCTTTGTTTCTCGTGAACAGATTTTTGAGCCTGAGGGGTTTTTTAACTCATTTGGCGAGATAAGATGTTCCATTAACGTAGGAACCATTGATTAGAAGCCGATAAGGTTTGAGAGTTTCAAGGTACGTGATTATAGACCATTTAATAGTATTTGGTTGTTGTTGCTGCTCTCTCCTTTGATCTTTCCCAGGAGGTACCTATTTATCACTCTCCAATGGGTCCATTAGTCACTGAGTAGGAGTGAGGTTTATACCCGCTTTTGCCCATGTTGTTAATATGTGAGAATTATTTATCATGAGGGTTTACCCATAAATTAGCAGAAATATAAAATGAAAGGAGGCACTGCCTATACCAGATGTTTTACATTTCTTGAATGAAGGTTTATCTCAATGTGTCACATGATGTTTATCAATTGGCTGGGTAGAATGGTATGAAGTTTTTTTGTATATCTTGCCGTGATAAAACGTAATAAAATGTGATAAAATGTAATGAAATGATAATGAAATGTGATGTAATGGTTTTGTTATATAGTCTTATGTGTGGTTTGTTTATAATGTTTATTGGTATAATGTTTATTGGTGTATAGTTCGGAGGCATTACAATGAGGTCATTGTGAGATATGTTGTGCAAAAATATTTTTAACTGTAATTGATAGAGCTAAAACTCTTTTTATTCTTTTAAAAAAAAACTGGTTATTACCAACAATGCATTCTCAAAACTGATTTTTCTCGTTTTTAGAACATTTTGGGGAAGAAACTATGTACAAACCTGATGAAGGTGGTCTAACCATTTGATCCACCGAAACGCGTCGCATGATATAAGGAGGATTGTGTATTATAATGCTTAGAAAATAATTCTGACGTTTTCGCTGAATTGAATTTTCTGTTTATACCTCCTTTTTATGAAATAGGAATCTAATGTTTTCTTAATTTATGCTCTTCCCCGTTATTTTAATTGGTGTTTAATTATGCTTTAACTTTGCATTGTATAATAAATTGTTCAGGACATAATTTCGTTCTTGTCTTGCCTCATGAGTATAGTTTTATGTTAATGTTATTTGTTTTTATTATTTGTTGAACGTTGTGTCACTACAAAAGGTGTCCCAAAGGGATTTCTTGCTTGACCTAATAGTCAATTTGGTACCCCATCCCTTTGGTTGCGGGGTCCCTCTCTCTTTTATTAGACCTATATGGTACGGCCTCTTTTGGCTGGAGAGTTTGTCTCTTTATTCAAATATCATTAGTTGCAGATGGCACTGGATCAGATTAGGACCTTTGCGTTCAGCGAAGACCAGCTAAATCGCATAATCAATACCAAAAGTGGCAACAGAATTACTGTGGCCTCAGGGAAAGGAGAAAACTGGGGCAAACTGTTAAATCTTAAAAAGAAGCTTATTCGGACTGAAGTGCATGCAGATTTCCTAGTTGAATATGTGAAATCCTGCACCATCCCTATTGGCCTTCAGGTCCGTAATGAACCGGGCCTTTTTGTGGATAACAAGAAAGTCTTGGAAACATGGGCTCTGATTTCCAACCGCTGTAGCAGAGATTGGAAGTTGTTAATAATTGAAACTGCTCAACATCTGATCATTATACAAAAAGATGCTATTGACCAGTTGGAGATTGAACTAAAAAACTGAGGTGCCGGGTTTTTAGGAACCCAGTGGTGCCAGGGGATAACACCCACAGACCTCTGAGTTCTCCCTGTTCCGGACCACAGAAACACAGAGTCTTCTAGGTGAAGTCAGAGATCGAGTTTTATTGGCTGCAACCAAGTAACAAGCGTCCTAGAAGTACAACAGCACGGGTCGTAAGTTCTAAGGAGACTGTTCGTTTTTACAGAACCAGCCTTCTCTCTTTATACAAAAATAACAGCTGCAGGCAAGAATTCTTGAGTTTACAATACGGTCATATATATATTTCTACAATAAGGCAAAGAGCGAAGTCATGTCGGCCAACCCATATTTTAGATGTCCAGATCGTGATGGATGACCCAGCCCGGCCCCGAACTACCATCAGATATCGATGAAACCCCAATAAAATCGGGCACCTCCTCATCGTAAAACTGGCCATAAACAAGAAACATGGACAGGTGTATGTGTGTGGATGACATGGTTTGCACGTAGTGAATGGTTTATGGCATGTTGTGCCTTGATGCTGTCTTACTCGGCCACTGGGCGAGGGACTGCCCGAACAGGTTTGGCTGGAGGCAGTGGAGTCAGCTCGTCCAGGTCATGGGGAAGTCAGCTAAGGTGGACGTGTCCTTTCAGATCAAGCTTGGCCTTAATCAATTGGCTTATATGAGGGCAAGCCATAAGATGGATGCCGTTCACAAAATGGAGTCCGAGGGTTCGGAACGGAAACCACGATTTAAGGGTGTTAGCATCACTCAATCACGACGCAAATGCATAGGGATGATGCCCTAATCATTACCGGTCTGTCGATACCAAATTCGTCATGGTACGATGATATTTTGCGACACGAGTGTTGGACCTCGGCACCATATTATAGCAAGGTCCAGAATTTCAGAACCACAGACCCTCCTTTTGCCCTCATATTAGGCAATAACTCATGCTAATCTGAGTCCAAATCTGTATTCATGAAGTCATGGAGATGCTGCTGTAGCATCATTCTGTTACTCAATTCGTCCCTTGACACAGGCTTCCTAACACATGATGTAGCACAGAGGCCACATATTGCAGGAGCGCACTGCACAAACAGGCAGAACAGGAACAGAATGGCTAAGATCATCCCAACGAATATCAGTGTTTTCCATCCCCAGGCAGAGATCAGTTCCCAGAACCACCCTAGCAAGGACCAATCCCCTTTCTCCACGTGAAGGGAATCAGAGATTTTGTGTAGCTTGGAGATGGCCTGGTACACTGTTGGAGCATTATCAGGGATGAAAATGCAGCAACTGGATTGGATCACTCTACATACACCACCACGGTCTGCAAGTATGACATCTAGGGCAACCCGGTTCTGAAGGGTCATGAGTCGGTCCGACTGGAGCTCAGCTGTCAAGTTACTAAGGGCACCGGCTGTTTCGGTCACGGCGGATTCAACTACCCTCGTTAACTGGCGAATGTTCCTGCTGTTCACCATAGGCCCCCAAAACGGCAGAAAACCCTTTGCGAAGTCTCCAAACTCTTGACTCGCAGTGTCGTCTTGACTCACGACACCCCTAACTGTCCTTGTCCGATGGTAATCTGCCCCGGCCGTGTAGGTGGGTGGCAGCAGAAACGAGATATAACATGTGCCCGAGAAGTCAGGGGGCAACCATGTATATGCTTTGTCATGGCAGACGAAGTAGGTACCCTTAGCCGCTAAGAATGGAGGGGAAGTTCGCGATGCAAACACATATGTTTCCGTGCATACGCGCTTCCCCAACTGTGCATTGGGATCCCTGCCAATACCTTGCAGACATAGGTGACCTTGGTGGGGTACTATCCAAACCGGGGAGGATTTCTTTGTTTTCTGGCTCTCACTCAAGGAAATCCCATACTTAGTAATGTTCCATCTACTGTACGGGGTAAACTCATCCTTGGGAATCGTCCGATACGTGTCGATATCCCTGCTCATATTTCTTATTCCTGCCACTAGTGCCTTGTCGCTGGAATTGCTCCCTGTGGGACGCGGGGGATATGGTTCTATGGCAAACAGGAACATTGTCTGGAAAGCCCACAGAGAACCATAGTAACTGAATGGCAGGACAAAGTAAGGGATGCCCTTATCGGTTGTGTGCGGCATGAGTCCACATATCCAACAATTCGATGTGTTCATTATAGATTGGTGCTGGTGTAGGAGTTGGATGAATGAGTTATTTACAAATTCTAGTCTTCTGGCAGACTCTTGTTCTGGTAGGGGGTGAAAGGAGTGCGAGAAAACAGTAGGAGGAGGTGTGGGCTGAGTGTTATGTACAAAGGTAACTCGAAATGTGAATAAACTATAGCCAATCAAGAACATCATTATGCTACACAACATTAAAATACATATTATCAAGAATCTTTTTCTGGCCATCACAGTGCATATTTTCTTTTTAAAGTTCGTGGGTCTAGCAGGTCTCTCTACCCTAGGAAACTCCATCCTCTAGTTGCTGCCCGCGGTGGGAGATTGATTCTGCCAAGGAGTGCTTTCCGTTCAGCCCGGGGTAATTCCCTCAGACCGACCAGAACCGTTGACCTAAACGTCCCCAGCTGCACTCCCCAGACTATCAACCGCGACCCTAGCAGCAGAACCGGATGGTGGTTCGAAAATCAAAAATGAGCAAGTTCCCTGGGCGAGAGAGCTGTAAAATCAAAAATAGTTCTTGGGGGGAAAGGGAAAATCGCATTAATTTGCTTTTATTATTTCCTTTTTCTTGACCTCAGATTATATCGTTGTTTCCCAGGTACGGTGTGGTCTTCAAACAATGTTTCAGGTTCTGTTGTGTCCAACTGCATTGACGGTGGCACAAATCCTTGCAAAATACGATCACTCTCCTTATCGGTACCAGTTCCTTTTAATCGTGCATCGCTGAAGGGGCAAAGCGTGGTACAGACTCGGTCTCAGAGTCAGCAATTCCCTCCTGGACCCACCGGTCATATGGAAGAGGCAGAGGGACCCGTTTACAATGGGTCCCGTGGATCCAGTTCTTCTTTCCTTCCACCCGAACGGCTGATCTTGTGGAAAGAAGGACGAGGTACGGGCCGGTCCACCTGGGCTGTTCGTTGTTTGTGCGCTAAAAATTCCGCACCAGCTACTGGCCACTTCAAATGCGGTCAGTGCAAAGCATGTGATAGTTGCATACAGACAAAAGAATTCGTGCACAACTCGAAGAAAATCCGATTGAAGACTCTAACCAATTGCAACACATCAACTGTGATCTATGCGATTGTTTGCCCCTGTAATTTGATCTATATTGGGCAAACCCAACAGAAAATCAAACAGCGGGTCCTACAACATATGAGCCGCATTAGATGTGAAGTGTTGGGTGCACCACTAGTTGAACACTTTAGATCAGCTCAACACCCACCTGAGAGTCTCAACTGGACCGTGATTGAGAAAATCAATCTTGGTCCCAGGGGGGGAAATATTTCCAACATACTGAATGTCAGGGAATTAAAGTGGATGTTTTACTTTGATTCCATCCAATCAGGGTTGAACGAACATGATAGTTCATTCTCACAACTTGCCACCTTACTGTAATTAGCACCACTAAATTCTGTATCATGCTTAGTGACCCGTTAGCATAATCATCAATGGTGAGATTATTTACTGACCCTGTAATGTACGCATCCATTGTATTATGTTTCCTTTTTCTAACATATGACTCTAGTTCGATACACACACAGTGGGTAACCGCCTATACCGTCGTGTGACAGGTACGCGGTATGATGTTGAAGAATAGAATGACTCCTAATGACATAGTTGGGAGCACACTTATAGGTCTTTGACAACTGTTTACGCAACATGTCTTTTTATATTGATTATCAAATATTGACACTAACTGCCTTACCATCATGTGATAGGTACGCAGTATGGCAAACATCATAATACGTGACTGTTGATTTACCACCCGACTAGTTGCTCGCTAAATTTTTTTCACGTAAATATTGTGCAATGATAATATGATTATACTACCAATGTTATTTCCCAAGTATGACTCAATTGGTCATTATCGAGCGTACCGGGTAGTCACCTCTACTGTTTTATGTGCCCCTCTAATCACTACGGACTTTATTTAACTTACTCTCTATGGGACCAGACATTAATAATTTCTTTGATAATGTTGCTGCCCCTTAACAAACAATCTCAGTTTTTTAATTCGCCTTTAACGGGTCACATCGCAGTATTTTGTGTTTCCTGACGACAGCTTTCCGGTTACCTAGGTAACGGATCAACCCCGTGAGTCTGTTTTCCAGGTCTACCACACGTGACCTTGGTTGCCATGACTTCTAGAATACCAGGAAGTTCCTCGGCCGCCTCGAGGATTCCAGATTAAGACGCCGAGCATTTTGCCGACTGGTAAGCGCGCTGACCCAAATGTCCGTAACTTTGTGAGGCAAAATCCACCGCCTCAATACGATTAACGGTAATGACGCAGTTGTTTGTCTATTTACCCCATAGACACTTCACCTGATATATTCAGCGTTTCTTCACCATTTCGAGCGGACTTCATACCCACTCGGTAAGTCCCGCTTTCACCTAACTCTGCACTCGAGCCCTGGCTCCTAGCGGCCTGTATCTAAATGATGTTCCCTCTCTGATAGATTGTTCGAGCGGCCCCCGTCCAGCAAATGGATCTAATACGGGAATTCCGGATTTCACTTCATCAGTAGGTCCCTGATTATATCCTTACAATATGCTGGATTTGATCATTATTGTACTATTCTAATGGTTATTCATATGATTCCTTCTTAAGGTAATTGAACTCGTGTCACCGACCTTCATTGGGATTAATTTCATCCCCATACTGATGTACTCAGGTACGTCCTTTTTGTCTACCCTACCCACTTAAACCAGATCGAGATTTGTCCATTATATAATTAACTTACCCCTCCCCTTTTTAACAATAGGTTGGCTGCCCCTACCTTATTGCCCGTCCTGAAGAAGACCCACTCGCAAGGAATCCTATTTATCCTGCCTATTAGGGTCGAAACGTCGACGCCCGTCCCCCCGACAGCCCCGTTCAACCCACCATTCGTTTTCATGATGGACATGGGGGCATGTTTCTTTAAACTTTGTCATTAAGTAATTATTTGCTTTGTATATTGTTTAACATTTGTATTCCAATATTACTGGATAAATATCGTGTTTTTTATTGTCACAAAAGAACCCTCCTCACCTTACCTTCACTACATCACTTCCCCTCCTTCCCCCTGGGGCACCTGTACCATCACAATTGTATATATTTCCTGAATACTCAATAATGCTCGTTTTCCTATAATGTGAATAAAACATTATAGAGGTATTTTTGTTTATGAGATTTACTTGATTGTTTTTCTAATTAATTTGCTCTCCCTCACTGGGACCCCTCTATTCATAACCAAAAATTCCGCACCAGCACCCAGGTGCCGGGTTCAATGGAGTGACCTGGATCATCAGAGGCTGGCGGAGAGGAACTGTGAACCTGTTGGTGTAAAACACGCAATTTAGTTGTCAATTCGCACAAATAGTCAAGCAGTACAGGGTGCTCTATCTCACTTAGTTTCTTGGACCTTGGCACTCCCCATATGTTTGCTGGGCGCCCAAACACAATTTCGTGGGGGCTAAGTCCCAGTCTAGAATGGACAGTCGTTCTGGTAGATAGGAGTGCTAAAGGCAAGGCGTCAGGCCACTTAAGACCTGTGCTGGCTTGGATCTTGGCTAATTTCAACTTTAACGTGCCGTTGTAGCACTCTACTAATCCTGCCGATTGGGGGTGATTTGCAGCGTGGAACTTCTGGTGTATGCCTAGACATTCGCACACTCTCCTCATCACTCGTCCCATGAATTCACTTCCATTATCGCTCCAGACCATTCTAGGCATACCGAATCTAGGGAAGAATCCCTTGACAAGGGCTTTGGCAGTTGACAAGGCAGTGTTGTCTTTAAGGGGATACGCTTCCACCCACCTGGAGAAGGCGCAAACAACAACAAGCACGTATTTCAGATTGTTGCACCTTTCCATGTGGATGAAATCGAGCTGCAAAACCTCGAACGGATACGTTGGAGGCGCAAAATGACCAGCTGGAGTTGGGGTTCCCCTACCTGGATTGTATTTCAAACACACCATACAGTTCCTGACCAAATTCTCTGCACATTTTGGGATACCACTATTCTGCCATACTGGGGCCAACAACTTACATATTCCTTTCGCACTAATGTGAGCCATTCCATGGGCCATTGTCAACACTGCAAGCACATATGCATCGGGTAACAGCCATCGCTGATGTTCTGACAATTCGACCCAACAACCATTCGCATCCAATCTACCCTTGCTTTCTCTCCATTCATTCACCTCTTTTTCAGTGGCATCAGATTGTATGGATTTCACACTTTCAATAGTGTCCTCACACATACCCACATCGGCAATCCATCTCGCAGGACCTACAACGTACATTCGACTCATTGTGTTCCTTGCAGTTTCTTTCGCAACTTCATCTGCAAATGCATTCCCCCGACCAACATCATCTTGAATCTTTCTGTGTGCACTGCATTTCACAATCGCAACTTGTAGTGGCAGGGTCAGTGACTCGAGAAGCTCGTTCACTAGCTGACCATGTTGGATTCTTGCACCGTGTGACGTCAGGAACCCACGTTCACGCCACAATCTTCCAAAACTGTGAGCCACGCCGAAGGCGTATTGGCTATCAGTATACACATTCACTCGCTTTCCTTTTGCCAACACACACGCTCTTGTAAGTGCGATTAACTCTGCTGCTTGCGCAGAATTATGGGCAATGCGCGCTGTCTCTACAATCGTGTGCAATGTTGTCACCGCATATGCTCCAGTCGTATCACCATTTGGCAACTTGAAGCATGAACCATCCACCCATAAAGCATCATTACATTCAGGAAGGGGAGTGTCCACTAAGTCTACTCTCCCTTTTGTCTCTTCTTCTGTCCTAAAACAGCAATCATGCATTTTGACCTCATCTGTCTCTGTTGGAATGGGCAATAACGTGGCGGGGTTGAGTGTATCGCACCTTTTTATGTGAATGTGACTCGCTAATAGTGTCAGTTCATAGCTGGACAGTCGAGCACTAGTTAAGTGCTGTGTCTTCGTTCTGTTTAGTAAAATGTCTACTGCATGTGGGACCATAACGGTCAGAGTGTTATTCATCACTAACCCAGCAGACTGTCGAATACAGACAGCTGCTGCAGCAGTGGCCCTCAAGCAACTTGGTAATGCCTTAGCTACAGGATCTAGAGTCGCTGAGAAATACGCGCATGGGCGCTGTTTGTCCCCAAAGTATTGTGTCAGGACTGATAACGCGCAACCTTCCTTCTCGTGGACATATAATGTAAAAGGCTTACTGTAATCGGGATTGCCCAACACAGGAGCCGAACACAATGCGTCACGCAACTCGTGGAAACTTGTCTGACAATCTTCAGACCAAGGCATAGGATCGGGTGTGTCTTTACGGATTAGTGCCAGCAAAGGTTTAGCCAATAGTGAGAAATTCGGTATCCATTGTCTACAGTACGATGTAATGCCCAAGAAAGCACGCACTTCTCTTTGTGTCCTTGGGACACTCAATTCTGCAATTGCCTGTATTCTCTCTGGGGTCAGTCTCCTTCCCTCCTTCGATAAGATGTGACCTAAGTAGGTCACTTCTTGTCGACAAAATTGTAGTTTTGAAAGAGAGACTTTGTGCTTCATGTCACATAAATGACGCAACAACGACAATGTGGCTTCCTTGCAAATCTCTTCAGTATCTGCAGCGATCAGCAGATCGTCTACATACTGAATCAGAGTCGCACCATCATGTAGAACAATCGTGTCAAGTTGTGATTTCAGAGCTTGACTGAATATAGATGGACTTTCACAGTAGCCCTGAGGAGCGCGTTTGAAGCGGAAGCTTCGTCCTCCTAGATTGAAGCCAAAAATATCTCTGCTCTCCTCGGCAATCGGGATGCTGAAGAAAGCATTCTTCAAATCAATCACCGAAAACCAAGTGGCTGAAGCTGGAACCATTGTCAATAAGGCAGTAATGTCAGGGACAACTGGAAACTGTGGTACAACAATTTTATTCACCTCTCTAAGATCAATCACAAATCTGTACACAGGTGGCTACGAAGGATCAGCACGTTTTAAGACTGGCAAAATAGGACTGTTACAAATGTTGCCTGTTGTCTCTTCAATGACATCTTTCTCAATCAGATCGTAAATGATCGCTAACAACGCCTTTTCACATTCGCTAGAGATCTTGTATTGGGGAATACGTGGCAACCTGACATTGGCTCGCAACTTTATGACATATGGCGCTATCTCCAAAAGACCCACATCATTAGAACCAGTAGCCCAAAGTACATCTGGAAGACACGACAATTCAGTTGGAACACTCTCCTTTGACAAATACATTGGAGAAATAACTTTCCTACCTAGGGTAAGCTCTACTCCCGAAGGAGAACAGTACAAAGTTGCATATAATCTCTTTAACAAATCCAAACCTAACAAGTTTTTGCCACAACCTGTTGTAAGTATGAGGGGTGCTTCTAATTCACATGGGCCAACAGAAAGGGGCATAGGACTAGAAATCGGGTTCCTAACGGGGGCGCCGGAAAAACCTACTGAAACATTTATTTCGCCAGACAAAGGTGCGCCAGGAAGTTTTGAGTGCATAATCAAACTTTTTGTAGCACCAGTATCCAGCAGAAATTGCTCTGACACTCCTGATGTTATCACCTCGACATAAGGTCCATTCTGATCTTCTGGAACTGAAACAACTCCCTCTCTTTGTCCATGGCTGTCCTAGCAATAATTACCCTCATTTTCGTTTTCTGCGTAATAGTCATCAGCGTAGTACTGAGCTGACCTAGAAGACGCATTATTCTGTTGGTCAAAGCTATTCATAGAATTCTGAGGCGAAAAAGAAGTGGTATTCTGGGGGAAATTTCCACGGCCCCTACCTCTAGGAGCCTGTTGGACACATCTACCTCTTGAACCAGAGACGCCATTCAAATGTCGCGATAAAGCTGGACAATTATTCTTGAAGTGACCCTCTTCTTTGCAATATGCACATTGATTCGGACCATACGGTAGACGCTGATGAGAAAACTTGTTTCCTTGCGAGTTTCTCGAATACTGCTGTGATTGCTGATAATTGGGCTGACTAGGAGTGCGAGGCGGATAGGCTTGCTGGAGAAGGACCTTAGTTTTTAAATCTTTAGTCTTTTTGTCTGCCTTATCTAGCTCGTCTTTACTCCTATTTTCGTAGTACTGGGCTGTGGCTAAAATCTGCGCTGACGTGGAAACAGCCCAGGCACTCTCTGAATCTTTTAATTTATTACACAGTTCAGGGAGAAGATTATGTACGAATTTGTCTACGAACAATCTTTGGCCACCCTCGGTAGCCATATCCTGACCACTGTGGTCGACAAAAGTTTCTTCAAATCTTGTGAAAAAGTCAGACACATTCTCATCTTTCTTCTGCTTGCACGCAGACAACTTGTCCCAATTAACACGCAATTCAGGCATTAAGGTCTTCATGTACGTGATAATTCTACCAGGAAGTTCAGCTATTAGAGGCTCAGGTTTGGAACCACCAACTTGTCTAGGATCTGCAGCAGTAATATTCACCCATGTGTCACCCAATTCTTGATCATGGTCTGTATGACGAATTTTACTCCATAAAATCAGTGGAACAACATTCCCAAACAACATCTCTACATCTTCTAAATTCATTATACATGAGCTTGCAGTCTGTGATAACTCCTTATAATACCCTGCAGGATTTTTACGGGGATCAGGTAATGTCTGCTTGAGTGCTAAAACTTCAGATCTTTTCCAGGGGACATGTACCCATACACGCTGGAAATGTGGCAGAATTGGTGGATTTACATTCGCATCACCTTCCCTCCAAACTGGAGGAACCTCTCTCATGGGGTACTGTCGTGGCTTCTTCCTACCTAATATTTCATCCTCATACAGTGACCTAGAAACGTTTCCCTTACTCCTATAAGATAACAATAAATCTATTGCTCTTTCAACATCGGCACCTACAATCATGCCTTCATAGAATTTAAAACGCATACGGAATAATTCCTGCATCTTGCGTTTGGGATCATTCGTCTCCAAATCTTCGCAAAGATATACACACATCTCTTCGAATGCGTATCTCTGAGTGGGTGCATCCCATTGACGGAAAACTTCCATAACAGACTGAACATCATATCTTGCGGTATCAGTAACCCATTTGCGTGCCAACTCATTCAGCACTTCTCGTTCCTCATAATCAGGCAGTTGACTACGCAACTGTCTATGTCCTGTTTTAGGGGTCGTTTTAGGCGACCCAAAGAAAGGTGAGACCAGACCAGTGACAGTACTTGCCACTCTCTGTCGAACAGAAGGAGAAGCTTGCGGAGAGGCGGATGTGCCGGAAAAGACAGGATGATGAGAAGAGGAAGTCGAGGCCATAGCGGAAGAAGTCGAGGCAGTGGCAGAAGTAGTATCAGGATAAATAGTTGGAGCAGTAGGCAAAGTTGTAGAAGAAGTAGATGGAGTATGTAGCGAAGGCGGCGGCCCTTGAGAAGGCTGCGCCGGAGAAGTAGGAACCAGCTGAAGAGGAGCTGGTGCTTGTGCAAGAGCTGCATTCCGCGCGCCGGGGCGCGGTATAACAAAATGCTTCGGGGGTGCAGTAATACTCGATGTATATGGGGGTGGTGAATTCAATAAATGGGACATTAATGGATCTTTCTCGGATGTTCCCTTTGAATCTTGTCCTTCATGGGGCAACATCGGGTAGCGTTTATCAACTGCTAATTTCTTGCTTCTTATCATTTGTTCACTCTCTTGCTCTTCCTCATTATCCCTGTATGCAACGGCGGCTTGCACCATTGACATACCTCTTTTATTCTTCTTCGCTAATTTCATTTCTTTCTGTTTGGCTTCTTTGCGCCATAAGCGAAAAGAGTCAAACATCGCCGGCCGGGCTTTCTTCTTGAACAATTTGACCTTGAGGTTATCTAAAATTTCTGGGTCAAAGCTACCATATTGGGGCCATTTTAAAACACCATCTTTACGGGTGTACTTTATCCACACTTCATTATATGTGATAGGGCCTACTCCGTGCTTTATATATAACTCATATGTTGGAGTTCCAATCGGAGGAACCGGACACAAATCCTCTAATCGGGAGTCCCTACTAGAACCAAGACAAAACAAGTTTCCAAGTCTGCTAAGACCAGGCATCTTTGCTCACTGGTCTAGCTTCAAACTTCAAGGGATAATTGAATACGATATTTTCGTGAATACACGAATCCCTCGGTTTTGGCGCTTGCAAGTTCCAAACAAGGTGTATCTCAGGGATACCAAAACTAAGAACCAAACTAAGGACTGGGAGACGCTCCACTTATACTTAACTGAAGTATTGAAGATCCATGACGTCACTAGAAGACTCGTCTATCGTTTCGCTCTACCAAGGATCACTGGGTCCAAAACAGGGCGATAGTCAGGGCAGCAGTCCTTCGTAGCCGTCAGGACGCGGGGAACCTCGCAGCAAAGACCTTCGGAACCACGTCGACATACAGGGGTCGCTGAAGTGGCTGGCCGTCCTCCGGGATTTTCACATGAAGCTCCTCACGAACATCTGGCTTGGACCGATACCGCTTGATACCGCCCCGAGTTGGGCGCCAACTGAGGTGCCGGGTTTTTAGGAACCCGGTGGTGCCAGGGGATAACACCCACAGACCTCTGAGTTCTCCCTGTTCCGGACCACAGAAACACAGAGTCTTCTAGGTGAAGTCAGAGATCGAGTTTTATTGGCTGCAACCAAGTAACAAGCGTCCTAGAAGTACAACAGCACGGGTCGTAAGTTCTAAGGAGACTGTTCGTTTTTACAGAACCAGCCTTCTCTCTTTATACAAAAATAACAGCTGCAGGCAAGAATTCTTGAGTTTACAATACGGTCATATACATATTTCTACAATAAGGCAAAGAGCGAAGTCATGTCGGCCAACCCATATTTTAGATGTCCAGATCGTGATGGATGACCCAGCCCGGCCCTGAACTACCATCAGATATCGATGAAACCCCAATAAAATCGGGCACCTCCTCATCATAAAACTGGCCATAAACAAGAAACATGGACAGGTGTATGTGTGTGGATAACATGGTTTGCACATAGTGAATGGTTTATGGCATGTTGTGCCTTGATGCTATCTTACTCGGCCACTGGGCGAGGGACTGCCCGAACAGGTTTGGCTGGAGGCAGTGGAGTCAGCTCGGCCAGGTCATGGGGAAGTCAGCTAAGTTGGACGTGTCCTTTCAGATCAAGCTCGGCCTTAATCAATTGACTTATATGAGGGCAAGCCATAAGATGGATGGCGTTCACAAAATGGAGTCCGAGGGTTCGGAACGGAAACCACGATTTAAGGGTGTTAGCATCACTCAATCACGACGCAAATGCATAGGGATGATGCCCTAATCATTACCGGTCTGTCGATACCAAATTCGTCATGGTACGATGATATTTTGCGACACGAGTGTTGGACCTCGGTACCATATTATAGCAGGGTCCAGAATTTCAGAACCACAAAACTGCCCGGCCCTAGAAGAAGCAAAGAGAAAACTCGATGAAATTAATAAAGATGTCGAAGGATATAGTGACTATCTATTAAATAAAAAAACTAACAAACTAAAGAAGGACATTGAACACTACTCTGAAGAAAGAGTATATCCCTACCTGAATGAAAATTATTATCAGTTGAGAAATGAGGGTTCCTGGGATAGACCACAAAATAAACAAATCTACTCAAGGGGAGGTAATAAACAAGTCACCTTCTCTGAATCATCAGGGTCAAGTAGAGAAGATGAAGGTGGACAGACTAGTGAAAATCCTGGAAGAAACATACGTGACCAAGGACATTTTTTAGCGTCACGCCCGAGGAGGGCCCGGGGTTTCAATGGGAACCGAGGGAGGGGTCAATACAATCGTGGCCACCAACAGCAATACAACCGGGCACCTCCTCAGCAGGAATATATCAGCACCCGGAGCAAACGATATTGGCGTCCGGCAGATTACCAGTAATCAATCTATCCACCAAAGACTTGAGTGAGGTTGAATTGGGAATTCTTAGCAGAGGATTTAGCTTTGTTCCGTCCACTAATTTGGATAAATTTCAATTGGAGAAAGATATGCGCTCCTTTTTTAGGAAAATCAGACTACGCAGATTTTTTGAAAATAGAGAGAGTAGTGACCGGGAAAACATTTCAGGCTTGAAACCAAAATCTACCTTTACACCCACCTTGGGAATGGTGGGTAAAAATGTGGAGGCATTTGAACTGGCTGTAGAGAGCGGAATCCATAAATTGTTGGGTACCAAAAAGAAACCCTATAATTTTAATATTAGCAAAGAGGAAAGAATAGCTATTAATGACTTGAGCAATGATGTCTCACTAACAATAAAACCCGCTGACAAAGGCGGTGGTGTAGTTGTCTTTGACACCAAAGACTATGAGGATAGAATGTATGAATTACTGAATGTGAAAGAACATTACAAACGGGTGAATGCTACCTGCATTGCTCAAATAGCAAAAGACTGTCTAGATCTTCTCACTGAAGCCAGAGATGCAGGGTTCATTTGTGAGCAAGAATTCAAATTTCTCAATAACTTGTAACCAAAGACCCCTGCTATTTACGGCCTACCTAAGGTGCATAAACATAAGCTGAATCCACCGATGAGGCCGATTGTTAGCAGCATTGACTCTTTGTTGGAACCAGTCAGCAAATATGTGGATAATTTTTTAAGACCACTTGTATGCAACCTCAAGTCATATGTAAGAGACTCTGCACATATTATCTCACTGGTTGAAGGACTCCCGTTCTGTGAAGAGACTCAGTGTCTGGTCACCCTAGACATTGAGTCTCTTTATACGAACATTCCACAATCCGATACAGTGGAAGTTATTGATATGCTCCTGACTAATGCTGACCTGGGTGGTGCCAACAAAGAATTTATTGTGGACTGTGTAAGATTAATTCTTACGAATAATGTCTTTCTGTTTAAGACTGAGTACTTTAAACAACTCAAAAGGGACCAGCATGGGGGCCACCTGTGCCCCGAGTCTGGCCTGTCTATATGTGGGAGATTTTGAGGCAAAACACATATACAATGATGTGGCCCCTATCTTTGAAAATGTAGTGGGCTGGTACCGCTACATTGATGACATCTTTTTTATTTGGGAGGGAACAACTACACTCCTTGAAGAATTTCTGAGTTGGATCAACTTGGGAGACCCTAATCTAAGATTCACATCGTCCTACAACAACAAAAAAGTTGATTTTTTGGATATCTCGATTGGTAATGCGAATGGCGTTTTGGCGGTTGAATTATACACCAAACCTATGGCCAAAAATACTCTCCTTCATTATTCAAGCTTTCATCCTAGCTCACAGAAGGAGAGTATTCTGTTTAGCCAGTTTCTTCGATTACGGAGAAATTGTACTGATATTAATGATTTTTATAAACACGCTGAAACATTAAAAAACAAATTTAAAGATCGTGGATATCCAAGAAAACTGCTATCTCATTCACTTAAAAGGGCTAGATTCTATGACCGGGGGGCATTGATCCATACTACAAAGAAAGACAAGGGCCCTTTGAATAAAATTGTATTTGTCACCAAATTCTCTGGTTTCAGTAATCAGATAAAAAACGTGGTCAATAAGAATTGGCACATTTTGAATCATGACGAGGAAGTACCCCTTGAGAGACCCCTATATGCATTTAAGAAGAATAAAAACTTGCGTGACTTACTGGTTCACACTTATAGGGACAATGTTATTGATTCACAAAGAACATTGGACAACACCAAAGTAATTGGGAACTCGAGATGTGGTTCATGCAATATATGCCCCCAATGTGTAGTCGCTTCAGAGTTCACTACTAATGGAATGACTATGAAATGCAGAACGCATAACAACTGCAGAAGTAAAAACATTATCTATCTTCTCCAGTGCCCATGTGGTCTGTGCTATATTGGAGAGACAGGTAGAGAAGCACGTATTCGCTTCCAAGAGCAGCGATCAGCGATAAAAACCAAAAAAATTACAGCTCCCATTGTGACACATTTTTTAGAGAAGAACCATGGAGAGAGTGATTTTAGGTGGTTCATCCTGGAGAGGGTGAAAATTGGTAAGAGGGGTGGTAACAGCACCACTGTTCGTAAACAAAGGGAGCAATGGTATATCTCTTTTTTCAATACTGTCAGAAATGGTCTGAACTCAAGAGAGGAATGGGACAGAATTATTGGGGCCCTCTAGTTGCATTGTGGGCATTCTCGTTCCTTTTTTCCACCTGTTATATTCTGTGTGCTCGAAATGTATTTTGGGCAATATGATCACAATTGTTTCAGTAGCCAGCTGTATAATTATAGATTTTTTCGATGGAACTATTAGTAAATAAAGCCCTCTCTATGAGACTAGGGTAACATTTTTTCTAATAAAGTTCAAATGCAGTAATGTAACTCTGCATGCACGTATTTGGTATACTGGCCTGATGTCCAAGTTTAAAGACGGGCGGTGTCTGATGACGGATCGACTATTGTCAATCTTAGATATGGTAACGTGGCAGTTGCGTTATATAAATATTCGTTGGCTGCTCCCGAAGTGAGAGACATACAGTGTCTCATTTTCCATCATTAGATTCCAAAACTTATTGAGGTTTATTTTTACACCTCATTTGATATCTATTAGGATTAGGATCCTTATTTTGGATGGAGTAGTCATTAATATGCATGCGTGGCATTTACGGACGAGTAAGGGTGCGATCTACTACTATTATCGGCATTTGAATTTAGTTTAAGAAATAGTTTGTGCGTGGGTTCAAGCTTTACCAAATAATGAACTGGCAACTTACAACTATTTCGGCCATATTGGATGGAACCAAGGACCTACATAAACAAAGGTCTTGTGTAAAAGATGGTCCTTCTTTGCTGTTCATGCCTGTTGTAGTTCGGGTCATTGAACAGTTGACACAGCTGCTGTATCTTAGTAGATTCCCGCGTTTGTAGGGGTATTTAAACGGCGGGTTAGTACCTCGGCGGTTCACAAAAGGTGAAGGTTACCGACACACGGAACAACATCATTCTAATTAATCTCGGTAAGCATGTACGCGTTCTTTGCGGCTACAGTATTGTATTCTTGAGCCTTTGGTTTATTCTTAACTTTTATTATTCATACTTTTCATTGTTTACCGTAGGCGCTATCTAGGTGGTATCCGAAAGCATTTAATAGTGGAACCACGAGTGCACGGCAACTTTTTGTTTATGCACTTCTGACTGACGGAGGACGTTGCTGGGTCATTAGCTCCTTGTTCGTACCGTGTGTCCCTTGAGTGCCTCAAAATCTTAACAAATGTAAGTGAAAAGGTAGACACGTTCTCTCCTTTCTTTCTTTGAAAGCGTGATAAATTAGATATTCATAGGCATTTCCTGTATTTATCGTTCCTTAGGTTTACTGTGTATACCATGCTCTATATCGGCGGCTGATCAGAGCACAGCGAGAGACTGTCCTACCTTACCTTATGTTTAAGCAGCTATAAAGGTTGGTTGCTAACTCCGGGAATCATTTTTTTGAAATCTTTTAAGGCTCTAACGTAGGTGACTAGTAAATAGATATTCTCTACCTTTGTTTCTCGTAAACAGATTATTGAGCCTGAGAGGTTTTTGAACTCATTTGGCGAGATAAGATGTTCCATTAACGTAGGAACCATTCATTAGAAGCCGATAAGGTTTGAGAGTTTCAAGGTCATGATTATAGACCATTTAATAGTATTTGGTTATTGTTGCTGCTCTCTCATTTGATCTTTCCCAGGAGGTACCTATTTATCACTCTCCAATGGGTCCATTAGTCACTGAGTAGGAGTGAGGTTTATACCCGCTTTTGCCCATGTTGTTAATATGTGAGAATTATTTATCATGAGGGTTTACCCATAAATTAGCAGGAATATAAAATGAAAGGATGCACTGCTTATACCCGATGTTATACATTTCTTGAATGAAGGTTTATCTCAATGTGTCACATGATGTTTATCAATTGGCTGGGTAGAATGGTATGAAGTTTTTTTGTATATCTTGCCGTGATAAAACGTAATAAAATGTGATAAAATGTAATGAAATGATAATGAAATGTGATGTAATGGTTTTATTATATAGTCTTATGTGTGGTTTGTTTATAATGTTTATTGGTATAATGTTTATTGGTGTATAGTTCGGAGGCATTACAATGAGGTCATTGTGAGATATGTTGTGCAAAAATATTTTTTACTGTAATTGATAGAGATAAAACTCTTTTTATTCTTTTTAAAAAACACTGGTTATTACCAACAATGCATTCTCAAAACTGATTTTTTTCGTTTTTAGAACATTTTGGGGAAGAAACTATGTACAAACCTGATGAAGGTGGTCTAACCATTTGATCCACCGAAACGCGTTGCATGATATAAGGAGGATTGTGTATTATAATGCTTAGAAAATAATTCTGACGTTTTCGCTGAATTGAATTTTCTGTTTATACCTCGTTTTTATGAAATAGGAATCTAATGTTTCCTTAATTTATGCTCTTCCCCGTTATTTTAATTGGTGTTTAATTATGTTTTAACTTTGCATTGTATAATAAATTGTTCAGGACTTTTTCATAATTTCATTCTTGTCTTGCCTCATGAGTATAGTTTTATGTTAATGTTGTTTGTTTTTATTATTTGTTGATCGTTGTGTCACTACAAAAGGTGTCCCAAAGGGATTTCTTGCTTGACCTAATAGTCAATTTGGTACCCCATCCCTGTGGTTGCGGGGTCCCTCTCTCTTTTATTAGAGTAGCGCACTACTCACCCAGAGGGTCTCAAGGCGCTTGAGGGAGGGGGGATGCTTTACTTATCGAATATCCAAGTTTGTAGTTGTTTTCTGAAGGAGAGGTGGTTCTGTGTAAGGCGGAGACCCACACACCTACCAATATTTTCAGCTACGACACTGGCTTACACATAAAGACACTATTCCTCACGTGGGCCGCCTGCTTACGCCATAAGAGAAATGGCTCCTTACCAAATCCACAAACAAGCGGGCGATCACGGAACTGTACAAACTACTGACCCCCCCGCCCGTGTCTAGGTCAGCAGGTCAGAAATGATGGGAGCGCGAGCTGGGGCGCACGCTCTCCGACAGGGAATGGCAGGACATCTACTTTCGGGCGCACCACACACCCCGAAGCATGGCTAGCCGAGAATCGGCGGTCAAGGTAGCCTATTACTGGCACCTGATCCCGGAGCGGCTCCACCAAGGTAACCCTAGACGAGATTCCCGGTGCTGGAGGGGATGCGGGCACACAGGGACCATGCTTCACCTGCTATGGGAATACACAGAAGTACAGGAATACTGAGAGGTGGTGCTCCGAGACATAGACCAGTATTTTGAGACGGAGATCCACCGCTTCCCTGCCTACACAATCCTGGGCCTCCCTAACAAACTCACGTTCCCACTCAAATCCTTACGGGGGAGGCAGATGGGGCTGGCAATGGGGGCGGCGACACAACACATCCTCTCACTATGGGGCACCACACGGAAACCCACACATACGGGGTGGCTCTACCGGTTATGGTACATAATGGGGATGGAAAGGATTCAAGCCTCCCTCACACAAACATCTGACACCTTTAGGGAAACGTGGTTGCCATTGCTTTCTTTGCTAACCCAGGAATTTAATGAGCTTACTTGCCCAAAATAGCTAAAGGTCCTTAGACTAGCGGATGAGTTCCACAAGACTCCGGGAGATGAGCGAGACACAGCGTAAATCAGGTCCATTGAACAACTCTGCGGCCACTCCGCGGACTACACCAGAGAGGGGGGGGAGGTTTTGGGGGGGTTCTCGGGGGCCGGGGGCAGTTGGGGTTAGGGTGGGCTTTGAGGGGGGGTTGGGCGTAAGAGTTCCGATCTGCACCACCTTGACGGGTATTACCCGCACCAGCATCCATGGACACAGGACATCCGTCCCTAGAGACCAGAGCTCTATTGCGGGCGCCGGAGAGGGGATGGAATTGCGCCTACTACGTTGTGTTTGTCCAATAGTTACAATGCTCTGTCTTAACAAAATAAAAATAAATTTGATTAAAAAAAAAGAAGAGAAAGACCGGCTTCATAATATGTTCGTCTATCCATTTTGTCCCGTGAAGGGATACGGAGGACGGCTCACAGGAGGGGTCATTCCTCACTTTTATCTAACTAACCCATGCAGCCTGTAGGAGTCACCATGGCTCAGCAGGGGTAAATATGAACTGTTGTGTGTGTTTTGTGGTGTATACATAACATGTCTATAGACAAAATGGATAGACGAGCATATTATGAAGCCGGTCTTTCCCTTCATCTTTTTTAGACAGTCTTGTGTAAATGTGGTGTCCAGCATTGATGCGGTGGCAAGAGAATATACGCCCTGATGAAATTGCCTCAAATGGTAAAAGGCAATGAAACATGTTGGCTTGTGGGTTTGGGCTGTATGATTAGCAACCTATTCCCCTACTTCTTTTAACCAGTTAGGCTGCACTAAGTTTAAAGACTAAAGTGACCAGTTATGTGCATTCCTAACTTTATAAGACACTTTTTCTTGGTTTTCTTCTCTTTTCTCCCTTCTTCACTGCACTTGCATTCACATTACATTTATGTTTGGACACTTTCTTTTGAGGCTTTATGACCGCCGATGATGAGAACAGGGCAATTCTGGTGAGTACCAACCAGATATCCCGATGGTGGTGCGTCTGTGAGGGATAATCTCGCCGCTTCACACTTTTTTTAGGCACATTAAGAACACTATTGTTTATTCTTTGTCTGACTGTCAATATGGGATGCTGGTGAATTCTTTTAAATTGGCCTATAAAGAGTGTACTTTCTACCCCAACTAGCATTTAAGTGCGGGGAGATAAAATAAAGGATCATATTTGATTATATCCACAGCAGGATCCCTCACTCCACAGAGAAAGAAACCAGAGGGACACAACGGGGAGCCAAGGAGAAGTTTCTTTAATGCAGCGTGGTAGGCATGACGCGTTTTGTCATCACTGACTTTATCAAATGCCAAACGCCCGAGACTGACACCCGCCGGCATTCAAACGATCCATTTAACTCCCATTGGTGGGGGCCCAGCAGAGTCAACCAATAGCATGAACAACTCTTTGTAGACCCTCTGTACGGACTCCAACTCCCAGCATGCACCATCTCGGCATACAGGTAAGTGTTTCTGGCTGTTGACTCCGTGTAACTTGTAGTGAGTGCTGGCGATCTGTGACATGTTGAGTGTGGGTGCAGATTAAAATAACACGTGTCCTCGCAGCACTGAGACCTCTCCCGGGCCCCCTTTGACGTCTCACCGCATACATGAAGGTCCAGCCAAATCCGGAGACACAGCAACAGTGTGTTGGCCTCTACGTGCAGTCACAAACTGGTATTTCAGCAGTCTGAGCACTGTTCCTTTGTGCAGGGGCCAGGGCATTCCAATACCTTGGAGTCCAAAAAACGCTGTGAAACTTGTGCCCTATTAGCTCCGGCCACAAAACGAGACGGGTCCCCTTAGCGCGCTCCGGGCATTGCGCGCATAATATCCACAGCAGGATCCCTCACTCCACAGACAAAGAAACCAGAGGGACACAACGTATTTGATTATATGTATACTTTTTGAAAGAATATAAAGGCCTATTTAGGACCTGGTCACTTGTGTTGAATTAACTTTTTAGGTGGCCCGATATGAAGAATTTTGCTCCACATAACTATGCTGTGTTACAGCATGCTATGTTACAGTATGTTGAGTTTTATGTACCACTTTTGTCTATTATATGTATGCCAGCTCATGTTTAGTTATGCTTTATTAATTATATTATGTTTATTAGGTTTTATTATTCAATAAAATGTTTCAAACATAAAAAATTAGAAATGCTATGTGTTTACAACTGCACCATTTTATTGTACGGGTAATCTCAAACATGTTCCCAGGGGCCAAAAGGATAATGTTACTTGCCCAGTAAGCATCTGTTCTTGGCATGTAGAACTGTAGATTCACATGCTCTGTATGCTCCTGCCATCTAGAGTTGGGTCTGGATGTTTGCAAGTTGTTTTTCTTTGAAGAAGTCTTTCCAGTCACGAGGTAGGTGACTCCTCCTTTCGGTGATAGTGCTCATGGGCATCAACTCCATTGTTAGATTGTTTTCCAGCAGAGGGTGAGAATGGAGTTAGTAAAGGTAGAATAGAGATGTCCATGCATTTGTATGTAAGTAAGAAGAACTGCAACAGGTGTAGGTACCTGGGGAGGCGGGTGGGCGCATGTGAATCTACAGCTCTATATGCCAAGAACAGACGGTTTCTGGGTAAGTACCATTATCCGTTCGAGGCATGTGAGCTGTAGATCACATGCTTTGCATAGACTATACAGCAGTAACTCCCAAAGCGGTGGCTAACCTGTAGTTGTCGCCGTTGTTTGAAAAAGTGTTTTATTTACTGCCTGGCCTACATTAGCCTATTGCCTCGCTAACACATCTACAAAGTAAGGTTTGGTGAATGTGTGCGGTGTAGACCATGTTGCTGCCTTACAAATGTCAGCTAAGAGAATATTCCCTAAGAAGGCCATAGTCGCCCCTATTTTGCAGGTGGAATGCGCACTAGGCGGTATTGTCAAGGTTATTTTCGCTTTCACATAACATGTTTTGATACATTTGACAATCCATCGTGCAATGCCTGATTTAGATATAATATTGCCTGTGTGTGGTGGCAAAAAAACAACAAAGAGCTGTTTTGTCTTGCGAAAATCTTTTGTTCTTTCCACATAATAAAGAAGAGCTCTTCTAACATCTAATGTGTGTAGAACTCGTTCTGCTACAGAATCAGGTTGAGGAAAGAACACGGGTAACTCGACTGACAGATTGATGTGAAAAGCAGAAACCACTTTAGGTAGAAATTTGGAATTGGTTCATAGAACCACTTTGTCTTTATGAAGTTGAAAGTAAGGTTCTTGTGTAGTTAGCGCCTGGAGTTCACCAAATCTCCTTAACCACATGAATGCTGCAGCAATTCATCCTCTGTGCTGCAGATCCATTACTCCCATTGTTCATGACAAGCTCAGCTCGTCATGAGCACACAAGCAGTGTACTACATGACGAGCTGAGCTCATCATGAGCATGGAAGGGGTTAAAGAAATGATTGTGAAAAGCAACCTTCCCGGAGAGAAATTGTAATGGACACCTGTGCATTGGTTCAAAAGGTGGCCCCATCAGCCTCGTAAGGACTATGTTCAATTTCCATGTTGGTGCAGGTGGGACTCTTGGTGGTATTACTCTTTTTAATCCTACCATAAAGGCTTTAATAACTGGTACTCTGAATAGAGAAAAGTGTTGTCTATTTTGTAAGTATGCAGCTACTGCTGCTAAATGCAAGCAAATGGATGTGTAGGCTAGTCCAGATTGCTATAAGTGTAAGAGGCAACAGATGAAGTTTTGCCCTGAGGCATCAAGGGGATTGATATTGTTATTTGTACAATAGATAACAAATTGTTTCCATTTTGCTGCATAACATGCCCTAGTAGTAGGTCTCCTAGCCTCCTTTAGGATATTCATAAAGTTGGGTGGTAATTGTAAATAACCAAACTCCATGACCTCAGTAGCCAAATCGCTAGGTTGAGTTTGTTGGGATTTGGATGTCTGATTTCTCCATGGCTCTGAGTGAGGAGACTGGAGTTGAGATGCAGCTTTTGATGTGGAACTACTGAGAGCTCTGGCAGGGTGGTGAACCAAGGTTGACGTGCCCATGAGGGAGCTATGAGAATCAGTTTGAGGGATGTTTGTCTGAGCTTCCGAACTACCAGCGGAATGAGTGGGAGAGATGGAAAAGCGTAAGCAAATATCCCTGACCAGTTCATCCATATGGCATTGCCTTTGGAGAGCAGGTGTGGGAACCGGGAGGCAAAGCTTTGGCATTTAGTGTTTTAGAGCTGTGGCCAACAGGTCTATGTGTGGAAATCCCCATTCCTGAAAGTAGGAAAGGAGAACCTTAGGATGAAGTTCCCACTCGTGAATTTGCTGCCTCTGTCTGCAATCTGATTGTTCACTCCTGGAAGATATTCTGCTAGGAGATACATTTTTTGATGTATGGCCCATTTTGAAATTGCTTGTGCTAGGCGTGACAGTTGCAGATAGTGTCTTTCCCCCCCTGTTTTTGTATGTAATATATAGCTAGCATGTTTTCTCTGCATACTAGGACAGTTTTGCCTGTAAGGTAAGGTAGGAAGGCTTTGAGCACTTGAAATACTGCTAGTAGCTCCAGGTGATTGATATGGAGGCTCTTGTATTTTAGAGTCCACAACCCTTGGACTGGGAGAGTCTGTATGTAAGCGCCCAAATCAGTGAGCGATGCGTCTGCTGTTAGCCCTGTCTGTGGAACAGGGTCGATAAAGGGCCGCCCTTTGGAGAGCGATTAGTGCGGCCATCTATCAACACTAGAACTGTCAACTGACCCTGCGACTGGTTTCATGGACTTGCTAAGCATTGCTAAGCATTCTTGAAGGTGACGCACGTGAAGCCTTGCATGGGGGTAAAAAATTATAATGCAAGACGCCATCATCCCTAGTAGTTGCATGAATATTCTTGCTGGCAATGCTTGGTTGGGCTGAAATTGAGCGAGAAGGAACTGAATGTTGTGAATCCTGGCTGTATTGGGAGAGGCTAGAGCTTTGTGAGCGTCTATTGCGGCTCCCAGATAAGTTTGCACATTGGAAGGCTGTAAGTGAGGCTTCAACACATTTACTGTGAATCCTAGTTGGTGAAGTAAATGAATAGTGGTTTCAGTGTGTTGAAGACACCTTTGGTAATTGCTTGATTTGATGAGCCAGTCGTCCAGGTATGGGAAGACATGGATGTGTTCTCTCCTGAGATGTGCTGTGACTAGTGCAAGGCATTTGGTAAATACCCTGGGAGCAGGGGTGACTCCAAACAGTAGTACCTTGATTCTGAGGTATTTGCGATGAGCGGGGTGAATTGGAATGTGGAAATATGCGTCTTTTAAATCTAGGTTAGACAATAAAGCGCCCTCCTTTAGAAGAGGGAGCAATTGTTGCAGTATCACCATGTGTAAATGCTCTGAAAGTATGTAAAGGGTTAATTCTCTGAGGTCTAGAAAGGGTTTCAATGAGCTGTCTTTATTGGGAATAGAAAATATAAGGAGTACGCCCCCTGTTACTTGATGTTATAACGGCTCAGGTTCTACGGCTCCTTTGGAGAACAGAGACTGTACTTCGTGTTGAAGTGTAAATGTAAGTGTAATGTTCTGGTGACATTTTGTGAGAACCTGGTGGTATGTTTGGAGGAATGTTGGTAAGTTCCAGGCAATGACCATATTGGATAATTCCTAACACCCATTTGTCCGTAGTGATAGATTGCCAAATGTGCAGGAATTGTAGAAGAAGTCCCACAATAGGTGTAAAATAGAATGGGGAAGTGTGAGCAAGTCACTGTTGGGAGAGTGGGAATTACGCGGTACTGAGCGCTTGCCTCACCCTTTGTTATGCTCCTCTAAAGAAACCTCTCGTAGAGGAAGATTAGTTGTTACCTTTGTAAGAGGTGGCAGTTTTGTCTGAAGACATGGCCTTAGACCCTCCTGGTAGAAAGAGCGACAAAAGGAGCCACGGTTAGAAGGAGACTGTAGAGCTCCGATAGATTTGGCTACCGCTGTGTCTTTTTCATCTTCTCCAAGGACTTATCTACTTCGGGGTCAAAGAGATGCTCCTTGTCAAAAGGATATTTAAAGTAAACTGCTGGACTTCAAGTTTGAACCCAGAAATCTTTAGCCAATCATGTCTTCTAAGTAACAAACTTGTGTTAAACCCCCAGCTGCCCTGTCTGCAGCATCTAAAGCACATCTTATTGAGGAATTGGATATGAGCTTTCCCTCCTGAACTAAATCTTGGGCCTTTGCTTTACATTCATCTGGGAGATGTTGCAGCAACTGCTCCCTTTCAACCCACTGTGCGATGTCAAACTGGCTAGCAGGGCCTGGGTGTTGGCAAAGCGCCAGTGGTTTGCTGCTTAAGCAGCTACTCTCTTACCAGAGGCGTCTAATAGTTTTGACTCCTTAACTGGAGGGGGTGCATCCCTGTGGTCTGTGAATTGGTCCTTTTACGGGCATTAGAGACTACCAAAGAGTCTAGTGGTAGCTGACCTTCAATAAAGACTGGATCTGAAGGAGCAGCCTTATATTTTCAATTCTGGGGGTTAGAATGCGGGCCCGCAGTGGATCTTTGAAAATGTTGTCCGCATGTCTCATCATGCCTCTAAGAATAGGCAGAGTGTGGCTAGCCCTATGTGTGGTAGTGAGGGTTAGGAAATCTTCCTCTAGAAATTCCTTGTGTAACTGCACCCCATGATATTCTGCAACTCTAGTGAGCAACGCTAGGTGTCCTACATTGTCATCAGGAGGAGAAGGCTTTGCAGGGTAAAGATCTTGGTGAATCTGTGTGATAGTCTCTCCAGGGATCTATATGTAGAAGAGTCTCCCCCCCATTCTTATCATCATCCTGGAGAGTTCGTGGGTGTGATTAACAAATGACGTAAAGGTGGAGAGGTTGGTGTTGAAGAATGTGGGAAGGGAGTAGGGTTAGTATCCACATTCTTCTTCTTGACAGGAATAAAGTAAGGGTCTTTCTTGTGACTCAGGTTTACGTTTCTGAGGTTACTTAGTAAGAACACATCTTTCTCAGGATTTATGTATAGTTCATTTAGTTTTAGGTTCAATTTGGATGTTGGAACATCGAAATCTGGACCCTGCTGCTTCGGAGGCATAGTTTTGGGTTTCGGTGCCGAAGATTTTGGTGCTGGGGTGGAATCTCCTTTTCACGGCAAAGGTTTTGGTGCCGAAGGAGGCTTTGTCTTTGGCGTCAAGGATTTCAGCTCCGAAGCGGATTTCAGCTTCGAGCCTGAATGCTTCGGCTCGGTGCCAGTCTTTGGCTGACTCGATCCCGAGCCAGAAGGTTTAGAGATGTGTTTTGTGCCGAGCCGAAGGGTAGGGCATCGGAAACATGTTGTTGGTGCTGACCGTGGCCTGAAGGAGGGGGTGGGACTGAAGCCTTTTGTTTTGGTTCACTTGGGTTTTGGGTTAAGGGGCTTTCGTTGCTCACGGTACGTTGACCTTGCAGCAAGTCTTCTTCCGCGTCTGAGTCCGATTCAGGGATTTTTTTTGTGCAGAATTTTATATAGCTCGAACTTGACTCAAACCGAATCTGCCCCTTGTGCGTTGAATTCCTATTCAAAATATTTGCCAAAGATTTCCGGCATGTAGTCGACGTTTTGAGTTTGCATCTCGTGACGTCAAGCCCGACTATCATGGACCGTTTTCTTCGATCAGAACGATTTACACACGTCATAGTTCTCTTCGTTGTGCTCCGGAGAAAAGCACAAGTTGCAAACTTCGTGCAGATCAGTGCTCGTATACTTAGTGCTGCACCAAGGGCAGAATTTAAATGGGGTCCATTCCATCGACTGCGAAGTGGGCCGAAGAGGGTAGGCTGGACGGCCTTTCCAAGACCTCTGATCGAAGTAGATTTTTTTCTTCGACGGACACGATGCGTGGAGAAGTGGAATACGTGTCGGTAAAGTGGATTGCGCACCGGGGGAACCCGAAGCAACGGTTTTGAAGCGGAGTGCAGCAATAGACGTCCGAACCCGATGGCGAAAAAAAACATCTAACAATGGAGTCGGTGCCCATCCGAACTATCACCGAAAGGAGGAATCCCCTACCTCGTGACTGGAAAGACTTCTTCGAAGAACAACTTGCAAACATCCAGAACCAACACTAGATGGCAGGAGTATGCAAAGCATGTGATCCACAGCTCACATGCCTCAAACATATGGTCTGCTGGGTGACAGAGGGCCACATTGGCATCAGCAGGGATAGGGTATGGCAGGGAATTCGGCGGGATGTAAGGTTGTAAATAGGGAAACAAAGCCTGTATATTGTGTGGACTGTGACTCATGGGGTTATTGAGGGCATATCAAACTGCCCTCTAAATGAATCCCCTAGTGTTTACAAGAGACATAGATTTGACAGTTCTGTGTTGTGCTGTATTTCAGTTGCTCTCCGTGTACTGGACCCTGAAGCGAGCCTTCTCTGCCTGCTATTGCCACGTTTGGTCAATCAAGTTTACACAGGAGGTAACTAGATTATTTAATTGGGATGAAATACACTCTTAGGCCTCACAATCTGCTTATGCTTTTAATGACTTATCTGTAAACATTTGGAGAGCTTAGAAACAGGGTCATTTAAAGTAGCAAGTGCTTTTAGAAATCCTTGGGAAACTCCCCAACAAGGTGCGTAGTTCACTGAGTTGGGCAGCCACAAACCTAACTGTCATTTACTCCTGGCTTGACATCCTGGCCAAAATATTCTGGTTGTGAACTCTATTAATAGTCTGGGCATTCTCCATCATCTGCATTTCATTGATAAGAGCAGTCCGCGAGTCGCACCATCAGAGCCACTGATACCCAAATTATGTAACAAACCAGATGAAGTCTATAAAACCAGGATACTTGTTTTTCATAATTCCCAGCCTCCCCTCGTGACAAATTGTGTTCTCAAGATCTTTGTATTCGGTTTTATCAGTAACAGGAATAACTGCATTCAAACTAAACACGTAATAAGTATAAAACAGGACTGTAAGCCAACTATCCATTTTATGTTACCCATAAGGCTAGGACACCTATTCTCAGAGCCCACTCACTGAAATACGAAGTAGTGAGAATCTTATTGACTGCCTAGCAAGGGAACTTGTGCTGTGGTGTTAATACTCCTACTTGACCACATTATTTGACCACGGTCACATCGAGTGGTTCCTATGTCTTTGTCCCTTTGAATGGCATTATGCGATAGAGGTGGACAAACCACTGAAGGCTCGAGCCATATGCCTGGCTCTGGCTCAGCACAAGGATCTCTTCTATCCGTGAGCCCAAGTGTGGCTTCTTCCTGCCACCCAGACTCACACCTCATGTACCAAGAGTTAAAGACAAATAATTAACGTTTATGTCAAATGAGAGAGAGAAATAGATGCCGACTTGCACAATGGGAAACAAGAACACCTGGGATCAGTCCCGGCTTACCCACTTGAGCAAACAATGACTATCACAATGAGAAACAAGAAAACCTGGGATCAGTCCCGGCGTACCCACTTGAGCAAACAATGACTATCACAATGAGAAACAAGAAAACCTGGGATCAGTCCCGGCGTACCCACTTGACCAAACAATGACTATCACAATGAGAAACAAGAAAACCTGGGATCAGTCCTGGCTTACCCACGTGAGCAAACAATGACTATCACAATGAGAAACAAGAAAACCTGGGATCAGTCCCGGCTTACCCACTTGAGCAAACAATGACTATCACAATGAGAAACAAGAAAACCTGGGATCAGTCCCGGCGTACCCACTTGAGCAAACAATGACTATCACAATGAGAAGCAAGAAAACCTGGGATCAGTCCTAGCGTACCCACTTGACCAAACAATGACTATCACAATGAGAAACAAGAAAACCTGGGATCAGTCCCGGCGTACCCACTTGAGCAAACAATGACTATCACAATGAGAAACAAGAAAACCTGGGATCAGTCCCGGCTTACCCACTTGAGCAAACAATGACTATCACAATGAGAAACAAGAAAACCTAGGATCAGTCCCGGCTTACCCACTTGAGCAAACAATGACTATCACAATGAGAAACAAGAAAACCTGGGATCAGTCCCGGCTTACCCACTTGAGCAAACAATGACTATCACAATAGGAAACAAGAAAACCTGGGATCAGTCCCGGCTCACCCACTTGAGCAAACAATGACTATCACAATGAGAAACAAGAAAACCTGGGATCAGTCCCAGCTTACCCACTTGACCAAACAATGACTATCACAATGAGAAACAAGAAAACCTGGGATCAGTCCCGGCGTACCCACGTGAGCAAACAATGACTATCACAATGAGAAACAAGAAAACCTGGGATCAGTCCCGGCTTACCCACTTGAGCAAACAATGACTATCACAATGAGAAACAAGAAAACCTGGGATCAGTCCCGGCGTACCCACTTGAGCAAACAATGACTATCACAATGAGAAACAAGAAAACCTGGGATCCGTCCCGGCTTACCCACTTGAGCAAACAATGACTATCGCAATGAGAAACAAGAAAACCTGGGATCAGTCCCGGCGTACCCACTTGAGCAAACAATGACTATCACAATGAGAAACAAGAAAACCTGGGATCAGTCCCGGCGTACCCACTTGAGCAAACAATGACTATCACAATGAGAAACAAGAAAACCTGGGATCAGTCCCGGCGTACCCACTTGACCAAACAATGACTATCACAATGAGAAACAAGAAAACCTGGGATCAGTCCTGGCTTACCCACGTGAGCAAACAATGACTATCACAATGAGAAACAAGAAAACCTGCGATCAGTCCCGGCTTACCCACTTGAGCAAACAATGACTATCACAATGAGAAACAAGAAAACCTGGGATCAGTCCCGGCGTACCCACTTGAGCAAACAATGACTATCACAATGAGAAACAAGAAAACCTGGGATCAGTCCTGGCGTACCCACTTGACCAAACAATGACTATCACAATGAGAAACAAGAAAACCTGGGATCAGTCCCGGCGTACCCACTTGAGCAAACAATGACTATCACAATGAGAAACAAGAAAACCTGGGATCAGTCCCGGCTTACCCACTTGAGCAAACAATGACTATCACAATGAGAAACAAGAAAACCTGGGATCAGTCCCGGCTTACCCACTTGAGCAAACAATGACTATCACAATGAGAAACAAGAAAACCTGGGATCAGTCCCGGCTTACCCACTTGAGCAAACAATGACTATCACAATAGGAAACAAGAAAACCCGGGATCAGTCCCGGCTCACCCACTTGAGCAAACAATGACTATCACAATGAGAAACAAGAAAACCTGGGATCAGTCCCAGCTTACCCACTTGACCAAACAATGACTATCACAATGAGAAACAAGAAAACCTGGGATCAGTCCCGGCGTACCCACTTGACCAAACAATGACTATCACAATAGGAAACAAGAAAACCTGGGATCAGTCCCGGCGTACCCACTTGAGCAAACAATGACTATCACAATGAGAAACAAGAAAACCTGGGATCAGTCCCGGCTTACCCACTTGAGCAAACAATGACTATCACAATGAGAAACAAGAAAACCTGGGATCAGTCCCGGCGTACCCACTTGAGCAAACAATGACTATCACAATGAGAAACAAGAAAACCTGGGATCCGTCCCGGCTTACCCACTTGAGCAAACAATGACTATCGCAATGAGAAACAAGAAAACCTGGGATCAGTCCCGGCGTACCCACTTGAGCAAACAATGACTATCACAATGAGAAACAAGAAAACCTGGGATCCGTCCCGGCGTACCCACGTGAGCACATGAGGAGATTCTGGCAAATTGCTTTATTTCTAAATTCCCCAAGGAGCCTGAGGGGTCCTATATAAGCCAGGTCAGCCCCCCACTCACTGAAGTAAAACACAATAGAGACCTGGCCTAAATGCTAGAACAGATGCACGTGGACCTAATATCTGTTAATAGCTGCCACAATATCGTGTCCTGCGTGAGCAGTGAATCCTACACTGTCTTTCTCTATAGGTCCCTGTTCTATGTATAGAAATGTTCCCAAACAGTGTAACCCAGTGCTTAGTGTAATAGATACAATCCTAATAATGAGGATTAAAAATAAAAAAAAATTAAAAAAATAAGAAAAAAAATCCTAATAACGCAAGTGAGTGCCAATAAAGTGACAAACATACAAAAATGTGAAGGGGTATAGGGTGCCTCAGCACACCCGTACCCTAAAGGAAACAGTAAAGACAAATGAATAATGGTGATGGTGAAGTGCACATATGTTAAGTGTGCAGTGAAACCAGTCGTGAGCTTACTGGTTATGTGTACTAAAGTGTTGCTCTAAGTACTAAAAAACTGACCCCATAAAGTAGATCCTAGCATTTAGGCACCACTTTATGTTTTAAAAACGAGCTATAACCAACACTAGCTTATCACCTTTATTCTATGCTGTGGGTTTGCTCACATTAAAAGGACACTCTGCTGCCTCTTTTATAATAGAGAGCCAACATGTTTCATTGCCTATTGATTTGGAGGCAATATCTTCAGAGCACGGGTCAGTACCACCACTCTGCTTTCCTTTCACAAATGAATGTATTCCTAGGGAACAATTAAAAATACAGACAACACATAATTTAGCAACAAAGAGGCACATCTCCCGCGGAACAGTTACTTCACTTAGCCATTAGCCTTTCGACTGCGCCCCCATAGTTACCGCTTAAGTGCTCAGTCTGAGCATACCGGTGACCTCCTTTTTAGGTCTTGCTACGCAGTGCGTAAGCACTGCTTAGAGGGACCTCTTGGAATCAGTCAGCACTTTACTTGAAACTCGTGCATGTTTTGCACAGCTTCCTATGAGTGCTCGTGCATGCATGGCGATTCCCTCGTGGGAGCCAGCAGCAGCTCCATCTGTTAGCAATTATCGGGCCTGCGCTGCTGGCTCCCGTAAAGGAAACGCTGTACAGGCACAACTTTAACTTTCGCGGCCACAAGGCCACGCTTGTCTTTCAGCGCTGCTCTTCTTTGTGCTTTGTGTATGTATGAGCTGCGCAAAGGTTGAAGAAGCGCTTGGTGAGTGAGAGGGTGACCCTCTAGCGCTTGGCCGGACCCACCCCATCCCGCACAGTGGGAGAGCTGACAGGACCCCTAGGTGCGCCCTGGGTGACTGCGTTCTTCACCTCTCGTATCCGCCGTCAAGTCACACAAAGTTCAGCACTTTCCAGAGTCAGTCAACGCCGGGGCAGCAGCAGGGTCATTAGGTCCCTCCGGGGCAGAAACAAGTCCCTCTGCCGGGGCAGCCACGTGCCCCACCTGGGGACATTTTGAGAGATCCGTTCCCCCATGCCCCGATCTAGCCGCAGCCGGGCCGACTCTGCCTGTTTTCGTTTCAGGGGGGCCATGGGAGGTCCAAAGAGGAGAGCTGTTGGGGTGCGGCAGTCTAGATCCGAGTTAATGATGATCAATCCATCCATAATTATAAGGCGGCGGTGCAGGCCATCCCACCGTGACCGCAGGAGCACGGATATCAAAATTTCAGTTTTTATCATGCATAATTAATGAATACACCACAATAAAACATGGAACACCAGGGATTCATTGAAACCTGCGTACACACTGCAGGCAAAATGTTGGAGGGCTGGAGGGGACGACTGAGCCATTCATCCTTCAGAAGCGGATGGCATGTGTTCGACGGCTGAAGTGACTGGCCTCTTTTGTGGAGACGGCGAAGTGCGTGTGTTTTTACAGTTTAAACAGCGCTTATTGACGGACGTAGGTAATTAAGTGCCCTTTACTGGGGTTTGAGAGCAAACAACAAACATCGCTGGGGTGCAATTAATGCCCTGTCATGGGTCGCCTCACTGTGTGTCCCGTGGACTCGCCGAGCTGCTTTTATTGCCCACTTCTTTTCGACGGCTCCTCAGGCCTGGAGCGGCCCTGTGGCAGCGCTGGCGAGAGCTGTGGGGGTGGGGGCTCCATGTCCTTCAGGGGACCCTGGATGCCGAGCACCGACAGCCTGAAACCAGCAGTGAACTGACGAGTTCCGCATGCGATATACATGTGTGGTATGTACACGTGCGTGCACGTGCATCAAGGGAGGATTGTACATACCATGAAGCAGTGTGGATGCCGTGGGCTGGCATGATCACACGACAATCGGCCCTCGAGCCAATGAGGGCTGGAGTTGTGATTGGCATCAGAACCCCGAGAATACATTACTGGGCCACAATGCACAGTGTATGTATTGTTTATTTCACAGCTGGGCCCGTGAAAGTCCTCCAGCCTACCCTATATACTGTCAACACTGCCTCTAGGGCAAGCTTCCCCAGCCCCCTCCAGTATGGATGCGCCCCCCCTCTGCCTGAAGCTTGAAGCGGTAACAAGTTGTGAGGATTTTTGGAAATGGTCAGTGGCTTCGCCCAAGAGAGGGGTGGAGTGGTACTTAACGCCATAAGGGTGCCCTGCCGCAAGGTTTGCATTTTGGGAGGGGACGGGAGTATCCTTCAGTGTCGTTTCACTGTAGCGCTTTAAATCACGTTGCGGGTCCTAAGCGCTTTGGGCTGTAGCGGCCATTGTGCGCCTGGTGAAGGGCTGAAAGATGCCCGGCTCTCTGTGCTCCCAGCACTCAGATGGCAGGGGTGGGGGGAGGCACTCTCCAGTGGAGTCAACAGACAACTGTACCCCCACATGGTTCCCTTTGATGCATGTGTGTCCCCCGTTGCGTTCTAATCTAGGACCCTGATCGATACTGTGACCTTATGCCCCTATACGGCTATAATCCCATTATACCCCTATCTTGGCATAACCGATCAAATGCAATATTCAGAAACTCGTCTCTGGCCTCACACGAACAGAGCCATATTTCAGAATCGCTTCCTCTGCAACTTCCTTTGCAGCTAATTAGAGCAATGACATAGCAGAAGCCACTATCTGATATTCCTAGATAACACTCCGAGTTCTTCAACAAGATAAAAACTCAGCAACCTGGGAAATCCCCGCTTGCTATGTTTTGATTAGTAATAGAACTCTAATGAGCACTGATAGACGATCACTTCCTAGTGACATCTTTATTGACGTCTTATGTCCAAAAACTTACGTCAAACAAGGCACCTTTCAGGTATAAATATTACCAACGTTGCCTTAAGCAAACGCTGCTGTTTTCGCTGATGCTGAAGCTGCTGTTATGCTGATGATACCATAGCTGCTATCACTACTGCTATTGCTGCTAACTAGCGAACGATGGTGTGGTGAACTTAGGAGCTGAACAGCCGTCCCCTGCAAGAGCCCAGCAGATGTAAGCTGCCCACGGACGCTGCCCCTCCTCCTCCTCCTCGATGCGCTGAGAGAGACGCTGTCTTTTCTCTTGCTGAGAAATCCAGCTCTGGCGTTTCCAGCCTACTTTTGCGAGTGACTGGGATATCGAGTTCCCTGAAGGAGATACCAGAGCTCCATCATTCTATTCCAGAGGTATGGTGTTGACTAAACCCTTAGAGAGAATTCTTGAAGCAAACCTTGGCAAAACCAACTTAACTTAAAGCTACTTACTTACTCCCCTCCCAAGTATTAGGCTTAGGTCAGGTACACTGGGGTAGGTGTAGTTAGAAGCACCAGTTGAGTATTTTAGCCTAATGTATATATGAATGTATATATGTTTTATTCATTTTAAACCATTGTATGGCTAAGAAACCATATCAATGCTTTTACAGTATTATTTCGTAATACTCACCTTACTGTACGTACTTTTTATAATAACAAGTATTGCAATTGTGGCAATTCATTTCTCTTGTACAAGAAGAAAGACTGTTCAATAAATGTTACCCTTTATTGAAAACGCCCGTCTCTCTATTCTCTACATATTGTGAAAGTAATCTGCACAACAACTGACTGAGTAAAATAACTGTCTATTGTTTCACACAACCCTAGAGATTGACTCTTATCTGAGGAGCAAAGTTGTCATGTTGCACGGTTGGTGGAAAACTGAATCCCTTCTTGTCTGTACCAGAGAAGCTGATCACTTCCTATTCAGAGAAGAAAGTTTCCAGTGACCTCTGAGCTAGTTGGTAACAAACCCAATTAAGTTTAGCATAGTCAGTAGAGGCCTGAAAGATCCGCACTTCTACGTCGATACTACTGTTTATGTTATTCCAATGCGCAGGGCCTATTGGGAAAATAGGAACTACACTGCGCGCCCAACGTTTGGTAAGGCGATAAACTAACGTAAGACGTTAGAGTAGCTCAGTCGTGCATTTTTCACACAGACCCCTTTCTCCCGTAAATACTCCAATAGACGTCTGGAGTGGGTGAAAGGTTAAAATCCGCCCGACCTTAGTAGGAAGAGATTCCTATGTAAAGCTCTGGTTTATTCAACGTTGAAGGATACAGTGTTCCAAAATATTGTGCACCTAATCTTTGTCTCCTTGGAGACCAACTCTGCAAAACCTGCATTAATAAAATGTCAGATTTAGAGAACGGAACCGCTGCACCCGCAGTAAATGCGACTCAGCAGGATCCCGACGATACGGTACCGGGTGCAATAATCATCCCGGCACATTTAAGAAAATCTATAACGTCAAAACTTATAGAAAATGGACTGACCACACAAGGTGGCACAGTCGTCTTCGTGATAGAGGCACACGAATATCGGCAGACAGAGGTATTCTATTCATGGATAAAATTTCCAGCGGCAAACGCTGCAACACATGAGTTCCACTATTATAAAATAGAGGATCCACCGGAAGAGTACGCTCCTTTCGAGGAGACGAAAATCCCATTAAAATACCAAGAACATTTACTTTGGTTTAAAGGCGCCCTAAAACATAATGATCATATTACCAGGCTCGGTCCACTAGGTAGACCAGGAGCAACGTGGCCAGTTCTAGCCAGCTACACACCACATCCGGACATTGAAAAAATGTCAAAAGAAGAACTCTTAGTTAACATAAGAGAATTAACAAAAGCATATAGAGAGTTAGTTAAATTATTTATTAAAAATAATTCAAACACTCAAAAAAAAAGCTGGGATGGAAATAAACAATCCACTCCCAAGGAAAAAGTTTTCTAGTCCAGAGGCAGGTCTCTTCGACGGAGGGAAAGAACTCCGACTCGAGAACACCAGTCTCCCCAGAGGGAGCCCTCTGAGAAAAGATATAACCTTAGAAACAGGGATAATTTGAAAAAACCTGATAGATATCAAAGTATTGATACACTTCCCTCTTGATCTTTTTCACAGAAATCGGAAAGAAGAGGACAGTCAGACCCAGGAGAGCACACCAAGTCCAAAGACAAGGAACCTGCTCAGAGTAAAAAAATCTCAATTTCCAAAAAAGAAGGTAGCCAGTATTAGAGTAATCAACCATGCCGAGAATACTGAGGACACAGTTGAAAAACGGGGAGTGGGCACAGACAATGCTAGACAGTGCAGCAGAAATCACTATTGCCCGCAAGATCTTGATGAGTCATCTGGAGACAGTGGACACGAATAAATACATTCAGGTTGAAACTGCCGACACCAGAGTTAGCGAGCCCCATAAGATATACGAAATAACATTGCGTATAGAGGGTGATAAGACTAGGAAAATAAGGGGTCTATTTTGGGAAAAACTCTCAAAAGGCTATGATATTCTGTTAGCTGAAAAAGATTGGCCCCCAGAGTTTGTCAGGGAGTGCCCTCGTGGCGAAGAAATGATTATGCCTGCCTTCTCGAATCACATTCCGATTCGCAAAAAATATACTTATGCAAGGAAATGGGCAGTAGCCCAGGCACCGGCATTATAAAAATCATGTAGGATGGGATGAGGACTCACCTCCTCACAAAATCCAGTTAAAAAGTGAACCAACTGCCCAAAGGCAGTATCCCATTAAGCAAGAAGCTAAAAAATAAGTCAGGGAGATCTTAGATCAACTTGAATATCAGGGGGTGATTGAAACATGCACCTCTCAAATGAACAATCCTTTGTTTCCTGTCTCCAAGCCAGACAATTCATATCGTCTAGTTTTGGACTACAGACACCTTAATGCATGTTGCAAAACATTTGCAGTACACAATTCGCATAGTGCTGCACTAATGAACAACATAGTTAGGAAAAAATATAAAACAACATTAGACATATCTAATGGTTTCTTTTGTCAAAACATTGCACCAGAAAGCAGCTATTTGACCGCTTTCTCCGTAATGGGGTCTCAGAAAAATTTCTGTAGGCTCCCACAGGGGTTCAAGAACAGCCCAGGACTATTCTCAGCTAGAGTAACAGAGTTACTACAAATATATGATGATGAGGCATTATCTTACGTAGATGATATCAATCTCACAGATGACGACTTGGAGACTCACTTGAAAAGAGTGAACACCATTATACTTGGGTTCGCAGCAGAGGGTTACAAATTCAACTTTAAAAAGTCTCGAATTGCCCATATGACAGTATTATTTTTAGGATACGAATTATCAAGTGAAGGAAAAAGCCTAGCGGACAACTTCTTAAAGAAGTGCGCTGAACTCCAAGCTCCAAAAACGCTGAAGAATTTACAATCAATTCTAGGCTTTCTGAATTTCTGTAGAACTTACATTCTAAATTACGCAGAGAGGGTTAAACCTCTCTACGAACTAATCAAACCTGATTTTAAACAAATCACCTGGACTCAAAAACACACAGAAATTTTGAGATCACTGCAAACAGACATGTTAGCAGAAACAAAATTAGATACAAGTGACAACACACGCGATCTTGTAATCCGAGTCATCCCAGGAAGATGCGGATTCACGTACCTAACCTCTAATGAGGGAGAAAAGGTACCAACTTCAATTAAATCTCACTTTTACACACAAGCAGAAAAAACATTCAGTCACACAGAAAATACTGTGAAAGCAGTAGAAATTGCATTAGCAAATGAACGAGAACTAGCACATGGCAAAAGGATTAATATCCTCACAGCGGAATCCGCCTTTGAGGCGCTATTCAGCCCAGTACACCTGCCTACAGTGTCACTGGATCCAAAATGGATACAGTATGTAGATTCTCTAGGAGCGGAAGATGTGAAATACTATTTCGCCCCGCAGTTCGAAGAACTGAATGATTTAGAATATGAAGAAGAATATCCTCTGCCAATCGAACTTCTGCCTCTCCCACAGTACGCCTGTATAATCTATACAGATAGATTTGTACAGCATTTCAACGTAGAGAGCAAATTCTACGATGCAGCCTGTGCGATTGTTAAAGGTCGTTGGCTGTGCGGTAAATCCAGACTGAAAATAACAAAAACTGAATCAGTAACAAACTGTTCGGCTCAGAGAGCTGAAATCAGATCTTTAAAGATGGCGCTCGAAAATGCAGAACGTGAATTCCCCACACTAATTGTGTGCGATTCTCATTTTTGCGTCAACTCTTACAATAATAAGTTGCAGAGCTGGATTGAAAACGATTACAAAGATGACACAGGTGCCACAATAAAGCATAAATTGCTGTGGAACCAGGTAGCTCTTTTACAGAAAGAACTACAAAAGATTCACGTGATACACGCACAGAGTCTTCAACTTGATGGCGTTCACGTTGCAGGGAATTCATTGGCTAACACAGCCACAGCGGAAGCAACTAAACCGGCTTCCGTAGCCACAAAAAAGCGTGCAGAAAAATACATAGACGGGGAAACTATGCTGGCAGTACAAACGAACGTAAAAGGCGACTGTGCAGCACTGCCCGTGAACTATCCACTCAATTATGCATACGTAATTGATGCAAACTCCGTTCCTTTTGCTCGAATCCCTGGAGTGGGGGATAGGGTAATTCCAAACATGAACAGGAGAATATTATTAATAGCAGACGCACACATGGGTTTGGGTCCTAGGCACAGAATGATCAAAGAATCCCTGACTGAATTACAATCAGTATACTGGTGGAATTAGTGTGCAACACCAAATATATGCAAACAACTGTGAAAACTGCAACAGGGATCGCAGTATTGAACTACACTACCGGCTACCAATCAGAACCAGCGTAAAGCTGTCTACATCCCATCCTGCGTCCTATTAATCATTAAGGCTAAAACACACTTAAAAGATGGGGCCCCAGCGCTCGGCTGACGCCAGAACGGTTATAAAAGATCTGCGAGTCTTTATCGGCACATACGCAATTGCCATGTTCCATTCTGACCAGGGTCCTGCTTTTAGCTCTCGAGCTTATAAGGAGGCCCTGGCCAGCATGGGAGTTGGGTTGTGGTACTCTTGTCCGTCACACCCCGAAGGGAACAGTGTGGTAGAAAGAAAAAACAGAGACATAAAGCAATCTATAACAGCGAAGGTATTAGGTTCGGGTGCTGGGTGGGTCAAACATTTAATAAGTGTCCAAATCAGTCTTAATAATTTGCCAAGAAATTCTCTAAAAGGTTTCAGCCCATACGAATTATTGTTCGGAACTAAAATGAGAGTTCAGGACCTAGATAGTCAAGTATCAGTGGTACAAGATAAGAAAACAGACTTTGACATCAAAGATCGTTTGGCTGTTTTACAGGACTTGAATGAAACAAGAAAATCCTTAAGCAACATAAAGTTAAAGCAACAGCCAGCTACCACTGACGAGGCCCCACAAGCAACAGCCCCAGCAAGGCCTGTCTGGATTCCAAAGATTGGGAATCTAGTCAGAGAAAAAATAGCGGTGAAGAAGGTATTGGCTGTTTTACAGGACCTAAATGAAACAAGAAGAAGTCTTAGTAACATAAAGTTAAAGCCAACAGCCACTGAAGAGAAACCACCTCTCCCAGCAAGACCTGTCTGGATTCCAAAGATTGGGGATCTAGTCAGAGAAAAGATCGCGGTGAAGAAGGTATTTGGGCCTTCTTACAGAAAAGCAGTACCTGTCTTGGCAGTCACCGGAACAAGATCAGTAGTACTACCGTCCCTTGCTGGTAAAAAGGAGAACAGAGTTGTATCAATCGACCTGGTAAAACCACAAGCATGTGGCCTATAATCAACAGTAGGCCCAGTGGACTCCCAAGAAACAACAGAATACCCAAACTTGCAACAATCCAAGAGGTTCAAACTGAAAGACTAATCACATTCGATCAGCCTGCAGTGCACAGAGAAGGACTATGCAATAATGCCATGGAACTCGTGCCTCTTGAGACACAGATTGGGGCTCAGGGGGCGGACAAGTAATCCCTTCAGAAGACAGATAATGTTCGTCCCTATCACCCCTCCAGACCTCCAGCCTCCCGGTTCAATCATTAGTCCTGTTAAAAGGGGGCACCCCAGGAGGGACGGGCTGCCCCTCTCTCCTTGTGAAGAAAAACAAAGGGGCAGAACAATAGGTCTGTCTGAGGCACATGTCCAAAATAAACCCCCTCCCCCATTCACTTCACTAGAAAGGTCTA